>NW_020954599.1:9576929-9735330 GCF_900497805.2 Vombatus ursinus
CTTTCTTTCTTTAGTTCTTTCTTTTTTTCTTTCTCTATGTATCAATCTACCATTTGCTTCTAATATATATACATATACACATGTACACACACACATACATACATACATACACACTTACATACATACATGTAAAAAAAAGGTTTGCAGAAAAGGGTAAGTGTTTGAAATTTAAAATTTTTATACTATTTGATTTTAGTTTGTCCACCACATTCTCCCAGTTCACTGAAAATTCTCAGCAATTTTATGGTGTGTGCTGGAGAATCATCATAAATCAATGAGAAAATGTTCCTAGACAATAGGGAATTAACAAGCTCACTGAAACATAAGATGATTCACAGAAATTCCATTCAGAAAACCTTTATGAGCCCACAATCATGTTTTGCCTAAGAAGGACACCCTTTGCTTGGAACAATGTCATGTCTCCTGAAGTTATTCTAAAACTGTAATATTTTTTCATCTAAATTTTCTACATATAGTAGTATATATTTATACATATAGTGTATACAGATATATTATATACATATATATCATGCATACATGATATATATGTATATATACATATATGCACATATGTGTATGTATGTGTGTATATGTGTGTATACATATACACACATATGTGTGTATACCAGGATGCTAGGGAGAATAAAGGCAACAGAACTGTCCCTGCCCTGAAGGAGCTAGCTTTCTAATGGAGAAAGAGAACAAGAAAGAAAAAAAATGCTACATCCAGATATATACATAGTGATTTCAGCATGAAGGCACTAGCAATGGGGAGAATAGGAAAGGTCTCAGAAGATAAGGTACCTGCTAGGGTGGTGGTGAAAAACAGTTTTGAAATGATATAGAAAACTAGAAAACCTTTGATATATTCCAGCAGAGGGCCCAGGAGCACCTGAACCCTCCTTTGGAGCCTTTTATTAATTGCCTACAGCAGCTGAGGACTTACAATATTCCTCAAACAGAAGCAGCCTAAATATATTTGTTGGCCATGTCTATCCTTTACCTGACCTATTGAAAATTCTGATACCAGCACCCTGTACTGTGAGACACTTATACCAAGTAGACATCTAAAAAGAATGTGAATGCAGCTCTTGGGTAAATTTCAACATAAAGTAGCTGAATGTGGTGTCTAAAAACTGCAGAGAAAACATTAAAATGCATCTCATCTCTGTTTTAGAGGGTAGAGTTTCCTTTCCTGAGTAGAATTAACAATCTTTGGCTTCAAAAGAAGTAAAGAAGATCCAGTGAAGGATAAAAAGAAAGGATAGAGATGTTTTCCTCCAAATACACACACACACACACACACACACACACACACACACACATACACACACACACCCCTGTGGTCTTAAGAATATTGTGAATAATTAGGAATGTTATGAATATTTCTGATACAAGTAACCAGAAAAAGAGTACAGCCTGCATAATTAGGTCAGTACAGTGGGCCAATATTCAAAATCAGAGTGTCATAATAGTTGCAAAGTAATTTGTTCTATGCTCAAATGCATTGTGGGTATTCTTCAATATTTAAGGTATGGTTCACTTTATGATAATAAATCACTTTATGTCCATCCCATCTCAAATAAGTATCCTCATCTGATGGAGCTCCACTGTGGCTAGAGTTTACTTTTCCATCAAGAAGTTAGTATACCTTGATAAGGCTATTAAAATACACTATTAGTCAAGGTTTCAACAATACTACTGTTAAAACCTTCTTCTTTCTCAAATCCGTAATTGTATAATCAAAGCATCCTTTTACATCAGCAGCTTGAGTTCTAAGCCCAACACTTTTTTGAAAAAAGGGGAAGGGAAATGTGGGAAGACATAAGACCCTCTGTCACTTTATATTTTAAATAATTGCATCTGATGAAGTGAAAGGATAATATATTGAAAGCAGAAGTGTCCTTGGAGATCATTTAAAACCAATCCCCACTTTTCACAGATGAGGAAAATGAGGCCCAGAGAAATTAAATAACTTGACCAAAGTCACAAGGCAGTAAAGTATAGAGCTTGCATTCAGACCTACATCCATCCAGCATTCCTTCTGCTTCATTCTTCTGCCTCTTGAACAAAAGATTTTTGTCCAGTTTTTCAGCTGGAAAGCTGTTTTTGTCACAGAGTTCAGTTGCATTCAGAGTTTTGTGACATTCCTAGAAACGGAGGTAGTGAAACTAGTAGTTTTACCAAAATTCTTCTCTGGTTTGTGTCATTTTTTTTCTTAAACTGTTGGTTATCTTGGATCTTTCTTTGGGTTCAAATAAATCCTCAAGTGAATTCCATGAAACAAGCGTGTGGGTACATCCATTTTTGTTGGTAATTTCACCATTACAAACTCTTCACTAATTTCATTGTCGTAGTCTTTATATTATTGTCATACCATAGCAATAAGTAATGAGCATTTATGTAGCACCCTAAGGTTTAGGGGCAGCTATATGACTCAGTAGATAGAGTGTTGGGCCTGGAATCTGGAAGACCTGAGTTCAAATCCAGCCTCAGACACTTACCAGCTGTGTGACCCTGGGCAAGTCACTTAACCTCTGTTTGCCTTAATCTAGTAGAGAAGGAAATGGCAAATCATTTCACTATCTTTACCAAGAAAACTCCATGATCCATGGAGGTCATGAAGAGTTGGACAAAACTGGACAACTGAACACAAGGTTCACAAGGCATGTTACATGTTATCTTACTTTATTGTCACAACAACCCTGTAAGGTAGGTGCTATTATTATCCCTACATTAAAGATGAGGAAACAGAGGCTGAGAAAGATTAAGTGGCCTGTCCAGGGCCACACAGCTAATAAGTTTCTGATGCAGGATTAGATCTCGGGTCTTGACTCCAAATCCAAATCCATTGTTATCAACAATATCCTTATAATTATAGTAATATCATTATGGTAATAATACCATTATTAGCCAATATTCTTCATCTATACTGCAGACCACATGTTTACTAATAGTATTCTCTGTCACAGAGTAAATATAGAAAGAAGGAACTTTGGATCTAGTGTCAGATGAAAACAATTAAAATCCTTCCTTCCTCCTCTCTTTCCTGGACTCTCTCTCCCTTCTCCAATGCGTCTCATCTTCCTAGCTACCGAATTGATATTCCTAAAGCACAAACATGACCATGTCACTAGCTTGTTTAAGAAGCTTCAGAGGCAAGCAAGAGTAGAGAAGGTGGTAAGGTTAAACCCAGGTGGAGTTTGGAAAGTGACAAAGGAATAAGTGATTTGAGGGTAGAGGACAGCATCAAGTGAAAGTGGTTAGGTATAATAACACCATTGCAAATGGAAGGAAGTGGGGTGGAGAAAGTAGAGAGTGACAAAGTAACTAGAGGTAGCATTAAGGTTTCATAAAGAATAGGTTTATAGATAATGAAGGGAGAGAGCTATCAGTGGGAATTTATTGTCAAATGAAACAATTTAAACATTCTCAATGACTGCCATCAGAATCTGGGTAAAGTACTAAAGGGCATGGTGTCAGGAAGACTCATCTTCCTGAGTTCAAATCTGGCCTCAGACACATACTAGCTATGTGATCCTGGGGAAGTCACTTAACCCTGGTTGCCTCAGTTTCCTCATCTGTAAAATGAGCTGGAGAAGGAAATGGCAAACCACCCCAGTATCTTTACCAAGAAAAACCTAAATGGGGTCATGAAGAGTCAGATATGACTGAAAAGACCAAACAACAGTGAATCTTAAAGGTGAAGGGGTACTGAATGATGGTAGAGAGTGGAGAGTCTAGAAATGACAGTGGAGAGCAAAGAGCATGTCACCTCCACTTCTGGTCTAACATGCCGGAGGACATCATAGAAGGTGAATCCAGTTTCAGACAGGGTAGCCAAGGATGTAGTATCTTCTGAGGGGAACCAGGTTTCCATATGTGCAAGAAAGAAGAAGTATGAAAGAAAGGAATCAATACAAGGGGTAAATGTAGGCAGTAGAATGGGACTTTCAGAAGGCAAAAGGGTAGAGGACAGCAGACAAGACAAGGATATACAGGAGGGGTACGTCTGCCTGTGGTGGATGAGGAAGTGTAGGGCAGCAGTAAAGGAGTTTCTTCCTAGTCTGTCTTCTATTCTGGATCACAGGGACTTGGAGAAGAGAAAATATTTTGTTGGTCATAGGAAGAATAACACAGCTTTCTCAGTAAGCGACAGTAACCATTAAATAGGTGAAATTAAACACTGACCCACACAAATATAATAGAGAATATAGTAGCTTAAACATATAGGAAAGATACAAAGTGCTGTTGGACAAGAGACTATTTATGGATACATAGACTTTTAGAACTAAAAGCAGAGTTGTAAAGAGTGTGGGGCATACAGGGGCATATTCCAGGGTGAAAAATGTAGAATATGTCAAGAGCTTCTACCTGGAGATCCTTTCTCCCATACTCACCCTTCCCAGGTAACCATTATTGATCTCACCCACAGGGGCATCCATCCATGCCTTTCTTTCTTTTCCCAACATCTCCCTTTGCAGCAGAAGGATATTTCTTCACCTTGGCGATGGGACTTTCATCAGGGTATAAACTTCTGAGCATCTCAGGTTATATTTCCTTCTTCTAAAGATGGTGAGCCTACCTCCCCCTTGCCCCAGGTGAGAATTGTTAGTTATGGCTCTGATTGAATGAAATACTAAAGATCACCCACCACTAACTTATGTTACTGAAATGCTTCAAGGGATCTGCAATCCCATTGATTTCATTGTACCCTCCAATGACGTAGACCACAACTTATCCATGTCTGCCCATCTAGTGAGACTCATGCCCTAGTACTCCCATAAGTTTGATACAGAGTGTCTGCCCAACACTCTGGAAGCCTTTGTCACGTTCTCTTAACATTGGGAAATTCCAGTGTAACACTCTCCACCTGGCTCTATAGCTATTACAGCTCACCTTTCCCATGTAACCAGTCCATCTCCTCCTCCTATCATCTCTTTCCTTAATAAACTCTTTTGCTTCTGTATTTTTTTCAAAATTCCCTATTGGTTAGGTATCGCAGCTTGCTTATACATGTTATATATTCTCCATATAAAACTGATTTCTAATTCTTCAGAGACTTGTAATCTCTGACTCTCTGATGCAGAAATATCAGTAAAGTGTCCAAAATAAAAAAAAGATGAGCCTCTGTTTCCCTGGGAAGCTTGAGATCAATAAAGGAATTTAGCATTTTCCTGAAGGCAATGCAATGTCTCTCCTTTTCCTGTTCATGTCTGGGGTCCAACTTATTGTTCAGATATACTATCTGTTAGGGCTAAAGAGGTTAACATGCTGAGAAATCAGATCTATAGATTTTCTATCCAAATGCATGTTGTGATCTGGACAATAGACATTTTTCATCCACTTGGTGTTTCCTCTGTAGATGGTCAGGAAACTCTTTTAGGTGATTATAGATCTCTTCTAGGAGAAATCTGCATGTTTCTAAGGCTTGATGTAATGAATAAAATGTTATTTATAACAAGAATAACTGGAAGACTTTGAATCTACAGAAAATTCCACATTGGCTTGTACTCTAGACTGGATATCCTGCACCACACTGGTGAACAGCTTTAGTGAGCACATAACTCCCTTTTTATATCTCTCCTGGTGTCTATCATCAGAAGGTGATTGAAAAATTTTTTTCATTATTATGTCTTTCAAAGAATTTTGAATGCTTTTGGTGTCTTGAGGGGAAATATCTAGCTCAAGAAGAGTGTTTAAAGTGGCATTTTGCTCTATTAAATCAAGTGTGGTTTTTTATCATCAACAAACAATAAGCACAATGAAATGTTAAGCTTTCTATATATTTTGATCAACTGTTAAATGATGAAGATAATGATGCTCATTCCCTACTAATATACTCATTGAGGATGATGTCAAATCATCAATCAATGACTGATAAAATATTTAATTTACTGAAGAAGAGTAGACATACAGGTTGATGATAGCCGATACAGTATTTTCTTAGTTGCCATATTTTTTGTACTTATAAGGTCTGAGATTATTTTTCATGTCTTTGGTATCTTCCCTTCCTTCACATACCTTTGATATTGATTCTTCAATGTCCTCACAGTTTTGTTTTTTCCAGCCTGAATCTATTCTCTTTTGTAGATGTGAAATTGGAGCTTAGAGATTTAAAGTGACTTGCCAAAGGCCACAGAACTAATTAGTGGTAAAGAACTTGGATGAGGTTTCATGGGTGGTATAATATTTGAGCCGAAAGGATGCATAGTCTTTAGACAATAACAATAGCTGATAACATCTTAAGCTTTTGTGAAACACTTTGTACACTTCTCAAAAAAATATTTGGTACTATACCAGTACTAGTTAACATTATTCCCATTTTAAAGAGAAGGAATCTGAAACTTAGAGAAACTGATGGGTGGCCCATATTTATGCAGATACTAAATACCAAAGATAGGATATGAACCACAGATTTCTTTTAATTGTGAGTTTAGTGCTCTTTCTACTATATCACACTGCCTTGATTAGTGAGAAATGGAAGGACATTTAGGGTGGGAGTGGGGAGAACAGTTTGAGGTGGGAAAGGTATGGAGGAAGGAAAATTCAATGCATGTTTGTGCAATAAGAAGTGATCCAATTAATTTGGCTGTAGTGTGAAGTACATGAAAGACAATATAGGAAGCCATGCTAAAATGGTAGAATGTGAAGAGATAATGGTGGGCCTTAAGCACTGGGATTTTATTAAGGGGACAATGGAGAGTCACTGAAGTAGTTTAAACATTATGTGACTGTTAATATCTAAAATATATTATCCACATGCATGTTAATATTTCTTCCATCAAATGTTTTGAATATATATGTACACATATATGTATATATATATATACTATATATGAATTTATATTAACTTAAACTTTTAATTTTATGTCATGGAAGAAGTTATGTTTGAAGTTTGAAGGGACTGATATGATCATAGTAGATAACATTTGGAAGACTGGTCTGGCTACAGTGGAAATTGAATGGCAGGTGAAAGTGAGGAAGGTTGGGGAAATAGGGGAGGAGAGATCAGAGACAGGAAAGATTAGATAGGAAACTATTATAGTAGTTCAGGCAAAAGGTAATGAGGTCCTGAACAATGATGGTAGCTGTGGGAATAGGAAGGAGGAGACAGACCAGTTATATTTCAGATATAAACTAGCCCTTACCTAGAAAATGTTTGAAAGTCCGGACAAAGAAAGGAGAAATTGACTGTGACCTTTCGATTGTAAACTTGGGTTGTTGGAAAAGTTGGTAGAATCAGTCCCACCTACTTTACTCTTCCAGTCATATTCTCACTACTAGCCTCTTGCTTGGGCTAAAGCTGATACCTTGGAGGACTTTACCCTTTCACCTCTAGGTTTTCTTACCTGAGACCCCACTATCCTGATTAGAAGGTATTTTCATATGGCAATTAAAGTATTTAATTTCTAAAACTTTGTCCCTTTCCTGATTCAGCTAAAAATTCCCAAAATGCTTCTAGTATATGATGTCATGGCTAAATGAGATTCTTCATCTGGTGGCCACCCTTCTGTTATGAGCCTCCAGACTGGGCTCTAAATGACTTGCAGTGTCCATCAGTTACTGGACCCTCCTAGCCATGAAGGTTCTTCTTGATTTGTAAGCTTGGTCAGAGCCTGTGCTTTGAAGAGAACATTTCAGAGAACCCAGGGTCCCTTCCAAGTTATGGTGGAGGCCTGGAGATTAGTCACCTACAAATTAAATTTAAAATTAAACAAATAAAATTTAAGAGACTCATTAAGAAAAGTGATTTCAAACAAACAAAATATTTCCAGAGACATAGTCATGTATAGTATATAATATGCTGGACTAAAGTCAGGAATACCTGGATTCAGATTCCACTTCCAACACTTATTAGCTATATGACCATACATGATTCAATCACATTACTTTTCTGAAGCTTGGTTTTTCATCTGTAAAATAGGAACAATAATGCCTATTGTACCTCCCAGGCAGGGTTTTTGAGACCCCAGTGAGATAATATAACTGAAAAAGGACTTAGCACAGTGTTTGGTACATAGATAGCACTCCATAAAATGTGTATTCATTGAGCTAAAGCACTATATCAGCTATTTTTTCATTGGCATTCTTGCCTTTTCTATTATATAAGCATTGCTATATATTTTTATTTCATCTAAAGGAGTCAAAATGGCACAGAGGAAGAAGCACAGGCTCAAAGGTGAGAGGATCTAAGTTCAAATCCCACCTTTAACACTTATTACTCATCTGACTTTTCATCACTTACCTTCTCTAGGTCTCTGTTTCCTCATCTGTAAAATAAAGGGTTAAACATGACAGCCTCTAAAATTTCTTCCTCCCTATGATAAGGGACAAATCACTTCATTTCTCTGGGACTTAGTTTTCTTACTTATAAACTGAAGGGTCTAGGTGCAAAGATCTCTAAGATCCCTTCTGTCTCCAGTTCTGTGACACTATATGACGGCTACTCAGTATCTGAAATACAAAGTTGGCCACATATGAAGTGATATTTCGTCCATCAAGCAGTTGAATCAAATTCATTACCTGGTACCCATCCTCTGGTAATGAGGCACCAGGCTGGTCTTTGAGGGACATTCAGAGCATTTTGAATATATGCCGGAATTTAATTAACCTTAATTTTTGATTGTCTGATGGAAGAAGTTACATATGAATGCGGCGGGGGTGGAGGGAGAGAATGCACTGAACATTAGCATATCCATTTCTTGCATCATCCTAACAATGCCTACATGTTTCTCTTCAGTGACTCTTGACCAATAGCAGCCCTGACAAGCACATCAGCTTACCAGTGGAGTTGCCATGCTCTGACACAGCTTGAACAAGACTCAACCTTGTGCCTCATCACTTTTAGATAGAAGGGCCTGGTAGTGAATGAGGTGCATTAGCTGCTTCTGGCTACTGTGAAACCATTTAGTAAAGAGCAAGGAAGCAATGTTGTCTCCTGATGACACCATTAGTCATGAACCACTCAAGGGCTTCCTAGGGATGGGAAAGAGAAAATGCACCTTTACCTTCCAGGGAGTAATTAAGCAGCAAGGGAATGAAGCCTAACTTGGCACTGGTACAGTTTGCAGGGATGTTTTTAAAGATTTGCACTTGAAACATCAGCTAACAGTTTAAAAATTCAAAAAGACCGCTCAGGGTCACATAGGTTAGGGAGCCTCATAACTTGTTTACAGGAAAGATACAAAGTACAAGAGACTCTCACTTCTACAATGCATTGTGGTGGTTGGTGGAACAAATTGTTCTCAGTGAATGGTTTGTTCCCAGAAACAGCTTGAGCACTAATCGAGGCCAAAAGGACTACTGGTTCCATGTCTTAATGGATATAATAATTGTGATGTTGCTGTCACTGTGCAGGGTTGAGGCAGGCCCTAGCAGGGTTTGTTAGCTCTTTAACCTGCATTATGCTTTTCCCGCACTATTCTCTGCCATCAGTGGCTTTGCTCCTTTTTTTTTCCTACTGCAGCCTAGCCTGAGAGCTATTTAGACCAGGGACTCTGAATTAGACAACTAAGAACCCTTAGGCTAATACCTCAGCAGTGTTCTAGCGGGAAAAAAAAAGTACAGAAAGGAGGCATGAAGAACTTAGTTCACTTTATCACTCATGAATAATTCATATGATACCAACACATAAAAAATAAGAAAAGGAAAGGGGAAAATATATATATATATATATATAAGAAATATACTTCATTCATGAGTGCATGCATAAAACAATTTTTAAATATTTAAACTTTCATTGATATATATATAATATATATGTATATATATTTGTGTGTGTGTATATATATATATCAGCTTCATTTCTGAATATATCACCTCTGTCCCAGAGGCAGCTAAGTGCCATAGTATATAGAACTCTGGGCCTAGAGTCAGGAAAACTTGAGTTCAAATCCACCTCAGACATTTACTAGCTCTGTGACCGTGAACAAGTCACTGACTTGTCTTCCTCAGTTTCCTCAACTGTAAAAATGGGAATAATAATAATAACACTCACTGTTGTAAGGATCAAATAAGATAATGTTTTAAAATCATTTAGCACAGCATCTGGCTTAATAAATATTTCTTTCTTTCCTTTATTTTTTTTTGTTTCTTCCTCCTTCCCTCCTTCCTTTCTTTCTCCCCTTCCAGAATGTCATTCTCTGCAACAAAGAATAAATACACCAACCAAGTCCAACATTATTATACACAGTATTCTATATCTATAATCCCCCTGTCCCAATTTTTGTAAAGAAGGGATAGGAGTGATGAGGTTCAGGGTGCAACCCTAAACCACATCATTGAATCAGGAAATGCAATGAATATTCAGTGCATGCCTATTATGTGCAAGACACAGTAAAAATGAAAAGAAGTAAGGACATGGTCCCTGGTCTCAGTAAGTTTGTAGACTAATCAAGAAAATAAGATGTCAAACAGAATAAAGTAGAATGGGAAAGCTGAACAAGAAAGAATCAAATTGCCATACCTTTAAGAGGAGGGGAGAGATTTATATGACTTGGAATAAGTTGAGTTTGGTCCATTAACTCTTATTCAGCAATTTCTAAACAAAGTCAGATTAGGAATTCTATATACACATTGATTACTCTTTATAACTTAACCTCATAGGCTTAATTGTGAGTCACTGGTCTGCTTCTCACTTGAGTCTCAGAGCTACCAGCCTCCTCTTCTTTCTAGAACTGCCTGAAGCAACTTTTTTTCAGGAAGTAAGACTTCCCTCCATAGATTTTCATTCTAATTTTGGTTCTGCCTTCAAGCAATCCTTTAGAGTAGACCTTACCCCTTCAAGTTTATCCCAGTGCCAAATCTCCTGCCTGAACTCATTAACTGCCCTTATTTAATTAAGAATTTCCCTCAGCTCATTTAACAAAAAATCTTTTTTTTTTTCAGACAGGCATTGAGTGGATATTAGCAATTATATGTTAAAAGACCAGATTTTTATTATGGGCACACGTAGAAACAAAATGAAGGAAGCACATAAGGTATATAATTCAAGTAATCAGAATTATCACTCCCCTGTTTTGTCCCTCACAGGAAATAGCAAACTGTTCCCATAGGCCCTTGAAAAATTCCTAGCCACCAAGCAAGGGACATCAGGAAAACATGTCTTCGTGACCATATGCCCTCTCCTTTAAACCATCTGACTCTAACATGTTACATTGGGCTGTCTAGTTCCCAGAGGTCCAAACAGAAGTACTATTTTTGACCTCAAGTATCACAGTTAGAGATTTCATCTAGAGAAAAATAAAGAGCTAAAAGTATAAGGACATCTGTCTACTTTCCTGTTGCTGTTAACAGTGTACACCTTCATTTTCAAGCACAGTGTTTACATGAGCAACTGCCCAAAGTGCTCAGTGAGGCCATTAGCAGCATGCTTGTGTAATGCAAAAATGAATGTATTTCATTCCATTTGAGCTAAGAAAGGTTTGGAGATTCAGTGACGTAAATTGAGTTCCATTATCACTTAGTAGATCCTCTGGAATTTCACATTCAGTGAATGAGTCTGTTAGCCTGTGCATAGTGGTAGAAGAGAGTGAGCTTTATAATAGCATCTGGCCATTTGCAACAGAAAGCTAAGTACACTAATAACAGCTTACATGAAAAAAAAAAGGAGTGCAGGAAAATTCATGTTCAACCATTACTGACATTTGCTAGTGATCAAAAGGTATCCAAAAGCAATATGTCGATCTATAGCATCCATTTGAAAACTCTTTTGTTGCTCAATTTATCAATACTAATTTTCCTAATAATAATGATAATAAATGACCTATCTATTTATAATGTTTCCCAAATATTTTTATGATGATTATTTTTCTCTGACCAAAGTCAAAACCAAAAAAGCTATGGTGTATTCTTCTATATGTAGAATTTTAGGGTATCTTATGCTTGTACTTATTATATGCATCCAGAAGAAAGTCTAAGAATTTATTACAATAACTTATCTGTCTTTATATAAATAGAATCCTTGAAGAAAGTAGGATTATGGAAGATCCTGGGATCACCAAAGATATATAACTACATTGAAACTATTTCTGCAGAAAGACATTTTAATTTCTAAAGAATCTCCAATAAGTTTCTATGATTTTTTCATGAAAAAATATGTATGTGCATGTATATATGATTCTCTTTAATGAATCAATGAACAAAACCTTTCTTAAGTACATACTACATAAAGTAAACTGCTAAAGATTTTTTCCCCTGCTACCAAACAAACCTCAAACACTTTGAAAAAATGTCATTGTCATCATCATCATCATCATCTTCTTTTTCTTCTTCTTCTCCTCCTCCTCCTCTTCCTCCTCTTTCTTCTCCTCTTCATCCTTATTGTCACCATCATCACAATACCAACAACTCACATTTACAGAGCACTCTTCATTATACCAAATAGTTTTTCCCGTAACAGTAGGTTGTGCAAGATAGGTAATATAAGTATCATTATTGTCATTTTGCAGAAGAAGAAATTGAGGTTTAGCTTGGTGAAGTGATTTGTGCATAATTTCATGACTGAGATAGGGGTAAAGGTAGGATTCAACCCAGATCTTCATAGTCCAATGCAAGGAGCCAAGCAAAAGATAGATAGTATTGACCACCTATCAAAGTATTCAAAGTCAAATAATTAAAAAAACCTATAAATTATTGTGATTATTTAACAAACATATGCCAAAAGTATTCCTGAGGATCGTATTTATCATAAAACTAATACAACTCAATTACATTTATGTAGTGCTTTCACAACAAAGGGAGAAAAAAGCTCTTAGTACTATATTTTGGTCTTTTCCTTATGAGGAATCAATTGTGTTTTCTTTTCTGAGTGCCTCCTTTAATCATGTCACTGTGCTAGGATACTATGGAAGTTCTCTAAAAAGTGAAAATAAGTTTTTTTGTGGGGACTTATTCCAAGAACAAGAACCTATACTAGAGGGAGATAAAGAAGTTTGAATAGATACAAAAGATAAGTAAGCTATGAAGGTAGGAAGGAGATTTCTATTCCCAAACTCTTTGGAAGAAGACAAAGTAGAAATATTAGTTATTCCCAATATCTCAGTCTTTGCTGTAAAATTCAATGTTAAAGTTGATAACCAGGAATTCATAATATAAACACAAACTATAAGCTTTATGATATCCTTTTCATCTTAGGTCAATTTCTAATTGTGGTGTAAATCTTCTTTGGCATTTCTTCACATCTAACTTTTTCAGTTTTCATTCTAAGTCCATGTCCTTCATCTGCCATTCTTTCCACTCTAGATGTAATTTTAGGCAAAATATTTCTTTCTCCTTTTTCCTTCCTTCACTCCTTTCTTCCTTCCCTACACTGATGATTTTCTTCTACTTTCTTAAAAAATTAATATTTAAAAATAATTCCTATCATGGAAAAAGCTATCTCCATTTCTTCCACAGCAGATACTTGAACTATCTTTTAACCTTGTTCAGCTACTTAAGCAATAAAAAAGTTTCACATACACCCTGTTAGCAGGAGACATACATCGTTAATGTATGTGAAAATAGGCACCAGAAACTACATGATCTGAAATCATAAGATATTATAGCTGGAGGGAACTTTAGAGAACATCTAGTCTAAGCCCATCATTTTACAGATGAGGAAACTTGTCTCAGATCATTAACTCTTATTTAAGTTTCTGATATTGAAAGTAATGAATTGACTCACCTTCAAATCCCATAAGCATTTATTAGGGACCCTCTGGCCTTACACAGACCAGGTTTTTATCTTGGGAGCTGACTCCCCCAAAAAATTATATTTCTCTCTGGATCATTCTGCCCCTTTACCTAGAATTGCCTTTGGGAGGTCTCAGAGTGTGGTTTCACTATAGCTCTATCTAGGTCTCCACATATTTGGGTTAAAAGGTTTCCCGTTTCTATAAAAGCTCTCAAGATAACAAGACATATATTTGGTACAGGATAGCTCTTATTTCACCCCTAGAGAAAATACATAAAATACGATCAGTACCCTCTGATATCCTGGTGAGTTTTAATTTCACCCCAGAGAACCATATAGGTTACTCAGCCTTAGAGTACTACCTAAGGGTTTGAATTCCCTTTTGCCCAGAAGAGATTCTCATATGGGCTTCTTTGAAAGACAACTTTAATTTTACATTTAGTCCCATTTCACCCAAGAGATGCATACAGATCTCCAACCTCATGATATTACCCTGAGAGCTTGGTTTGCTACTTGGGCAACTTCAAAGCAGTTGGTTCTATTTTATCCAAATAACAGTTACAGTGGAAGGCAAAGTCTATCTCTTTTGCTGACCCCTCCCTAAACTCTCCCCCTCCTTACATTATTGTGGCTTCCAACATTAAGGGTCATATGATATTCATCTTCTCTCTCCAAAAGGATAGCACGGTTTAGGAACTCCCCTTTGCAAGAATCAGGGTCAAGAACTCCCATTATTTAGCCATATGATTCCCCTCACCTGGGGCCACGTGGTTAAGCTCATATGTACACCTGACACTTGGTAGACTTGGACTTAATGTAGGGCCTAGTTACAATGTCTATAACATATTCATCTGTATGAGGTTGAAACATTCTAGCTGTGGGGCCCTTTGTGGATCACATATTGGATCACATATTGCATCTCTTTGAGTAGTGTACTTTCAAAGACTTGATCTTGATTTGAATGGATCATGACTAGAAGTCTATTCACTAAGAAATTATTTTTTCTCAAAATATTTTAGCAACTGTGGAAGTTTTCTGGTTCCTGATTGGGTACAATGGTGCCTCTTTTGTGAAGTGGTCATTCACCATCATTGCATAATTTGTTTTTTCTACCTCCTTCTCTAGATAGAAAGTTAATCAGATAAGCTTCAAGGGATTGTATGTATATTCTCCCAATATTCAGCTTAAGCTTGTTGTATTTTTCTTTGCTCAAACAGATATAGCTCTCACACTTGGTAATATCTACAGCCATCTTGGGCCAGTAAAATCAATTTGTCTTTTTTAATAGTATTTTATTTTTTTACCAATTACATGTCAGGACAATTTTTAGCATTCAAGTTTATAAGATTTTGAGTTCCACATTTTTCTCTCTCCCTCCCTCCATTTCCCATTCTGAAAACGGTAGACAATTTGTTATAGGTTATCCATGTGCTATCATGTAAATCATATTTCCATATTCGTCACAGTTGAGAAAGAAGAAACAAATCAAAAGACAAAAAAGAATAAAGTAAGTGAAAAAAATATGCTTCCATCTGCATTCAGAATCCATCAGGATTCTGGATGTGGATAGCATTTTCCTTCTTGAGCCCTTTGTACTTGTCTTAAATCATTATGTGTCTGAGAAGAACTGAATTATTCATAGTTGATCATCATACAATGTTGTTGGTACCGTACACAATGTTTTCCTGCTTCTGCACATTTAACTTTGTATCAGTTCATACAAGTCTTTCCAGGTTTTTCTGAAATCTGCCCATTCATCATTTCTTATTGCACAATTGTATTCCTTTACATTTATGTACAACAGCTTCTTTAGTCATTCCCCGATTGATAGGAATCCCCTCAATTTCCAATATTTTGCCATTATGAAAAGGGCTGCTATAAATACTTTTGAACATGTAGGTCCTTTTCCCTTTTTATGATCTCTTTGGGATACAGATCTAGTAGAGGAATTGCTAGATCAAAGGGAATGCACAGTTTAGTTGCGCTTTGGGCATAGTTTCAAGTTGTTCCCTGGAATGGCTGGATCAGTTGGATCACTCCACCAACAGTGCATTAGTGTCCCAATTTTCCCACATCTTCACCAACATTTATCATTTTCCTTTTTTTGTTATATTAGCCAATTTTATATGTGTGAGGTGGTACCTCAGAGTTGTTTTATTTGCATTTCTCTAATCAAAAGTAATTTAGAGCACTTCTTCATATGGCTTTAGATGATTTTGATTTCTTCTTTTAAAAACTACTTGTTCATATCTCAACATCTTATCAATTGGGGAATGACTCTTATTTTTTATAAATTTGACTCAGCTCACTATATATTTTAGAAATGAGGTCTTTATCTGAGATACTTGTAAAGATTGTTTCTCAGCTTTCTACTCCCCTTCTAATCTTGGTTGCATTGGTTTTGTTTGTACAAAACCGTTTATATTTTAATATAATCAGAATTATCTATTTTATATTTCATAATGTCTATAACTCATTTAACTTACCCTTTAAGAATGTGGATACTATACCACTTAGCCCATATATATTTAGCCTTGATATTGCATCATTGTCTTTTAGCAACATGTAGTTTCCTTCCTTATCTCTTTTAATTAGGCCTATTTTTGCTTTTTCTTTGTCTGAGATCAGGATTGTTATCCCTACTTTTTTTTTTCTTACTTTAGCTGAAGAATAATTGATTCTGCTCTCGCCCCTTACCTTTACTCTGTGGTTGTCTCTCTGCTTTAAGTGTGTTTCTCGTAAACAACATATTACAGGATTTTGGTTTTTGATTCATTCTGCTCTCCACTTCCATTTCATGGAAGAGTTCATTCCATTCACATTCACAGTTATGATTATTAACTTTGTATTTCCTTCCATCCTATATTTCCTCCTGTTTGTCCTCTCCTTCTTTCACCCTTTCCCTCCTAATCAGTGTTTTGCTTCTGTTTACCACCTCTCCTCATCTGCCCTTTCTTCTGTCAGCTCCCCCCTCCCTTTACTTAATCTCCTTCCATCTGACTTCAGGTAAGATAGATGTCTATATTCAACTGATTGTGTATGTTATTCCCTCTTTGAGCCAATACCCACCTTCCCATCTTCTATCCAATATAATAGGTATTTTGTGCCTCTTCCTGTGAAATAATTTATACCATTCTACTTCTCCCTTTCTTTGCACCCAGTATTCTCCTCTTTCTCATGCTTTAATTATTTTTATGTCATTCCTTCAAAATCACCTTATACCTGTACCCTATATATATATGCCTTCTACCTGTGCTAATAGTGACACAATTTTTAAGATGGCAAGTATCATCTTCCCATGTAGGGATGTAAATAGTTCAGCTCTATTGAATCCCTTATGTTTTCTTTTCCCTTTTTACCTATTTATGCTTCTCTTGGGTCTTGATATTGGAGATCATTTTTTAAATTTAATTCTGATCTTCTCTTTACGAAAGCTTGAAATATTTCTATTTCAATGAATGACCATTTTTTCCTTCATGTATTTTGCTTAATTTCACTGGGTAAGTGATTCTTGGTTACAGTACTAGCTCCTTTGCCTTCTGGAATATCATGTCCCATGACCTCTGATCTTTTAATATCACAGCTGCTAAGTCCTGTGTAACCCTGATTGCGGCTCCCCATTATTTGATTTTTTTTCTAGTCACTTTTAGTACTTTTCTTTGACCTGAGAGTTCTGAAATTTGACTATAATATACCTTGGATTTTCTTTGCAGGGGTGATCACTTTCCTGAGGTGATTAGTGTATTCTTTCAATGTCTACTTTGCCTTCTGGTTCCAGGATATCAGGGCAGTTTTCCTTGATAATTTCCTGAAATATGTTATCCAGTTCCTCTTTTTGATTATGGCTTTCAGGTAGTCCAATGATTCTAATACTGTCTCTCCTGGATCTATTTTTTTCAGGTCAGTTGTTTTTCCCATGCGGTATTTTACATTCTTCTATTTTTTCATTCTTTTGAATTTGTTTGATTGATTCTTGATGTCTCATAGCCATTAGCTTCCACTTGTCCCGTTCCAACTTTTAAGGAGTTGTTTTCCTAAGTTAGCTTTTGTACTTCCTTTTCCATTTGGCCAGTGGCACTTTGTAAGGATTGTTTTCTTCTGTGGATTTTTGTATCTCCTTTTCCATCTAGTAAATTCTACTTTTTAAGCAATTGTTTTCTTTTTCCAAGTTGTTGACTCTTTTTTCATAATTCTTTTGCATCACTCTCATTTCTTTTCCCAAATTTTCTTCTGCCTCTCTTATATGATTTTTAAGCTCCTTTTTGAGCTCTTCCATGAGTTCTTTCTGGGCTTGAGAGCACTTCCCATTTTTCTTTGGGGTTTTACCCATAAGTGTTTTGAAATTATTTTCCTCTTCTGAGTTTGTGTCTTGGTCTTTTCTGTCACCGTAATAACTCTATATGGTGAGATTCGGTTTTTTTTTTCTTGTTTTTGGCTCATCTTTTTTGGCCTTTTTTTTCTTTCTTCTAAAGTTCAGCTCTGCTCCCAAGGTGGAAGGGGCACTGTCTCAGGCCTCTTGTGCCAGTGGTTGCAGGCCTTGGCTGTTTACTTGGTTTTATGCTGATGCTGCCCTGAGGCCCATGGGTGACTTTCACGTCTGGTGCTATACCGAGGGGGTGTGATGAGGGGTGTCCAGTGCTGCTGAACGCCATAGGGATGTGGCAGCTTTACCTGGTGCTAGGCTGAGGTCTTAGTGCCGGTGTCTGTGGTGTGCTGAGGCCAGTGCTATGTTTCTGTGTTTCCCTGAAGCATTTGGTGGTCTGACTGTTGGAAGTTACCTGTATGTCCTGGGCTACACTAAAGCCTGTGGAGGTCTAGCTGCTGGAGGTTGCCTGTTTGCCATTGGCTACAATGAAGCACATGGTGTCTCTCAGAGCTTGAGTCTTCCTAATCCCTGACTATGCTGAGGCACCTGAGGGGTCCTGGTTCTGGTGTTTGCTCCACTGCCCTGGGGCTTCAGATCCAGCTCTGGTTTTCTGAGTTGGGGCTTGCTATTGGCTTGCTACAATGCTTCCTGTCCTGGCTCCCTTTTGGCTCATGTAGGAAATACCTTTACTGTCAATTTTGTAAGTTTTTTGTGCTCAAAAATTGTTTCACCTCATCTTTTTGCTGGTCCCACTGTTCTAGGATTTGTTTTAGGGCACTGTTTTATGTTTAGAGGTGAATACAGGATAGTAACTATGATTTACTACTTGCTCTGCCATTTTGGCTCCTGGAAGTTGTTCTCTAAAATCAATTTCTTAAAAGCTCTAAGTGGCCCATATTTCCAATTCATCACATAGAGCTTTCATGTCCATCAGGATATATAGAGGTCAAACATGACATGATTCCAGGGCCAGATGTCAAACTTGAATCAAAACAGGACCACTAACCCACACATAAGAATCCCTGCAAGTCACATATTGACTTAGAACTTTACATATTAACATCATCTTTGTTCTATTAAGTTCTTACTTATTTTTTAAAATATTTCCCAATTACATTTTAATCTGGTTTAGGCTGCACTTAGTGTTGCAGGCCCATACTGTCTCCAGGTTGTGTGTTTGACACCTGTACAACTGTACTGTCATGCTTCTCTTTTGGACCAGTAGGGTATATTAAAAGAAGAAAAGAAATATTATTACTAAATAAAATTAATGGCCCCATCTATCTTTCAGCATCTGATTATGCTGAAGGATATATAGTGCTGAATTATCAGCAATTTCTTTCTGAATATGAGGAGACACCTATGTGGAATGTTACAGCTCCATGAAGCTCCAAAGGAAACAAGATGAACACAAAATTCTAATTCTTACACATACATAAAATTCAAATTTAGAAGCTCAAGTTATCTAAGTTCAGGAATGTCTAATACCAATCCTAGATCAAGATAGGATGCATTTTTTGAGCACTCTCTCATTCTAAGTGTATTCATATTATATACAATATGCATTATTGTGCCTGGATTATAGACATTTATGGGCATGTGTGGGTATGTACATGTGAGAAAATGTGCATCATTCATGTAGAAATTGCTAATAGGAAATATTCAACATTTCAGGTCTAGCACTTTGTGAAACATATGGCACAATGAGGACTCAAGCTACCAGATTTTGAGGGCAAACTATTGTTTGAGTACTTAAAAGAAGCTATGTTAAAGATTTTGATGGGCCATTAATGCAAAACCATTGATAGACCTTTTATTTCAAGTACAGTTGAACCTAACACAAGCAAAACCTTTTGGCCCAAAGAAACAGTTGGAGGTCTTTCTGATTGTTACTACTACTCCATGCAGGAAATGACTGACGGCTGTTTTGTCTTCTCCACTAGGGCACTGTGATGATCTCCAATGGGCCAGTGGGCCATGGGCCACTTGTGGCCCATCAAAAGATTTTGGGTGGCCCGTGAATGAAAAATGTAAGCCTGCCACTGCACACTCTCCTGTTTGTCACTTGACAACCAACCATCGTCAATCTGTCTCTAGTCTAACCTATCTGCAGCCCAAAGAAGTTTATAAGTTGTGCAGGTCTGTCCCAATCTATAACGCACTGGGACCACAAGGTCATTCATTGTGTTAGAGCTGCAAAATATCCTTCCCACTTTTTCTTTTAATTATATCAAATATCCAGAGGTATACAGCTATCAAGGGAGAAAGCTTCCAGGTGAGAACCCAGGTCTTCCCACTACTAGTGTGTGGGACAGAGACCACTACTCAAATTCAAAACAAAGACTTAGTTACCTTGAAAGCAGAAAGGAGTTTATTGCTTTCTCATGAGAAAGGGTACCACCTCTGGTCGCCCTAATGGCACCAGCCAGGGAGGACACTTACCAGTACCGGTAAGAGCTGGTTACAGAAATCAAGGGTTATTTATACCCTAACACGAGATCCTTCTCCTAAAACTTCCTTCTCTTTTTCCCATTGGCTGGACTTCAGGGGGCACAATCTATTCACGGAGTTCACCCCCAGCAACAGAGTATACAAGTTTGCCAGGAGACAAGAAAAGGGAAGTCTTGCAAGGGTTGGGGGGTAGGGCTATTCTATTCTTTCTGCTCCATGCTTAAAAACAGGATCTGAGGGGGTTTTGACAAGGTCAGAAGGGAGTGAGTTTCAACATTACAATTAGGTCATCTACAACAGGTGACTCCAATTTCTCTCCTCCCATTCTTCTTACTATCTGGCTTCTGAACTTATCTCTCTCCAAATGACCAGTGATCTCCTAATTGCTGCCCTTTGTGAGAACTATTAACAAAAACTATTAACCATTTGACATGACATGACTCCAGAGCCAGATGTCAAACTTGAATCAAAAATGAGAGATCATCTCTCACACTAGTATAATACTCTTTTCACTGTACAACCTACCCTAAAAACCCTTCTTAATTAAAATCATTCCTTTGGATTAGAGGGTTAGATGACAAAAGTGGCCATATTATTTCAATCTCCAGAAAACCACTTAAAAATGAATTTTTATTACCCTTGTAAGATCTGTGTTAGCTCTTCACAAGCCTTAAGATCTGGATGTTTTTAACTTCTTTGAGGCTCCAAAGATAAATAAGGGCAGGAGAGTTCTAGAAAATGTATAACACACTCTGTGGGGGGAAATTGCACAATTTTGACTCACTTTAAAGTTTGAGCTATATGATTAATATGCTCTCCATTACTTTTCTTAAGTCTAGGTTTTATAAGATCAGCAAAGCAATAAATTAAACCCTGATTTGTGGCAGCATTTGTGGATTTCCAAAGTATAAATGATAACACTGAAAATTTAACAATTGGCTCCAGTAGCCAGTTTGAGATGGCTCCAGCACACCCTTACATAAAGTGGGGCATGAGGGTAGTGGGAATCCTTGGTGATCATAAAGGGCAACCAGAAAAGCTAAGAAAAGTCAGAAACTGGTTCAAATTCATGTATGGGGACTTTCAAAATCTTGAGGATATGTGATTTTGAGCTAGCAATATGCAAAAAGCCAGTATGACTCTGACTGCTTGACTAGCAGTCACTCAACTGACTAGCAGTTCATGCCAGAAATGTGTAGGAGGAGGTTCAAGACAAAACCAGGAAGGAAAGTAGAAAACGGGGGGGGAGGGGATTTTATAGACAGTTTCTTGGGTAAAGGCTTCATTTCTCAAATACATAGACAAAGGAATCAAATTTAAAAGAATTTGAGTCATTCCCTAATTGGTAAATGGTCAAAGAATATGAACAGGTAGTTTTCTGAAGAAAAAAAATCAAAGCTATATAGTGATATGAAAGAATGCTCTTGATTAGGTTGATTCATCTTGATTAATAATAATAACTTTGATTAGATTATTGATTAGAGAAATGAAAATTAAAACAACTCTCCATTATCACCTCATGCCTATAAGATTGGCTTATATGACAGAAAAGGAAAATAACAAATTTGGAGGGATATTGAAAAATTTGGACATTAATACACTTTGTGGAGCTGTGAACTAGTCCAACCATTCTGGAGACCAATTTGTAACTATACAAAAAGGGCTATAAAACTGTTCATAATATTTAACTCAGGATTACCCTACTAGGTGTGTGTCTCAGAGATTAGAATCAAATGGAAAAAAGGATCTATATGTACAAAAATGTTTATAGCAGCTCTTTTTATAGTGGCAAAGAATTGGAAATTGAGGGGATGCCTGTCAATTGGGGAATGGCTGAACAAGTTGTGGCACATAATTATATTATAATCTATATCTATCTATCTATCTATCTAGCTATCTATAATCTCACTAAGGTATACTTGGTAAACTTGCCTTGGCAGTGAGTTACTAGTAGTCAAAAATAATCACTATGACAGCCAGGAGTGGAGAGAGCTTCACTTGTCTTGCTTACTAGAAGAAGTAAGATGGTGTGAGGCAGTTGTTTTGAGCTATATATATATTGCCCCCTTAATCTTTTAACCTGACAATGCCTTGATATCACTGCTCTGCAAATGACCCTTGGATGTATCTATTTCTGAGGTTAAAGAAAAAGGCAGAATAGATAGAGTGGGGGGAAGTTAAGAGTTCAGACCTTAATAGGGGTGATAATGCTCTATGGTTGGAAATTTAAAAGCTGACACCACTAATTTCATTTTCACTGTATTAAAAATATTTGTAAAGCTCTTAACGTAGTACCTGGGACATAGTGGGCACTATAAAAATGTTTATTCCCTTCCTCCTTTCCTCCCCTCCTATTCTACCCAGAAACAGCATTATATTTTGTTGAATTCAATTTTACTTTAGTAAGAAAGAAAAAGGATGCAAATAGGACTTTTGGAACCCCTCCCCATACATATACATCATGTGTAAGAGCACCACAAAGCTGAGGTTTAAGGTTTTCTAATGATCTAAATACATTCAAGATGAAAGCTATGGACCCCCATGATTATTACTACTTCTTCTGCAGTGACCCAGAGAATACAAGGGGTTCAGACAGAAACATTTAATGTAATAACATTTTAAGAAGATCGTAATAGGACATTCCTCTTTTAAGCAAAAGACACAATCGGGGTGTATTGGAGCCAGCGTGAACCAGCTCTTGAGTGCCAAATTGTTAAATTTTCAGTGTGAGAATGCGTACCTTGGAAATTGACAAATACTAAAAGCCAGCTCTTGATTTATTTTTTTTATTGATTGTCTATACTTAAAGTGATGGGGAAATGTGAATAGTGGAGATTAAATGTAAAAGAGTGCATCATGCATTCATTTATGTTAAAGGAGCTGCTTACTGTTAATCAATCAATAAAAATTTATTAAGGATAGCCAGGTGGCATAGTGGATAGGGCACTGAGCCTGCAGTCAGGAAGACTTCAGTTCAAATCTAGCCTCAGACACAAGCTGTGTGACTTTAAACAAGTCACTAAACCCTGTTTGCCTCAGTTTCTTCATCTGTTAATGATCTGGAGAAGGAAATGGCAAACCACTCCAGTATCTTTGCCAAGAAAATCCCAAATGGGGTCATAAAGAGTCAGACACAACTGAAACAACTGAATAACAACACAAAGCCTCTACCATATACCCAGCAATGTTCTGTGCTTGTTAACACTCACTAGCATACCTCTTGAGATAATCCACCAAAAAAAAAATGTAGCCACTATCACTGAGGAGAGTGGACAAATGTACAAATCATTGAGGAGGTGGGAGATGAAGAGCATATTGCAAATGATGATTCATCTCTGACATTACACAATGATGTCTTTATCTGTTAAGTGGGTCTGCTCCTTATGGAGTGTGGTGTCACCGGTAGGTATGCTGTTTCATTTTTCTGCTTCCTTACTAAGCGTGCTGACATGTCTGTTGCTTCTGCTCCTGACTGATAGGGGAAAGGTTCTCTGCTGGGTTCTTGCTGGGTCACTCAAAGCTGGGAGTCTCAATGGGATGAGGGCAAAGATGAACCAAATAAGCTAAGGGTCATTGTTGGGAATATATATAAATATATATATATATATATGTATATATATATGTATAGACACACGTATGTATGTATGTTTGTATGTCTATGTCTATGTCTATGTCTATGTATATACACTTCCACTAAACAAACTTGAATCAGGGTATAGTGAAAGGGAAAAGGCAGGGCATATTCACACATGTAGAGTGGGACTGAAATAGATTTGGGATCTAGACCTGGAAAATCTGGCTCACGCCTACAAAGAGAAAGGGAGACAGAGCAGTTTGAACTCAGATCAGCATCTCATAACTTAGGCAGATATTACAACCTGAGTAGATATTCCAGGTCCAACTTGGCATTTTATACGCAGAAGTAGAGAAGTGGGACAGTAGATAGATAAATAGAATTAGAGTCAGGAAGGTTGGAGTTCAAATCATACATCAGTTATTTACTAGTTGTATGGCCCTAGACAAGCCACTTAACCTCTATTTGCCTCAGTTTCCTCAACCAAAGGGATAAGATGGGGATGAGAATAGCACTTACTTCACAAAGTTGTTGTATGGATGAAATGAGATAACATATATAAAGCCATGGAAACCTAAAAGCACTACATAAAAGTAGCTATGATTATTTCATAGCACCACTATAAGACAAGTATGCCTGGAACTGGGCCCACTTTGGTAGTATCATAGGAAAGAAAATTGATATCTTTCAGCCAATAGAGGAATTTATTTTTCTTGATTCTGCATATTTATTACAACAGGTTTGTTTTTATTTTATTCTTTCAATGGAAGGGGGGAGAAATGGGAAGTATAAAAAAAATAGCTTCCTGTAGGAAGGAAAGAAAAAAAAATGGATGGAAGGAAAGAAGGAAATAAAGAAAAAGAAAGAAAGAAGAAACAAAGAAAAATATAGAAAGGTTATAGAGTAGTCCTGTGAGGTAGAGAAGACTTGGCAATGGGTAACAAAAAGATTTTTCAGTTCAAATTGCAATAGTCAAACTCTTTAATTTTTATTTTCTATCTTTAGTTTTCAGTTTTCACTTTTATAAGATTTTGATTTCCAAATTTTTCCCCTCCCTCCTTCTCTTCCCTCTCCATAAGATGGCATGCAATCTGATATAGGCTATACATGTACAATCATATTAAACATATTTCCGTATTAGTCATGTTGTGAAAAAAATCAGAATAAAAAGAAAAAAGGAAAAAGAAAAAGAGAAAGAAGGAAAATACTATGCTTCAATTTGCATTCAGGCTCCATAGTTCTTTCTCCGGATGTGGATCGCATTTTCCATCATGAGTCTTTTGGAATTGTCTTAGATCATTGCATTGCTGAGAAGAGCTAAGTCTATCAAAGTTGATCTTTGCGCAATGTTGCTGTTACTGTGTACAATGTTCTTGTTCTACTTGTTTCACTCAGTATCAGTTCATGTAAGTTTTCCCAGGTTTTTCTGAAATCTACCTGCTTATCATTTCTTAAAGAACAATAGCATTCTATTACCTTCAAATACCACAACTTCTTCAGCCTTTCCCCAATTGATGGACATCCCCTCATTTTTTATATCTTAGTCAAGCTCTTTTTTTTAAATATGTCCAGAGTACAGAATTTATTAAACATAATACTGAGCCAAATAATAACAAAAGTAGATACTTTGGCCTGGCTTGTATTGCTTGACTGATACAGACCATGTGAATACATGATGTAAAGAACTTGTTTAAACTATAGAAGCAGTAGTCAGCCTTCTCCTCAAGAGTGTATAATTACTATATGACTATATAAACTTATGATATGTCAGAAAACAAAAATGTACAATAGTAAGTGTTCTCCCTGCATCAACCTTTAAAATTAATTATGCCAAAACAGAAAATATAACTTTAATACACAAGAAAAATGTAATGGAATTTTTTTTACTATATCTGTTTAATAAAGGTGCAGGTAGAGTCAAACTCTTTAAAACATCAAGTTGTCTTATTCACATCTGAAATGTAGATAGCAAGACCTAGAGGCATTAATAGAAGAGCTGTGAATTAATGTAAAGTTTATATATTCCATTAGATATGAAAATCCCTCCATAAATGCTATATATTACTTCCATCAAAATTATGAAAAAAAGGAGAATGGTCAGGATGATTTTCAGTCAAGAAAACCAAAAGATTATTAAAATGAAAAAAGAAAATCAAAACACTAGAGATGGCCCCACCTATACTGATGAGTCTTCATTCTCAACCATGTGGAATCACAAAGCTGTTCAGAAATTGTATGACAATTCTATCTTTGTATTGATAAAGGTAAACAAACCGATAATGGAGGTATATAACAACAGTGATAAAGAACAAAAAGCAGCATGAGGATAATTGCATGAAGATGTCTACTTTGTGATTATCTGACTCCTGTCTGGAAAGTGCTGACCGTGATTCTTACTGATGTGCAAGAGAAGTTTTGAAATCAGAAAAATGGTGGATCCCAGTGCAACTCAAAAGCTTTTAGTATTTGTTCTGTTTGTCTACATACTGCTACCACTCTCTTATGTTAATATAAATGTCATCTTTTTTTGGGGGGGGTCTCAAAACTTGGGATCTTCCCTTTTATGATCATCATGTACCTTTCCAGTGATAACTGGAATGTTCTTTACATAAATGAATATAAAATGCAAAAGTAGGAAAGAAATAATAGATGAGTAATCTAGAGACAGCGTGGTACAAAGAGCATTGGGTTTGGGGTTAGGAGGCCTGAATATTTTTCTGGCTCTTAGGATTTTGGCCATATCACTTAACCTCCTAGGGCCTCAGTTTCTCCACCTATAAAAGGAGGGGTTAGACTAAATAGATTCTGAGTTCCCTTTCATCTCTATATTTGTGATCCCACTGACAAGATAATTATGAGTAGATGCCTCTAACATCCCTTCCAACTCTAAATCTATGATACAAGGTCACATATTAAACAATATAATGTAGTATAATATAAAAGCTACAAGAGAGGGTATAGGCAGGGCAGGGGTGGAGAAAGAGCCATATGTAAACAAATATCTGAGCCAGCTTCTAGTTTCAAATTTCTTTGAAGGAAACTTTGGTACAATTTCATGCCATCATAATTTTAAAGAACATACTTCCAATACAACATTCAGCACAAAATGTTTCTAGTAGTAATCATGACAGCATGACTTTCTTGTGCTTGGTTGGTATGTGGCACAGTTATTAGTTTTGTAGAAAAAAGAAGACAGGAAAATGAGTGAAGGGATGAAGAAAGGGTTGTTAGTTGAAATCCAGAATATTCCAGGTCAATGGCTTCAGGTTTGACCCTAGAAAAAGCCCCGAATTGTAAAAATAGAAAGTAGTATTCTCATTCTCTCTCTCTCTCTCTCTCTCTCTCTCTCTCTCTCTCTCTCTCTCTCTGTCTCTCTCCTCCCTTCTCTTCTTTTCTCTCTTCCTTTCCCCCTCCTTCCATTCTTCCTTTCATAATCCCTTCTTTCCTAGTATCTTTTTTCTAGAAGGGGCAACATCATCTCATTTTCATATTGACTTTTCTAAATGTTTCTTGCAATGATTGATTTTCTAATGTCATTTGCTTTCTAAGATACTCAATACCTGAATAACATAACTTCAATTTTGATTGTAAGAAGATCAAAGAAATATGGATGTTGAACTTAGAACACATGGGAAAATTAAATGTTCTAGTCTAATTTTTCCCTTTCCCCATAAAGATAGTAGCTTATTTTATGATTTAATAAGCAAGAACAACTAATTTGATTTTTGGAAATAGACAAAATATCATGCATTTATTCCATTTGGATAAACTCACCCATTGAGGCAAGAGACTTTGTGATCTGATATCCTCACCATTCACATTGTGGTCTTATTTAGCATGTTGGTAAGGAAAGGAAATGTGGCAGTTCTTCAGGTTGTGATTAGTGGGGATTGGACTCTTCCTTGACCTCCCTCTCCCTGTCTGTCAATGAATCCTAAAGACCCCTGAAGCTCTCATGGAAATTAAAGTCTTCAAAGCCATGCCCTCTGTCCATTTCTAATCACCACACTCATCTTTTCCCCATCAATAACTCCCAAAGAGTCCATGTCTTTACTCTTTTACATAATCATTTTCCATCTTCCTCTTAGCCTGCCTTTGCTAACTTTGGGGCTGTGATTAGAAAGGCACAGGCTCCCTCTGTAATCCTCAACCCATTTTTCACTGTCACTTCCCCACAACATATACATACAATTTTCTCACTTCAGGATGGTCTCTTCAGTTTTGTCCAAATGACCATCATTTTCAGCCTGTTGCCTGCACCAGTAGTGCTCACCTTAGTTATTCCCCAACAATCCTAAAATCTTTCCTCCTCAACAGACACTCATCTTGCTTTAAGCAGAACCATTTTTCCTATCTCTACAGAAAGCTGATTATCTTTATTTTAAGAAAAATCAATTTTGGATGATATTTTTTGCTTCTTTGTTTGTCTTGGTATGGACCTATGATTTAATTGGTATTGGAAAATATAGGTGGGGAAACTCTATCTACAAATTCTGGTCCACGAGTGCTCTGCAATTTATTGTCTTTGGCTAGAAAGTTCGTCACTAACAGGCAAATGACTTGTCCCTCCTCATACAGCCAAGAGGCTGAGACCAGGCCTTCCTTAAGTCAAGGTTGGCTCTGCATTGCACCAGTAAGCTTCTCTATGTGATGGTGATAAGATAATAACAAAGTAGGATTGCATATTTAGAAATCAAAGCAATCTAAGCTGTCATCCAGTTCTTATCAGAAGACATTGGTTGACTTACCCAAGATCATACAGGTAACAAATTGTTAAAAATAATAATTCAAATGTATATCATCCCTTAATGTTTATTTTGAAGTTTATTTTGAGCAATATGGTCCCACATCTTAGGATGAAACTCTATGGATGTTAATTACTGAAAAAAGAAAAATATGAATAAATATACTCATAGCAGATTTAGTAATAATAGCAAAACTAAGAATAAAATTGGACACAATCCGTGTAGCCTAAGCCAGAGGACTAAATGAACCAATTCCAGGTTATAAACATTATTTAGGCATAAGAAATAGTAAGTATGGAGAACATAAAGAAATATGGGGTGACATGCATGGTTAAATGATCAAGAGAGAAGTAAAAACTGATACTCAAAAAGTTTATAATTTGCCTGTATCCCAAATCTCATAAGTTTCTAAGGCAGATTATGAACCCAAGTGTCTGATCCACAACCCATGCCATCCAAATTCAGCATTCTTGTTACTTTTCTATATCGTCTGTCCAAGTAGCATGGAGAAATCTAAGAAAGATAACCCAAATCACGCCAGACAAGAGTGTATGGACTCAAGATAACACCAACCTGGTAAACAGTTGTGAAAGTGGATTACATGTTTAATATTTAATAATAACAATAATAAATGATATAAAATAAATGATATAATTATTAACAAATATACACTAATGAACAATATTTAATTTAATAATTAATATTAAATCATTCTATTATGGAGAATCAGTAAACTGAAACTTACCTTCATGATCATTTAGATGAAGGGGTTCTTAGCATTTCTGTGTGTGTGTGTGTGTGTGTGTGTGTGTGTGTCCATGTGGGATGAACCCCTTGGGCAATCTGTGAGGCCCCTTCTCAGAATAGTGTTTTAAATGCATAAAGTACATAAAATTACAAAGGTAATCAATTTTATTAAAATAGTTATCAAAACATTTTTCAAAAGCTTAGGGACCTTAGTTTAAGAATCTTTGATTTACACTTATCTCCCCCATTTTAAAGATGATGCAACTGAGACCCAGAGGAATTAAATGGCCACCAAAGCTATAGGGCTAATTAGTCTGGGTTTGGGTCTGGGAAGAGAACCTAGGTCTCCTGTCACCTAGATCAATACTCTTTCCACTGAAATGTATGGTTGTCTGGATTAAAATTGTAATACCGTCAGAGGAAATGAAGGTAAATTGGGTGCTATACTTCTCCAGATATAATAGTAGACTATGTCTGTAGAAATTTTTTTTTTCAGTGGCAAATTAGGACATCTTTAACAGTCTTAATAACTCCATATCAGTATAAGAATGTGAGAGAGAGATGCAAGGGAAGATATTATACCTGTACAAGTGACAGAAAGTAATAAGTCTGATGCCAAGACATACAGTTCGGAGGGAAAAGGCCAAGCTACATTTTGTGTAAAATAGTTGACAGGTCAAAGAAAGCATAAAAGGTGTGGTGGCTGTGAAGAGTCACTGCTACTGCCACTATCTTCTACAAATTCTGCTCCTACCTTCACTCCCAAATACCACCAACCCCCAAAGTGTACACATCACCAAAATGGTGTGCCTGTGTCTATCTGCAGAACAGAATTTGTTTCTGTTTAGGATTAGGATATCCAGGGTCAGGTTTTGACCGTGGTACTTAATAAATACTTTTGTGACCATAAAATTACTTAACCTCTCAGATCCCCAGTTTACTCAAAGTATTGTTACAGTTTGCGTTCTAAACTTAACAATGACAAAGACAACAAAACTATGACAAAAAGGTTTTAAAAATAATATTTGAAATTATGTGCTTCATTGTATGGGCAACTAGATGTTATAGTGAATAGAGCACTGGGCTTGAAATCAGGAAGACTCAGCTTTCTGAATTCAAATCTGGTTTCAGACACTTAATAGTTTTATGACCCTGGACAAGTCACTTAACTCTGTTTGCCTCAGTTTCCTCATCTGTAAAATGAGCTGGAGAAGGGAATGGCAAACCACTTCAGCAACTTTGCCAATAATTCCCCAAATGGGATCATGAAGGGTTAGACACGACTGAAACAACCCAACAACCTTCACTGTATAATTAGATACAATGTGCAAAAAGCCTTGACAGCTTGGAAATGATATGTACGGGGTACTCCAAAAGTCTTAGTGAAAGTTTAAACTTTACCAGTGTCAGCTATTTATGACACTATGCCCTTTCGTTTACTGAATATTGGACTAAACTGTATTATTCACTTTTCCCCAAACATGCTCCATGCTTCCCACTTCCTTGTCATAAGTTATACTTTTCCACGTGCCTATAAAATCCTTCCCCGTTGTTCTTCTTCTCTTTCTCTTGGCATCCTACTCAACATAAATGCCGCATGCTCCATGTAGTCTTTCTTGATGAGCCCAGCTAGTCTTGCTCTTTCCTTCATTTACTCTGCTAGAACTTTGTTATTCAGTCATTTCAGTCATGTCCAACACTTTGTGACCCTCTTCGGGATTTTCTTGGCAAAGATACTGGAGTGATTTGCCATTTTCTTCTCCGGTTCATTTGACAGATGAGGAAACTGAGGCAAAAAGGGTTAAGTGACTTGTCCAGGGTCACACAGTAGGTGTCTGAGGCCACATCTGAACTGAGTCTTCCTGACTTCAGGCCTTGCTCTATCCACTATGTCACCTAGCTGCCACCTTCAATGAATCTTATTCATTTACCATATATCAATCTTTATTGCATTTTATTTATCTTACTATCTATATGAACCAAAGGAAGTCACTTAACCTCTCTCAGCCTCAGTTTTTTCATCTTTAAAATGGGAATAACAATAGCACTTACCTTGGTGCTCAATATATAAATATTACCTCAGATGAGTTAATATTGGGAAAGTGCTTTTTAAAACCTAAAGGGCTCTCTCTCTCTCTCTCTCTCTCTCTCTCTCTCTCTCTCTCTCTCTCCCTCTCTCTCTCTCTCTCTCCATCAGAAAAGGGATTATCATTACCATAAGTTCTTTCCTCTAATTAAAACATAAGTCCCCAGAGATCCATGACTCAGAGAATCCAATGTTGGATCTGCCACTCCTTGTTAATGTCTTGTTTAGGTTCAAGATTCTGCATGCCACCTATGACAATTTCAGTGCCCATGGTGGGTGACATTTCCTTGAACCACAAATTTTACGTGATGAGATAGCCATAAATAATTCTGCACACCAATGTTATAACTCTGGCATTTAGAGAAAAGATATCAGCTTGGGACTGTGCACTGTCCATTGGATCCCCCATATCAAGGATACTCATAGCAACCCGGGACTTGTTCATCTAAGCACACAACAACCAAGTAGACTGGAGATGAATGGATCAGATGGTAGATTGCATTTTCTAATAGTAATTAGCATGACAGTTTCCTTCTAATGAATATATTTCCCTGCTCGTGGTGGCAGAAGAAAGAGATGTAGGCAAGATCAGAGAATCTAGATAAATGGTCCCAAATTCCAAGAGACGTGGCATGTGGAACATACAAAACCATTCAATTACAATGAAAGTAGGGGTTTAGTTTAATGCACAAGAAGACGCCATTAGCTGGCTACAGCACACATACTTGGCATGCTGGCTGCCAAGTTTATTAGATATTTTATAGTCCTGGGGACTACAGAAAATGGATCCAGTTCCCACATGCTACATCAACAAGAATTGGGAGTCAGTCAAGCCCCTGATATATGATGCAGTCATGAATATGCCAGACACCAGGATTAAAATGGATCAATCTGAAACTGTTAGAGAGAAACATTGTCAAGTATTTGCTATGTTTCATTTTTTAATTCTTATTCTCTACTTTACATTATTTCTGATGCCCTTTGGGGGAATTTAGAGAAGAGTATCTTATTTTTTAGATTCTGATAATTGTAAAAATTGTATTACATATATATGTGTATATGTGCATACACATGTATATATGTGCATGTATGTGCATGTACATGTGCATAAACATATGTGCCTATGTAGTACATACCTATATATTACCCCATACATATATGTATATACACACATGCATGTATACATATGCACATGCACACCCACATATATGTTACCCATGCCCACCTCATCTCTTCTTTGTCAGGACATTACAAGTTTGATGTCATTAAGATCACAGGACATCAGATCGACAGGAGGACTAAAAGATCCAATCCATTCTTGGCATTTCCACACAGTGAAACTGAATCCCAGAGAAGTGGAGTAATTTGTTCAAGATTATGAAGCAATTTAGCAGGAGAAATTGGGATTGGATGCTGTGCTTTGCAAATTCAAAGGAGAAGGGATAATAATTCAATCCACAAACACTTATTAAGCACCTACTACGTGTCAGGCACTGTACTAAGTGAGAATCTCACAAGCTCTCACATTTAGCAGTTGTGGGCTGGCTCGAAGGGCACAGGGAGAAGGTTAGGAAATATGCCTTGAGTTGGCAAGTGGGGTAAAGGGATAGGAGGCTTTATGAGAGCTGGGTTGACTAATTTTAGATGATGTCTAATTGCAGCTCCAGAACATGTTTTCAATTGGCAGACGGTGCTGACTGTTGGAATGTGGTCAAGACCCATTTACAGAGCATGCCAGAGAGCATTAAATGATAAGGAGAGAGAATGACAGTGGAAGACGCTAACACAGCGATGACAGCCAACCGCCTTGACAAGCTTGGTGAGCCAAGGCATTGAGGGACTTAACTGGGGGACCACAAGGAGACTGAGGACAGAGAGGGAGCCTTGCTACAGCAGGTGACCTTTGCTGTAGCATTCACAGGAGGCAAGCTTTCTGCCAATGGAGGAAAGCCAATGAGCTGGAACACTCACGTTTTACAGTAAAATCTCACCCAAGCACAAAACCGACCTGACTCTGATTAGGCAGTGAGATCCGAGGAGATTTTATTATATATGGGCATGGCTGCATGCTGAAATATCATGATTTATATATTTGTATAGAGAGGAGATAATCTCCTCTGTTTGGCATTTAAGGCCCTTCACAACCTGGCTTCCACCTTTTTTTTCAGCCTAATTATATATTACTCCTCTTCACACAGACTACAAGTCAGACAAAATAGTATTCTTGCTGTCACCGACACCCAGTACCCCATCTCTCACCTCTGGGCATTTGTATAGGGTATGCCTCCTACCTGGAATGCACTCTCTGCTCATCTCTGTCTCTTAGAATCCCATTTCCTCCAACACTCCACCCAGTTGTCACCTTATATATGAAACTGTTTTATTTTAGGCAACTAGGTGGTACAGGGGCAAATGTGATGGGCCTGGAGTCAGGAAAATCTGAATTCAAATCTGGCCTCAGCCTCTTACTAGCTGTGTGTCCCTAAGCAAGTCACTTAATGTCTCTTTCCCTCAGTCTCCTCATCTGTAAAATGGGGATAGGTTATTCTGCGGATTAGATGAAATCTTTGTAAAGTGCTTAGCACAGTACCTGACTCATAGTAGATGCCTAACAAATGGTAATTCCCTTCCCCCTCTTTTTTATCCACTAGCTAATGATACCAACTCAATATTTTTGTCTATGCATATATTTTCACATATTGTCTCACCTTATAGACTGTTAGCTCCTCAAGGGCAAGGGGTCTTTTTATTCCCAGAGCCCAGCATAATGTGTAGCACATATAGGTGCTTAATACTTATTTTGTTTGTTTGTTTGTTTTAGGCAATTGGGGTTAAGTGATTTGCCCAGAGCCACACAGCTAGTGTCAAGTGTCTGGTCTGAGGCCGAATTTGACCATGTCACTCCCTGTTTAATGAACTCCAGGGGCGCTCTAGTACATACTCTGGCGTCAGCCAGAAACTCCTCTTTGCACTCTGCCCCCCACCCCCCCCACAGACTCCAGGACCAGTATTCTATCCACTGCACCACTTAGCTACCCCTGAATACTTGTTGATAAATATTCTCTTCTCTAAAAAGATAATACTAGTTAAAAGTTGTTACTATAGGAAGAAAGCATGGGAATGTCGAGGCCAAGCCATAGGCATCAGGTCACAGTACAGAAATCAGAAGCAAGTATAAATAGGACAAATACATTGCCATAAGAGATCATAAGCTTGTGGCTCCACTCCAATATTTTTAGTACCTTTTAAGGCTTAGCAAAGCTTTAAGATAATTAATATGCTCAGACACCCAGTTAATGAGAACTGAGTGCATTGTATGTACTGAGCCTAGGCTCAGAAAGCTTCAGCAGAAGGTGCTGACCATAGTGGCCACTGCCTAGGTCAATATCAGTTACTTATGAGTAAGGCATAGGAGCCTTCCATCAAGAAAGTCACAGGCAGCAAGAGCATGGAAAAGCAGTGAACAGAGGCAGAAAGTAGTGATGGAGGATAGAATTTCAACAGTTAACATTGACACAAGGGCATTTCTGGACCAAGCCAAGACCTGCTTCCATGTTACAATGACACGATTTAGAGATACCAAAAGGTAGCTCTGGATTTCAAAGAGAATACTTTTAAGTATAAAACTTTTCGGAGAAATACAGAAAGGCATGAAATACTGTTCCCCATCATAGGTATTCATGCCACAAAGTTGAAGGATGTTGGCCACGCTCATGGAATCTGAGACATGCCATGAGCAGGTTCATGATATACAGAACTTCTATGAGAAGAGAAAAACTTTACCTGGGCTCTTCAAATATAGTCTGAGCTCTTCCTAGAAAACAGATGGTGCTGGAAATCCCTATCACAAGACACCTTCATGCAGAGAGACAAAGATTAGCCAGGAACCATCTGGTTATCAAATGCGTTTTGTGAAATCAATGGACCCATAACCATTGAACAGAATGTTAGTGAAAGTGGGAAGTAACAGTGTTATTACAAGTAACTAGTGATGAAATCAGCAATATAGATGCTTAACCTGGCCCCTTGGCTGATTGTCACAGCTAAGAAAGGTGAAATGAATTCAGTGAAATCTATTTGAGTTTTAGAATCAAAACCTTAATGATCCTTTCCTCTTAAGTGTATTTACAAAAGGTTGTACAATACATACATGCATACATTAACACATAAACAAATAGATTATTATATAGATGCCACACACATGTATATGCAGATGTGGACATGTATGTATACACACATTTACAGATGAACATTTTTGTGTGTGCATGTATATGCTCATGCATGTAAAACATTGCATACATATATTTCCTTGCACATATGTGTGCATGTCTGTGTGTATCACATGCACACTACACTTATACATTTGTATGCACCCACATACATGAACACATCCTAAATTTGGGAATCAGGTTTATATTTGTCTCCAGAACTCCAGGGTTTTTCACTCATAGTCTTTGCTTACTAAGCACTTATGATAACATGGAGGAAGTGACAAGTTATTTATATGGCATTCAAGTCAGTAGAATAAAGAGCATGCAGTGGAATATGTTAAAGAGAGGGGTCATCAAATAAGTGTTTCCCACTTAGTTTCCTCATCACCCTGCCCCTGTATGTCCATAAAGCAAATCTGCCCTTTGAAAGATGGTAGAAAGTATTTTATATGTGCTTTTGTGCCTCCGTTTTTTCTGAAGAGGACTTGACATCCATCTGGTAGAGATTGTGATAATTGCTAACACCTATTTAATTAATAGGTTAATGACTAAGGGAAAAGAGAACAAGATCAGTGTTCTTTGGTGCCCCTTCCCCAGCAGCACTGAGCTGTGAACAGGAAGAAAAATAGGTGGGAAAATAGGAGTGAAATATTTTGGAATATGGTGATGAAGGGTCTCTGAGTGTAATTATGCTACTGTGCTTTCTGTAGGGAACTCTGCTTGATATAGAATGCTACTAATTAGTAGTAATTGTTAATGCGTGGCAGAACAACTGAGAAAATACCAAGTACTAGGGGGCTTTCCAGAATGACCTAATATTTGACAAACAAACAAAAAAAAATGGGAGAAGCCAGTAACTATGTTAGAAGTAAGAGGATAGATATGAATGACATGACCCTCAGGTTTTGGTCAGATGATATAGTACAAAAGAGAAAGGCAAGGAAAACTACTGAATTTTAATTCTGCTTCCTCTGCTATTCTCCACTAAGGAGAACAATCTTCAAATTCTGGAGAGGGGTTCTTAACCTAGGGAACCTGACAATGTTTTTGAAAAGAATATTTTGATAAATGTATTTCAGAACAATTGGTTTCTTTCGGTATTTTCCTTTGTTAAGCAATGAGTCTGTGGGGTAGATAGAGGACCATGCCTGGAGTTAGGAAGACCTGAGCTCAAATCCAGTCTTAGACACTCACTAGCTGTGTGACCCCAGACAAGTCACTTAACCCTATTTGTCTCAGTTCCTCATTTGTAAATTGGAGATATTAGCACCTATTTCATACGATTGTTGTGACGATAAAATTAGGTAATAAATGAAAAGTCTTTAGCACAGGACCTGGCACATATTAAGCACTATATAAATATTTATTATTATTATTATTATTATTATTATTATTATTCCAGTTTAACCTTAGAACTCCTGCTTTAAAGGATAAATAAATGTGACTAAGAAAAAATGAAAAAGTGAAGCAGAAAAGTTGTTTTCACTGCACGAAAATAATAAATGAACCAATTCTATAATAATTGATATTCTGATGTGAAAAGAAGACGGAAATACACATAAGGGAAAAATTTCAGTCACTCAATCAATCAATCAAACACCAAACCTGTGTAAGTGTATAGTGTGGGCCTGTCACTATGTAAGGGACTGCAAATATTAAAACAAAAGCTAAGCAATTTATTGCTCTCAAGGGGCTTATGGTCTAATAGTGAGAATTTATCTATTTATCTACTATCTATCTGTATCTCTCTATCTACACACATACATATATCTATATACATATAATATGTATGTATGCATGTATGTTTATGTAATTCATAAGCAATACATATATAAGGTTACCTTATGGGGAGGAACTAGGAAAGACCTTTTTCAGAAAGTAGCATTTGAGCTGAGTCCAGAAAGAAGTCAGGAATTTCAGGAGGGAAATGTGAGGAAGGAGTACCTTCCAGACATTAGGGACAGCCAACGAAAAATCACAGAGATGAAAGATCTAATCTTATACAAGAGAAGCAGCAAAAGTCAGTGGGGAATAAGTGGAGGAAAGGAATATGTAATTACTGGAGTAAAGGAAGAGATAAAGAGGGATCATGTTAAAGTGTTTTGAAATGTAGAGAAGAAGAGAAGGGTAATTTTGTGGCCATTGTCTCCATTTTTTTTTTTTTTTTAGTGAAGTACAAAGTAAGGTCTTCAGCTGAGCTTGGTTGCCTAGGGATGGAAGATGTAGAGTTGTAAAACTGGTAAGAAAAGCTGGGTCTCTATACTTGAGAAAAAAGGGCCTCTAGAAACTGAGCTGCTCTTAATCTTCTCTTACCTCACAATCAAGTTGCCTTCTTACCCTTGAAGTTTCCTCAGTGCTCATAGCTCTATGATCCAGAAATATCACTCTGCCACACAGTTCCCTTCTCCTGTTGGTGAGTTCCTCCTGGAACCTCCATTTGGTGGAAAGGCCCTAGTCATTCTTCATTTCCTTTCACTTCTCTGCTTCAAAATCTCTGGATATCTCTACCATACCTTTCTTTTCCATCATCCCAAATACCCTATACAAGGTAACTCTCTACCTTCTCACTTTTCATCTCCCTTTTTCGCATTGTTTTCCTTAATATTTTCCTTCATAAGCTCCTTGAAAGCAGAAAGCAGAGACTTTCTTCCTTTTATAGAATATTTATTTATAATTATTTCTATTTATTATTTATTTTATGGATATATTATACATAAATTTATTATTAAATTACACTTATTTGTAATACTGATATCCCCAGTGCTTAGCACACTGCCTAATAGCTGGTAAGTGATTAATAAATACTTGTCGACTCATTGTTTATAAGGGGCAGGGAGTCAACAATATACCAATCTATTTGACATACTGTAACTACCAATTTGACAGGCTAAGCATTTACAGCGCTGGAGGTCAACTAGTTCCAGTATTAAATAAATTATTTGGAATAATAAACAAAGATGGAGTCCTCCTAAATTCCTTTTATGAAACTAATATGGTACTGATACCTAAACCAGGAAGAATAAAAACAGAGAAAGAAAATTATAGACTAATTTCACTAATGAATGTTGATGCAAAAATCAAAAATAAAATATTAGCTATGAGTCTACAACAATATATCACAAAGATTACACATTGTGACCAAGTGGGATTTATACCAGGAATGCAGGGCTGGTTCAATATAAGTAAAACTATTAATATAATTGATTATATCAATAACAAAAGTAACAAAAATCATATGATTATGTCAATAGATGCAGAAAAAGCTTTTGATAAAATACAACACACATTCCTTTCAAAAACACTTGAAAGCATAGGTATAAATGGATTTTTCCTTAAAATGATGAGAAATATCTACCTAAGATTGTCAGCAAGCACTATCTATAAGGGGGATAAGCCTTCCCAATAAGATAGGAATGAAACAAGGATGCACATTATCACCAGGATTATGCAGTATTGTACTAGAAATGCTAGCAATAGCAATAAAAGAAGAAAAATAAATTGAAGGAATCAGAATGGGCAAGGAGGTAATAAAACTATCTCTTTTTGCAGATGATATGATGGTATAATTAGAAAATCCTAAAGAGTCAACTAAAAAGTTAATTGGAACAATAATTTTAGGAAAGCCCTGCAGGAAGAGATGGTAAGTCTCTTAAAAAAAAACTGTCAACAATATGAAACACAACCTGGGAGTATACCTGCCAAAATAAACCTAGTAACTACATGAACATGATTATAGAATTTTTTTTTGCAAATAAAATCAGATTTAATAGTTGGAGAAATATTAATTGTTCATGGGTAGGCTGAGCCAGTAAAATAAAAATTACAATTCTACCTAAACTAAGGTAGTTATTCAGCAACATCTTGATTAAATTACAATAAAATTATTTTATTAAGTGAGAAAAATAATAATAAAATTCATTTGAAAGAACAAAAGGTCAAAAACATCAATAAAATTAATGAAAAAAGGTAAAAGAAGGAGGTCAGGCAGTAGCAGAACTTAAACTATATTATAAGGCAATAATTATTAAAACTATCTTGTACTTACTAAGAAATAGAATTATGTATCAGTGGAATAAAGTAGATAGATAATAACCAGTAGTAAATTATTGTGTTTGATAAATATAAAGATTGAAGCTTTGGGGCTATGAATTCATTATTCAGTAAACATTTGTGTATGAAAACTGGAAAGCAGTCTAGCAGAAACTAGGTATAGACCAATATCTTACACTATTTATCAAGATAAGGTCAAAATGGATACCTGATTTACAGGGTCAAAAAGGGAGACATCATAAGTAAACTAGAAGAACATGGAACATATTATCTATCAGATTTTTTGATAGGAGAAGCATCTATGAATAAAGAAGTGATAGCATTATGAGAAGCAAAGTGGGTGATTTTGATTATATTAAATTAAAATGATTTTGTACAAATAAAATCAATGCAATGGAGATTAGAAGAAAAACAGAAAGTTGGGGGAAATTATAGATAGTTTCTTAGATAAAGCCCTCATATCTCAAATATATAGAGAATTTTGTCAATTTTATAAGAATATGAGTCATCCCCCAGTTGATAAATGGTCTAAGGATATGAATGGGTAATTTTTGAATGAAGAAATCAAACTCCATATAGTTATAAAAATGCTCTAAATAAGCGGCCAGAAAAAAATCAAGTACCAAGTAACCACAGTCATGATCATATGTGATGTAGCAGATACTGTTTTAGAGAAGAGAACTTGGGATACAGTGTTCTAGAAGTCAAAGTACATAGAAAGGGAAACTTATGTCCTAGTGAAGCATATTATCACATAGTTGGAGAAAGGATCCACATAATGGGTTTCATTTAGAGTGACTAGGCATCTTAGCCAAGTGCCTGCTCTGGGAATGACTGCTTCCCATTGCTCCATCCCAATCCAAGAGCACAGGTTTGTGGGTCCTTGGGGATGGCCAATATCCAGGGAAGTAAGAGAGGCATAAATTCCTACATAAGCCTTAAGATGGGTAATGGTTATAGTAAGAAAAAAGGGTAAGGCCAGGCCTCATGACAGAGAATTCAAAGTGACTCCTGCTAAACATTTCTGCCTCCTTTATGAACTAATCTTTCTAGGGGTGAGGCACAACAAAATGTAGACTCACAATGCCAACAAAGCAATGAAAAGGGAAGAGAGAATGTAAAATCTACAAATATACCAATTCAGGAATAGACAGAATGGAAAAGTTCAGTTTTGACATTCTAGAATCCCTACCATTCATATATGATGGAGGATAAAGAAGAAACATATTTAATGAGAAAATAGAATTCAGAATAACCTCAAACGGTAAAAATAACAAGTGGACATAGATATGTCTTAGAAAAGTAGTCTGAAGACAGAGAGAATTTTGAATCTCACTGATCTCAGTAAGGAAAAAGAAGGGTCAAAAGAAGGCAAAATAAATAAACAAATGAAAAACTATTTAAAAAAATAAGTAAATCTAATAAATTTGGCATAGGAAAAAAAAGCAGGATTGGAAGAGAAAGCCTGTGGTAAGAGACCAGTGTAATCAAAATAAAGTGGCAGGATAAAACGCTCACCGTTAAGAGAAAGGGGGGAAAGGATGTAGAAAAAATAAATAAGTGAAGGAAGGAAAACTTGACAGTTTCAAATTTGTATGGTTTAAAAAAAACCTGGAAAAATGAAAATGGATGACAGAATGGGTGAGATAGTGAAACTTCATAATTTGTGACATATAAGAAATTATAGACATACAGAAGATAAACAATTCTTTTGGACAAAATAAAATATCCATTAGGAGATTTCAAAAAAAGGGTTGTTATCATTCAATCAGAGAAAGCAAAAAATAAAAAAATTCACAATGCCAAAAGAAATAAACAAAGCAACTATATTTTGCTTAAAAGTTTCATAGTGAAAGAAACAGTATTGCTAGTAAATACACATACACATGACCCTGAATCAAAATTCCTAAAGGAAAAGTTAGCTGAACTACAAAAACTCAGAGATAATAAAGCAATAATTATAGGAGACTTCAATGTTTCTCTCTCAAAGTTAGATAAACCTAACACAAATATAAGTAAAAAAAGGAAACTATAGAACTAAACAGACTGCTGGAGAAGGTAGATTTGAAATACATGCCATATGTAAGAACACTAAAAATTAAACATTGCTCATATCACATAATAATGTCACAAAAGAGAAATAGAACATGTTCTGTCTAGAGGGTAAAAATAGACCATATTCAGAAAAATAGACTGACCATGTTATATCTAGGAGATATTCTACCCCCTATTTAGGGCAAACAAAAATTATAAATAAATATAAGAAAGACATAGTAAACACATCCTTTACAAACTTAATGTGACAAAAATTTAAGTAACATGAGAAAGAAATAGAGAAATATACAGTTCAAAATGGAAACTGAGTAACGGTATATTTAAAAAAAGAATGTGTCAAAATAAACGTAGGCACAATAAACAATAATGGAAAAGGAATATTGAGATAACATACCAAAATGCTGAGGATACAGGTAAAGCACTGAGCAGAGGAAACAATATCTCTGTTACACTTCCACTTATGATGTTTATGTGAAAGGTCCTAGTCTAACCTGTCTAATATTACAAACGCCTCAGCAAAGGATTAAGTGAGCAGTAATTTATATTGGGTGTGGGGGGGGGTGTAAGAGGGTGTTTCCAGGACATCTGAAATCTGATATGCAAATGAGGTTTGTGCCAAAGAAATAGACAAACACAACTCCTGATTAGTTATTACACAAAGAATAGAAGATAGGGGTGGGACAAAGGCCATTATCTGCATTGGGAGACAGAGGAAAAATTCAGAAATTGCTACAGAAGGTCATAGTCACCTCATTCTGGAAAGGCAAAAGCAGCAGTAGTGAGACTGGAGCACATACATGACCAGGCAGGGCCTGCTCGTTCTCTGCAAAGCTGTGTGAGAGAGAGACAGTAGAATTTGGCTTTGTGGGTTAAGAGAAGCCTGAGTGGTAACCCTGAATAAAAGTAATTCCACAATAAGTGCAAAAAGGACCTTAGGGGAAAAATATAATTGGATAGAAGGACTCCAAGAATGGTTTGAATAAATGAAGCAAAAGATTTAAAAAAAAAAATTAGAGCTCCCGAGGGGAAAAAATGATGGAGGATAAATATTTGAAAACAGAAATGATCTAAATAATGTAATCCTGAAAAACAGAGTGGACAAAACAGAACTCAATGAGTCAATGAGAGGAGAAGAAATATTAGAACAAAGATTTAAAAAAATAACAAAAGTGTGAAATAATAAAAGAACATGCAAGCAATTTATTATAAAAATAATTGACCTAAAATTGGTAGAAGAAATATAATTTTAGAATCATTGAAGTCTCTGAAAACCATGACCAAGCCCCAAACTTAAATGTTATAGTTCAAGAAATTCCTAAGGAAAACTGCACAGCTCTACTAGAACTAGTCTCTTTTTCTGGTTCTTTACATGCCATTACATGAACCATGCGTGTCTCCTAAGATTCTGTTTTTCCTCTTCTATTTTCCTCTTACAATATACTGCTTGGTTAACTAATTTCTAAGCAAAGGATTCCCAGATTTATATGTGTCCAGCCCTAACCTCATTCTTGGAGGGAACTAGGTTGCTCAGTGGGCAGAGAACTGGGTCTGTAGTCAGGAAGATCTTAGTTCAAATCCAACCTCTGATATTTACTAGCTGTTTGACCCTGGGCAAGTCATTTAAACTCTTATTGCCTAAATCCACTGGAGAAGGAAATGGCAAACCACTCCAGTATCTTTGCTAAGAAAGCCTCATGGACAGTATTGGCATGATATAGTGCACAGGGTCACAAAGAGTCAGAATATACCGAGCAACTTAAACAAATGAGCCACCTCATTCCTGATTTCTATTCTCACATCACCAATTGCCTCTTAAACATCTCAAAATGGATGGTCAATAGACATCTCAAACTCAGTAAATCTAAGAATTCATTATCTTTCTCCCTAAATTATCTCTTTCTTTCAACTTCCCTCTTACTATCAAGGGTAACACCATCTTCCATGTCACCCAAGCTCCCAATCTCAGTGTCATCTTTATCTTCTCTTTTGTATTCACTCCCATATCTAATCCATTGCTGAGTCTTCTCATTTCCAACTTTACACATCTCTTGTATTCTTTTACCCACTCATATTGCCAAAACCTTGGTGCAGTGTATTATCACTTCACTCCTGGACTATTGCAATAGCCTGCTAGTTGATTACTCAATTTGTGGTGTTTCTCCCTTCCAATACATCCTCCATTCAGCTGCCAAAGTGATTTTCCAGAAATCTGACCATGTAAACCCCATCTCAACAATCTCAAGTGACTGCCTATTACCTCCAGGCTTAGATATGAAATGCCCTGGCATTTAAAGACCTTCAAAAACTTGTCCTCTTCTTATCTTTCCAGTCTTTATGTCCCTCCACAAACTTTATGATCCCAACTACCTTTTTTCAATCCCTTTCACATAACACTCTATACTCTGACTCCATCTCTTTTCAGTAGTTTTCCCTCAGGCCAGAAGGCTCTCCATCTCACCTCTGGCCACCTGGCTACCCAGACTTCCTTCAAAATTCAGCTCATATCCCACCTTTTGATGGAAGTCATTCTCAGGGCCCTACTCCTTATTGCTTAATGCCTTCCCTCTGGGGTTACCTTCCAACTATTCTAAATATATCATGCATATACATAGTTGTTTGCTTGGTATTTCCCCCATTAGAATTTGAGCTCTTTGAGAGAAGGGAATGTTTTTTTTCTCTTTCTTTTTATCCCAAGCTCTGACATACTAGGAAGTGCTTAAAAATGTGTATTGACCTATTGACTAAACAGAGGACAAAGTAAAATTATGAGAAAAACCTACTAGTCACCTCCTAAAATAAATTCCAAATGATAAACAACCAGGAGAGTTGCAGTCAAAACCCAGAAGCTCTAGGTGAAAGAAAAAAAAGGCTACAAGCTACCCAAAACAGTATTTAGCACTCAAGTAGTTAGTGACAATAGCCAGGACCACACAATACAATATTGAAATGGAAGGAAGAAAAGAAGAAAGGAAAGAAGAAAGGAAGGAAGGAAGGAAGGAAGGTGCAAAGAAGAAAGGAAGTGAAGGAAATTTATATGGCATCTACAAGCACTATATAAATATTTTCTCAGTGCATCCTCATAACAGCCTTGGGAAGTAGGTGCTATTAATATCCCTATTTTATAGTTGAAGAAATTAAGGTAAATGGAGTTTAAGTGACTTGTTCAGAGTTACATGCCTAGTATACTTCTCAGGCCGGATTTGAACTTAGGTCTTCCTGGCTCTAGACCTTGACTGCAGTGCTTGGGAAAGGAAGTTTCAGAAAATGAAATTTTAAAAGGAAAAATAAAAGTTGACAATGAAGTATAACATGTTGAAAAAAAAAACATAATCCTACAGGAGAAAATGCTCCTTTAACTAAATGAAGACTGTTAACAAGTTTACAATAAATTAAATAAATGTAGATTAGAGATTTAGAGTTTCATATACAATCCTTTATTTTCTACTTTGTATATGGAATAACTCATTTTTGAAGTTTTTGTTCAGAATAAAGAAAATAAAAAAATCAGAGAAGAGATTTTCAAGCATTTTTTAATGAAAATAACAAAGCTAGGTAGAATCTTTGAAATAAAAACACAAAAGCATGCAAGAGAAAGTTAGAAAGATAAAGTTAAATGCATTTGAACAATTGAAAAGGGACAAATGATAGAGTGCTTACTTTTGAAATTCCACCATGTATAATTGCTACAGAGGAAGTAAAGAAGAACATAGAGCCTGAGTATACATTTGTTCTGCTTTGCTCAATTTAAAAGATAAAAGCAAACAATATACTATTAAATAAATTAGGAAAATTGGGAAGAATTTACTAATTTACAGAATCATAGAATCAAATATGTGACTACTGGATGCCAGAATGAGCTGATAAATATTTAACAACTAGCTTTCCAGGGGAAAAAATATGCAAAGCACAATTTTAAGTTTAATCTGCATTGTCAACATTTTTTCCATCACTTTCTTAAATCTTTTCCAGACAATCAACAAGCAATTTTTCTAAACCCTTATTTGTAACATTTGCCAATTTCTGAGGTATCGATGATCACATTGAAAATAAATAGCTTCCATAGCTTGTTAGAGAAGGGTCAAGCACAGCCTGGTGGGATGGCTCTCAGTGGTGATCCACACTATACCAAATGTTTTTTTTGTCCTTTTCAAGCCCTTTAATTCACTTTTAGATACATGAATTGTATAGAAGACACTTACAAAGTGTAATAGGGAGCAGTGGGGGCTAGTCTAGCCCGATATCCGGTTAAGCTCACATTTCATGAAAGACTATCTGCCTCTCAACATAGGCCCAACCTTAGCTTAGCTCAAGACTGGAGCAAGGACATAGCCAATAAAATAACTAACACATGAAAAGAATCTCCACTATCAGAAATTTCACTGTAAAGGAACACTTCTCACAATCAGGGTGTGCCAAAAGAAGACTTTACAAAAAAGAAGGATAAGGAAAGTGGACATTTGATGACCGCCCCCCCACTTCCCTCACCCTCCACTTCTTTCCTCTCTCTTCTCTATGTATCTAAAACATAGACTCATACATATATACACATGAGTATATACCTGTATGTATTACTATACCCATATATGTAAATACACATATGCACACATGTAAATGTTTAAATATTTCTGCTCAATAGAATATAAGTTTCTTGTATCCAGGAACTATTAATGGTTTTATTTTAGTATGTTATGAGGGGAGGTTCAGTGCCTGGGAGTGGGGGTGGTGTGCACTTTAGAGATTATTGTGATGTAAAAACCAAAGGAATCATTAAAATTTATATAAAATCAAATAAATAAAAAGGACTATTACGCTTTTAAAAAGAAGAGGAAGAAAATGAAAGTAAATCCACAGCCAGAAGAAACCAAGTGATATCATATTATTTCATTATTTCTCAGTATTCCAAAATTGTATACACAAGGGAACAGTTAACACCCGTCATGAATCCTTGAGAAACCATGGAGAACAGAAGATGTGTCAGCAAACTAGAAAAAAAGGAAATCTTATGTAATTTTTTTTAAATATGAAAAAATTGGATTATTGGAACTCTAGCTTTAGCATAGACACTCACCAAAATTCTAGAATGCATTAATAAACAAATGGATTTTGAAGAAAGGATGATGAATGCAAAGCATTATAGGTAAATTAAGAACCAATCATTCTATTCCACTAGGAGAAAAATAACCTTAATCTCATTTCTTTTTCATGTTAGAAAAGTAGACCAAGTAATGTGAACAAGAAGCATTTGAGAAACTTTATTATCCAGCCATTATGAGCAAGATAGAGAAATGTAGGTTAGAGAAAAGTGCTTGCTTATTGCATGTTTTGTTTGTTTTGGTTTGAAAGGTTGTGATCTGAAACTGTAGTTTTATCAGTTTGAGGATCCCCTAATATGAAACCTCCATTCATTGACATAGATCAGCAACTTACCTATAGCAAAGTCTTAAAGGATTTCTTGAGATATTAAGAGATCAGGAGTTTATCATGGATCACCCTGGATTTCCTCATTTTGAAAACGAACTTCTATCCACCACATCAAACTGCCTCTCAGAATAAAATTAGGAGAATTCATATATTGTTGAATAGCTATCCATAAAAGGCATTAATAAAGCTTTACATGTGCTTTAGATCCAGAAAGGACCTTAGAGCCATTGAGTACAGCCACTTCATCTTATAGATGAGGAAACAGGTACAGGGAAGTTAAATACCTTACTGAGGACTTTTTAAGGTTTATAAAGGAAGTCCTAGCAGTGAGATCGAGTGAAACTATCAGGTTATTCTTCCAATTACGTGTTCTCACAAAATGTATATTATGAAGGTAGTTACAAAACTACTCTATTTGTGTATATGTGTGTTTGATCCTTTTATGTTTTTTCTATGAACACACACACACACACACACACACACATACACAACTACATACACCAGAAGTTTACAGTTTCTTATACAAGTCTCTTTCGTATAGTTCCTCTCTATTGAAATGCTTATGTTTGTTGATGCTTATTAAGTTTATAGTGGAAAATAAAATCTAATTAAAAAATAAAGATCCAGGGGCAGCTAGGTAGTGCAGTGGATAGAGCACTGGCCTTGGAGTTAGGAGGACCTGAGTTCAAATCCAGTCTCTGACTGGACTCTTAACACTTACTAGCTGTGTGACCCTGGGCAAGTCACCCCAATTGCCTCACAAAATAAGATAAAATAAAATAAAATAAAGACCCAGACCTTGCCATACTAATTTCCTGTGTATGAGATATAGTTCGGAATTTGATAAAGGACGTGCTGGCAAATGGACAAAGACTAAAGCTGACACCTAAGAACTTACATTTTGAGAGCACTTTAAGGTTTATAAACCACTTTTTCCCAAAATAAGCCAATGAGATAATACATGTCAATATTATTATCTATACTTTCAAGATAGGGAATATTAAATTAACAGAAATTAAGTGACTTACTCATGTTCTCACAGCTAATTTAAGAACCAGAATTTGAACTCGTGTTTTGACTCTTAAACTATCTTCACAATACTACGTTCTCTTTGTGGATATGTACTCATCATTACCTCCTACAAAAACCATTCATTTATATCTCCTCATCACTGGCTCTTTCCCTTTTCTCTTGCTACACTCTCTTGCTGATTTTATAAGCTCCACGGGTATAATTACCATCTCCCTTCTGGCCTAGACATGACTCAGGCTGGGTGCTTCATGCTTGCAATTGTAATGAAATAAGACACTCATAGAGAACCTTATATTTAACAAAAATAATAATAGTAATAGCTAGTATTTATACAGCATTTTAGGATTTGTGAAACACTACCAATATTGTCTCATATCATCCTTACATCAAATGTCTCCCAGTGGTTCCATGTTCCCAGAAATGAGTTGGCTAAGTTGTCAACCAGACCCCTGGCTGGCCAACTTTCTAGTGACCAGTAAAAACTGTCAAAGTCCTGCCTGGCATAGATGGGCAGTTCAACCAGCTGGTGACAAAATGGAGAAATTTTACCTCTCAATTCTGGGTGTCAAAATTTGAGGAACCCCATTAGATCAGAATTCCTATGTCTCACCTTGCTTTGATGGATGACTATTGTTCATTTTCTTAATATTTTATTTAATTTTGTCTTTTAATTTCACAGCTACAATAAGAGTATATGTAATCTTGTGCTTATTTCTCTACAGCCCTGCCAACATTTAATTTTTAAAACTTTTAACTATTTAGATATTTTGCCAACATAATGGATTTAAGGTGGTATGCCAGAGTTATTTTAACTTTCATTTCTCTAATAGTATTTGGAGATATTTTTAGGTAATTATTGATAGTCTGTCTCTTTTTAGAGAACTCTTTCCATAAACTGTTGATCATTTCTCCTTTGAAGAATGGGTCCTACTCAAAATTTGCATAATTTGATTTTTAAATGCCATTTTTTTATCAGAAATACATGTTGTAAATAATTTACAGTCTTTTATTTTCTTTTTATCCTGAATACATTAATTTTTCTCATTCAAAATCTTAACTTTTACAAAATTCCATCCATCTACTTATTTCTCCACTTTTTCTATTTGTTGAATATATAAGAATTTTCTTCCTCTTCAAAACTGCAGGTGCTATATCATTCTATTTTCTTCCATTTCCTTTAAAATATGTTTTCATTGATCCACTTTGTATTTATAGTGATGTACACGGTGAGATATGGATCTAATGACATTTTTACACTATACTGCTATCTGATTTTCAAAAAAAATGTTTCTTGAATACTGATTTTGTTCCTAATATTTTGTGATTATGGTTTTAAGAAACTTTATTTCATGAAATGTATTTGGTTCTAATCTGGATTAAATTCATTGATCTGTTTTTTCTAATTATTATTCAGTTTCTCTAATTGCTATGCTAGTTTGCCCAGATGAGGTCATTTCCCCACTCTGGTTCATTCTCCCCAGAGCCATCAAATTCAGCATCCTAAAGCAGAGGTCTGACCATATCACCTCCCCTCCTCTCTTTTAGTTATTCAAACCTTTTATAACTTGACCTCTTCCTACCTTCCCAGTCTTCTTACACTTTACTCCCTTCCATATACTCAATGACCTAATGACACTGACCTCCTTGTTTTTTCTCCCAAAAGGCACCCCATTTCCTAATTCTGAGCATTTTCACTGGGTGTCTCCCATGCCTGGAATTTTCTCCCTCCTCATCTCTAGATCCTGGATTCCCTGGTTTCCTTCAGGACTCAGATGAAAACATATTTTATACAGGAAACCTCTCTTAATAATTTTAATGCTACTACCTTCCCTCTGATATTATCCAAAATGTATTTTATTTGTATGTAGTTTGCGTGCTGTCTCCTCCGTTAGAATGTGAGTTCCCTGACATCAGGAAATATCAGTGACTTTCTTTATGTCCCCAGCCCTTAGCACAGTGTTTGGCATGTAGTAGCTATTTAATAAACTTAGGTTGTTGTTGTTGTTTTGAAAATCATCTCTTTGTAATATACTTTGAAATGTGCCAAAGCACATTTCCTTACTCTGTCTTCCTCCCCATAATTGTGCTTAGTATTTTTTAAAATCTATTTATCTCTCCATATACAGTGTTACATCATTCCATAATTTTCTAAAAGGTAGTCCCCTGGGATTTGAATTTTATTTCATTATATCCATGCATTCATTTGGATAAAGTTATGATTTTTGCTGCCTTGACTAGATCTAATCCTTTACATAGACATCTCTTTTATTACTTTATTCTTTTCGTGTTTCTGTAAAACTGGTCTTACACTTGTCCTTTTATAGTTCCTATGTTTATGTTGGTAGGTTAATGACCACATATTTGATACATTTTGTGATTATAACAAATAGCAATGTCTTCCTATTTTTGTGGTGGTGCTGTTTTATAGAAATGTTATTAATTTTTGTGTATTTATCTTATACTTTCCTGAAGCCATTTTTTATCTAAATTAATTTTTGCATTGAGTCTCTTGGGTCTTCTGAATATACCATCATATTAACTGCAAATGGAAATATTACATTGTAGCCTCTTATTTGCCTATGCTGGCTCCTTTAATTTCTTTTTCTTACCATATTATTATAGCTAGCATTTTTGATATTATGGCAAATGGCAATGTGGAGAGTAAATAGCCCTATTTTAATTAAACCTTGTCCTTAATGCTTCTTTCCCTCTTCAAATTATCTTCTACTTAGCTATTTGTAGGTTATATCCCCAACAGAATTAGTTTCTTGAAAGCAAGGATTTTGTTTATGTGCTTCTGTGCATGTATTTGTTGGGATGGGGTGTCTGTATCTTCCCTACCTAGTGTAGTTATTTGTACTTGTACTTGAACTTGTGACACTATTGGCATTTGGAACTCTCTCTATTTGTTTTCGCTGTTGTTTGTCCTTCCTTCTCAAAAAAAGACCAATGATATTAGGAAGGTGATGTCTTGACTTCCAAGTGAATTGGATTTAAGTGAGGGAGTGCCGTGCAAAATCACCAACCTCACTTTCTCCTCTAGAGCAATCTGGATCCAGTGGCAAGATATAGATCAGGATGACTGCAGATGGCCCCAGATGCAATAGGAAACTTGTTCTTCTTAAGCTAATGTCTTTTCCAGGTTTCAGTTTGTCTGAGGGAACACTCATTCAGTGATTAAGGCTGAGGCAAAAAATGAGGCAAAAAATGGTTTATTTTACCTACTCAAAAAAAAAATCAGTCTGATTGAGAAAGAACCTCAGGGTTTCTGGACAGAAAAGAATCAATTGCTATTTATACTCACTCTGAGCCAACAAAACCCAAACAATGACCAACTGAGGCTTGGGTTGGGGCCAATTATTGGCCAATTAGTAAAAGCTAGAGTGATTTGGGTTTAAGGCATAGTCATTGTAGATTGCCACCTACTCTGTAACTTATAGACATAAAGGTATGCCTCAGAGGAAAGAATTACACTCAGAACTTCCTGATTTCCAGGCTGGCTATCTATTTATTATGCCATTTTACTGCCGTTCATTGTACATGTATATATATACATATATATATAAAAGACTTCCCCTCCTTATCTATTGATATAACTGTGTGGTTTTTATATTTTCCTTATTGATAGGAATTTTTATTAGTTTTCTTAAAATCAATGCAATCTTAGATTTAAATTTTAAATTTTATTTTATCATAATAATTACTCTTAAATAGGTTATTGCCTTTATTTCAGAATATTATATTCTATACATTGTGTTAATATTTTAGTGATATTAACTTATGATTTTCTTTTTTCTGTTTTATCTTTGCCAAGTTTTGACATCAAAACCATATAAGAATCACACAGAATTAGACATAATTATTTTCTTTAATTTCTGAAAGTAATTAAATGGTGTTTTTTTTTAAATTTCAAAGAATTGGCTTATCATTCATTCAGTCAACATGCATTTATTAGGTGGTTACTATATATGCCAGAGATAATGCTAAGCATGAGAGATACAAAGAAAAGTAAAAATTCTTTTGTATCTATTTGGTCCTAGAGCCTTTTTTTACATGCTAGCTGTTAATTAAACAAAAGCATATTTAATAATACTATGTGATATTGTTTTATAAAATTTAATTAATTTTTAATTATATATTTTCTAAATATTATTCAATTTAATTTAAATTATATACTTTGTTGGTATAGATCTATATATTATAGTTCCTGATAGTTTTTACATTTCTAATTTATGCATTTTTATAATTTGCTTTTCTTCAACCTATTTTTGAGTAAATTTTAAGTTTATCAGTGTTACTGATCATTTATAAAATAAAGCTACTCTGTTTTACTTATCAACTTTTAGTTTTGTTTTGTTCTCTACTTTCTTGGTTTTCCTTTCATTCTAATAGTTTACTTATTTGTAATTGCTGTTGGCGTTTGAATTTTCTTATTTTTAAACTGCAAATTTGAGAAAATAGTTTTCTCTTAATATAAATATTTAGAGGTATAAAATGATCTGTTATTTCTATCATGGCTGTATTCTATCAATGTAATATGCCATATTGTTATTGCTGTTATTTCTAATAGTATCCATTATTGGTACCCAAATTGGGTTTCTAATTTAGGTAATGTAATTATATGGTCCCTTAAAGGAGCCATTATTTCTATCAAAAACTAGGTCCTCTGTTGGTCAGGATCGTCTCCATAATTATAGTTCTCCTGGTCACTTCGTCTACCTTTCAAATGATGAAACTATCATTAAAGTAAGTTGCACATGTGCATTTAGGAAAAGAAAAAACAGTAACATCATATATATTTGGAAAAATCTCACATCACTATAATATATTTATGCCAGGTTTGTGATGTTTTCTGCCTTCCTCCTTAATCAATTCCTCTTTTTCTTCAAGACATACTTTAGATACCACCTCCCACTAGCCAGGGGGATTGTCCTTCTGATTGCCTCTCTGGTTAGTGTCCTCCCTCCCAAACTACCATGTATTTAGGATACTTCTTGCTACTTTGTGTCTCTTCTCTTTATATTTTTGTACATGCTTATATAATAATAACAATAATGATAATAATAACATGTTATGATTCTTTAAGGCCTGCCAAAAATTTTACAAATATTATTTCATTATTTTCTCATAACAACACTGTGTTATCCTCTTTTCTACAGCTGAAGAAACTGAGGCTGAGGGAGGTTAAGTGACTTGCCTAGGGTTACGTACTCAATGAGCATCTGAGACTGAATTTGAATTTAGAATTGTATTGCAATACTAATAACTGATATTTACAAAAAAAGATGGGAGTAATGTTAGGTTAAATACAACATGTTGCAGAGATGGAGGACACTGAGAAATTCTGGAAAGACCTAAAGAAAATCTTCTGAATTAAATCAACTCATATTTTAGTATTTGAAGACTTCAGTGCAAAGATAGGAATAAATGAAGATAACGAAAAACATGTTGGATAATATAGATCAGAAATAAGAAATGAAAGAGGTCAAAGATGTCTAGACTCTGTCTCATTATATCATTAAGAGTTTCTTCAAGAAAAAGAATCAGAAAAGGTGCTGGATGTGGTGAAAACCAAATAGCATCATAAAAAATTTAATTAATTAGATGTTAATAGACAGGAAATAACTCATCATTGATGTGGAGATATGACCACTGGTTCAGGATTTGCAGTCATCTCTTCCTAAACCCTCATTTTACAGATAAGAAAACAGTAGCCCAAACATATTAAGTGACTTACCTAAGGTCACATAGTGTGGCAAGACTGAGATTCAAATCCATGTCCTCTGACTTGAAAGTAAGCACTTTTTCCCAACCAACCATCTTCTTTACTGCAATAGTATTAATTTTTTACTAAACTGACATCTACAAACATATACAACACTAAAGAGATTTCCCATATTGCTTAATACTAATTTTACTGTAAGGTTTTTGTTTGTTTGTTTGTTTGTTTTTGTTTTAACACTGGTGTTCCCAGTTGCTTCTTTAAGATAGGATTTTTGCTGAGTTTTACCCTTACCTTAAACTGCTAATTGGGAGGCAGCTAGGTGGTGCAGTGGATAGAATGTCAGGTCTGGAGTCAGGAAGACATCTTCCTGAAATCAAATCTGGACTCAGACGCTTACTAGCTGTATGACTCTGGGTAAAATACTTAACCCTATTTTTCTGTTCCTCGACTATAAAATAAGATGGAGAAGGAAATGGCAAACCACTCTAGTATCTTTGCCAAGAAAACCCCAAATGGGTCAAAAAGATTGGGAAATAATTGAACAACAATAAACTAAACATCTATCTACCATCATTTATCTGCTCTTTTAATTTATCTTGTAAACTTCAATAATCATATTAATTTCATTTTCTCTTGCCTCCATGTAATTGTCTTTAAAACCTTCACCCTCACTTTATTATGATAGACTAATTTATTCTAAATGATTTGATGATACAGTTGTGTTCTTTTGAACAGGATCTCTGCTCAGAAAGTCCAAAACTGAGTTACATTGACTCCTTCTTTTCACAAGTTGGTCAAATCATTTTCATTTTTATATGTCCATCTTTTTTCTTCTAAATTTTTTCTTACTTTTGCTTGGAAACTGATTTGGGGATCAAGTCCTTCACCTCTTAACTTGTGGTATGTCATATTTTAAATTGTTTTCTTATGTTTATTTTAAAAAATCTGAAAATTTTCCTGGTGTTTCTTAGTTTTTTTCTACTATTTTGATTGTTTGTAAGATTAGATCTCTGTCTTTGTGTATTTAAACCACAACACCAATGTGTTTGAGAGAATTTAGGGCTCACTCCTGCTAACATTCTTTGAATTTTGCCATTTTCCAATCTGTCCCTTATTTCCAGTATTCTGGGAAATGAAATTAATGATCAGATATTATTTTCTTCTTCCAGTTTTCAGAAAACTAAACAATTCTTAAATTCCATTCCTCAAATATTTTGTTCTGAGTGACTACTTTCAAATATTTTCCCATTTCACTGATTTTATTGGGCTTTTTTGCCTCCATTACTCATTTTTTGCATCCATTACTCCTTCAGTAAAACTATTTTTCTTTTCATTTAACTTATTGTTTGATTTCATAATTATCTTCCTCTGAGATTACTTAGTCTCATTCCATCTTTTGTTTCTTCTCATGAATTTTTGCTAATTTCATAGCTTTCTTTCAGATTGTTTATTGTCCAAGTTTTATATGTCTTGAGACAATTATGACATTGTTTCAGATCCCATTTTCAGTCTTATACACTTTTGTAATTTTTGCTTCCTTTTCCTTTAGTACACCATATTTTCTATTGTGTTGATATTCTTGCTTTAGTTTGCTAATTTCTTCATGTTATTTCAGTTTTCCTTTGGGGATTGTAGGTACTGTTCTTTAAGTGTCTTGCTGTTTTGAGGAAATCATTGAGAACACAGGCTCCTTTGTGAGTTTTCATTTTGCCATCTTCCTGTAACTATTTTGACAGAATTCTTAGATGATCTATTTCCAAGGAATATTTAAGCACTGTAGATCATTACAGTTCTTGTTCAATGAGGCAAATAGAAGCTTATGCTCAGAGTTTATACTGGAACATTATTTAGTCTGATACATTTTTTGTGTATGACATCATGAGAAAAAATTATTATATTTTCTTCTTTGTTCAACATTCAATTGGTCAATATTCTGAATAAATTTCATTTGGAATAACTAATAAGACCTAAAGTTGGAAATTATCTTAGATATCATCTAATTCAACCTTATCATTTTGCACATGAGGAAACTGAAACTTGAATTACTTTCCAGTCCCACATAGCTGGTAAGTAGCATTTCTAGAATTTGAACATTCTCTCCCTTGACCTTTCACCAGGTATTCTGACAAGACCTTATGCTCTTCCATTACAATGTATGCCAAGCCTCATTCAAGATATTTTTATTTGCACTCCTACTATGTTCAGTGCACAATGTGAGGTACTATAGGGGATGCAAAAGTGAAATAAATATTTGATATTGACTATACAAAGATATTAATATTGATATTGACTGCCCACTTGTGTTCTTTTCTATGGAACTTCTCTAATATTTTATTTTAATATTTAATATTTTAAATATTAAGATATTTTATTAGAATAAAAGTATCATATCTAAAATCCATAAGGAATAACTTAAAAAGAAGAGTAAGATCCATTCCCCAAAGGCAAATGGTCAAAAGATAGGAACAGTGTTTGGGTTTTTTTTGGTTAAGCAATGGGGTTAAGTGACTTGCCCAGGGTCACACAGCTAGTAAGTGTTATGTGTCTGAGGCTGCATTTGAACCCAGGTCCTCCTGAATCCAGGGCTGGGGCTCTATCCACTGCACCACCTAGCTGCCCCAATAGGAACAGTTTTTAGAAGAAAAATGCAAATGACCAACATATATATTTTAAATAGCCAAAATCATTGATGAGAGAAATATAAATTTAAAAAACACTGAAGTTTCACCTCACCCCCAGCAAATTGTGAAAAAAAAATATGACTATGATAAATAGTTAATTTTGGAAAGATTCTGGTGAAACAGATATGCTATAACTCTAGGGTACATTGGTTGAACTATTCTGAAAAATGAGAAGTAGTATGATATATTGCCTCAAGTGCCAGTTTTTGAGGGAAGGAGGCCTGGTGTCAAACCCCATACCTGACACAAGCTGGCTTATACCCTTGGGTAAGGCAGTTAAATCTCAGTGTTCCTGGCAACTCTCAAAGTCTATAACTTGCAGAGAAAGTGCTAACACACATTGCTAGAGGGAGGCTTCTTATTCAGGAGTTCATTATGTTAATGAAATAGTAGGCCTAGTCCTTATTCGAGGAAATAATTTGGGACTATGGGAGAAAAGTCATTAAACCTTTCCTTCTGTTTGATAGAGAGGATATACTGTATTGCCCAAGGAGGTGAAAGAGAAAACTAGGTCCTGTATATAACAAAATATTCACGGCGGCACTCTTTGCAATAGCCAAAAACAAAGAAACCAACAAAAACAAAAGAAACAAACAAAACACCTTAGGAACTAAGTGGGAGGCCATTGATTGGGGAAAATGTCTGCACAAATCCCATGATTATTACCACCTGATAGCTTTCAATACTTCTCGTAGGACTATTATAATAGCTTACTAATTGCTATTCCCTCAAATGTTTCCCTGTCCACTTCAATCCTCACAATTCTTTCTTAGAAATCAAGTCATATCATATTAGTCCCCTACTCACTACAGACCAGTGACCTCCCATTATTTCTACCGTGAAATATAAACACCTCTAGAACTTAAAAATATTTACCCAATCTAGTCTAACCCAAGCCTAGCTTTTCAGTCATATTATGCATTTCTCCCCTATAGTTCAGCCAAACTGACCTTCTTGCTGTTTCTGACATAAGACACTGCATCTTTCACATCTACGTCTTTGCCCTGTCTGTCCCCCAGGGTTGGCATTCACTTCCTCCTCACCTCTGTCTCTTGAAATCACTGATTTTCTTCAAGAGTCAGCTCAAGCACCTTTTTCTGCAGCAGGCCTTTCCTGTTTCACCTAGTTAGTGGTACCTTCTCTCACGAGGTTACCTTGTAATTGCTTTGTGTTTTGTATAAACCTAAAATGTAGCAGTTTCCTCCTCTGTTAAAATGTAAAGGCAGGGGGCAGCTATGTGGCACGGTGGGTAGAGCTCTGGCCTTGGAGTCAGGAGGACCTGAGTTCAAATGTGATCTCAGACACTTACTAGGTGTGTGACCCTGAGCAACTCACTTAATCCTGATTGCCTCACACCAAAAAAAAAGAAAAAAAAGTAACCAAAAAAATTTAAAGGCAGGGGTTGTTTGTATTTAGCACCAATAACCTGGCATATATTAGTTTCTTAATGAATGCCTTTTGATGGCTTATTTGATATGAATGGAATATTTTATTTTCATGCTCCAAGAAATGATTAACATGAGAAATTCATAGAAGCACTGGAAGAATTGTATAAAATGCAAAATACGTAGAACCAAGAGGAAAAAAAAATGCATTTCTACAATAACGCAAATGAGAATAACACTAAAAGCCATGAGAATTCAAATCAATGCTCTGACCAACCTTGACTCCAGATGACTCCCAATAAAGCATCCCTTTCTCCTTTCAGTAGAAAGGACTCCTTGGACTGCATTAATGAAGCAGATACTGCCAGATGTAGTTAAGGTTTCCATTTTTTCAGAACTCTTTGTTTTGTTTTGTTTTGTTTTGTCTTCTTCTAAGAGGGGGGGTTCTTTTTTCTGGGGCTGAGTGTTGGTAAATACAAACCCTACCTTGTACCACCACCCACTTTGAAGCATCAACAAAATGTTTTCACCTTTTTAGCAGAAGTATTCTGTGAATTAAAAGTAGCATTTTATAATGTGCCATCCTAACCATTACAAAGAATTTTTTGAATGAATGAATAAGTAAAAACATTAATTAAACACTCCTACTTGTTGGGAACTGTGCAAATATGAATACAACAACAGTCCCTGCTCTCAAAGACCTTAGATTCTAATAGGAGAAGACCACACATATAGGGGGGTAGCAAACTCAGAAAAGAGCTATATTTTGGAGTGTCACAATGGAGATGTAAGACAAGGTACAATGATACACTCTTTCCAGAAGCAATAGTAGTAATGATTTGATTAAAGTTTTCACTGCAAAAGTGAAAAGGGGGTAGGTAAGAATAAGGGACTAGTTTATACTCATCTTTAAAACTATATGTATTTCATTGCTTCCATGATGAAACATCAACACTTTTATAATTGGAATTTGTTTTCTTATTATAATGAGAATATCAGTATTCTCATGATTCCCTGGTTGAACTGTCTTATTACATTTCCCAAGATATGGGAAAGCCCATGAGAGCTAAGGAGAGCAATTTTAAAGATTTCATACATCTTGAATGCACGAGGAAATTATCAGAAGAGCTCATAAGCATCTAAGTAAAATCACCACTTTTAGCTCATTAAATATCCAGCATCTCTTGGAGTAAAGAATGGATTTGTTTGTTTACAGTGGGCAGCCATGACTACCTTGCTATGGCTGATTACCACTCAGAGTACTGGAAAATGGAACTGTTATACACAGCAGCATCTGCTCTGCTAGAATACTGCAATGCCCAGATTGCCTATTACAGAACTCCAGAGCCTGTTCTCTGGCAATAGACTTCATTTTGCCAATGGGTAATTTGCAGTTTGCTGTGTCATCAGAATCCGAGCATGTCACATCTTCTCCTCATCACAGCCAATCCAGTGCCAAAGTGCTATTGAAACAGCTGTCAGGATTGTGAGAAACTATAGAGAAAAAAGGCCTAAAGTGACAGCAAGAAGCCTCTGAAAAGCTGAGGTGGACAGCAGCAAGTGCACTTGAAGAGACAATAGTCTGCCGCCCAGCAGAGGGTCTGACATTGTTGAATGCACAGACAATGCTGCCCATGACAAATGAAAGCCCGGAGTCTGCAATACCCAAAGTAGCTTCAAAACTAGTCAGGTGACCAAGGAGCACAATGCTAAGTGTTCACATTGTAAAGGCAAAAAGATTCATAAGAATTAGAGCCACATGGGAGTGGCAGCCAGACTGCAGGACCTTGTGAATTAACTTTTTAGAAAACAGATTCGAGGTGGTCATAGCCCTATAAGCAAATTTAATATAGACTAAATCTAAAAGCAAATATTACAATGTATTCTTCATACTGGCATGAATGTTCCGATTAGCTAAACTATTATAATACAAATACATTTTTGTGTATCTTGTGGATAATTTTGTTTTAAATAATGAACTACTCCCTCCCGGGCAACAAGGTGCTACAGGGGATAGAGTACTAGACCTGGACTCAAGAAGACCTGAGTTCAAATCCAGCTTCAGACATTTACTAGCTGTGTGACCCTGAGCAACTGTTTGTCTCAGTTTCCTCATCTGTAAAATGAGCTGGATAAGGAAATGGCAAACCACTGCAGTATCTTTGCTGAGAAAACCCCAAATGGGGTTACTAAGAATTAGATACAACTGAAATGACTCAACAACAACAATAACAACTCTCTTACATAATGAAATAAAATTATTTTCTGAGCATAGGATAAGAGGTTTAGAGTTGGAAATGACCTTTTTAGGCCATTGAGCTTAATCCCCTCAGCTCAGAGGTTAAGTGACTTTCTTAAGGTCACACAGCTAGTAAGCATTTTAACATGATGTTGGAATCAAAGTCTTCCTGAGAACAAGTACAGTGCACTATGCCCCTTTGGGATTTTCCTCAAATTCCTTTGCAACATTCCTGAAACTCTCAATTTAACACCCAGGATCACCCCCAAATCTCCTACTTAGAAGAGACCTGATCGGTCAATTAGTTCAGCCTTCTCTAAAATTCACAAAACCCTTCTGAAAACATTCGTGACAGGTAGTCATTCAGCCTTTGCTTCAACACTCCTAGTGACAGGGAGCTCATTATCTCACAAGACAGCTCACTGATTTGGTGGATATTTTTAACTGTTGGAAAGGTCCTTCTTCTGTAGAGTTGAAATCTATCTCTTTGTAAATTCTACCTACTAATATTTCCTTCTGAAGTAACACGATAGAAATCTATTCCTTCTTCCACATGACAGCCCTTCAAATGTCTGAGAGCATGGATCCTAACTCTACTTTTCTTCTGTACTGTTCCAAACTTTTCTATTATATTGGTTCAATTTGCCGAACTCCTTTAGTTATGATTGATACCCTGTTTGACACAGTACAGAGAATTTCACAGATATGGGTCCTACCTCTGGGAACTTACGATTTGAACTTGGTATTGCCAGGCTTCCTCTATGCCCCCAATCCAAGGAAGTGGGAGACTCTAGCTCACCCCATTCAGAAGATGGAGGCTCTAGCTCACCCCATTCATGGGGGAAGTCCTTTTAAATAAAGAGGAATTAGGAACATGTTTTCATGAGGGATATATAAGCTATGTCCTTGGGATCTTCCTATGGTACTGCTGTGTTTATGGGAGTGGAGTGGGATGCTTACAAAATAAAATTATAAAATACCTTTTTTATTTATTCATTCATCCATCCATTCAAGAAATATTCAAATGCCTATTCTGAGCACAGAAATAAATTAGGATATTTAGAGATAAAATCCCTCCCATCAAGGAGTTTATAATCTGGTAGGGAAGACAAATTCATCCCTCCATTTAGATTCCCTATTTACGTCAAGGGCAAGCCCCATTCTTGCAGTTGCCATGTATCACAGCTCCAGGTATCACTCTCAGTTCTTCACTTTCACTCACTACCTTCCTCTAATTGGCAACCAAGTGTCATTAGATCTTTCTCCATCACTTACCTCACCTCCATTCTCTTCTCTTCACTCTTACCCACAAAGTACCCTAGTTCAGGCTTGTGTCAACTCTTACTTTGGCTATTACAACAGCTACCTAATTCTGACTCAACTCTCCTCTCCTTCTTGTACTCGTGCCAAATTAATATCCCTAAAACACTGATCTGAGAAAAACCAGATGATACAGTGAATAGAGTCCTTTACCTGTACTCTGGAAGATCTTGGTTCAAATCCTGTTTCAGACACTTATTATTTGTGTGACCCTTAACAAGTAAATTGATCTCTCAAACTCTCAGTTCCTGCACCTGTAAAGTAGAGGGAATGACACCTATCTGATGGTGTTGTGAGAATCAAAGGAGATATTATATTGGAAGTGCTTTGGGAAAACTTAAAGTACTATATAATAATAATGATGATGATAATACAATAATATTAGTAGTAGTATTGTTGTTGATAAGTCACTGTGCTATGCAAGAAGCTGCAGTGTCTACCCTTTGTCACCAAAATAAAATACAGCTTCCTATCTTTCACAATCTGGCTCTGGTTTATCTTCCTGGGCTGATTGCACATTACTCCCCATTGCTCCAGTCAAACTGGACTGCTTATTTTCTTGCCTCTATGGTTTAATTTTTTGTTGTTGTTTTAATTAGCCAAACTCTGCCTTCTCATCCTTCCAATTCAACCCTTCCCTCCATCTCCCACTGAGAATATAAGTAAAACAAAACCTACTACAAACATGCATAGTCAATCAAAACAGATATCCATTTTGGCCAGGTTCTAAGGAATATTTGTCTCATTTGACATTTTAAGTCCTTGACCTCTCTAATGGGAAGATGGCTAGTATGTTTCCTCATTAGCCCTCTGAAATCGTAATCTGTCATTGATGAGTTCAGCACAATAATATTGCATCACATTTATATATCGTAACTTCTTTATCAATTCCTCAATTCATGAGCACCCTCACAGCTTCCCATTATTTTCCATTTCACAAAAAATCTAGAAATGTTTTTGTGCATTTTTTGAGATTGTTTTGCTTAGGGCTAATCTCTCCCTTAATCTACCCTTTCTCTAATTCTGATTCCGTGTTTTTGCACAGGTTTCCTCCATATCTGCAATGTTCTCTATTATGATCTACTTTGAAAATAAGAAATATACACAAAACCCAAAGAATCATAAAGTAGATAGATAAATAATAATCTAAGATAGTAACATATTAGTACTAAGCAAAATACAAAATTCTCAGCCTCCAAGTCAAAACCTTCCATAATGTCCCCTACCCAGCCTTTCTAGCTTTATCTCATGCTACTCTATTTTACCTGGGTTGCAGTAGAATCAAACTGTACTTCTCACCATGCTTTCTACATGTCTAGGTCTCTTCTACCTCACTCTTAATTCACCTCATTTCCTTTTGTTGGAATAACCATCTTTATTTTTACATTTTCCATATGTCAAGCCCAAGTTACAAAACACTTCCTCTATGAAGTCTTTCCTGATCATCAATGTCCGAAGTAGTATTTACAATCTTTCTCCACATAAATGTATCAGTTCTCCAAACCCCACTGTTTCTGTTGAGGGCACCACCATTTTTTCCAGTCATCCAGATTCATAACTTGGGAATCATCTTTTATTCTTTCTTCTTCCTAATCATCCACAATCCAATTAGTTGCCAACAGTTGTCAATTTTTTTTTTACTTTTTAAAAAAAATATTATTCATTTATTTTTAACATGGTTAACAAGGCCTGTTTAAAATTTAGAAAAAGAGAAGGCTCAATAATGACCGCCTTCCTTCCCCAAAAAAATTCTGTTTAAGAAGGGCAGCCCAGATTAGCCACTTTCCATCTGGGTTTATATTTTTGGAATTCTTTATCATGCCTTAGGAATCTTATCATGTTGCAAGATCACATGCCCCTTGAGATTCACACTTCATCAGTATGCTTTGCTACTAGGATCCCTCAATTGAAAGAAGCACAGGGCTCTTCCTCATCCCTCCATTTTAGCAGGCATCTAAGCTAGGCATCTTTTCATTTCCCATTTGACTGCCATACTCTGGACTACTCTATCATGTTCCCACACTAAATACCTTCCTTTCCTCACCCCTGGGCCCTTTCATTTTCCTTTGTGTGTGTGTGTGTGTGTTGTCTTCCCTTTTAAAATATTAACTCTTTGAGGAAAAGAACTGTCTTTTTTCTTATTCGTGTCCCTGGCATACTGTACAGTGTCTGGCACATAGTACATATTTGATGAATATTTATTGATTAACTGACTGAGAGTGATTACCGTAAGAATGGAAAAGACATGCAAGAGATATGACATGATAAACACTGGTGTGTGCTTATGATAATTTGCAACATTCTCTATCTTTTTCCCTACTGTATTGCAAAAACAATCCCACAGTCATCCCATGACCTGGTGCACAATGTAGTAATAGGTCAATATATCCCTGAAGGTTTTTTTTTAAATTTTTCTTGCTGCCATTTCAGGTGCTTTCACTGATTCATTATGAATCCACAGTTTCCCAGTAGAAAGGTTCCCATGAAATCACAGTTTCTACAACCTTCCAAAAGGAGACCAAGTTGAGATAATAAGCACCTTAGATATATTCTCACCACCCAGACCACTCAATCTTAGATAGCTGTGAATATATTTCGAAGGGACCTCACACTCAAGAAGCCTTGAGCACTTTGTAATACATTACCAATTATGAAATTGATTTCTCTTTTGTTAATTTATTCTTTATGTGGGAAAGCATAGAAGCAGCAATGACCCACAAGGCTTTGAAGATAAACATTTCTACTTAATTTCCAAGTCTTTAAAATATGTATCCTTTAGGTTACATGCATCAGACTATGTATATTTGATCTATTGGGATATCCTTTTGGGGAGCATAGGAAGCTCTCTTCCTTTTACCAGAGTTACTTTGTTCACTCTCATACTTATTCCCTTCATTATTTTATTTTGCTTTTGTTTCTTCCAGTTTCTTTATTGTATGCCTATATATCAAAATTGATGGAACCACCCACAACATCCAACATGGAAGGAAATTGGAACTTGGAACTCGGGTAACTGACAAGAGGACAGAAAAAAAAATCCCAGGCTGAAAGTTTAGGCTTTACTTTTTAGGCATTAGGGAATGTGTGTGTGTGCACATATGTATACGTGCGTATGTATGTATGTATATACACATATATGTATATGAAGAGAGGGGAGGAGAGGGAAGAAGGGAAAGTGAGAAGGTGGGAATGCTATCAATATTTGTGTGAGTAGTAGGGAATAATAGGCTTACATAGTGGCTGTGTGTGGCTTTCCATTAAATCAGTCTTCATACTAATGAGTGTAATTGAATTTGGGGAATTACATATATCTTCAAGACAACTGGTTTCTTATTCAAGAATTTCTGTCTTGTCTCTCTCTTCCTTTACTTGGTAATATTGTAAATGATAGTGTTGTAATTTGGGGTTAGTCTTAGTTTCCTGGAGGGTTGTAGTGGTGGGAAAGATTGGATTCCAGATCTTCTGGGTGGGGACATTGAGCTAAGAAAATACAAATATTCCAAGTGTATTTTAGCTTTTTCTCTTATGAAACAATCTCTGTCATAACATTAACACTATCATTAATAATTAATGAAACTTGGGGCAACTAGGTGGCACAGTGGATAGAGCACAGGCCCTGAAGTCAGGAGGACCTGAGTTCAAATCTGGCCTCAGACCAAACACTTGACACTTACTAGCTGTGTGACCCTGGGCAAGTCATTTAACCCCAATTGCCTAAAAAAAATAATAAAACTTAATAATATATTGATGATTAATAATATAATGAATAACAATTAATTGGATCCCAGGATATGAAGTTAGATGATTTTGCAATCCACATAGTTCAAACTTCTCATTTTAGAGATGACAAAAATGAGTCCTAGACAGATAAGATGACTTGCCCAAAGTGACATGACTTCTATGGCAGTTTCCATATGTACAAAAGAGAGACAATAATCCTTGAATTATCTACCCCATAGCGTTTTTGTAAGGAAAGAGCTTTGTAAACCCTTTTCCAGTCACCCTTAATTATAGCATCTGTTTTCTGAGATTGTCTTCCATATACCTTATATATTCTTTGTATGTATATAATTATTTACATGTTATCTCCCCCCATAAGACTGTGAGATTCTTGAAGGTAGGACCTACTTTTCCTTTCTTTGTATATGTAACTATGACAATATTCTCATTTAAGGAATTATATTCATTCTTGGAAAAAGATCAGCTTTCACAAAATCTATACATTGCACATGCAGAGTGGAAACTTCCCTGATACTTAAAAAGCCACCAGTATGTGATTTTCCCCCCTATCATCTTGTCAGTTATCCAAGTTCCAATTTCCTTCCATGTTGAATGTTGGGAGCAGCCCCATCAATTTTGATATGTGGGCATACAATAAAGAACCTGGAAGAAAAAAAAAACAAAATAATGAAAAGAACAAGTCTGAGAGTTAACAAAGGAACTCTGATAAAAAAGGAAGAGAGCTTCTTCTCTGTGCCCCCGAAAAAGGATATCCCCTGCAAAGGATATCCCAATGGACTAAATATATCAGCTATTAAATATATAACCCAAAGGAAACATTTTCAGGAACTTGGAAAGTAAGTAGAGATGTTTATCCTCAAAGCCATGTGAGTCATTGCTGCTTCTATTCTTTCCTACACAAAGAACAAATTAACAAAAAGAGAAATCAATTTCATCACGGGTATTAGATGATGCTCATTGCTCCTTGAGTCTGGAAGTTAGTTTCTCAGGACAATCCTGTATGAGTTTTGTGATCTTCTGATGCCTTAAATGACATTTTTTCTAGTGCAAAATAACTATAACCAACATTGAGATTTTTTTCTTCTCTCTGGATATCATCAATCTCTCCTATATTAGTTCTCCCACGCATACTTTGTGGGCACACACACTTTGTTTACTCAAAGTGGCAAAGAGATGTAGGAGGGGGAGATATTCCAACACTTGCTATACTGTAGTTTTCCATCTATATAAATTTACTTTCTTGGCTGCTTTGTGTGAGTTTTAATTGTTGAATCTGAAATTTCTCATGTATGGGGCTTCATCTGGACAATGCCTAGTTTAATTGATTTCACTGTTGCCAAAAATGTATTTTGGCAAGTTTCATCCCATTACATTACTTAAAGGCTAAGTAAGTATCTGTTAATGACTGAAACTACCAGACAACTCTTTCCAAAATATTCCATAGGGTTTGGTCTAAAATGTTTGCACTGGTGTGCTTCTCAGTCTACATTGACTTAGAGTGCCAGGGCAACTTATGGGTACTTATTAAACCAAATAATTTTTGGTCAATTACTGGGCCTGCATCACTGGGCTGGGCAGTGGGATGAACATATAATACATGACATGATTCTGTCCCTGAGAAATCAGCTTAATATGGCAGAAAAATATTGTCTGAAAACTATACGTGATTCTTATTCCCAGTTCAAGGGACTACTGATTAGAGCCACAAAATGTTTTCTTACTAACCTAGGCAAACAACCTAGAAATTAGGAACCACTACCGCTTCCTTTCTTTTAGACCAGGATGAGGGAAGTTGAGAGAATTCCATCAAAGTTATGATTATAGCAAGAAATTATGTATCTTAATGAGTTGGGAGAGCAGATAAGAGAGCTGGTCTCAAAGTCAGGAAGTTCTGAGTCCAACCTCTGACATACATAGTTGTATCATCCTGGGCATGTCACTTAAATTCTTGTTGCTATAGTAGGCAACAACATGAGACTGTATGTTGCAGAGAAAGTGCTAACCAACATAGTAGAAGAACTTCACACACACACACACACACACACACACACACACGCACACATTTTAAAATTCAAAGGAAATTTGACTGGACTCATCATCATAAGTAAGTGGTCACTGATAGCTTTCTTTTTTTCTACTGTGTTCATTGAGTCTCAGGGAAGTGTCAAATATTTAGGGCCTATTCCTCTTCCACCATAATCCAGGAGAAAAATGTTGATTCCTACTTTGAGCAACAACATTGCAGAGTGTATAGAATAATTTGAAGTCAGGAAGACATGAGTTCAAATACTGCTTCTGCTACTTACTAGTTGGGTGACTGGGCAAATTACTCAATCTCAGCTTCTTCTTCTATAAAACAGGGATAATAAACTACTTCACAGAATTGTTGTGAGGATCATATATGGGAATATATACAAAAGATTTGGCAAAATTTTAAGCTCTCTACATATGTTATCTATTATTATTGTTATTGTAATTATTAGCTTTAAGATGAATTTAAGATAGTAAAAAAAAAGTAAATGGAGCTCATTGTAGATGAGAATAACTTCTTATACACCATGGTGAAGCTAAGCAATGAGGGCCCAACTGTCATCACCATTCCCATTCACTAGACCAAAAGAAATTCAAGGGAAGGTGCAAGTTTGCCTCCATCTGATACACATGCTTAAAGCTTTAGATATCGAAGACAAAGAGGAACACAACAGATGAACACAAAGAGGAATTCTTGGGGTCATATCTCTATCAAACAATTCCCTATGAATAACCCTGATTCCTTCATGGCCTCGTGAAAGACTCATTACCTTGAGGGGCAATGGAGGACCAAAAAAGATGACATAGGATGAAGCAATAGCCCACCATCCCCTATAGTTTTTCCAACACAGTAGTGATTGGGAAATTTAAGAAGAAATCACAATGGGTTATTTTTCCCACCCAGGATGATGAATTCAGCACCCTATTAAGTGACCAGGGCAAATACTGTGCAATAGATTACATTTGAATGTGATCTCTTTAAGGTCAGGGAACCTGTTTTTGACTTTCTCTGTATCTCCAATTTTTAGGCACATAATAATGCTCTGAAAACATGCTTGCTGAATAATTGACTAAAGAGGGATGGGACACTGACCCTAGATTGGTATTCAGGCTCAAATTAAGCTTACATAGACAGTGAATAAATGTCTTTTCAGCTGGATCATAGATTTAACCATTGGGTTTAGATCAGAGGGAGTTCAATTACTCTGTTGCTCCTTCAGCTATCTGAAAAGGACTGGGGCCAGAAAATCCCAAATTTAGTTCTACCTAGGGGAAAATCTGAAGTTGTGTTTCCTAGAATCAAACCAACATCTGAAGCCTGAAAAATTTGGTTACATATTGATTAGACTCTGACCTAGATCATGCCATTAAAAGTTCAAAGCTTTCTAGCCTTAGCTGCCCCTGTTATACTTGAAGAACATAACACTCAAGCCAGAGAAAGTATTACAGAACCACAGATAATACACACCAAGGCCAAAAAAAGGCCTTGACATTTCCTCAGTAAGTGTGTAGAGCCTGCTCTTTATACAAAGTTTCAATCAGAGAAAGTAGGATGGGAAAAACGAGTAAAGAAAAACTATTTTAATGATAATGAGTTGTTATGATTCCAGTGACAACCAAGACACAAACATATAAGAAGAGAATAAAACTATAATTAAAGCCTCCAAGAAAAACTCAGCTTGACCACAAGATCAATTTTGGTATCTGGAAAAAAAGAAATTGAGGTTTATTTTTTAAGTGTAAAAATTATTTAATAAATGAAATGAGAGTATTATGAGAAAGAATTGCAAAGGAAATGAGAATTATGGAGGAAAGAACTGGAAGGGTAATTAACAGTTTAGCACAAAAAAGAACAAAACTGTGCTCAAGTAAAAGACTCACAACAAATTGGAATGGATGATGACATGAAATTTCATACCATGAGATGAAATGAAATATTAAAACAAAGTAAAAAATATTGGAGAGGATAAGAAAGTGTAAAATAGCTCTTATCGAAAGTAGCTCATTAGAGGGGACAGCTGGGTGGTGCAGTGGATAGAGCACCAACCCTGAAGTCAGGAGAACCTGGGTTCAAATATGGCATCAGACCAAACATTTGATACTTACTAGCTATGTGACCCTGGGCAAGTCACTTAACCTCAACTGCCTAAAAAAAAAGTAGCTGATTGGGAAAACAGATGAAAGAGAGACAATTTAAAAATTATTGGAATATATAAATCAGGAAACAATACTTCCCAGACCTAGGAAAAATCAAAGAATAAATTAAAAATGAAATCCATCCATCATCTCCATAAAGAAACTCCTAAATGAAAGCTACCAGGAATATCATAGCCAAAATTCTGAGCTTTAAGGTCAGAGAAAATCTACTGCAAACATTCAGAAAGTTTAAGAACCAAGGAACTACAGTTTAGAGCATACAAGATTTAGCAACTACTAACATAAAGTATCAGGGACTATGGAGCAAAGTATTACAAAATAAAAAATATAGAGATTTAATACCACAAATTACCTACCCAGCAAATCTGAGGATAATCTTGGAACTGAAACATGAACCTTTAAAGAAATAGAGAAATTCCAAGTATTCCTGATAAAAAGACAAGAGCTGAACAGAAGCTGAAATACAAGGAATCCAAAGAGGAAAAAGCATTAAAATATAAACAAAAGTAAACAATTAGAGCATACTCTATAAATGTGGGGGGAAATGGGAGTGGGGAAAAATACAAGTGTTCCCACAAAACCCTAATGCCATCAGTGATCATAAAAGAAGTGAAGTGAGACAGATGGTTAGCAGTTTCTTCTCCGTTTTGATTTAGAAGAAGAAAGGAAACAGTAGGGGAAAAGAAAATACTATGGGTACATTAATTAGAAGTTTATACAAACAAGGAATTGGGGAGGGAGAAGTGGGTGATGATTGAACCTCACTTTTATAGTAATTGGTCAATGCAGCTCAGAACCTGTGCATATTAAAGGTTGGGGTAGACATATATTTGCAAGGAAATGGCATAACACATTGAAGAGAAGAAAAGAGGGACAATGTGTTTAGGGGAGTATTAGTTGTAAGTTTAAAAAAAATTCTAAGTTTGGATGAGAAAATATTGAAAGGGATTTAAAGGGATGAAAGAAAGATTCCAGGTGAAGGGAAAAAAAAGAAGCAAGGAACAGGAAATTAATTAAATCAAGAATATAGCACCAGTACTGAGAACACTGCTTTCCCACAATGCTCTACGTATTTGTAAAGAGGACTCAGGGAGAAATGAAAGGGATAAGCAACTATTGATCATAATTTAATGTGAAAGTTATTAACACATAAAATGGAGGAAGAAAGCAGAATAGATTAGAAAGCAGAATCCAAAATACATTGATTATAGGAAACAGTCAAAACAAAGACTTAGAGAGTTAAAATAAGGGGCACAATCTGTAAGGTTTCAGCTAAATTTTAAAATGTAGATGTATCATCTGATATATGTGTATATATGTACATATATACACATATATCAGATAAGTTAATAGCAAAAGTAGACTACATTAAAATAGATAAACAAATGAACTATGTATTTCCTGAAAGGTATCATTACAGTGAATTCTTTTCAATATTTAACATACAAGCTTCAAATGGCATACTATTTAAATACTTAAAAGAAAAGCTAAATGATTTATAAAAACAAATAGTTAATAAAACTATAATAATTGGAGAACTCAATGGACTCTTTATAAACTTAGATGCATCTAATGAAAATACAAGAAAGACATTAAGACATTGAATATAGTTTTAGAAAAGTTAGTTATGATAAGTTTGGGGGGCTTATTAAATGGAAATAGACTATATATACATTTCAGATTTGTATGGTACTTTTAAAAAGTTGGCCACATATTAAGACATAAAACCTTTATAACATAGTACAAAAAAAGAGAAATATTAAATGTTTCCTTTGCTGATCCCAATATAACAAAATTATATTCAATAAAGGATTAGAATTAAATAGACAGTAAATAATCTAATCCTAAAGAATTAATGGTTCAAAAAAGAAATGATTAATATGTTCATTATATAAAAAATGACAATTATGAGACAACATGTAAAAAATTTTGGGATGCATCCAAAATAACATATATGGGAAAATTATATATTTAAAAATGTTCATCAGTGAAAGAGAGAAGGAATGGATCAACAAATTGGGAATACAACACTATAAAATCTATAAAATCAACAAATTCAAATGTCTCTAAGTAAACACCAAAAGTACAAGTCCTAAAATCAAATAAGAGGTTAATGTTAATAGTTTAAAAACTGAATTGACAAATGAAACTAGAAGCTTTGAAAACAAAACATATAAACCAATATTTAATTTGATGTTGTAAAGAAGAATATCAAATTAGAGCTACCAAAAAGGGAGAATTCAAAAGAAATAAAAACATTATTAGAAACTACTTTCTTCAATTGTATGCCAATAAACCAAATGACTTAAATGAGATGGATAAATATTTACAAAATACAAAATATTCAGATTATCAGAACAAGGAATAGAGGCTTTAAGTAACCCAATCTCCAAAAAGAATATTGAACAAGTAACAAATGGATTGCCAAAGGATTGGAGAGGGCTGGACAGAACAAAATCTACAAGTGATTATATCAAGAATTCAACAACAACAACAACAACAACACAATTAATTTTAATATTATACAAACCATTTACAAAAATAGGAACAGAAGAGCTCATACTAAATTTTTTTCCATAATACAAATATCATCTTGAAATCTAAAGCAAGGACAGTTAAAACATAGAAAGAACAACATCATTAATGAATACTGATGCAAAAATATATAAATTAGTTAAAAATTTGCAAAAAAAAAGCCATCATGATTTATCAGAAACATTATATGCTTTGAACAGATTGGATTTTTACAGTAATGCAGGGCTTCATTAGGGACATAATTGGTATATATTAATTATTGAAACAATAGAAATTGTATGATTTTATGAAGAAAATCAGAAAAAAAGCTTTTGACAAAATAAAATGCCCATTTCTATTAAAAACATGAAAAATTAGAAATAAATGGATTTTTCCTACACTGAGTATGTGGCATATATTTAAAACCAAGAGCCAGAGTTATATGTAATGGAGACAAACTAGAATTCTTTTCAGCAAGCAAGGATATCCACTCTCACCGATACTATTTATCATTGTCCTAGAAATTCTAGCTATAGCAATAAGGCAAGAAAAAGCAATTAAAAGGATGAGCATAGGTAAAGAGGAAACAAAATTACCAAAATGATATTATGATGTTTTTAGAGATTCTTTCAGGCAATTAAAATTAATTGAAATGATTAATAACTTCAGCAAAATTTCAGGGTATAAAATGAATCCATACAAATCATCAGCACTTTGGTATATAAGCAACAAATCCCAGAAGGAAGAGCTAAAAAGGGAAATTCCACTCAAAATAATTACAGACTGTATATAATACTTGGGGGTCTACCTACCAAGACACAGACACTACATGAATATAACTTTAAAACTTTTTTACACAAATACATACACTTTATTGCTCATGAGTAAGTCAAGTTAATAAAATAAAATGACAATACTATCCAAATTATTTTGCTTGTTCAGCATCATAGAAATTAAATTACCAACTGATTATTTCATCAAACTAGGAAAAAGTAATGAAATTCATCTTAAGTAACAACACATCAAGAATATTTAAAAGGCGAGGGAAGAAGGAGGTTTACAAGGAATAGATCTCAAAATATAGTACAAATCAGTAATCAAGATAATTTGGCACTATTTCATTTTTTGACAATTAGGGTTAAGTGACTTGCCTAGGGTCACACAGCTAGTAAATGTCAAGTGTTTGTCTGAGGCCGGATTTGAACTCAGTCCTCCTGACTTCAGGGCCAGTGCTCTATCCACTGCACCACCTAGCTGCCCCAGTTTGGCATATTTTAAAAAATCAATGTAACAGAATAGTTGTACAAAATATATTTTAACAAATCCAGCAGCTCAATGTTGGATAAATCCAAACTTATTGAAGTAAGAGATCTTTTTTTTTTTGACAAAACTTTTTTGGGAGGATTCTAGTGCAATCTAGCAGAAGTTAGATTTAAATCAACAGTTCATCTTATACCAAAAAAAAAAAATTCCAAATGAATGTATCACCTACCATACAATAAAAGGGAACACTCCAATTAGATGGTTGAGGAGAAAATGGCCTTTTAAATCTATTGATAGGGGAAAAACTCACAACCAAACAAAAGGTAGAGATAAACAACAGTAAACAAAATGAACAAGTTTGATTATATAGAATTTAAAAGTTTTTGCACAAGAAAAACCAAATGCATCTAAGATTAAAAGAAAAATAATGAATGGGGGTAAGGGGGGAGTCTTTGCAGCAAGTTCTTCTGATGAAGGTGTCATGTTAAAGATATATATGACCCTAATTAAAATATATAATAATAAGAGACATTTCACAGCTGTTAAATGATCATGAACTTCCTTTCTTTCTTTCTTCTTTCCTTCTTTTCTTCCTTCCTTCCCTCCCTCCCTATCTCCTACTGTCCCTCTCTGGCTTCCTCCTTCCTCTCCCTGCATCCACATAGGGAATAATCCTCTTACCTGTGGGCGCTCTGCCCAAATGAATATAAATGTTGAACTCTGAAACCTCTCAAGATATCTTGGGGTTTACGAGCCAGATTTTTTTTTCTCTTCCCTACTTATTTATTCTGTCATAAAAAAAAACCTGAGACAATTAACTCTTTTGCCCCATGTAATTCCCTTTATAATTTCTTGAAATACAGCATTGGAAAAAAAACAGGCTTTGATAAAGCCCATTGGGATTCAAATGGAGCTACTTGACTATGTCTTAAACCCAAATCACTCTGGTTCTCACTGATTGACCAGTCCAAGCCTCACTTGGTCATTATTTAGATTTTGATGGCTCAGAATGAGTGTAAATAGCAATTGGTTTTGTTCTGGACAGAGACCCTGAGGATCTTCCCCTCCCAGATTGATTTTTTTTTTTTGAGTAGGTAAAAGAAGTCATTTTTTTTTTTTTGCCTCATTTCTTACCTAGCCTTAATCACTGATTGGATTTTGCCTCAGACAAAGTATGAATTGAAAAAGATCTTAGCTTAAGAAGGCCAAGGTCCCCCACTGTATCTGGGCCATCTCCAGTCATCTTGATTTTGATATATCTTGCCACTGGATCTAGATGGCTCTGGAGGAGAGAGTGAGGCTGGTGACTTTGCACAGACCTGTCTTACTTAAATATAATTTGCTTGCAAGTCATGATATCACCTTCCTGATGTCCTTCTATTGGTCCTCTTTGAGATGAAAGAAAAACAACAACAATAACAAATGATCATGAGATATAAACCAAAACTTCTTATAAGAGGAAATCCAAGTTATCTATAATAATATAAAAATAATGTTCTAAATCACCAATAGTTAGAGAAATTCAAATTAAAATAACTCATTTTTTACTTCACTCATTAGATTTGCAAAGTCAACAAAAAAAGAAAATAATGATGGAGGAGCTTCAGGAAAACAGACACACTGATACACTGTTGTGGAGGTTATAAATTGTTATAGCCATTCTGGAAAGCTATTTGGAGCTATGAACAAAAATGACTGAACTCTATGCTACTTTGTCTATACTCTCAATGAGATCAAATGTATAGAAAAAAAGTCTTGATTCAAAAATATTTATAGTAGATCATTTTGTGGTGACAAAGTACTAGAAGCTAAGGAAGTACATAACAGATAATGGTGGGGAAAATTGGGGTAGGTGAATATAATGGAATATTTTTATGTTGTAAGGATTGATGAAGTAGATACTTTCAGAGAAATGTGGGAAGACATATGCATTGATGCAGAGTAAAACAAGTAGAACAAAGAAAACAAACATAATAGCAACATTGTAAAAATAAACAATTTTCAGATTTAAGAAATTTGATTAATAAAATGAACAACCATGAATCTAGAGGACTAATGATAAATAATACTGTCAGTCTCCTAACAGAGAGGTTATTGACTAAATATACACAGTAAAACACATTTTTTAAATATGGAGGATATGGATTTTTTTTTTCTTGACTATCCATATTTGTTATAAGAGGTTTGTTTTTCTTATTTTCTCCCTATTGGTACAGTGGAGGTGGTAGGGGGTAAACATTTGTTAATAAAACTAAGATACAATTAAAATAAATAAAATAAATGACTACACCAAAATCCATTATGCTTCAGCTGAACTCACAGAAAAGAAGGGTAGTTACAATCAAAATTTTAAAAATCAGTAAAAATAAATTTAATTGAGATATAAACAGAGAAACTTTATTTTGAGGAAAGGTACCATAGACAATGGATTAATTTCAATAAGCAATATATAAGCACTGAATTGCAAAAAAAAAACCTAAATAATTAAAGGAAAAGCTAAATTAGTTATAAGGAGTAATAGTAAAACAATAATAGTTTTGGACCTCAATATACCTTTTTCAGAGCTAGACAAATATAACCAAAAAATAAAGAAATAAGAGTCTGAATAGAGACTTAGAAAACTGCAGGTATTTGATTTTTGGCTATTATAAATGGAATAGGAGCAGCTAGGTGGTGCAGTGGATAGAGCACTGGCCCAGGAATCAGGAGTTCCTGAGTTCAAATTTGTCCTCAGACACAAACACTTACTAGCTATGTGACCCTGGACAAGTCACTTAACCCCATTGCCTAGCCAAAAATAAATAAATAAATGGGAATAAAGTAAGTTAACACACAAATGGCTACTACCTCTTTTATTTATTGGTATAAGATGAACTGTTTATTTAAATCTAACTACCGCTTTTAAGTCCTCTAGACTATTATAATACGCAGCTATATAGTCTCCCTGCTTCAAATATCTCCCGTCTCCAAACCACATGATTTCCAAAGTTATTTTCATAAATTGCCAGTCAAATTTGGTTATCCCCAAGCTCAATGATCTCTGCTATTTCTCTATTGGTTCTAGGCCAGGGAGGCCGGGACAAAAGCTTGATGAACATTTACACTTCAAGAATGATAATGACCCAGCATAGCAAACTGAGAAGAAGTTGACAGGTCCTTCTCCAGAAGGAGGAGAGGACAGTGTCACAAAACCCATTACTGACCATTTCAGACTCCAAAGAGACTTCAGGAAAAATGAAGACTGAGAAAAGGTCATTGGACTTGCCATTTAAGAAAGTATTCATAAATGTGCAGAGAGCTGTTAAATTGTGATGGTGAGGACAAAAACTGGATTTCAAAGAACTGAGAAGTGAATGGGAATACAGGTTGATGGCCTACTTTAACTCAACTGTAAAGGAAAGATGAAGGTTGATAAGGTAAGATGAAGAGTTTTTGTTATTTGCTTGTTTTAGATTTTAAAGATCTGGGCATGCTTATAAGTATCATAAAAGCAATCAGTAGATAAAGATTGAAAATTAGAGCAAGAAAGAAGGAATGACAAAAAGGGTAGGCTTCCAAATGAGACACACACACACGCACACACACACACACACACACACACACACACAAACACAAACATGTATATGTATATACACACATATTACCTGTATGTTGAGATTATTTCCTTTACATCAATTAAACTTCTGTGGAAGGCTGCCATAATCAAAATAAACTTCTCACTTAAAAACTTGATAATTATAACTAAGCACAAGAGCAACATGAATTGACAAAGGGGTCAGGTTAGGCTTCATTGTGGAAGCAGTATTTGATCTGTGCTTCAAAGAATGAGTAGGAATTGAGGACAAAGAAGGAAAAGAAAGTCATTTCAAGTTTGGGCAGCAGAATAAGAAAAAAGGTAGAGATTCAGGAAAGGGAAGGGAAGGGATTAACTAGTATAAAGAAAACATGGAATGGAAGGGTAAGGAGTATAATAGATAAATGAATGAAAAAAATTATTAAATACTTTCTATATGGCTGGTACTGTTCTAGTACTTGAAATATAAATATAAAACAAAGCCAATCTTTGCCCTGAAGGAATTTACATTCTAACTGTGAAAGACAACATCTATAAAAAAGTGGTGGCCACGGAGTGGTATTTTGATCTAGGAAATCACAGCGATGATAAATGGAGTCATAAAGCAATTAACTGACACATTATTTTAATGAAAGGAAAACTGTTGATTTAATCATTGTTTCTAGAGCTAACAGTAGAGATTAGGGTGGGAGTGGTAAGAGAGTGGGTGAAGTTGAAGGTGGAAAGGATATGCATGTTGTAATATGGTATGAAAATGGCTGGAATTTAGCTCAGTGGCCTTGAGTATGGCTGAAGATGGAGAACTCTCATGAAATGAGTATCTAGTCAAGATGAGAAGACCTATGATGAGGTTATAGCAATAACCCAGAGAGCTAATAATGAGGGTCTGTACTAGAGTGATGGCACTGAGAATAGAAAGGAGGCAAGAGATGTGAGAGATGTTACAGAAGGAGAATTGACAGGAGCTGGTGACTGGCTATAGATTAAAAATGAGAGACAGGGAAAAGTGAATGACAATGCAACAGATTCACACACGTTAGACAAGGTGAGTGGTTGTGCCACTGACAGAAACAGTGAACATGGGAGGAGGAGCAGGTTATGGGGGAAAGATAATAAGCTCAGATTGGTATATGTTGAAGTGGAGGTGCCAGTGGGGGACTCCTGTTCTGTGATGTCCTGTAGACAGTTGGAGATGTAAGTCTGAAGCTTAGAAGTGAACTCATGGCTAGAGAGTTGTAATTGAGAATCATTATGGACTCATCTGCTTCACTGCCACCCTGTACATCAGTACCATTCTGGCCCTGAGCAAGGAAGCAGCTCACTGACGTTGTCCTCAGAAGCACAAAGGCTGCACAAAGGATATTTTTTTCAAATGTACCAATTAGCCTGAACTAGGGTAGTGGCCATATGAATGAAGAGAAAAAGACAGATGTGAGAGATGGTTTGAAGATAAAATTAGTAAAACTTTGCAATTTATTGGATAAGTGGAATATGAGAGATGTGAGGAGCCAAAGATGGCTCCTAGCTTTCAAACTTCAAAGTTGTGGTTTTGATGGAAATAGAAAAGTTGGGAGGAGAGGTAGACTTGGGGAGAAAGATAATAAGTTCTATTTTGAACATACTGAATTTAAGTTGCCCAACAGATAGCTAGGGCCAGAGTTAGAACAAGAAAGGAGGCAGGAAGGAGTGAGGTCTGAGCACAGGAAGATTAGCTTTGGTGAGTAGTGACTCCTTTTTTTTGACCTTCTCTATGTATGGAAAGTGCCATTGCTTTGCATGTAGCAAGGATGTCCAAGCTACCAGAATGCATCCAATTGGAAAAACAAATTCCTGCTGGGACGGGTGTTGGGTCTATTCCCTGACCCATGCTTGGCAAAAGACAACGACAGATCACCAGTACAGGAAACTTTAGTGGAATTAATACCACCTCCTACTAAATATTTGACACTTCTGGAAAGAAACAAGAAACTGGATCCTGAGGACTGAAGCACACCAGGCCCTGGGCCGAGTATTTTACAAATATTACCTCATTTGATCCTTACAACAATCTTGGGAGGCAGATGCTGATTATCCTCTTTTTACTGTTGAGGAAACTGAAGTAGATAGAGATAGGTTGATAATATTCACTTTGAGTGCCAAGAGGTGGACCTATAGTCAGATAATTTGGGAGGTGAGGATAAGGCAATTGGAAGTTTCTCACCAAATGGGTCAAAGTCATAACATGACATGAATAGGATATTTAATCTACCATAAAGCACTGAAAAAAGGTGAAAAGAAAAGTAGGGAAATAAAAGTAACTTTTCTATATGATTTAAAAAAAGTGCACCTTTACTGGAAACTCATACTCAGCACTTATGAAACTGTATCTAGTGGAGAGTCTACCTCAGGTAGACCACTTTCACCAGCTCTCTCAGGCCTTTTTGACAACTATTTCCCAAAAGAATGATACTTTAAGAAGTCAATCAATATTTACCAAGGGCCTACTCTATGTCAGGCACCGTGACAAGTACTAGAAATTAAAAAAAAAAGCCAAAACAATCCTTGTCCTCTTGAAGCTCACAATCTAATGCAGAGGTGAGGAACCTGCGGTCTTGAAGTCAAATGTGGCCCTCTAGATCCTCAAGGGCAGCCCTTTGATTGAATCCAAACCTCATAGAACAAATCTCCTTAATAAAAGGATTTATTCTGTGAAGTTTGGATTCAGTCAAAGGGCTGCATATGAGAATCTAGAGGGCCACATGTGGCCTTGAGGCCACAAGTTCCCTACTCTTGATCTAATGTCATTTGTTGTAGTGCACAGTGAATAGATTTAAGCTAGAAACAAAACTAATATTGTCACGAATGGAGTGTGTGTGGTGAGAGAAGGAGTCGGGGAAATCTATAGTTCATGCAAATAATATGAAGAAAATAAGCACAATTCCATTCGATTACAAACCAGAAAGTGAAGTTAAGGGAATCACAGAAAAGAAACTAAGCACTTGCAGTATGACAAAGATGAGCTCTGGCTTAGGTTCTGACCACTGCTTCTTTGGTCAAGATAAAGATTCAGAAAGACCTTTACAGGCTAAAATACTGAGCTGAATCTGAAAGGATAGAATTTAATTAGTATAAATGTGAAGTCTTGTACTTGAGTGGAGAAAAAGAAGACACATCATGAGTACAAGATGGTGGAGTCATGGCCAGAGAGCAATTTGTCTTAAAACAGATCTTGGGGTTTTGGTAGATTGCTAGCTCAGTGAAATTCAACAGTATGTTAAACAACTAAAGAAACACGCATAATTTGAGACTTCAGTAATGAGGGAGGTGATGAGAGTCATATCACATTCTACTCTGGTCAGGTTTTAACTGACACAATTTACCAGGCTTTGGGTATAGCATTTTAAGAAGTTATAATAAGTTAGCCTAACTCATTTTATTTGTTATGAGGGGAGATTTTATCAACAAAACTTTTTTTTTTAATTTACCCCCTAATGAGGATAATGCTAAATGGAAGAGCATCTGGTGGAGGACAGCTTGAATATCGAAGCATAGTGAGGATCAACGGAGAAGACTTTGGTGGGGGAGGTGGGAAGAGGAGGGGAGCTGATAGCTATTTTCAAGTACCTGAGGGCTGATGTGAAAAAGGGATTGTACTTGTTTTGTTTAGCTCCATAGGGCAGAACCAGAAGCAATGGGTAGATATAAACTGGCAGATTCCAGCTTAATAGAAAGAAAAAAACTTGCATAAAGTTAGAGCTAAACAAAATTATTATTTATCAACTGTTACAGGGATCAATGGACACCCTCTTATGGGCAACCTTTAACTAAAATCTGGAGAAATCCTGAGTATGAAATTGTTGGTTTTGTTATAGAGGAGATTTGTGCACAGTTATGGGCTGAACAAGATAGGATCTGAAAATCTTTACAACTCCATGTTCTGTGGTTGTGAAGTATAATGGATAGTGCTAGACTTAGGGTCAGGAATACCTGAGTCCCAGCTCACACACTAGTTGGGACTCTTCATTGAGTTTCCCAACCTCTCTAAACCTCAGTTTAATCACCTATAAAATGGGGGTAATAATATCATCTACCACAGAAGGTTGATTCAAGGCTCAAATAAGTTAATGTGCTCAAAGTGCTTTCCAAACCTTAAAGCACAATACAAATGTCACCTGTTAATATTATAATTCAGTGAAGAACGTTCACATAAAGACATTAAATATCAATAGAATGCTAAGAAAATGTTTTAATGATGATGGGATTAGAAGAAAACAGTAGCTAATGATAGATACAGATGTTGCTTCTCCTAGGGGCAGCAATTAAAAAGGTCTCCCAATAGGAGATACTAATAAAATATCATGCACTATATTCCATCATTCCTGGGCAAAAAACAAACAAAACAACAAAAACAACACCAATGATATACCTGGTTCAGAAGTAATCATTTCACTCCCCTACTCAATAAAATCCAGTGACTCCCCATTTCCTTTAGAATCAGATAAAACCTTCCACATGATGGTCATTCAAGTACTTGAAAACATATATGCTTCTCCTAAGTTTTGTCACAGAGTTGCTTGGTTGAAAGGGACCTAATCAGCACATACCTCTAAGGAGTTGTGAATTGTCAACTGTTTCCACAAGTGCCACAGCCTCTGACTCCTCAGGAGCCATAACTAGTGAAGACCTGGAAAAGAAGATTCTTACCACCAAAGTCCTAGGGACTATTAAATGTCCCTAGAACTGATCAGAAACTGATACGGTTTCATAAATGGAAATAACACTAAGAAAGATTCATTACCAATCTTTTTTGCCATTGAACCCAGTGGACCACAGGTCCTTTTTGCATGACTTTGCATTTGAAAAATCTCTTGTTTATGTGTTGTGTACCACATTAAAATGGATTAAAATGGGCATCTTGAATACAGACACAAATCTGCTTTTTTATTTGTATCCCCAGGGAATAGAATAGTTATTTGCACATAATAAGCATTTAATAAATGCCTTTTAAATTAATTCTTTCCTTCATTTAAAAAGAACTTCATATACAACATACTTGACACATTTTTTTCTCCCTGCCTTTTCCTGAAGATAACTTTCATTAAAAGAGCTTATTGAGCTTTTTAACCCAAAATATGCTAGAAGTATAGAATACTATTGTGTAATATATACTCAGTGCATTACTATAGAATTATTATAGAATTGCTCCAATATGTTTCTATGAAAAAGTGCATTTAGAATTCTAAACATTCATGCCAAGACTATGTTCCCCTGCCTGCCTACATTTTTTTTGCAATTTTTAGAATTCCACTACTAAAGAAGCTTCTAATGGGACCCATAACTCTCTCTATCCTGTCTCTCCAACATGAGAAGCAGTGGAGTACAAGACTCTTCCACATCTAAGCTATTCCTAGTATTTCCTAACATGACCTGAAGCAGGTGCTCCAATGGCTCTTGGGGTCAGGAGTGGGATTGGAATAGGAAGAGGGTTCTGAAGGTAAGAAACTACTGGAGGCCATGACCTTTAGTCTGCAGTAAACCATGGAAGTTGTACCAATTCCTTTTGATGGTGTTCAGATTACCAGAACCCTCAAAACTCCTTCAGTCATTGGTGGACTGAATTCTAACCATATTTCAAGAGTTTTCCACAACTAATGTGGACTAAGTTTAATTACTTACTGAAATACATAATTACCATAAATTACTACTTGCATATAGAGGAGATGTCCATTATACCATTGACAAAATTAAATTAGAATTCAGGAGAGAAGTTAGAGATAGCTAGCTAGATTTTGGAGTCATGCATGGTAATGAAATGTGAACCTATAGGAACAGATTATATCACTAAGAGAGGGAATCTAGAAGGAAAAGAAAATAAGACCCAAGTCAGAGTCTTAGACAATATCCAATCTACAGGGGGATGGATGAATCCTACAAAAGGGACTGAGGAGTGATCAGACTAGTAGGAGGAAAGGACTGTCATTAAATCTGAGGGAAGAGACTGTAAGTTAGGAGGAATTGGTCAGCAATATCAAGTTTCAGAGAGGTCACAGAGCATAACAAATAAACGAAGGTCATTGAATTTGAAAGTTAAAAATCCATATTAATAACAGATCTATATAATAACAAATTCTCAAAATTCATTGATAAAAGTGATTATATTAATGTATGCAGAAAGATCTTTTGAAAAAATACAGCACACATTTACATAAAATATTTAAAACATAAGAATAAATGGACTTTTATTTAATATGGTAAACAATATTTCTCTTTAAAAAAAGAGAGCTCCTATTATCAGTAATGGATGAATTCTAGAGGCCTTTCCAATATGATCAGTAATCAAGAAAGCATATCCATTATAAACACAATTATTGGACATATTTCTAAAAATGCTAGCTATAGAAAAAGACAATAAAACTAAATTGAGGCAATACAAATAGACAAAAAAACAAAATTATCACTTTTCAAATAATATGATAATAAATAATATGATAATAAATGATGATAAATATGATAATAAATAAAGAGAATCTTAAAGAGTCAACTAAAATTAATTAAATCAATAATGTCAGTAAAGTAATAGGATATAAAATAAATCCCCCCAATCCCCAAATCATTAGTCTTTCTGTCTATTACCATCAATATTCAGCAGGAAGAGATTAAATAAAAATATATTCCATTTATTTCAAAATAAATACATGATATGTAAAATATCTGGGAATCTTCTTACCAAATCTTACACAGGAATTATATGAATGCAATTACAAAACATTATAGAAATACATAGTTTAATTGATAAAGTATAGGGGCAAAACTAAAGGGGGAAAGCATTTCATATATGGAGCATGAACATGTCTTATGATGGCATTCAGTCAGGTGTTCTGGGTAAGATATCACTGGTCCTGGGGTTTCAAACTTTATGTCTCCAGGCATATTGTATGAGATCATGGTTGGGCAGCAACATTGCCTCCAAGATCAAATATAAAATCTTCTCTTTAGTTCTGAAAGCTCTTCAAAACCTCCTCCCCATCCAACTTCTCAACTTTATGGTCCTTCCTTTCCACTACTGTCAGGCTATATTGTTTTTCTTTCTGTTCTTTACACAGGACACTCCATGTCTCATCTCAATGCCTTGCCACTAGTTGTCCCTGATTCTTCAAATACACTCCCACTTTTCCTCTGCTTGTTATAATTGTTTTTCTACAAAATTCTATTTGAGCAACACTTGCTATGTGAAAGCATTTCTGACCCATACAGCTTCTGGTTTCTGCCCCCCTCCATTCTTTTTTTTGTTTTGCTTTTATTATATGTGCTTGCTTATAAAAAAACAAAATATTATAAAATATTATTGATGGACACATATCAAAATATCCCTTGTTAGATCCATAATAGATGATCAAGAAATTCTTATTGATTAATTCCCAGAAAGTTCAAATCTTAACTGTTTTGTTTTATCTTTCAAAATACCCTCTTAAATGATAGGATTCCATCTACAAATGAGTACCATATAAAGAATGCAGCCAAAGCTTTTTCCTAAAGGGCTTCCTATAGCAGCTTTAAGCCCTTTCTAAAAACAACCTCTTTCCCCAAATGGATAAAACTAACTGCTGCTGCAAGCCATTAGGCATTCAGGAAAAGACCATACACTCAACCAAATTCTTCTAGTTTTGGGTAAAGTACCAATTTAGGGAAATATCTCTGTGGAACCCTAGGCAATGCAGCTATGTCCTTCCCATGTCCTAGAGGTTCACCTGGGTGTTATTCTCACCCAAAACAAAACAAACTAAAGCCATACAAGTCAGTCAGCATGATTAAATCTATAAGCACTTGTAAGAATAAAAGATATTGATGCTGGATTAAAACTGGGTGCCATGGTGAATATTGCCTTCTTATAGCCAGTGTTGGGGGCAAGGAAGCATAGCAATGCAAATTTACTCTCCCATTAACATGAGGTCTCAGCAAAGACAGCAAAATAGTAACTACATCAGGGACATATTCTGAAATCCAAGTCTTAATCGTCTCACAAAAGGAATCAGGAAAGGACCTCTTTATTCCTTGATAACAAGGACTATTTCATTTATAGTATTTGAATCCCAAGTACCTATCACAATGCCTTTTACTTAATAGGTACTTAATAAATATGTGTTGATTGGTTGCTTGACTCCCAGTAGAAAGAGCCGTGCATTTGGTGTCAAAGGACACAGGTTCTAACACTGGCTCAGCCACTCAGCACCTCTCACCTAGACTATTCCAATAGCTTTTTCAGTTGTTGTCCCTGCCTCCAAACTCTTCATTCCAATCCATCTTCCATACATTTGCCAAAGAAATTTCCCAAAGCTGAAGTCTGACTTCATCAGCTACCATGGTTATAACTATACCCATTTATACCCATTTATTACTCTCCTGAACCAAACCCCAGTCCTGGATCACTAAATCCCTATTGAACATACTCTGTTGAATGTCTCATAGTCTCTTCAAAATCAATATGTCCAAAATAGGACTCAATGACTCTCCCTCAAAATTAATCTTTTATCCTAATTTCTTTATTTCTTTGGAGGGTACATCCTGATTCCATTCTCTCCCCTCTTCATTCTGTCAAGCAACTGTCAAAGTGATACACCTAAATCAGAGGTCTGATCAAATCCTGCTTTCAACAATACCAACAGTAGTAGCAGCAGCAGCAACATCTTTAAATGACAACATTTTGACTCTATTATCAAATAAAATTTCCTCTACTGAGTTTTGGAAACTTTCCATAGTCTGTCCCAGGAAAATCATTCTAGCTAATATTTTGAGTACAATGACATTCCATTCCCTACCTTGTGTACCTTTACACAGGCTGTCCCTAAGTCTGAAATGCGGTCACTCCTCATCTCTGCCTCCTGGAACCCCAGGCTCCCTTGAAGGCTCCATTGAGCTTCTACCTTTTATAGGGAAATCTCATCTGATGCACCCAGTTTCTAATTCCTTCTCTCACCTACAGCTACCAATTACTTTGTTTCTACTTTGAATACATTTTGGTCTGTTTCTTTTTTCTGTTCATGATAATTTTCCCCCAATATCTAGAATATTAACTTCTTGAGAGTAAAGGAAAATTCTTTTTAATTATTATTCTTTGATTATTGTTTTCTTTTTCTTTTTGTCTTTGTAACCTCATTGGCATATAACAGACATTTAGTAAATATTTCTTAAATGAATGTTTTTAGAAATGGAAGGAACCTTAGAGTTCACCTATTCCAACTCAGATGAGAGATATTACTGTGACTTGCCCAAGGTAATACAGATAGTAAGTGATATTCACAAAATATAATTTACAAGGTTTATTTTTAGTGAAAGGAGGACATAATATAGGAAGGGGTTACCTGTGTTCATAATGGGGTGCCATAGTACGCAGTTCAAGGGTCTGACATAAAGAAGCAAGGGAGCTAGAGCTTACTAGACAGGGATTCAGGAATCTTGTGGCACTTGGCCATAGGACATAGCATCTAAGATCTGTAACTTAGAAGGAACATCATATATAATTTTCATCTCCCTAATTTTAATGATTAAGAAGCTGTGTCTCAGGGAGGGTAACTTGCCTGAGGTCACATAGGTAGAAAACATCAGAAGTGGGATTTTATTTTTTTTTAATTTTTTTTTATTTTTTTAATATTGTAGTAATTTTTATTTATTTTTTTTGTTTTCAACATTTACTTCCACAAGATTTTGAGTTCCAAATTGTCACCCCATCTTGCACCTCCCCCCACCCCAAGATGGTATGCATTCTGAATACCCCTTCCCCTAGTCTGCCCTCCCTTCTCCTCCTTTCTCTTATCCCCTTCCCCTTCAATTTTCCTGTAGGGCAGGATGGATTTCTATATCCCATTTCCTGTATTTCTTATTTCCCAGTTGCATGTGAAAACATTTTTTTAAACATGTGTTTTTAAAACTTTGGGCTTCAAATTTTCTCTTTTCTTCCCTCCCCACCCACCCTCATTGATAAGGCAACTAAATATAGATTATATATGTGCAGTTATGCAAAACCCTTCCATAGTAGACATGCTGTGAAAAACTAACTCTATTTCCCTTAATCTTATCCCACCCCTCCTATTTATTCTATTCTTTCTTTTGACCCTGACCCTCCTCAGAAGTACTTGCTTCTTATTACCCCCTTTCCCAATCTGCCCTCCTTTCTATCATCCCTCTACTCTCTTGTCCCCTTTCCCCCATTTTCCTGTAGGGTAAGACAGGTTTCCACACCCAATTGAGTGTGTATGTTATTCCCTCCTTAAGTCAAATTCTATGAGAATAAGATTCACTCATTCCCTCTCACTTTCCCTCATTTCCCCTCCACTGTAAGAGCCTTTTCTTTAATGTTTTTTTTTGAGATAATTCAGCCCATTCTACCTCTCCCTTTCTCCTTCTCCTAGTATAATCCTCTCTCACCTCTTAATTGTATTCTCCAGATATGACCCCTTGATTTTCAACTCACCCTGTGCCCTTTCTCTATCTATCTATACCTATATATACATACATAGAATTTTTTCCCCTCCAACTATCCTAATACTGACAAAAGTCTCATGAGTTACAAATATCATCTTTCTATGCAGGAATGTAAACAGTTCAACCATAATAAGTCTCTTATGATTTTCTCCTTCCTGTTTACCTCTTCATGTTCCACTTGAGTCTTGTATTTGAAAATCAAATTTTCCATTCAGCTCTGGTCTTTTCATCAAGAATGTTTGAAAGTCCTCTGTTTCACTGAAAGACCATTTTTCCCCTGAAGAATTATACTCAGTTTTGCTGGGTAGGTGATTCTTGGTTGTAATCTTATCTCCTTCGCCCTCCAGAATATTATATTCCAAGCCCTGCGGTCCCTTAATGTAGAAGCTGCTAAATCTTGTGTTATCCTGATTGTGTTTCCACAATACTTGAAATGTTTCTTTCTGGCTGCTTGCAATATTTTCTCCTTGACCTGGGAACTTTGGAATTTGGCTACACTATTCCTAGGAGTTTTCCTTTGGGGATCTCTTTCAGGCGGTGATCGGTGGATTCTTTCAATTCCTATTTTGCCTTCTGGTTCTAAAATACCAGGGCAGTTTTCCTCTATAATTTCATGGAAGATGATATCTAGGCTCTTTTTTTTGATCATGGCTTTCAGATAGTCCAGTAATTTTTAAATTCTCTCTCCTGGTTCTATTTTCCAGGTCAGTTGTTTTTCCAATGAGATATTTCACATTGTTTTCTAACTTTTCATTCTTTTGGATTTGTTTTACAGTGTCTTGATTTCTCATAAAGTCACTAGCTTCCAATTACTCCATTCTAATTTTTAAGGAAGTATTTTCTTCAGTAAGCTTTTGGACTTCCTTTTCCACTTGTCCAATTTTGCTTTTTAGGGCATTCTTCTACTCATTGGCTTTTTGGACCTCTTTTGCCATTTGGGTTAGGCTATTTTTTAAGGTGTCATTTTCTTCAGTATTTTTTTGGGTCTCCTTTAAAAAGCTGTTGACTTGTTTTTCATGACTTTCTTGCAAAACTCTCAGTTTTTCCTCTACTTCTCTTACTTGCTTCTCAAAATCCCTTTTGAGCTCTTCCAAGGCCTGGGACTGATTCATATTCTTCTTGGAGGCTTTAGATGTAGCAGCTTTGGCTTCATTGTCTTCTTCTGGTTGTATGTTTTGATCTTCTTTGTCACTAAAGTAAGATAATATAATCTAACTCTTTTTGCATTGCTTACTCATGATCCTGGCCAATTACTTGAGTTTTAAACTCTTTGTTAAGGTAAAAGTCTGCTTCCAATGTGGAGAATGTTCTGTCCCAAACTTCGTGGTTTGTACAGCTGTTTTCAGAGATACTTCTAGGGACCTGAAAATTTTCAGTTCTTCCAAGGTGCTATGATAAGGGGCGAGGTGTTTCCTCTCCACCACCACAACAAGCTCCACCACACCAGCATTCCTCCTTGCCCCAGGACTGCCCCTCAGAACTGTGACCCAGATCCAAGTACCGGCAAAGCAAGAGATTCCTGCCTCAGCACTGGCAAAGAGATCCCTGCAATCCCCCTTTGATCAGCAATTCAATTCCCCCTCACTCTGTGGGCCAGAAGCTCAGGAAACAGCCGCGGCCCCGGGGATGGCTGAGACCTAGCTCCTTCTCTCACCGCAGTCACAGACTTTTCCCACTGACCTTCTAAGTTGTCTTTTGTGTTTGTGGGTTGAGAAGTCTGTAAACTGCCACAGCTGCCTGTGATTCAGTCCTCTGAGGCCTGCTCCAGGATCGCTGTGGCCTGTGCGCCCACACCACACTGCACTCCTCTCCCAGCCTGGCATGATATACCTTTCTGACCAGTCATCCAGGCTGTCTTTGGCTGGAAATTTGTTTCACTCTGTCTTTTTGTGGGTTCTGCTGCTTTAGAATTTGTTTAGAGCCATTTTTATAGGTATTTGGAGGGGTTTGGGGGGAGAGCTCAAGCAAGTCACTGCTTTCCCTCTGCCCTCTTGGCTCTGCCCCCAGAAGTGGGATTTTAGATTCTTTCAATCTAAAGCTGGTGCATTTTCTATTGTCCTATGCTAATTCCTAAAACAGAGACAGGAATCTAGAAAGAATATGGAAATAAGTAGTTGAGAAGCTGTATGGAAAAGGGAGTTCTGGAACATTTTTCAACTGTCATGGACAGTTGAAATGGACAAGTTTGATGTCATGTGCTATGTTCTACAGATAGGATATGTCATTGCTACAGCCCAGACCCAGTACATTTGGGATCTATAGACTGCAAAGAATGGGAACCCAGGAGATTGATTCCATGTGAATGTAGCTGTCAGGTCAGAGTTGAAACCAAGGCAAATTCAGTTTCAAGGGGCTATGGAAATGTTCATGTGGTCCATGAAGAGTATGCTTCAAAAGATGGGAAGATGTTTAATCATTTTTTATTCATTTGTCCATACATGAGTGATACTTTCTCTATTTTTGAGTATATTTTTCCTTGAGAGTTTTCTCTCCCATTATACATAATTCCTATAAAAAATTATTTCATTCTGTTTAAATCCTTCAGTTTAGGGTATTATTATTGTGTGGTGGCTGGGTCATGTGAATCCATTAGAAAAATAAATATCAATGTCCATGTGGATATATTTCTAATCTTGAAAAAAGTGGGAATAGGCACGATAGTGAATGTTTCAGGAATGATCAGAGATAGATGGTTCTCCTGGAAATGTGTCCCAGAAAGATGTGAGTATGGGCTACTATATTTGGCACTGTGCATTCAGCAACAGCAGTTTGAACCTTATCCTTGGCCAGTGATTCCCCATATCACCTTCTGAATGGCCACTATCTGCATGCACCTAATCATAGAGAAGTTTCTCTTGAATATTCTTGGTCTAAGTATCTGCCATTTTCACTCATCTCTTTTCAGCTAAAGAGGGTGGTTCTTGAGCATCTATATGACTAGCCTCTAGGGCAGGGGTGGGGAACCTGTGGCCTCAAGGCCACATGTGGCCCTCTAGTTCTGTGAAGTTTGGATTCAGTCAAAGAGCCACACTTAAGAACCCAGAAGGCCATATGTGGCCTTGAAAGCCACAGGTTCCCCACCTCTGCTCTAGAGGCATACCTTCACAAAATAGCCATCTTTTTATGAAAATCTGCTCCCAATATTGGTCAGCCATATAGTTTAATTCTCTTGCTGCCATTTACCAAAAAATCAGTCAGTATTATTAAGCACCTGCTATATGTTAAGCATTTTGCTAAGCACTTGTGATGCAAATACAAACACACACACACACACACACACACACACACACACAGAGCTCCTGCCTTCAAGAAACTTACAATCTATTTGGGGAAGACAATGTTAAAAATCAAAGGGGAGGGTAAATGGTCTTGGGGAGGTAACTGATCTGGGGCCAAGGTAGAAAAGTCAGAGAAATCCCAATTAGTACAGCCAGGGGAGAAATGAAATATTCTGAACTGAGGCCCCTCCTTAAATGAAGGTTTTAGAAGTCATGGCTTCCCCCTCCAATGAGAGAGAGAGAGAGAGAGAGAGAGAGAGAGAGAGAGAGAGAGAGAGAGGAAATGAAGATCTTTCAGGGTAATGAAGTTTTGCCAATAATAAGCTTCCTGGTGCATGATGGAAAAGTCAGAGAAGTCACAAAGAAGCACAGACAGGTGAGAAATGAGATGAATTAGCAATGTCCTGGATAGAGGCTCTGGAATCAATATAAATGGAAACTCTTGGCTGCTCTGTGCTATGTCCCTACCTAAGAGTAAATCACAATGCCCAGAGCTCTGAATACTTCCCATGTAGAGCAGATCCCCTGTTGCCCCAGTTACTAAGAATATTACATCATTGTAGGTGAATTGCTGTGGATACAATGGGTTGAGCCTTAGTTAATCCAGACAGATTGCTTCTCCCTAGGACTCAACTACACTAACAAAAGATAACAGTGTTTGACACTTGGGAAACCTGGTGGATTTACTTTATTAGAAGAAGAAATGCTAAAAAAAAGTTTTTGTAGTGTAGAATCCATTTGAGCATGTTTTAATCTCATCAGCAATATGCTATTTCTATTTTATAATAGACTCTGCCTGGTCCCTAGTTATCTTACCACTATGACTTTCCTGGACCTCCACTTTTACTTGGTAAAATTTCTTTTTCTTTCTTTCTTTCTTTCTTTCTTTCTTTCTTTCTTTCTTTCTTTCTTTCTTTCTTTCTTTCTTGCTTGCTTTCTTGGCTGCTGTTCTAGATTCATCTTGTTTGTTTCCCTACTCCCCTGATTCAGGGGATGGATAAACACATCAAGGTAAGGGTTTCATAGGATCCAGCCAGTGTTACAAATTTCACTAGACTCCAGTTAGACCAAACATAGTGGAAGGGTTGTATAACAAGCTGGGCCTGACTTAGTTGAGTTCCCTGATATTTTAGGCCTAAAATTGGAATGAAATGAGACACTTACAATTGATCTAACAGTTAACAAAATGAGGCTTAATTAGCCACAGCAAGGGAAGAGAATTTGGATCAGGGATGGGAAGTCCATCTAGGATAAACCATTGATTCCATTGAACATATCCTTTCAGTCTTGCTCATGCTGTTGGTCTAATGTCAATAGTAGTAGAGAAGGGCCCTAGCCTACAGTATCCTGGTTATTTGATACCCAAGTGACTAGGAAGTTATGACAGTGGCCTGAGACTTAGTCTCCCGAGCCAATGAAATCTCAAAGGTAATTTCAATACTTTTTAAGAAAAAAGTAATAAAACATTCAGGGGAGTGAGGTTGGGGTGGGCAGAGTTAGAATATTGCTTCTACCACAATTTTGTCTTTTAACAACCCAATATTAACTTCACTTTCAAGATGTAGAAATTCATATAGTTCTCTGATCTTCTAAATAAAATTTAGAAACACAGAAAGATAAGTACTCCACAACCTAGTCACAGAGGGATTTTTAAGTGTCTGGGGTCTCTTTAGATATGCCATTATAACCTGAATGCCCTTATTCAACTAATGTGGTTTGAAACCTCAGTTTGAGGTCTGAATCTTTCATCTACCCATTAATCAAGCAATCAATAACTGCTTATTAACTGCCCTTTATGTGCTAGGCATTGAGTTAGGTATGGAGGGATAAAATTTTAAAAATAATACAACTGCTATCTTAAATTGAGGAACTTAAATTTTACTGAGAGATCCCATGTTTTTTCACTGATTTCAGAGAAGACTTCTGTCTTCTCAGGCAAGTCAGTAAAACTCCCTGGTCCTCAATATTCTCATTTGTAAACTGGGGTGGAGATGTTGGACTACATGGTTCCTGGGGTCCATTTGGATCTACATCTATAATGCTATGGTCTTAAGAGGGTTCTTTGAGCCCTGTTTTTCTTGTTCCCTATGTGACATCATATATCATTATCATATATCATTAGAAAGTGTTGACTTTTAGTAAGATCTAGTTTCCTAGAAGATAGTGTACTATTTCCCCATTTCAATTGATAAGCTTCCAGTAAACTTCAGGCTTACCTCTAATTCCTTGGCCCCATCCTATATTTGCCAGTGTCACCAAAATGTCACTAACGACTTTGACTTAGAACCTTTTTTTTCCCACAGTAACTTCTATAAAACTAAATATACCAGTATCATACCTATTTGGGGAAAATTCTTATAGCATTCCTTTGTCAAGGTCTCTATAAAATTATCTACTTAGCATTATTTTCTTTCTCAGTAAACACTGTCTACATATTCTTCTTCGAGTTATGAATAACGCATTTTCCCAATAAACTTGATTCAAAGACATGTTTCCTGTTCAATCTGTTTACTTAGGGTTTACTTACTTTTTAATATGGTACATTCCTAAACAAAAGGAAACCAAACAATAGTAGCAGCAGAGACTATAAATACAACTCCTGCATCAAAAACAGTCTTAGGTGTATGCTCAAAGAGACAACATTCTCATTCAAGGGCCACAGCCAGACTTAGGCAAAGGAGGTCACATAGTTTCTTCATAAATGGAAGTATGTGTGTGTGTGTGTGTGTGTAATAGGATGGTAGAAGAGGGGAGGAAATTATTTAGTCTTTTGGGGGTAGAAAACATGTAGAAAAATTCCTACCCAAAGTTGTGTTGCCTTTGTATTGTAAGCAATAAATATTTTTGAGTGAATTAATGAATGGACTGATGAATTATTTGTATTTTTAGATATTTTCAAGTTTGAATTTCAGACAGATCCTTATAAAAGGCAAAAATATTATAGAATAATTCTCATGTGATCAAATTTACCTTATCATTCTAAAATATAGGTACACATGTTTAAAGAATTAATAATTATGCTATAATTATTAAATAAATGGCTGGTGAGATACACACAAATCTATTCACATATGTGCTGTTGTTTTCCATATTCTTAAAGTCTGAACAATCATATACTCAAGGATATCTGGGAGTTCAGCTGTACAAGTATTCTCTCCAATAATGTTGATCACAACCTATCCATGTCTGCCATCCTAGGGATCTCTAGTCCATTTCCTCTTATAAATTCACAAATGGTCAATCCAACCTGTTGGAGTCTGTCCTTGCTTTCTCTTATTATTATGAAAGTACTACTGGCATGTCAGTTATTTTTCACTCTAGGCATGTGACCATCACATCTTTTTGGCCACATAGCTTTTACTCCAGTTCTGTCATAATTTCTTCTTTATGATGCATTGTGTTCCGCTCACACCCACTATGTGCCTCTGTTACTTTTGGGTGACACTCATTTTCAATTCAATGCAGACTCAATGTTCTAGAATTTTCAGTTGTTACATGAACAAATATGTAAATCTTGAACTTTAATAAACGTTTATCTCTGTGGCATCAGATAAGAGACAAGGTAGTAAATAAATGTAGATTAGGTGAAGGTGGTGGTAATAGTGAAAGTAGGAACAACTCCCACCCGACAGGCATCCTGGGTCATTAGACCAAGGTTTTAGTTGCTACAGGCAACTAATATTCCCAATTACCACTTTTATTGTCTCAGACTTTCAACTTCCCAATGGGGTAATTCACTAATGGACAGATTATGTTACTTATAAAAGTCCAAAGAGGATAATGACTTATGGATTGATGATAATCATATTAATAAATGTCATTGCCTGTATGACTGAGAAGGTAGCTATTACTAGCTCTTTTTTGGAATCTTGGGAAGTCTGAAGACCCAGAGTTACAATATTCTTATACCAGCCTGTAAATCCCCATTTATCTCCCATACTTTGACAACCCAATGAATTGGAGGATTAAGAATATCAATTTCCTGTAATCTCAGAATGACTAGAACACACACTTACAATCTAAGCTGACTACAGCTATAGAGATTTCCCCAAAACTAAGGAAAACATTTGATTTTCTGGTTGAATCTCCTGAAGCTACATTCTTTGCAAGAAGGTCTTGTTTTTTTTAATTTTCTTGAAGTTCCAAGGACAGAAAGAAAGGAAGGAAGGAAAGAAGAAAGGAAGGAAGGAAAGAAGGAAGGAAGAGAGGAAGGAAGGAAGGAAGGAAATATTTATGAAGGCTTTACTTTGTGCCAGGCACATAAAATAAAAATCCTAGAATAAAGAAGAACTGTTTCTGCCCTCATAGAGCTTATATTCTAACAGGGGAAAAACAATATTCAAAAGGGAGCTGAAAAGTGGCTGGTGGGAGTTAAGGTACTTAGTAAGAAGGCACAGTTTTGAAGTTCAGAAAGTCAGGAGCAGAACTGGGAAGTTAATGAAGATTGGTGAGCCTGGGTTTTGCTACACAATGGAAGCTCAAGGAAGATCTCCTCAGTGGGGGGGGGGGGGGGAAGGGAAGGTCTGAAAGATGGTTATTCCAGCGAGAAAACCCTAGGTGCTAAGGAAATTTCCAAGAGACAGCAGTTGAGGCATAGTTTTGAAGTCCAGAAAGTCAGAATCAGAGTCATCTGTTGTTCAACTTACCATTAAAGAACCCTGGTGGCTGAGCAATAACTTAGTGAGGCTGGCAATATGAGCACCTGTAAGGATTATAATTATGATGATGGGGAATTTGGAAAGTTATTTCTGAATTAATGAAAAGCTTTAATGGCTCAAGTGATCGCACTCACCAGTCTGTGCTCCCTCCATCTTTGTTGTGTGATATTTAATATTGCCAAATGTTCTCTCAGGCAATGCCTCTATATATTATTGAAGCCCGGGTGGCCCAATCAGAGTAAGATCCAGAGAAGTGATTTGTAGTGTAGGGGAAAGCAAATAAAAGTTTGCTAATGGAAGGATGGGAAAATTTGCTTGCGAGGCAGCCAGGCAGTAAGTGAGCCAAAATGTTCCAGGAAATATTTTATGTTTATTTATGTTGGTGAAGGAATGAATATTGCATTGTTGAATCAGTGGATTTCACGTGCTAGGCACTATTTACTGCTATAACAGATCACTGCAAAGCTGTCAAAAGGAGACCGTGAATTTGAAGAGGCTAGCCTCTCTGAGTAAAGAAGAGAAAACAGAAGGGCTGGAAAAATGCATTTGGATTTGTGTGCCTTATTTTGAAGCGATTTGGGTTTATTCCAATTTCCAGCCAATGTGAACTATAAACAAGAAGTCATTGAAGGCAATAGCTTCACCGGGACTGAGAGAGAGAAGAGAGCTGGGGTATTATTATTTTTTTTTTCATTTCTAGGTAGATGACATTACGCAGGTGTAATGTATGTCAAAAGAAGATAAGATAAAAATGTCTTATTGCAGTACCTGCCCTCCCCCTACCTTCCCTGAATCTTGCACAAGACAGGATGTGATGAGATGGGGATTTTATTTTGCTGGTTTCCGGCCCCCGACCTTTGTGTTCAGTGCCTGCACATCAGTATTGATGAGCGTCAGGCACAGAAGCAAATGAATGCTGAGAACGCGGCAGATGTCAGGAGAGTACTGATGGGGAGGAGGCAGTAATTCTGCACACATTCACCTGCAGGATTGGCTGGGGATCAGGGAGCAGAGGGACAGCTTATCTCAAGATGAGGGAAGGCAGAGGGGGAGGAAACACGCTCTTGAGATCGGGGGTCTGATTGTAAAACTGCTTCCCTGGGCAGGGTTGTGTCTATTCTCGTCCCTCAGCCGCAGGCCTGAGGGGCGAAGCTCAGGAGACAGAGACAGACATAGGCTTTCGGCTGTTTATTAATTGTCGTGTGTGCTGGCTGCCGTTGTGTGACTCATGGGATTTAACTTATGAATAATTAAAACCTTGGGTCCCTGAGGGACAAGACTATGATATAATATAACAGTCCCTCTGGAATACTTGTTAACACTACCCCTCCCCCCCCAAAAAAAGTATGGCGTTCAAATGTTATGCAAGGAGCATAACTCCACCTGTCCAGTCACTTGCATTTTTTGTCTCTGACTCTATTTCTATCTCTAGTTTATCCTCTCTATCGGTCTTTTTTCCTCCTTCGCTTTCTTTCTCTCCCCAATTCTTTCTTTATTTCTTTAGGCTCTCTTTTCCTTTCTTTCTCTCCTGTGTCTATCACTGTAGGTCTTTCTTTTCTCTTCCCCTCTCTTTTTTCCACTCTCCCTCTTCTCTCCATTCTTTCTGCTTATCTTTGTAAATATCTCCTTTTTCCTCTCCTTCTCTCTCATTCTCTCCCCTTTTTCTTCCTCTCCTCAGTTTTCCTGTGTATTTATTTTTCTATATCTCTCCAATCTTTCCCTTTCTCTCCCTCCTTCTTGTCTCACTATGACTGTCACTATGATTCCTGTCTCTCTCTTCTCTCCATATCCTCTTTTCTCTCGCTTGTCCCCTCCCAATGCCCCCCCCACCACGAATTGGACTCCCTTTCTCTCTCACATATGAAAGTAGGTTTTTTTTTTTTTTGTAAAATGTATCATGTTATCAGTGTGTCACACTGCTGCCCTGCAAACTGAGTCTCAAGTGACAGCTAGTGAATAAAATTGCGGTCCCTCTGTCCCCTTTAAAATATAAGATAGCTTGTACTTTTGGACCTGGGAAGTTTAAAATCTATCCAGAAGTCATCTAGGCAATCAATTTCACTGTGGCTGGGTAGGCATCCCTGCCCTGCCTGCTTAATAACAGAGCTGATGAGACAGAACCACTGGGGAGGGTGGCAGGTTTCCCAGTCTTTCTGTGTACCTGTCTCCAGAGCTCAATGAGTCTCTAGCATCCTTTGCCTTGGGCTTCAGCCACACAAACGGATTTGTGCTTGCATTCTTCTTGTGCTCTCCCTGCGTCTGTCCCTCCATGCCTCTCTCTCTTTTTCCCTCCCTCCCTCCCTCCTTTTATTCTCTCTCCCAGACATTTTCCTTCAAGTCAAAAGGCATTTTTAAGTGCCTTACTATATACCTGGCACAAAGTTAAGCACTGGGATACAATTGTAAAAATAAAGTAACAGTCCCTGCTCTCCAGGCACTTACATTCCAATGAGAGAAGGCACATGAAAGGGAATTAAAAGCAGAAGAGTTTGGGGGAAGGAAAGTGCCTAGTGTGAGAACACGGCAGGTAAAAAGGTACCTTCTCATCCCTTTTTCATTCTATGCTTCTTCACTTAATCTATGCTTAAACCAAAGTGGTTATTCTGATCTCTCACTGTCCCCTCTTGCCTCTATACATTCAACTAGGATGGGACAGGTTCCCACTCATGTTCTCCTATTAAAACTCTCCTCTTCCTCTCACAACCAGGTGCCATCTCCTCCATGAAGCTTTCCTTGATTCTGTTAATTAAATACATGATACCTCTTTTCAAATTCTTTATCATCCTTTAGTTCATTCCACAGCTTGTAATACACACACACACACACACACACACACACACACACACACACAATGTCTTTTACCTCTTAGATTTTATATAAACTCCTGGAGAGCAATGAGTGTCATTCTGTCATTCTTCATTTTTGCTTTGTACATGGTAGTGGTAAGGCTTAATGAATGTTTATTAAATTAAATTAAAATTTTCCCTGCCTTTCTGACTTCCTCCCCTTCCCTGTCATGCCCCAACCAGCCTATAGCAATATGAAACTCACCATAATGAGCATTTTGTCAAGACTTTCCTGCTTACTCAAACAACCTAGCCATATAACTTTCTCTTCCACTACAATGACTGACCACCTTGCCTATTTTTAAGTCCCAATTAAAATCCTACTTTCTAGAAGAAGCCTTTCCTAATTCCTCTTAATCCTATGCCTTCCCTCCTTTAATTGTTTCCTATTTATCCTGGATATAATTTGATTTGTGTGTATTTGTTTGCAATTTATCTCCTCCAATAGACTGTAAGCTCCTTGAGTTCAGGGACTGGCTTTTGCTTCTCCAGCCTTAGCACAATGCTTGGCACATGGTAGATACTTAATACATGTCTATTGATTAGTTGATTAATATTTGGCCACTTCTATGATGTAATGAAATGAGAGTCTTATCAACACATGCAAAAAAAAAAAATCCCCTGCCCCCATCACAATTACTAAAATGCCCCAATTAGAAATCCATTCCTTTGGATCTTAAAGACAATCTTCAAGATTCCCCTATTAAAATGACACTACTTTTGGAAGGAAAGTATCTTAAACTTTGATTATCTAAAATTTCCCAGTAAACTGTACCAGTTTATTCAGTACTTTTATACTATGACAGGTTGTTTACGATAAGTCCCTTTCAAGAATAAATTATAGAATAAACACATTGGAAGGGGCATTTTCTCCTTTTATCCCTCCATCACCACAACTCTGTGTTAAAATACTGCTCATCTTTGAAGACTCAACTCACATTCTACCTTCTAGGGGAAGCCTTTCCAGATCCCTGGAGTCAGAAGTGATAATTCCCTCTTTGATTTCATCGACTTTGTACATCTCCTATCATAATCTTCCTTATATAAGAGGCTAAAGTTCCACTTTTGATAAGAAGCCTTCCCCAATCCTCCCTAATACTAGCACCTTCCCTCTGTAATTATTTGCAATATATCTCATAAATATTTTATTCATTTATAATTGTTTGAATTATGTCTCCCCCATTAGACTGTGCGCTCCTTGAGAACAGGGACTGTTTTGTGCCTTTGTGTGTGTGTCTTGCTCTATGTACAATGTTTGGCATATCATTAGATGCTTAACAAATGATTTTGACTTACCATGACATACATATTTATATGCTGTCACTCTTTGTTATTGATAAGCTTCTGAGGACAGAGAATATACCTGGTTCATCTTTGTATACTCATCTAGCACGTTGTCTTATATATATTAGGTGCTCAAAAATGCTAGATTCAATTATTCATTCTATAAGTCTTTATTAAATACCTGCTGGGTTTAGAAGATTTTACTAGGCATTAAAGGAATTATAAGAGTTAGATGACATGGTTCCTACCTTTCCCTCAGAGAGATTAGAGCCTAGGAATACTTGTACTCAGATAATGATAATGCACAGTTAGTAACATCTAAGTTCATTGTAGAGTCAAGGGGCAGTAAAGTGACTGAAATGTAGTAAGAACTTAGTGAATGCTTCTTGACTACAGTATACAGTTGTCCCTTCTACCTTGTAGGGGTTAGGGGCATAGCACTATTCTTGATTTGGAAAACATGCATAAAATTTTTTTGGCCCTCCCTTCATACCATAAAAGAAGTCTGATTTTTTTTCTCCTTTTTATAAGGTATTTAGAGTACCTCGTAAAATTTGGGTTAAGTATTTGGTCATAAGCTCTGTGTCTTCTGCCGGCCTTGATATGTTATCTGTGAATTCCACAACCCGCGCCCCCTCACAATCCCATTTAATGTCTTATGCTGACCAATGATACATAGAAACCACAATGGGGAAAGTCCTGATTTGGAAGGGATAACTGTAATCGCCTAGATTTTGGAGTCAGGGTACCTGAATACAAATCCTACCTCAGTAATTTGCTTTTTTTTTATATCTGTAAACCGAAGAGGTTGAATTAGATCTGCTCTAATGTCCCTTTCATCTCTAAACCTATGCTCCCATTAAGAATAAATTGCTATGTGAAGTGTTAGGGGGAAGGTCATTACCAACTGGGGTTATAAAGAAAACTTAAGTTTCGCTTCTCTGAAGCTGTGGCTGACCAGGTAACACAGAAGCAATAGACCATACATTACCTTCAGTTCTCATCCTGGCAGCTTACAGGGAGAGGCATGCATTATCATCGATGGGCTAACTGACTGACAATATGCTACTGTTAGTGAAAAGAGTCATGAAAACAGAGAGTCCCAGGTCTACCTCTTTTTATCAGCTCTGCAAATTAAGCAGGTTATTTAACTTCTATGAGACTTAGGTTTCTTTTTTTTTCATCTTTTAGATGAGGATAATAATATATGTACCCCCATAAGGTTTTCAGGATCAAATGAAAGGAACTATACAAAGTATTTTGTAATCAGGTAGCACTCTCTCTATCAGCTTCAGTACTTCCAATGATCCAGGGTTTCAACAGGATGGATATCCCCTCCCTCAATACAAATTCCAACCACTCCATGCCTTCATAAATAGTTATTCAGCTGTTAGTCCATATTATAGGAGGTGTCATGGCGCAGTGGAAGGGCTGTAGATTTGGAACTAAAAGACTTGAGTCTAGGCTTCAGCTCTAATGCTTTCTTCATGACCCCTGGCTCTTCATTTAGTCTCTTCTCTCACTTGTAAAATGGGAGTAGAAATACTCATACTGCCTCTGTGGGTTATTATTAAGGGTCAGACAAGATGGTACATGCAGATTGTTTGAAAATGGAAAGCATTAGTTAAATGTGGTTTAGTCTTATTTCTGAATCCCTGTTTCGTTCTCAGGCCTTCTCATAAAGAGAAGAAAGGAGGCTGCAGACTATGAATAGGATTCATATTTATATAAATATTAAGGATAAAATTTACTGTAGCAAAATTATAGGTTTCTTTTAAAAATATTAATTTTGTTGTTATATTTTCTTTTATGATCACTTTCATTTTCAAATATATGTCCCTTCCTTCCCTCCCCAGTGAGCAATGCCTTGTAATAAAGAAGAAAGAAGAGAGAGAGAGAAAGCAGTTCAGAAAAATTAGTCAATGTGGAGTTCAGAATTCATCCAGCCATTCTGGAAGGTGATTTAGACCTAGGGTCAAAAAGTTGCGAACCTATGCATATCCTATGATGTGTTGATACCACTACTACATTTTTATTCCAAACAGATGAAAGAGGGAGAGAGAGAGTGAGAACAAGTGTGAGACAGCAAAAGAGACAGAGACAGAGACAGAGAAACAGAGACAGAGAGACAGAGACAGAGATTTGATAAGTGTTAAGATATGGAAATATAATAGCTCTTCTTTTGGCAACATAGAACTGGGAATTAAGGTGATGACCATCACTGGGGAATACCATTCTGCTAAAAGAAAAGATAAAGGGAATGCTTTCAGAGAAGCCTATGAAAACTTGTAGGAACTAATGTAAAGTGAGCAGAAACAGAAGAACAATTTGTATAATAACAAACTGAAAAACAATGAAATTCTTAAAAATTGTGATCAATAACTATGGCTATGATATTTTTTACAAATGATTTAATTCCTTGCCCCAAGGGGGGAGGAAGTGTGAGGGAGATAACATTGATTTTTGATAATTAAAAACATGATTTTAAAAAAGTAAAAAGATCAAACAAAATCAACTGATCTATCAGTCTGACAACATACTTAATGTTCCACACCCATAGTCTTCTATTTCTCATCCCCTGCAAAGAAGAGAAGTAGGTGAATTTTCGTATCTCTTATTTTGGGCCAAGCCTGGTCCTTAAAATTGCATAATGTTAAGTTTTAGAAAACCATGAATTTCAATGATATCTTGCTTAGACTGTTTTTTTAATACGATCCCAAGACAGTATTAATCTTGCCTCTAGCTTACCACATAGGTATTTTGGGTATATATTTAATACTATTCAAAGAGTTATGACCTTTGTCTATACAGTCATCACTGATTCTGGCCTTGTCATTGTCAAAAACTTTGATGACAAGAGGAAGCTGGAAAACTGCCGTCACATCATTTCTGTTATTGACAGCCTCTATCCCTACCAAATGCTAATTCAATATCTCTCTTCAATTCCTTGACCTCATCTTAAGGTGCATGTTTTCCAATTAACATTAGATTTTCTTTCAATTTCATCACAAGGTGAAAGTCCATTTTGCTTGGGAATCTATTGTGGCAGTTTATTAGAAACTGAGGCAGTGTAAGATAGTGGAAGGAGTCCTGGATTTGAAGCCTGGATTTGAGTCATGGCTCTGGAACCTACTAACTGTGTGACCTCAGAGAAGTTACGTAACTTTAATGAATTTGAATTTCCTTATTGGTAAAATAGTATTGCTCAAAATAAAGATCATATAGTCAATTAGTGGTCTGGAGTTAGAAGGAAACTCAGAGGTCACCTCATACAACATCCTCATTTTATAGATGAGGACACCAAGAACCAAAGAGGTTAAGTGACTTGGCCAAAATTATACAGCTAGTAAGTAATAGAATCATGATTCACACCCAGGTCCTCTGGCTCCAACCTTAGCAACTCTTCCTACTTCATTGTACTGGACTTCAAAACTGTAAAGCAATACATAAATGTGAGTCACTTTCATAATAAACTGTCAAATGCTCCATCAATTTTACGGGGAAAACATAGTCTTTTGTGTATATATCTTTGGATGATATTATCCTGGTATTATCATATGCCAATTCTGTAGCCAATGCTGCAGGGTTAAAAGTTCTTACTTTCTAATGAAGAAGATAATATATAATAGGATAGTGATGGCCATGGAGGGTACATTGGCCATAAAAGTTTCACTCACCATAGAAATTGTGAGTTTCTGACCATATTCATAGGAGAGTAAATTGTTACAAACTATCCAGGAGCAATGGCATTGTGGATTTGATCATATTTCTTGAACTGAAGATGGCACCAGGGAGAGCAGGAGGTGATAAGTAAGTTGTCTAAGTTTTTGATAAGATGCCTATGGAGTGGGAAGTGAGGTGAAAGATGACTGAGGGTTGCCAGAAACAGTGGACCACATGAGACATTCACCAAATAAGATGCCAGGGCCTCAGAAGTGCCAGAGATGCAAAGATGAAAACCTTCAGGGCATGGTTTCTGATATGGGAGGCAAAGCGGTTGGCCTTGATCAAGTGGTGTCCAGCTCTCTAACTCATCTAGAAAAAAAAAATTGCATAGTGAAATCTCCAGGCTTATTGGTAACCATAAGCTCTTTCAAGTAGAAAAATGACAAGAGAGAAAAATTGGAGAAGATATAACTGAGTGGGATCAGAAGAATGGCACATGAACTTTACTCTGGTTGTATCAGACACTGAATTAAGAGAAAAACAAACCAAGTTAGAATCACAAACTATTGAAGCTAGAAGGGGCTTTAGAGGCTCAGCAAAGGTGCAACTTCATTCGTGAAGTTTTCCTTTATTTCTTCCCCACCAAAACTCTCACCGAAAGTGTCCTAATCCTCCCCAAATATTCATCCATTCATTCATGTTTGTGATTTGTTGCTTAACCTTTTCTTTTTTCTTTTTTTTAATTCTGAATTCAACTAGTTTTCAAAATTCCTCACGTTTTCCTACAAAGTATTCCTATTCCACCAGCAGAAAGAAACAAGAGTCTGATGTATCATTGCTCTGGTGCACTGAGGCATTTCTTACAGTCTTGTTTTAATTATGTCAGCACTAGCTGGGTCAGTGAACTTTCTAGGACAGCAAGTCAGAAATTAAAAGGGCAGAAGCCCTTGCTGAGACTAGACACGTCAGCTCCTTGAAGCTCAGTTCCCCTTCTGATCCCATAATATGTTGAAATGACCTGAGAGATCATGTAGGATTGCTTACCCATTTTTGTCTTATGGATCCCTTTAACTCATCTTGCAAGTTTTATGGATCGCTTCTCAGAATCAATTTGAAGTATATAAAATAAAATACATGGGATGAAAAAGGAAACCAGTTATATTGATGTATATTGATGAAACCAAATATATTGATGTATATTAAACAAAACCAACTTCATGGACCCCAAGATCCAGTCCCAACCCTCTTATTTTATAGATGAAGAAAATGAAGGCCAGAGGGTTTAATCAACATGCCCAGTGTAATAGGTAGAAAGTCAGCAAACCTTCCCATCTTAGAACACCAAACCCATTGTTACTGTGACTATGCCATGTTGCTTCCTCCCCTGAGTTACATTTTCCTAGATGTGACTCTTCCAAACAAGTTGTTCCTCCCTCAGGATTATCATAGAACATAACCTAACAAAATTACTTTCAAAATGATGAATTTTGCATATTGTGCTGATATGGTAGCTATGAACCATGAAGATTCTAAATGTCCATTAATGTTCTAGCGGTTCTTAACTTTGAGCAGATAAAGAATTAAGCATGGAATCAGGAAGCCCTACATTCAGATCTGGTCCCACACACTTACTAGCTTTGTGGTCCATGAACAATTAAAAGAAATTTAATAATGATTCCAACACAATGTGTCCCTTTTGTAATTTTGTGTACTTTAAGCTATTCATTTGAAAAATGTTATTTTGAGAAGGGGCCCATAGGCTTCACCAGACTGTACAAGGGGTCTATGACATATTAATAAAAAGGCTAGGAATCTCTGACTTAGACCCAGTGGCTTTAGTAGTCATACATGTTTCAAAACATTTTACCAATCAAACACAGTTTAGTGCCTACCTATAGCACATTTGCAAAGCATCAGGACAATATCTCCCCTACATAGATCTCGTCTGCTCGTTTCCATTCATTTTTAGTTAGAGGTTAGGCTAGCCATTAAGGAAAGGGTTGTATATGAGATGAATAGAAAATTTAAATATTTGTGAAATGATGATTCATAATAAATGTATGCTCAAGTCTGAAAGAGGAAGAAGGATACTACAAGAAAATGCAGATAGAGTCACCATCTTGGCCCAGCACCTGATTTTCTGAGTGATAATGGCAAGCCAATTGTGCTATCTGAGTCACAGAGGTAGTGCCACATGTTGGATAGAGGACTGACTCTGGAGTCAGGAAAACATGAATTTGAGTCCTACTTCTGACACAGACTGACCGTGGGACCCTGGATGTCATTTAATTTCTCATTGCTCTAAGCAACTCACTGAGATGATATAAGTTGCAGAGCAGGTACCAACCTACATTGGTAGAGGTCCTTGTCTTACTAGAAATTTCCTATACCAATGAACACACTAGTCTTCCCCAAAATATTTTTTAAAGGATCCTAATCTACCAAGGATGGTAGGATAGAGAATTAAGCATGGAATCAGGAAGACCTAAGTTCAAATCTGGCCTCAGGCACTTCCTAGCTTTATGGCTCTGGTCAAGTCATGTAACCACTGTCTGCCTCAGTTTTCTCATCATTCCTATAAAATGAGGGTAATAATGACACCTAACTTTCAGTGTTGCACAGTACCTAGTACATAGCAGGCACTTATTTCCATCCTTGTTACCTTCCTACTTTTAGGAACCATGTGTACATTCTACGTCTAGAAATAACGAAATGAAGTAACTTGCTCTGTAACATCTGGATGAGAACCCTATCTATTATGAGCCAGGGGAGATGTAGTAAATAAGGCACTGCACTTTCATTTCATTTAGGGATTCAAGGTTGGGAGGTTAGGTTTCTATGGATACTGGTGAGAGAAGTTCATAGTAGAAGAGGCCCAAAAGGTTACATTTCTGTCAGATCAGCTCCAGAGCAATGATGCGATTAAAACTCTGGATCAGACTTTTAAGCTGTCCTCTCATTTAGTCCCTCTTACTCAGTGGCTGTCTTTGGCCATTACAACTCATTTAATTCTCCTCCTCTGTGAATCAGTCTTTTAAATGTAATACCCATAGCCTCTTCCCACAAAAAAAGGCCCAAACTCTGGGCTCATCTGGAACAGGTTGATATCCTGGGCAGCTTGACCATTTACAATGGGCATCAGTCTCCTCATATCCTTTGGCCCAATACACCTCCACCTGTAAGCAGAATTCTGGGGAAAACCTCTAAAACAAAGCTTATATTTGGCTCATGTCTGGGTCTGCCTTAAAGAAATTAGTATATGCTATTCCATAAAAATATTCAGTGGGCAAAGTAGTTCAGGTATAAGACAAATATTAATTTCCTCTCCCAAAAATAAATTCTTAAAACATAAAAGGCTCATAAGTGTACATTGAATAACTTCTAAAACTTGAAACCATAACTTAGAAATCTTATTATATTCCCCTGGGAAGAAGAGATGCCAAAGAAACATGTGGAATTGCTGAGCACCTCAGATCTGTTCTGTCTAAGAGACTCACTAAATGGTCATGCCTTCTTGCCAGACTAGCCTGTATGTATCCATTCAGTTCGTTGCAGAAAGGAAATTTAAACATGATGCAATTGCTCACCGGAAGAAATCAAAGACAAGGTCATTTGTAGCAAGTATTTGCTTCCCCAAGTAGTTATGAGTGCAGATGACCAAAAGACTTGATGATGAAGCTCTTAAAGAGATAACTGAAAAGATACAAGTAATACTAGAAAAACTCTGGTCTCAGAAGGTTGTTGCAACCTATCATTTCAAGCTTCAGATAAAGTAGGCCCAGATCAGTGTATCTAATACATGCCATCTCAGCAAGGAGTGGCTTTTAATTCTGGAGCCAAGCAAAGAGCTCTTCAGATGATAGAAATGCAGAAAGATTCAATGGACACAGCAAAACTAGGAGAAATAAAAAAAATTATCAGGATATACTATGTGCAGTTATATAACTATATTATATATAGTTATATAACACAAAAGAAATAGAAATGGGAAACCTTGTAAAGATTAAATTACAAAGTGTTCTTTAAAGAAATAAAATCTGCCTAAATAGCTGAATGAATAGTCAGTGTTCATGAGTAGGCCATGCCAATATAAAAAAAAAATGACAACACTACCAAAATTAATTTACACTTCTAACGCTATACCCACAAAATGACTAAGAAGTTACTTTATATAATTTGATGAAACAATAACAATGTTCATTTGGAAAAAACAAAAGAACTAAAATATTAAGGGAAATGATGAAAAGAAAGACAAAGAGGGAATAGCATTTCCAGACCACAAACTATATTATATAGTATCAGTCATCAAAAACAAATCAATCAATGGAACAGATTAGACAAGGGAGATTCAGAAACAATAGCACTCAACAACCCCATGATTGATACAGTGGAAAACATAAATTACCTAGGGAAATACTCTTTATTTGAAAAAAAAAAAAGCTGTCAGGAAACTAGAAAGCAGTCCAGCAGAAATTAGGCTTAGATGAACATATTATACATTTTATAACAGGTTTTTAAATTAAATCATTTAATTAAATCAATTAAAAATCATTTTAATTAAATCATTAAAGCATTGATATATGCTTTAATATTAAAGATTATACTATTAAAATTAGAAGAGAAATAGATCATATACCTCTCACGGATGTGAATAAGAACTGTATTTTTAACTAATAAGAGATAGAGAAAATGACAAAACATGTAATAGATAACTTTGATTAATTTAAACTGAAGTTTCTGCACATACAAAATTAATGCATCTAGGATGAGACGGGAAGTGGTCAAATGGGGAGGGAAATCTGAATCAAATTTTTCTGATAATGTTTTGATATCTTATATGTATATAATACATAAAACAATACACATACAGACACGTATATGTATACACATACACACAAATATATGACTAACAGTCATTCCCTAGTAGATAAATGGTCAAAGGATATGAACACACAGTTCGGCAAAGAGTTCATAACCACATGACAAAATATTCCAAATCACAAATAATAAGAGAAATGCAAATCAAAATAACTCTGAGGTTTCACCTCACACACTGAAAATTGGCAAAAATGGTTACAAAATGACAATTGTCAATGTTAGAGGGATTGTAGAAAGATAGGGACACTAACACATTTTTGATGGAGCTGTGAAATGGTACGACCATTTCAATAAACAATTTGTAATTACGCAGATAAAATGACTAAAATTTCCACACCCTTTGAATCAGACACCTTTACTTGATATATACACTAAAAGAAGCCAACAATAAGAAGAAAATCTCTTTTACTCTAAAACATTTATAGCAACTATTTTGTGATAACTAAGAACTGTATACAAAATAGATGCCTAAAAAGTAGGGAATGGCTGAACAAATTTTGGCACATGAATGTATGGAATATTACTGTGCTGTAAGAAATATTGTGTGTGATGAATACAGAGAAGCATAGAAAGACTTGTATGAACTAATGCAGTCAAAGGTAAGCAGAGTCAAGAAGACAATGTATACAGTAGCTACAGTAATGTAAATGGAGAGACTGATACTCTCAACAATCATAAGTAAATGTAACAAAATTATAAACATTAGTCTCAAAATGAAGAGACATGACAAGAGATTCCCAAAAATACTCCTTAGGGTGAGAAGCCCATAGGTGTTACACAACTATTTGTAACATCAGACTTTTTCAATATTTTGATCAGTTGTGCTGAATATTTTTCCTCTCCAAAAAATTATTATTGGTCATATAGGATGGCTCTCTGGGAGGGAAAAAGAAAGGAATACATAGGATGCTATAGTGATTTAAGAACCAGAAAATATCAATAAAATAAAAAAAATAAAGATCTCATGGAACCTCTAAGATTCAGAATTTGTAAAATTTTAAGTTTCAGTCAAAGATCATCTCCAAAAATGATGCAAATGCAGAAAGTCTCTCCTATTGACAGCATCCAATCTGCTTGAATACTGCAGAATTCTTGAGTTCATGAAGCAGTCATCAAGGATGTAAACGTCCATCCTAGAATTTCTTTTCATTCACTTTTGCTTCCAGAAAATAATACAAAAAAGTACTAGGGAACTGAGGTTGAATCTGAGGCTAGTTTAGTCAAGCACAAACACTTACTCTCATGCATACAGTTATATTTGGAACAAGCAAAAGGGAGGAACCCCTTCCTCCTCTAAGTTCATTACCAAGTCACATATTCATGTCAGAAGGAGATGGTGGAGTCACACCTTTGTTGAGAGAAACAGCAGAAATAGAAGACTTCCGACAACAATTGTGACTAATGAGTTTTACCAGAAACCATCCCTAAATTACGGACTGGAATTTCAAAAAGCTTTTCAATAGGTGAAACTCTGCCTGAACAAGACATATGAAACTCTGCACAATTCCCTTGTTATTTCAACCTCAGTTGCCTAATCTATGAAATGAGGATAATAATAGCACCACTTTACAGGGTTGCTTTAGGGATCTAATGAAGGAATATATGTTAAATGTTTTGCAAACCTCAAAATATTATATAAATGTTAGCTACTGTTCTTAAAACTTGTACCCCAAATTTGGACTGGACAATTTCAAAATGGTACCACCTGCTAGACCTAAGTCATTCCCTGGAGCTTAAATTGTACCTTCTGTTCTTTATTGTACTCTTAAAAGGGGGTCCTATGTAGCATCTGGAAGATGTGAGCTGTGAAAACCTTTGAAGAGCTTTTCCTCCCCTCATATTCTTCCCATATGCTTACGCCAGTAGCCAGAAGCTTGGTGTATTGAGAGGTCCCTCTTCCACTAGAATACTAGCTACTGGGCAAAGAGATCTGGGAGACATTCATTGAATATGCCTGTGCTCTTTTTGGCTTATTTGTGGCAACCCTCCTTGAGGCCAGGATAGCAGAGACAGTTTGAAGGAGTCTGGGGGAACCAAGAATGAGGTAGATTTATAAACTACCGAGCTATCTGTGAAGTGCTAATATAGACTTACTACAACGTATGGTTCCTGTTCACCTATCAAACTCACTTTGAACTATGGCTTCCAGAGGTGCCCTTCACCAAAATTAATAAAGGGAAATTGAAATGTTAATATTATTTGTCCTCATGAGAAGAAAACTCAGTTAATGGTAAGTTTGTGACATTAGGACAAACAAAAAATCATAAGTGGATTTGTTTGAAGTCTGTTTTCTCAATTACATGCTTTGGCTAGTTCCAATGTCAGGCATAGCATGCCAGTCACTTCTGGGTGAAACTACTACCATGCCAGCCTCTCTTTTTACAGGTGAACATACAAAGAATCAGCAAGGTTATGTAACACACTCATGGTCACAGTTAGTAAATAACAGAGCTGGTCTTGGATTCCATGCCATCTGATGCCAGATCCAATGTTCTTTCCACTATGATATGTGGCCTCATGGAGAAGTAAAAAGAGAGCTGCCCTCAAAGTAAGTAAGACTTCAATTCAAGTCTTCACTGACATATACCGCTTAAGTGACCATAGGGAAGTCAAGTGACCTATTAATGCCATGGGCAACTCTCTAAAATTAAAATTACACAAAAGATATAGGTATTCAGTGGTAGAAAGTGTAATTTTTCACTGAGAGATTCTTGTACCAATGAACTCAGAGGTATATCAAAATAAATAAGTAAATAATGAATGAAATATGAGTTAATGAAATAGTGAATGAGAAAGTAGAAAGAACAAAAGAAAGAAAAAGGAAGGAAGGAAGGAAAGCAGGAAGGAAGGGAGGAAAGAAGGAAGGAAGGGAGGGAGGAGGGAAGGAAGGAAGGGAGGGAGGGAGGGAGGGAGGGAGAAAGGAAGGAAGGAAGGGAGGAAGGAAGGAAGGGAGGGAGGAAGGAAAGAAGGGAGGGAGGAAGGAAGGGAGGGAGGGAGGGAGGAAGGGAGGGAGGGAGGAAGGAAGGAAGGAAGGAAGGAAGGAAGGAAGGAAGGAAGGAAGGAAGGAAGGAAGGAAGGAAGGAAGGAAGGAAGGAAGGAAGGAAGGAAAAGAGATACAACAAGAAAGAAGGTAAAAAAATAGATAAAATGTATGCTGGCAGTGGAGGGGTAATCTAATCTCAGTTCTTCCTGTACCTACTGTTACACCTTTGAGCAAATCACTTTAGCCTTTCTGAGACTCTCTTTACCATTTGTACTATCCAGTGTTAGACTAATGATCTTCAAGTTCGCTCTGAGTTCTAAAATTCTATTCTATTCAAAATGCAACAGCAAAATAGTAATATTTAGCATTACTAAGTACAAAACATTTTACACAAAATATCTTATCTGATCCTCACAATAACTCTTTAAGATAAATGTTATCAATATACACATCTTACAGGTGAGGTATCTGATGTTGAGAGAGATTAAGTGATTTGCCCAGTGTCACTCAGCTAGTAAGTGTCTTGGGCAAGACTTGATCTCAAGTCTTTTATTCCAAGTCTAGCATTCTATTCACTTTGTTAACTAGTTACCAAATAATAATATCTATAATTTATATAGTGCTTTAAAATTTGCAAAGTGCTTTACATATGTTAACTCTTTTGCTTTGAGCCTCATGACAATGCTATAAGTGTGATTTAATAAATAAGGAAACTGAGGCTGAGAGACTAAATGATTTGCTGGTGTCATACAGCTAGTGTCTGATGCAAAGTTTGAACTCATCTTCCTGATTTATGCTGTGCTTGATCTATTGCTGCTGTGAGTAGTACCTTGAACAGAATAGAAAATTAATTAAAGTGCATCTTGATGTATAGCAAAGGAAATCCAGGAACTAGAGTGGGAAAAGATGATGGCCATGGGTTGAAAGATTTCAGTCAAGGTCAAAAGAAGGAGAAAAAGAAATGATTTTATCATTAAAACATTCTACAGATGACTTGAACAGGAAAAAAAATAGATGAAGAGTGAGGGAAACCTTATAACCCTGGTACAGAGGCATTATGGAGTAGTGATGAGTGATTTCAATTATCCACACATCATTTTCTGGGTTTCTGTATATCTGTCCACTTCTGTCTGCTTCTTTCTATCTCTGTGTGTCTCTTTCTCTGTCTCTGTTTCTTTCTATCTCTGTCTGTCTATCTGTCTGTCTTTCTCTGTCTCTGCCTGTCTCTCTTTCTACCCCCCCCCCCCATAAATTCTTGACTTACTTTCATGATAATTTCATCTTTCAAAAGGTGGAGGCACCAACAAGGGGAAATAATATTCTGGTCATGATTACATTAACAGGGAGGAACTAGTTTCTGGAATGAAAACAATGGGAATCTTGGAGGGAGGTGGAATGACTACTTACTCACCTAGAGTATATGATAAGGGAGAGAAAAACTAAGCAGTTTTTTTCATAGGGTACCTTATAACTTGAGAAAAGAGATTATAATGGATTCAGACACTAGTAAAATGGTTCAGTAGAAGTCTTCCCAGGAGAAATGGGAGGTGGTTAAGAGTGAAATTCTGAAGACAAAAGGAAATAATATTAATGAAGAGGAAAAATGAGTTTTTTTTTTTCCTGAAGAGATCAATGTGGATGCAAGAATGGGTCACGCCAGACTAATGTCATTTCCTTTATTGAGAGGATTCTTAAACTAGTATATGAGGTGAATATGGTGAATTTAGTTACCCTGGATTTTAGTGAGGATTTAGATTAGATATCCCATTCTATTTTTGAGAAGAAGCTGAAGAGATCAGCATTAGATGATAATGGAATCAGCTGAAGTCAGAACTGAGTAGATGGCCATACTTTAAGAGTAGTTGTTAATGGTTAAATGTCAAGGTGGGCAGGGGGTATTTATTAGACCATCACTGGGATTGGTGCCCATTTTTATGCTCTTAAAGATTTTTATCAATGACTTGGATACAAGAAAACTTAGTAGGGGATTTGATATCTGTGTTCAAGTATTTGAAGGACCATCATGTGCAACAGGGATAAGATGTATTCTGTCTCTGCTGCAAGGTAGAGTGTGGAGCAATGGTTGCAAGTAGCAAAGAGGCAGAGTTAGGCATGATGTTAGGAAAAGAAAAACAAAAACCTTCCTAACTATAAAACCTATCTAAAAAAAGAAAGAATGGCTTCCTTAGGGAGGTAGGGGGTTCCCTCTCACTGGAAAACTTTAATTACAGGCTGGACTCTCACTTGTTAGGCAAGTTATAGGTAGGGATTTCATATTGGTAGGACTATATCAGTGGTGTCAGACTCAAGTATAAACAGGAATTACTAAAGCATACATAAGGATCCAACATGGACCCATATCAACAGTTTTATAATGTAATATTATCTATGTTTTGTTCCTTTTTTATTTTGTTAAATATTTCCCAATTATATTTAATCTGATTCAACTCACATGGGAGTGCTGTGGGTTACATGGAGCCTGTGGACTGGGTATTTGACCCCTCTGGACTATATGACAACTGAGATCTTTTCCAACTCTCAAATTCTGGGATTCCATATAATGTGCTCTCTACACTTAAAGTTTCATAATAGTAAAATTATCTGTGATTAGTTTCTGTGTTATAAGATTGTATGGTATAACAAATTAAGAGCTGGTTTCACAATCAGAAATACATGGATTCAAATCCCATCTCAGGGACATTCTAGTGACCTTGGGCATTTAATCTCTCAGTGCTCTCAGCAACACTGTAAAATAAGTTGCAGAGCAGGCGTCAATATGCATTGGCAAAAAACATATAAAAATTTTGTACATCAAAGGTGTCAGCAGCCTCATTGTAGCCTTGCCTCCCTCTCAAGTGCAGCCTGAATCAGATTAAAATGTAACTGGGAAATCTATAGCAAAATGAATAAAAACACAACAAAACATAGATAATGGTAATTTGTGGTTTTCTAAGTCAATAAGAGGCCCATGGAGATCTTTATGTATGGTGCTAGCTTCTCTGAGTTTGATAGCACTACTGTACATCAGTGAAATCAAATGTCTAGTAAAGGGAGAAGGGGAACTCAAAAAAAGCTATTTTTTTTAAATTATACAATATGAATAAGGATAAAATAAAGTAGAGGACCATTTACCAGTGAGTTTCAATAAAGTAAATGTTCTTCCTAGCTAAGCCCCTTGTAGTTACTTGAAGTTGTATGATTTTGCCCATTTTACCTCCACAGATGAACAGAAATTGGCATAGCCTCATGTCTTGTGCTGATGTGTTATAGAGAAGCCAGTGCTGATGATTTCAGAAAAATAGGATGCAAAGGATGTGCATCCAGCACAACTACTGGGGAAAGAACACTTAATTGTGATTTCCCAGCTCTGATTATCTGACACATTTCTTTTCTAATGTAATCTCAGTCTCTTGCCTATATACCTATTCCACCTCAAGATTGCCTAGCAACAACCCCAACCATATTATTAGTTAGAAAAAAAAGACTCCATTCAGGATATACTCACTAACCCTATTACAAACATTTTAGATTAATTCTTTATTTATTGGAGAGTGTTTAGTAGAGTTATCAAGTTAACAAATTCAGCTACATAAGGAGACCTCATTTGCAGGTAATTTGAGGAGTCATAGATGAATATGTGGATGATGACAATTACAGAAGTAATAATTTTAAAAAATAATAATCAATTGTTCTAACATTATAAACACATTTTGTGTAAGTAGGGGAAGCATGATGGGTCATGGGGGAAATTACAGCCAGAGGAGTGATTTGAGTTGGTACAATTGTTCCTTGTTACTGTGGCGTAGTGAGCGTTTTTCCTCCATTGCTGTGTGTGTGTGTGTGTGTGTGTGTGTGTGTGTGTGTGTGTTTTAAGAAAAAGCCTCAGGATACAATACAATGCCATTCTACTCTGAACAGAGGCAATTGAGAGAGCCAGGATATTCTCCAAGGAAAACAAAAGAATTTGTTTGTTTATTCTGACCAATGGACGTAGCATTAAGATCTTCAAAAAAAGAAAACAAAAGGATGGGGCAGGGAGAGAAAAGAGGTTTGTGGGGTTTGGACTTTAATTCTCAAATTGAAAAAAAAAACAAATAAAAACCAATTTTCAACAGCAGATACAAAACCAAGGAATGGAAGGAAGGCCCTGAGTGTCATGGAACCAGAAAAGGTTTGCTGTTTTAAGTTTCAGGTTAGGAAAGGAGTTTGGAGGAGGGGTACAGAATCAGGGGGTTCAGGTAGTGCTAGGGTTCACAGAGGGCTGTACCTTTTAAAGCTTCTCTTGGTATTCTATTTAACTGTATAATTAAACTCAGCCCAGATTACTGAGTTTTGTCTAAGCTGTACTCAAAGAAATAACATCCAGATTAAGTTAAAATCTGACCCTCACAAACTCAAAGCTAACTGTGTAATGTTGTGCACTTTCTATCCCCAGGACAATATTTTTAAACAAAAGTCATAATTTGTCATCTCATTGATTTATTTATTCAATGAGCAATCACTAAGTGCCTATCTTGGTGAGGCACAGTGGTTCAGAGATGTATAGACCTGCCCTTTCTGTTGTCATTCATGGGTTTGATGATAACATGGTTTTAGTTGATGTGATGTTGACATATCTGTTCCATAAAACCACATTATAAATAAATAGTTGGGAGGCAGGCATCTGTGAAGGGTCCATTCCTGGGTCTCACTGACCTGAATCATCATCCTGAAGCATTAGCCCATGATGGTTGAGGGAGCTTTTGAGCTGAGAATTTTCACCTCTCAAAATCTCCAGGCTTAGCCTGGTCCCTGGGTAATGATAATAATAATAGCTGGCAATTATGCAGCACTTTAAAGTTTTCAAAGCATTTCACATGTTTTCTCATTTGATCCTAACAACTACTCTCTGAGTTAGGTGCTATATTTCACTCTGTTTTACAAAGGAGGAAAATTAGTTTGAAAAATCTTCAACGACTTTTCCAGGGTTCATAAAGCTAGTAATGTCACCAGCAGGATTTGAATTAAGAATTTCCTGGTGTCAAGACCATGTCTATATCCCCTGGACCACCTAGCTGCTTCACAAGTTGAGAGGCGCCACCTGCTGACTTGGGTGCCTAAGTCAACTTAGCTCCACTTAGAATGGCATCGTGTTGAGTCCTGAGGATTTTTCTTAACACACACACACACACATACAGAGACAGAGAGAGAGAGAGAGAGAGAGAGAGAGAGAGAGAGAGAGAGAGAGATCTGACACAACTCAAGCTCTCCTTATGTTTTTCCTCTTCTTCTGCCATTAACATTATATCCTGGTACCTGGGGTAAATGGGACATTCAGAAAGGACTAACACCTCTATTGTGAGGGATTGGTGAGCCCTTTTCAGGGCTGATCATCTGCCTTCACCCAACTCTCACCTATGGCTTTGGGAAGCTGTAGCATATGCAGTGGTCACACCATGGGAAAACCATCTTCATAGATGGGCTAAACCAGCTTGAGGGTAACTGACGGGCCTAAAACCCATCAGTGAGTTAGGGGGATGTCTACTCAAAGCATGTGAACACTGCCCCCAACACAATGGCAGATGAGAACAATTTATTCCAACAGCCATAAAAGCAGCTGAAGCAGCCACTGTGAAACGCTTAGAGCTCGGTTAGACATTAAAGCTGCCAAGATCGTCCAGTGCTTCCTGGGTCATCACCAATTGTCCTGACTTTTGTCTTCCTACTGGACTTTGATGACTATGGAGGAGAGAGTGAAGATGACAACTTTGTGCTACTTGGCCTCACTTCAACCCAACTCATGTGTGAATCAAGATAACACACCATGATGTCATTGCTCCTCTTTGAAAATGAAGGACCAACAATATATTAGTGTCCCATTCCTCTACTTTTTCTGGCTACACTATGTTCCAGACCACAAAAATGTATTTGTTTATGAAGGAAGAGAGAGCATACATGTTGAAAAATCACTCACAAGTTCATTAAAAGTGGAGATTCACAAAATAAATCTACCTAGGAGTACACTATGTCCTTTTAACTTCCCTCTTCTGTTTTTTAAAGATACAATAACCTAGACCTAAGTTGACTCATGATTTTTGGTAAACTAAAGAATCTTCTACCTTATCAAAGCAGTCTGGCAATTCACTCCCCTGAGTTTTCTTAATCAATCCCACTAGTCCATGATACCAACCTAAACTCACCCTTAGCCAATTCTGATTATTGTTTGGTGGGTCTTTGGTACTCCACCCATAGTATAGAGCTAGAGATAGGGACTAGACTTGTATTTCATTGGTGCAGGGATCTCCTTTTGAAGAGGAACTCTTCTAAAATTCAGGTTGACATGTGTTCTGTAACTTATACTCTTAGAGTTACCTAGACCACTGAGAGATTATGTGATGTGCCAAGAGTTGAACAGTCAATATGTTTCAGAAGTGAGACTTGAATACAGGTCTTCTTGACTCTGTGTCCTCAATGTTGTGCTACCTTTCCACCCACATTCCTAGTGCTCTAGCTCCTCTCATCTATACAGAACACTTACCACATGCTATATACTATTGTGGTTGCCTGAGTGATTCTCTAAAATCACTAGATATCTCCTTACCCAAAGTTAGGGTGAGGTTAGAAAGAAATATACAAGTTTATTCCATAACTGGGAAATTTGAATGTAAAGTCTTTGCAAAAATACACAGACTAGTCCTGATATCATAGTTTAAAGTGAAATTTTTTGGCTGCTTGCAGTATTTTCTCTTTGATCTGGTAATTTTGGAATTTGGCTACTATATTCCTTGGTGTTTTCAATTTGGGATCTCTTTCAGGAGGTGATCGGTGGATTCTTTCTATGGTTATTTTATCCTCTGGTTCTAGAATCTCAGGGCAGTTTTCCTTTATGATTTCCTGAAAGATACTGCCCAGGCTTTTTTCATCGTGATTTTTAGGTAGACCAATAATTTTTAAATTGTCTCTCCTGGATCGATTTCACAGGTCAGTTGTTTTACCAATGAGGTATTTCACATTTTCATCAATTTTTTCATTCTTTTGTTTTTGTTTGACTGATTTTTGTTCTCTCATAGAGTTATTAGCTTCCATTTGCTCAATTCTAATTTTTAACACATTGTTTTCTTCTATTAGATTTTGTACCTCCTTCCCCATTTGGCCAATTGTATTTTTTAGGGACTTGTTTTTTTCCGTATACTTTTTTTTTTCCAGTTGGCCAACTGTATTTTTTAAGGACTTGTTTTCTACAGTTAATTTTTTTCCTTCCTTTTCCAAGCTATTGACTCTCTCTTGCATAACTCTCATTTCTTTTTCCATTTTTATTCTACCTCTCTCCTTTGACTTTTAAAATCCTTTTTGAGCTCTTCTAAGAAGGCTTTTTGGGCTTCAGACCAGTTGATATTCCCTTTTGAGGTTCCAGATGTGGGTTTGTTGACAATGTTGTCCTCTTCAGAATTTCTGCCCTGATCTTCACTCTTCCTATAATAAGAATCTATTGTACGTTTCTTTTTGCTCATGGTGTTTGCTTATTTCCTGGACTTTAAAGAGATTGATCTCTCTTGCTGGGGAGCAGAGGGCACTGACCCAAGCTTCTCGTGTTGGGAGCCTAGTGCCTGGTCCATGGCTTTGTGTACTGGGCCTCCAATGTTGGCAGTTGGAGACTGTAGGATTCTGGCAGCTTACCTGGTGGTGGACTGGAATCAGCAACACTGGAACTCTAGGGGTAGGATTGGGTAGTGTGGCTCCTGGAGATTTCCTGCTCACCCAGGCCTTTCCTTCCTTTTGCTTTCTTCAGCTCCTTTCAGATGGATGTTGTAAGGTGTTTTTCCACCTGGGGCCCCTTGGAGCGCTGATTCCCTTAGTTTTGCTGAAACACTGGGAGAGCCGGTTGCTGTAGAATGCCAAGGTGGTTTTCTAAGCTGGTTTCCACCAGTTCCCCCACCCTCAATGAGGCACTCAGGGGTCCAGGTGTTGGTGTTTGCCTGCTCCACCACCTGGGCTTCGGGATCTCCTCCCAGTACGCTGATGTGGGGCTTTCCACTAGCTTGCTGGGATGCCTCCCGTTCTGTATTTTCCAGTTATTTCCTCAAGTTACCTGGGCTACTGGACTGCTGCACCCCATCTTTCTTCTGGTTCAGCTGTTCCATGGTTTTTCCTGGGGTGATATTTTCTGGGCTTTCAGGGATTAATAGGGGAGAGTAAGAGAGGCTCACCTTTTACTCCACCATCTTGGCTCTGGGAAGTCCAACCCCCTAAAGTGAAATTTTTTGACATCACAGAGGGAAGTGGTTATATTATGCTAATGATATTATTATAAAAGGAGAATGACCAGAGGAACTTGGTGTACCTTTTGCTTTAAAAATCCCATTCCCTGCTCTCAATAACCTTACAGCCTAGTAGAGGAAGTAAGACACAAATATACACAGATAACCACAACAGTATATAGTGTGTGGTAAGTGCTCTCCCTGAAAGAGAGGAGCTAAAGCACTTCAGAAACAATCTCATAGAAGGTCTATGTGGTGAAGATTTCATCTGGATAGATAGAGGCATGGCATGACATGGCATGGCATTGAAAGTGTGAGGAAAGGCTTGAACAAAGGTTCAGAAAAAAGTGTCTCTATTCATTTCAATCATCACAAATTTAGTGAAAATGAAAGACTCAGCCTCCTTTGATTAAAAAAAAATGTTGTTTAAACTAAAAAACATTATGGCTTTCCAAACTATGCCCAGGTCTAATTTCCTCTAAAGAGAAGTAGAATACCTCTCAGATAATATTTCCTTTTTGGATGGTTTTTTTGATTTCTCTTATTTAGACGAATGTCATTTTAAAATTACATTCATATTGAACATTGTTTTAGGTTAATTATGTAGGGAACCGGTTCAGTTACAGTGAGCAAAAAAAAAAAGATATAATAACAAAAACAATAAGCCTAAGGATCTGGAAATATAAGGAGGAGAGGGATTTATAGCTTTGACATCATGGATGCATGACATCTGCTCCTCCCCTTCTTTCCTCGCCTCTCCCAATGCACCTTGAGAACTCTAAATTTGAAGAAAATGTGCATATTCTGGACACTGGCTACTGGTGTAAAGATATAAGTAAAAAGGGCAGATAAAAATCAGTGCATTTATTTTCCTCCAACTTAGAGACTTAATGGGAAGTGAAAATTGTGTGTGAGACACAGTCTGAACTCTGTAGTATAAAAGGGAAAGGAAATTTACTAACCCTGACCCATTTAGGAGGGAAGATTGAGAGCCTTTTCTGCGGAACTCCAATCAACAAAGTCTTGACAGTATTTTAAGCAAAGAAGCTGAAGTTAGACTAACCAAAAAGCCAAAAATGTGTCAATTAGCCCACAAGGCATGTTGACCAGGAATACTCTTACAAAAGATAGATAAAACCCTCTCTCCTACCCCAAGAAAGAAGTTGTAGTAGTAGATGACAGTTGTGGTGGTAAAGAAGAATAGACAGAAGGGCTTAGTGATAGATATAGCCAAGAAGCAGCTAAATTCAGCAGGATGTTGAAAGAGACACTGGCCAGATAAATAATATGAGGGGTGCTCAAGCCACAGTGTACCTCTTCCTTATCTCAGAGTGCGAGTTTTCTAGCAAGTGTTTGTTTCCTTCATTGTCAGACCCTATGAAAGCATGTGGTCATAGATACATATATGTAGATATGCATGGACGCAGATGTCCAACTCCTACATTTTGCACAAGACAAGAGACTAAAGGTATGACTTACCCAAGGTCACACATACATTCAAAGTGCAAAAGGAGATTGTGCCTACTTTGTGTATGGAGAATAAGATTAAGATTTGATTCTAAGACTTGATGCTTCTCTTGTTATTTATCTGGCCATTCTACCTTAAATGCTTTGATATTTGATTTATGGTTCCTGTCTGGTTTGTTAGTAGATCATGCACTAGACGAGAACTTGAGCTATATTAATATAATTATCATTATCCCCTATATCAATGAATATCAACACCCATCTGCAATTTATCTTAGAATCTTTGAGATTATGCTGCAATAGTTCTTTTTTATCCCAAATCTGATGAGAGAAATTCCTGTGAACACTGAGGAATTAAGTTGCCCAGGGTCACACAGCAAATATATTCCAGAGGCTAGATTTGAACCCAGGTCTTCCAAACTCAAAGGCTCCCTGACTCTATCCACTATACCATGCTGTCTCTTCTGAAATATTTATGATCAGGAAATACACATTTTTACTCAGTTTGCTGGCAAGTCACAGAATCCCCATTTTAGGAATTCATAGAGCTAATGCAAAGTCTTTCATATCTAACAATCCTGGTGTTATACACTTCAGAAACTCTCACACTAATATTTCTGCCAATAAGATAAACAGTATCTATTCCCGCTTTTTTCTAGGAAATAAGCCTCAGGCATAGATAGGTCAAGTGCATTTTAAAATATCACACACCCAGTTCAGCAGTCGAACCTGGGCTAAAACCTAGCACACTTCACCTCATTTAGTCAGTCTTCAAGTTAGTCAGAGTTTGAACTCCAGGGCCCTCTGTCCCTTGCAGATCAGATGAAGATGGAATACCTGCTGACTTCAGAAGCAGTTCCACAGTGGGAACAGTTACTCAGTCTGGCTAAGATGAGAAACGTATCTGTCCATCACCCCCAGACAGGATTATTACACCAGCCTCCATGCAGCATGGGCCATTGTCTCCTTTGCAGGGGTCTCTCCATCCCAATGCTGCTATTGACACTCTGTACTTAGAATATTTTACATGCAACATTAAGTTAATAGTAATTAAACCTTAAATACTGGGCTATGTAAACATATTAAAGAGGCTTCTCATATAAGAGATTTAAGAATCCCTCTATATTATACTGTTTCAGGCCTCATTTTTCATTCTGGTTACCAGTTTCTCGTGATTCTATGACCATTCACGGTTATCTTAGTTCCCCAGCCCTCAAGAATCTCCCAGAAATAATTATTCATTTTACACAGCTCTGTGAACTCATGAGGACAGATTCTCCTAGCACTTATCTCTTACTCCTGGCAGAGAACTAACTCTCTAACCAGTGGGGGGTCTTTATGATAGACGCCCCCAGGAGTCCAGATACAGAGAAAAGACAGGGTGAGGAGAATCTTCATGGTACACAGGCCAAGGCTTTGGGACTCCCTGGAACCAGAGAGCTGCTGGGGCCCAGGATTTCCTATAAATGAGGCAGCTGCAAAAGCAAGACATGACCATGAGACAATGAGAGATCAAATTCCAGAGCTGGGATTGTGGGAATGGGTGGTGGAGGGTGGTTTCTCCTATACTGTGAAGAATCTTTTTTTGTTCATACACCAGCTTTTCTTGTCATTGATAGCTGACATTTGCACAGGATTTTAAGGTTTACAAAATGTTTTACACATAATATCCCAAAGACAATCTTCAGAAGTATTATCCCCTTCTGCAAATTGAGAAACAAAGTTAGAGTAATTGATAAGACTTAACATTTATATGGGGCCTTAAAGCTTGCAAAATACTTTACTTATGTTTATCTCTTTGAATCCTCACAAATCTGTGAGGTAAGTGCTCTCATTAGCTCTATTTTACAACTGAGGAAACTCCGGGGGAGAGAGGTGACTTGGTGGAGTTAAATCATTAATAAGTATCACAGGCAGGATTTGAACTCAGGTCTTCTTCATCCCAGCAGCCTGTCCACTCTATCATCACCTAAGTGTCAGAAGAAAGATTCCAACCCTTGTCTTTTGACTACAGATTCAGTGTTTTTCTATTATTGTATTGGGAAGATAATAAGATAGAAAGGCAGTGGGAGTGTAGTGAAAAGACTTGGGTTCAGACTTCTCTTCAGCACTTATGTGTGAATTTAGCTGTCTTCAGTTTCCTCATCATTAAAATGGGAAAAGTAATACATGTCATTAACTCTCAGAGCTGTTGTAAAGTTCAAATGAAATAACCCTGACATAGCATTTGGCAAATTTAAAAGCACCCAATATTCATAGCTTTAAGTGATAGCAATTTTAATGCAGGATGATCACAATAGTCTACAGAACCCAGAACACAGTACAAAGTTAGGTTTTACCCATGGGCACTGGGGCTAACAGGAAATAGCTTCAAAATCTGCCATATTCCAACTCAGATTTGAAAATGGGTTCTGCAGTAATAACTTGGGGAATATACTTAGGGGGGATGGCAGATTTTGAGACAGGAAGCCTGGGTTGAAATCTTATTTTTGGTACGTTCTCATCTTGTGACTCTGAACAAGTAACTTACTCTCAGGGAGCTTCCACTCCCCCTTGTGGCAAAATGGTGATAAACGTATGTGCGATGCTTGGCTCCAAGGGTTGATATGAAGGAAGCACTTTGAAAACCTCATGTAGCTTCTATTTTGATTTTAAAAAATCAAATTATAAGGAGTGGTTTTGTTCCTTGTTGGTTCCCATCATTTTTTCTTCAGCAACTAGTACAACGGTACAGTATACAGGTACAGTATTCAGGGCACAGTAAAGGAGAGTAATATGTCTTATCACTTCCTCTCTGTTTTGAAAAAAGGAAATGATCATTGAATTAGTTGGGAATTTATCAGTGGTACAGACAGAAAAAGAGTCAGAGACAGAGAAAAAACAGAGAGACATAGAGAGATCCATCAGCTGATATCTGTATAAATTCCAAGTTTGTATTCCACTTCATGAACTCTGTTTCCTCTTTTTATCCAGATTGACAGCACCGTATTCCCATGCTATCTTGCTTCTCTTTCTTTCTTCATTCGTCTTGAAACAAAGGTGCATTCACCACCACCACCACTACCACCATCACCACCACTGCTACTGATACTGTTGATGCTGCTGCTAGCTAACATTTATTAGCACTTACCAAGTGTCTGGCACTGTGCTAAGCACTTAATAAATATCATCTCATTTGATTATCATAGCAAACCTGGGAGATGGGTGCTATTATTATTCTCATATTACAGATGAGAAAACTGAGGCAGATAGTGGTTAAGTGATTTGTCCAACATGAACAAGTAGGAAGTGTCTGAATTTGGATTTGAATTCAGGTCTTCCTGACTCCAGGTATCATCCAGTCCATAGTGTCACATAGTTACCTACTACTACTATTGCTGCTACTGTTGCTGCAGCTGCTGCTGCTGCTGCTGCTGCTACTACTACTACTATTGCTACTAACACCACTACTACTACTACTGGTACTACTATTATTACTACTGCTGCTGCTGCTGCTGCTGCTACTACTGCCACTACTACTACTACTATTACTACTACCACCACTACTACCACTACTACTGGTACTACTATTACTACTGCTGCTGCTGCTGCTGCTGCTGCTACTACTACTACTACTATTACTACTACTACTACTTTTAATACTACTACTGCTACTGCTACTACTGCTGCTGCTGCTATGGCTACTATTACTACTGCTGCCACTACTGATACTGATACTACTACTATTGCTACTACTACTACTACTACTACTGCTGCTGCAGCTGCTACTTTTAATACTACTACTGCTACTGCTATTACTACTGTTACTATTACTACTGACTACTAATACTACTGCTACTACTACCCTTTATACTACTAATTAACACTAATGTTACTGCGACTACTGCACTGTATGCTCCTCTGAGGTTTATAAAGTGCTTTACAAATGTCAGTTCTTCTTCATATCCCATACTATTTTGCTTCCCTTCTGATTTATGCAGCACATCTTCTGGGAACTATTTGCTTGCTTCATTGCTTATAGTCACAGGTTTGCAAATTTGGTAGTCAGGTCCCAATGACACTCTAAAATGTTGTAAGGGAGCTCTTTGGGTCTGCAACTCTAAAACTATAGCTCACAAGCCCCTATTGATGATTTTGCCTTTAATATTCAACTAATAGAAAGAATTAACTGAGAGTAAATGACAGTAATAAGATGGCAGGATAAAAGATGTGCCCCTCTTCTTGACACTATATTTATTCTGTTCCTTCTTAATAGGGTGTGCACTCTAGAACGGAATTTCACATGATTCCATCCCACCAAATCTCAGTGACATCTTTGTTACCTTGCATTGGCGTCTATGGATCACCTTATTCATCACCCATACTTTATGAATTTATGTAGATGTTTAAGGCCATTTTTTTGAGTCTCTTCTGAGAATCAGTATATCCTGAGAATGTTTGCCCCTCTCCTCTCTCTGTTGTACTGGATACTCTTCTTATTGTTTAACACAGCAGATAGAGATGGACAGTTTTCTAGATCTTCCATTTCCAGTTTAAAGACTTTTCTAGGCAAATATATTCAATAAGTCTTATTAAAAGATAGTAAATCAGAAGATGTTGGTTAAAATTCTAGCTCTAGCTAATTAAAAAATATGTGATACTGGTGAAATCAATTAATCTTGCTGAACCTTATTTACCTCATCTGTAAAATGAGGGGTTTGAATTTGGTATAATCTAATATCCCATGTTTAAACATCTTCCAACTTTAAATTGTGGGTTCTTAGGTGTACTCCATTTCTGGCCAAGGACCCATCAATCCTATACTTCAAGCCATAGTACAGAAGGCCAGAACTAATTTTCAGACTCAATCTTCTTAACTAGTTGTTCACTTCCCAAATTGACCTTCAATCTGTATCAGTGACAAAAATGTCACTTGCATCCCTAAGTTCTTCATCCACCTGTTTAATATTTCATAATACTTAGAAAATAATTTTAGATTTCTTCTGGTGGTATTATTTATCTCCATATGAAACACCAGGACTGAGTATTGGTTATCAATTGTGAATCAGCACAAGGTTCTCCATCACACTTCTGATATGCAACCCAGGAAAAAAACACTCTCCACATTCCTTTGAAATTTGGGTGCTTTGATATTCCCTGCAAGGAGTCACCAGACATTGTAATTCATCTCTTCTTTCTGAATGACTCTTCTCTTTCTGATCTTTTGAATCCAGCCCTTTTGAGAACAAAGATGTATTTCCTCCTCAGAGTGGTTAGGCCTCCCCTCTATGTAAAGATTCTCATACTTATTGTATAGATCTAAATGATCAGTGGTCATTTCTCTTTCCCTTCTTCTTTATGCTATATTCCTTCCAACTCCCTCTACCTTGACTCTTCAAACGTTTTTCCCCTTCATTTCCATTTTTTGTCACTCCTTTCTTCTTTCAAAGAATACCTTATCATCCTTAGTACCTTGGAGAATAGTAACATTGTTGCTGTAGCCATTGCAACTTCTTCATTAGAATGTAAGCTCCTTGAAGGCAGAGACTCTTTTTTTCCCCATTTTTATGTCTCAAACACTTGATGCTTGGTGATGAGGTTTAGAGGTTAGGGGTGCTGGGACCCCAAGATCATGACACATGGGTCCTGCCTGAAAGAATTTGACCTAAGTTTTCTTTCATCCAAAGACAAAGTTTATTAAAGATCCACCACATTAGCCAGACTCTTGAGGAATCTGAGAGTCTGTGAGGTATTGGCTAGATTCTAAGAATCAGCAGTGGCTAGATTTTAGGAATCTGAGCCTCCTCACGGAGACAAGTGGACTTTATATACAGAAAGACCATGGGAGGGATCTAGGAGTGGCCAAGTAGTTTGGGGTGACTGGAGGAGGGGTCTAAGGAAGATGTGAATGGGAGTGGCCAGTAATCTGGAGTGAACAGGACTCCTAGGACCTGGACAATGGAGCCTAGTTAGGATTAAGTGAGGGAAATGGCTGGGGGCCATAGGGAGGGGTTAGGCTAGGTTAAGGGTAACAGAATCGGGAGATTGAGTATAGCCACAATGAAAGGCCAGTTGGTGGGATTATAGTCTCAGGCGAATGCCAGAGATTTGGCCATGTGGGAAAGTCCATAGTTTTTCCTTTTTTGGGGTCTAGTTCCCATCTTCATCACTTGGCACACTATAAAAACTTAATAATATTTGTTGACTGACTATAGGATGAAGACCTCAGCTATTACTTGGAGATTAAAGAAGCAAAAATACTTTCTGCAGGTCATTACAACTATCCCTTGAGTGAAGAATGAGGTATTTTTCATTCAAGATTGAGGTATTGATTTGCTGTTGTTAACTGCACCTGGTAAAGAGGAGGGCATCTATTCTGGGGGTGGATCAAGTTTTGTGATAGTGGTAGAAATGTAAAGTAGAAAAAGAGGAAGGAGAGAAGAGAGGGGGAATAGAGGGATAGGGAAGGGAAGGGAAGAAAAGGGAAAGAGGAAAGGAAAAGAGAAGAAGGGGAAAAAGTAAACCATCAAATATTCTAAAAACACACAACAAAACAAAGTTCAGGAGATACATACAAAGAGGACACTTTTACTACTACTTTAACATGTTTTCTCCCAAATAAACTAAACATTGGAAGATTTTAGTTTCATATACAATTCTCTTTGTTGTTCTTTGTTGTGTGGTATGGGATCATTGCTATGTTCATAATAAACAAATTCTACACTCAATGGAAATAAATCTTCAGACTCTTGGTGCTCTTCTTGATAGCTTTTGTGACTAACTGTTGGGAAACTGCTATGACAAACTCCATTTCAGACTGACAATTGGTTCAAATTAGAAGATTCTTGTCAAAGATCTGATACAAACAGAATCAAACAGAAGAGGTCTGCTTTTTTCCTGGGTTGCATAGCAAGTGGGATAGAAAACTTTGTGCTGATTCACAGCTGATGACCAATACTCAGCTTCCAGTCAGAGGCTCTAAAGCCATACAACTACTGGCAGCCAAACTTTTGTTTCTCCTTGGTGCTTGTTTAGGTTTTAGACTTCTCTTCCCACCTGCCCATTTCTCCACTGCAATATCTTATTGTCCCTGTTGGGCCTTAGGCAAAGCTTTGCTTTATTGATTTAGAATGGACTCTCTTCAATTTCTTGGGATATGGCACTAGCTGGTTCAGCTGCCTTTGATCAGAAGCAAGACATTTCAGAAGAGAAAGGCAGATTTGGGAAATGATCAAAGTGCCTTTGATTTGTATGCATGAAGACATATGCAGACACATCCTGAAATAGGACCTATGACAGCTGAGAAAGAATACTTGTTTTCATTAATTGATGATAATGATTTTGGCAAAAGAAAAAAAATTCATCTGCAGTTCCTTCTTTCCTTTAGTTTCTTTCCTCCCACTTTGAGCTTTCTCATTCATTACCCCCTTTTTACACCCCCTTCCTTCTCTTCATAACTCCAAAAGAAACATAAATAAAAGTCCAAAGCAAAGGGAAAAATTCTCTTGTGGAGTAGGAAACATTTGGTATGATTAAAAATAAAAGAAAAAGAAAAAGGAAAAATCGTCTTTGTGCACACCTCTCATCTCTTTGGAAATAAAATTTTGATAGTAAGGAAGATATACCGAATATTATGTCCAGAAACTGGTACACTGTGGGTGCTTAGTAAATGTTAAATAATAGTAATCTGACCCCATCTATTTCACCTGTGACTACAATTAAGCAATGGGGTGCCAAATTATTCATCAAACAGTTTGATTAGGTTACATTTTTCTGGGCAGCAGGTGGAGGTTTTCCAGTAATGCACAATGTGTCCCATTTCTCCTATACCACATTCTACCATATAGTTAAGAAGGATGTAAGCCTGACATAATCCCTGCAGGGAAATTTCCAAGACTAAAAGCTCCATTGTGTAGCCACCATTCCACCCCCATTTCTCTTCATGAAATACTAGCTTCTGTAAATCAAAGAAAACAATGTTGCCTCTAAATGCTGGGAGTGAGATCCTAAGGCCTTCATGGCAACTTGGGCTTTCAGATCATCAACATCATCATCATCATCATCATCATCATCTGAGTGAAATCAACTCAATGTAGTTCAACAAATGATTGTGTAAGGCATTGTGGGGAATAGTGAAGGGCAGAAGGTAAGGTCTCATCCTTTCCCCTTTTAGGTTCAAACATTTTGCAGGGCTTATATATTGTTAATCACATCTGGGTAACAGATATAGGGCCTTTGAATTGGCACAATGGAATTTAAGACAGGCAGTGACTAATTCAAATGAATCTGTCCGATGTAAGAAATGACAAAGGAGATTATTTCAGAGAAACGTGGCAAGAGTAGTATAAACCGATACAGAGTAAAGTGAATGGATACAAGAGATCAAAATATTCAAACATTAAATTTGTAAAAACAAATAGCTTTGAAGAACTCTGATCAGTGCTGTGATAAACCATGCTTCCAGAGGACCAATGAATAAGGATGTCATACCACTCCTGACAGATAGGTAGTGGACTAAATACAGAGAATTAGTCACACACATTTCTGGTCATGGCAAACATGGAAATTTGTTTAGTTTGTCTGTGTTTATTTGTTAGAAGGCTTCTTTCTTCTTTTTTGTTTATTTTTATTTGGGGAAGAGGGAAGATATAGGAGGGAGATAAATACTTGTTAAAATAACTAAAAATCAAATGAACTTCTTAACAATATCTCATCAGGGAAACATTTTTCATCAACTAAATAAGCCCAGCAATTAATATTTATTGAACACTTACTCTAGGTAAGGCACTAGGTAGGTAGCATTGGTGGTAGAAGAAGAAAAGTGGTCATTGTCTTCTTGAAACTCACAGCCTAGTTTATGCCTTGACAAATTAGCCAATCAATGACAACAATGAGGGGGAACCAATGAGCAGCCTGTAAGCTCCAATGGTATACCTGCAAAGTCATGAGTAATTGAGAAAGACTCTCAGTAAAATGAGTCTATCCCCTTTGGTAAATGCATGTGAGGATACGGAATAAGATGGCATAAGATAAGCAGTCAGCCAGCTTTACCATCGACAATAATGTGCATATTAATGAGATCACAAATTCATTGGAGTATCTAGATGGATTAATGATTTCACTGGTGTAGACCACATCCTGTCTACACCAAGTGACAAGTGAAGATCTCAACTTACCTCATCATTTTATGTGATTCTTGTTCTTGTCTTCCTATAAAACGTCCCTAGGGGATTCACCACACTTGCTGGAGCCTTCCCTCTATTCCTTTAATATATCTAGAGTACAAATGCACTAATTCAAAACCTATCCATTTGTTTTCCCTTTCCTGCTACACGGCTGTCCCCCCCTCATCTCATTTTCACTCAATTAACATTTATTACAAGCCTATTATGTGCCAGGCATTATGCTAAGTGCTGAGGATACAAATTCAAATAAAAACAAAGAAAGTCTCTTCCCTCAGGGAGCTTACAATCTAGTGTCCTGAAGACAACACACAAAATGAAGCCAAAAAGGGGTGTGGGTTAGGAAAGGTACCCAGAACCAGGAGTGTTGGAGAGTTCTAGGGAAGTCCAAAAGAAGTGTAGCTCAAGGGAAAAGGGAAGAAAAATGTGCTGAATCCCTCTTTAAATAGAGGTTCTGGAGATCATCTCCAGTCAGAGGATCCAATCAGATTATTTAATAATACTGATAAATTCAATGTTACAGTGACACATGTCCATGGATGATGTCTTTCACTTGTCTAGTTCACATTTATATATTGCTTACAGAGGATTTTCTTCATAACCACCATGTGAAGTTCTTAGTACAAGTCTTAGTATTTCTTAGTGTCATCTCTGTTGTACTGATAAAGAAACTGAGGCTTTGCATGAATGTTGTCAAAGGCTGGAGCTGATCACATACCTCAGGTTTAATATGGTAACTCATGGGAGATTTGAAAATTAAGAAAAGGAGATTTGCTCAGTTATAGCAGGGGAAGCATATTCGACAAGGATATTGAGTAAGGGGACCACATTGATTCAGCTGAGTGTTGCAACTCCAATGCCTCTGTCTTGCAGTAGGGCCAACCTGCCGGTGCTTATGGCTTTTTGTTCTCGGGTGTTCTTGAGGACTGTTTCAATAACTTTTCATGAAAAACTAACCTAAATTCCTTTAAATAGAACCTCAGAATATTGCTCAAAATACAGGTACTACCCCTCCCCCCTACTATTTCCTTATTCCTTGTCTTCTCTCCATTTCCTCTTTCAAGAAGTTTTCTCAGCTATTCCATTATATTCAATCATCACTTTTGGACAGATGACTCCTAATTCTACATATCCAGATCTAGTCTCTCTCCTGAGCTCTAAGCCTATATCTTTAAATGCCTGCTGGATAGCTGTGCCTGGATTTTCTGATGGCTATCACATCAACATGTCCAAGATGGAATTTACTATCTTCCCCTGAAATCTTTAGTATCTTCCCCCAAAATCTACTCATCCTATCAGCTTCTCCATTTTTTGTTGAAGGTACCACCATCCTCTCAGTCACTCATGGTCAATACCATGGAGTCATATTGGATTTTTCCCATCTTCTTCCCCACGACTCCTCACATCCAACCAGTTGATGAGTCTTGTTCATTCTCTCTCCACTATATCTTATGTATATGTCCCTTTCTCTCCATTCACATTGCCATTACATTTTTTCAGGTCCTCATTACATTTCCCTGGGAATACTGCTACAGATTTCCAACTTGCCTCCTTTCCTCCAATCATACTTTTCTCCAAATTATCTGCCATACAGTGAAGAGAAGAAAAATTCCCCCAAGACACAATTCTTACCATGTCCTTCCCTGGCTTACAAATTTTGAAAGATTCCTGTTTTTTTTTTTTTTTAGAACAAAATATAAACTCCTTAATATTACATATAAGGCCTCCATAATCTATTGCCAACCAATCATTGCAGCTTTATTCCATAGCATTTCCCTTCACATACTCTCTGTTTCAATCAATGTGATGATTAAGTGTTCTCCACATCTCCATGCATTCACAGAACTTATCTTCTAGACTCAGAAAGCATTCCCTCTTCATTTTTTTCTGAGTCTTCTCTTCCTTTAACACTTAGATGAGATGATGCTTCCTCTGTGTCCTCAAACTTTCTAAAGGCACTTTATCTCTTCTTTCCTTTGCTTTCATACCTTCCTACCTTGCATTTTACTTATTGATGTAAACATCTACCTTTTGATGACTCTTGAATAGAACGTAAAATATTTGAGGTTGAAATTGTGTCCTTATTACCTGAAACTAAAAAAGTAACTAATATTTATAAAGCAAAATAAGGTTTGCAAAGCACTTTGACAATATTATCTCATTTTATCCTCATAACAATCCTATAGGTGGGTGCTGTTATCCCAGTTTTACAGATGAGGAAACTAAGACAGGCAGAAATTACGTAATTTGCCCAGGGTATTATAGCTAGTTATGGTCTAATACAAGATCTGAATTTAAATCTTCCTGACTCTAGTTCCAGAATGCTGTCCAACATGTCACCTGGCTGATTACAAAAACATACATACACACACACACACACACACACACACACACCACACACACACACATATATATATACATATACACATAGATGTACATATACACACATGAATTGACCTATGTGTTTATAACTATTATGTTTAATAAATATATTGCAATTTGGCTTAATCAATCTGTCCAGCTAACAAATGTAAGAGCTAAGAATTGGACCCTGGTCTCTTGGGAGCAGAATGAAATAGTAGGAAGGTCGCTGGCTCTGAACTGATAGGTTCTAGATGCAAAGTCCAGCTATAACATTCACAACTGGTTCAACCTTTGGACAGAATACTTAGTCTTCTAGGCCCTCATTTTCCTTATTTAGATAATGAGACTGAATGATCTCTGACATCCCTTATAGCTATAGATGTAGCTTTCTATGATTGTGTGTAACTCCAAGTTTGGGGATTTTTCTGTTATATATCATTGCATCTCAAATAATGACAACATGATACAGTAAGGAGCATCAGATAAGTTGTTTGACCAGAAATGCTATAGTAATCCATAGAGAAGGATAATTTCTATCTAGGGATTAATCACAAAAGGCTTTATAGAAGAGGTGGCATTCTAGTGAGTTGTCTATAAATACATTCACTCATTCATGTTATGTCATCATTTTATATTTATTATATTCTTTTTTTTGTATTAGAATTGGTATTAGAACTTGGTCCCAGCAGAAAGTCAATTTTTAATTTTCATTCATAGTTGAAAGAGCAACCCTCATTCTAACACTCCTAGATTTGAGAAGTTCATAGGCAAGGCCTAGGTAGACTAGTTGTTGAAATTATTATTATGTAAGAATTATTGCTTTAAAAAAGTATTCATTATATTTCAATCATAAGGGCTCTCAGGGTGACCATGAAGGATGGGGGTTTCTAGTACAGAGACTCCTGAACCCCCATCAGTGTGCTTCCCCTGAACATACCATTCTTTAACAAGGGCATATCATGAAGAGTGGTAACAAAGAACTTCTACCCAAAATCTGGAGTGCATTCTCACACAAATACACAGAGTTTAAGGATGGGAGTGGGGAAAGTAGGAAGAAACTTGCAGTATATATGCAGGGTATAGATATGGCTAGGGCAACACACAACTCTGAAACAGCAGGACCTTGACTTCCTTTCTTTCTAAGTCCAAAAATTTTTGCTGCAAAGCGTAGATGTTGGTCACTCTTTTTCTAGCTTGATTCACCTCATTGCCGAGCACAGTAACTTTGCTCAACAAGTAGCTTTTCTAGACTTGCGGCATCTTTTTTTTTTTGGATAAATTAATCCACTGCTGAGTTTAGGTAAGCAGAAAAGACATAAAACCAGGTCTTTCTAACTGTCTATCCATGCTGCCACACTTCAGTGAATGTTTTGGCATCTATGGGACCTTTCAGTCATTGAAAACCTTGGGGACACAAAACCGTCAGTGGGTTACTGCATCAACAGTAAGAACATTTTAGTGACTTTTCTCTTACAATTCCAAATTATTTTTCAGAATAGTTGGCCTAATTCACAGCAATGAATTAATGACTCTGTCTTACCACAGTGCCTGAAGCATTACTTTTTCCATCTTATACCTTCATTGTTAATTGGCTATTTTTGAGGTGATACATATTTTAATTTGTATTTACCTCAGTGATTTAAAATGCATTTCATATTATTGTAGACTCTTTGCATTTCATCTTTCCAAAACTGTTCATATTTTGTGACTACTTGTCCATTGGAAATGGCTTTTAGTTTTTGGATACCAGAGGTAGTTAATGAACAACCCACTCCCTCCAAAAAAAAAAAACCTACATATTTTCTTACTTGGTGTGAATTATTTTTTTCCTGAAAATGCTCTTAAATTTACCATAATTGACATTGTCTTTTTAGATATAATCTCTATCTCATGTATTTTTCCTAACCCCCAATTGTGAAACATGTGATCTGCCATTATCAACTATTTTTGTCTGGTATGACTTTTAATATTTGAATTATTTATTCATCCATTTTCTTATATGCAATATGGTATAACATTCAGATCCAAGCCTATTTTCTGAAGGAAAGGAAAACTGTTTTCCATCTCTGAAAAGTTTTTAAAATAGGATTATTGGGCCACAGCTTAGAGTCAATAGCAACACTATATTCATCTAGGCCATTTGCCTCATTTTAAGATGAAGAAACTAAGACCCAGAGAAGTTATGTGACTTTCTCACAGTCATAAAACAGTCTTTACCATTTCAGAGTTTTAAAAAGCCTTATATTCCTCATACCACTTCCTAGCAATAGAAAATATGTTTTTCTGTTTTCAAAATCTTAGCCATAAAAACCTCTTTCAGGTTCCATATTATTCAATATGAATGTTTCCAATAATGTCCCTATGAAGTATACTTACTAGTTTGAGTATTTTTCACTTTTTATTCATCTTAAACCTTGATTATTTCCCTACTCTTATTGTTTTTTTTCTTTTTTGTAAGTGATGAAATTCATTAGGGAAGCTACATCATTTTGTTCAGACCTGTTTTAGATAGAGGGCTTAGGAGACTGAAAGCTGGATGTGGGGTAAGGAAGAAGTGAGTTCAGAATCCTAACTCAGACACTTACTAGCTATGTGATCCTGGCTAAGTCATGTCCTCTCTGTTTCATGATCCTAATCTGTAAAATGTGATAATAATAATAGTACTTACCTCCTAGTGTTGTTGTGATGATAAAATGAGATAATATTTGTAAAGCATTTTTGTAACCCTTAAAGCATTATATAAATGTTAGCTATTGGAGTCATAAATATGTGAGAGAGACTGCAGATAATTAGGGTTACTCATCTAGCACATCTTCAGGAACAATAACTATTCTATGTTTTCATAATATTTGTGTTTTATTTGTTTTTAGAATGTATTTAGAAACCAATATCTATGAGTCTTATAAGGAAAGAAAATGTACAAAGGAGATTTTTAATTGATTTCTTACAGGCTTTCACTTTATGTTTGCGTATGTAGCATGAGTGGGGGAAGGGATTATAATATTTTGCTCCCTTTTCCCAACCTGTAGTTTTGTGTTAATTGAATCAAACCTTACCAGTCACTCCCTTTACTCCTCTTCTCTGTGTGACTTCCTCTCTAGCATTTCCCAAGTTCTTACCCTCTGGGAGATGGTTTTCCTTTCAAACCTACCTCAGGAAAACAATGTGGAGAAGAAATGCCCATAAAGTAATCCCTCATACTAGTTCTAGCCTCCCACTAAAAATCTCCAAACTCCTAGCTTTTTGCCTAGAACAATCCTGATTCACATTTTTTAACTCTCTGCTATGGACAGTTTTAAAAAAAATGAATCAATAAATCTCTTGTTCAGTCTGAGCTCTCAGTCAGGATTTTCTCTTGCTTTTTTTTTAATATCACACTTATCAAACCTCTCTCTCTCTCTTTCTTCTCTCTCTTTCTCTCATCTTTGTTTCGCTCAATCTGTCTCTATCTCTATCACCATGTCTGTCTATCTCTCAAACTCTCTTTCTATCTCTTTCTCTCTCCATCTGTCCATCTCTGTATCTTGCTCTCTGTCTCCATTGTCTCTCTGTCTCTGTTTCTATCTCTCAATCTTTCTTTATGTCTTTCTTTCATTGTCTCTCCATCTGTCTCTCTCTCACTGTCTCTGTCTATCTGTCTCTGTCTGCCTCTCTCTTTCTCTGTCTTTCTATCTCATTTCACTGTTATTTCCTGTCTATATTTGTACTTGAGGAATGAAATATATAGCTCAGCAGTGCAATTCAGTGAGAAATGCTTAAACAAAATGACATTTTAAACAAAAGAAAAATAGGGAGCAAACAAACTTTTAAGAAATAGAGACTGGGGAATAGACACAACTTTCTCCCCAGAAGTAAGAATGGAGAAGAAAAAAGACAGAAAAATGAAGAATTATCATGCTGTCCTTAGCAGATTGAATGGTTCTAACAACTCAGCAACTGCTACATGGGGACCCTGCATACCTCAGTCACATAGTCCTTGCCTCAGTAAGCCAGAATTTGAGCATCCTGGCCACAGGTCCAGGTAGTTTCTATGGCATCATTACCCTTCCAGCCAAGCTAATGCCCTCGCCAAAGTCCTGACTCTTCTGACTCAGCATTTTCCTTACTTGTTCCCTTGCCAGCTCCAGTTGCTTTATCTCTCTCACCATAATAGTGGAGGGCAGGCCTCTGTCCAGTGGCCATTTACCCAGGAGCAGGGTTAATTTCATTAGGAATCAATGAGGGAAATTCTGGGGCATTTCTATTTTGAAAAGCAAAGAGCCACCAATAACATCCATATATTTGCCAAGCTTAAGGGATGTCACATACACATTAAAGAATTTAAATATGTTTATGTTAGGCCAGGTAAGAGGAGTACAACTGCATTTAGTCTCAAGATAGTCTCCAAGCATCTCCAAGATGCTACCCTGAGGTAGCATCAATAAACTTAGAGAAGAAATCTTGCAATGGTCTAAAGGAAAAGCTAGGTCTAAAAAAATCAGGGAAGGGGAGGGTAGAAATACCTTCCCACCAAATAAATACCCATCGCTTTTTCTAGTACCCAAATGTAGGTAAACCAAGCTGATTTGATAAAATTGGGAGTCTTTGACGTTTGTCATCTATATTTGCAGCCTCAGTTCTCACTATTCCAATGGTCATTTCTCTCCTTGCTTCAAGAAGTCAGGATTCTCATTTTCTTTTTACTCCCCTCCCATTAAAACTAGAAGAGAGCTGACATCAGTGGTTTGTCATTAATTTCTTAGTCCATTCACTAACTACTTCCACTAACCATTTGTATCCTAATATGTTTATCATTTGTCTATTAATTTTATAATCTTTCTAAGATAACTAGTTTTACTTACAAACTGAGTGTGAGTAAATGAAGGAAAACAGTGCAGTAGTGACAAAACCAGAAGAGAATGGACATATTGGAAAGAACACTGGAGTCTACTAAATGGATTCAAAATTTGCTATTACTCATCCCTCCTTGTACCTTGGGCAGGAATGTGCTTCTCTTGTGGTCAAATTCAATTAACACTAAGTTTTATCAAGCATTGTAAAGTTGTTAAGATTTGTAGAAGAGGGTTTTTTTTTGTTTTATATTTGTGAATGTGTGAGACAAAAATTGTCTATATTGAACAAGGTATTAACTATGGCTTGAGATGTTTTTGTATATATCTGTGTACATACATATATATGAGTATATATATATATACATCTATACATCTATCTATACACATGTATAGTATATAGATTTATATGTGTATAGATTATATATACATATCTATGTATGTAATCAATACAAATGCCATTGTATTTGTTAGTCTGAACTATTTTTCAAGTTGTACTACTATCTTTTTATACCACTTTTTAATATATCTTTTATACCACTTTTTATATATCTTTTTAAATCATCTTCTTCTTGTTGAACCATCCCCTGTAACAAAGAAAAATAGTTTAGTGCAATAGACACAGCAACCATGTGGGACAGGGTTTATAACATTTAGCATCTGTGCTTTCCTCACCTCTCAATCCATATATAAGACAGAAATCTGTTTCATCATCTGGTCTCTAGAACTGAGAATGGAATCTGACCTATTTTACACATGCAGGGGATGTGAGGGGTACATGTACTGGGTTATCCTTGTAAGTTATGAGTGTCCACATGGTTCTAGATGCTCATAGAAAGACTAGAATACATATCCCTAGAATCTTTCCTTACACTGTCCTCCAAGGGAGACTGACTCTTGCCAGCAGGAGAGGCAGGAGGTTTGGTTCAGAAGTTGACCACCCTGCTCTCCTCAGAGAAACTGTGTACCAGGCTAGAATTATGTCTATATGCTGCCTTGATTGTTTGTAGTCTAGGGGAAAAACTGTGAACTGAGTTTGAGCTGAGTTCTTGATTGCTATCCCTTAATGGGGAAGGCGTACTCCAAGCTATATACCAAAGGCTTAACTGCCAGTTCCACAATGAACACACATAGCAAATAGTGAATAAACACATTTATCAAAGCCAATAGCAAAACACAATTCAGAGAAAGTATACACATGAAAATGTGTATTGGGATAATAGACAAGGGGAGAATGAACACCAAAAGAGAAAGAGTGAGAGAGAGAGAGAGAGAGAGAGTGAAAGAGAGAGAGAGACTGAGACAGTGACAGAGAGAGACAAAGACAGAGAGATACAGAGAGACACAGAGAGACAGAGACAGAAACAAAGACAGAGACAGAGACAAAGAAATCAAAGGGGAAATTTACCAATGTTAGTAATGTATTAAGACAGGGATAAGGACATGATAAGGATTACAAATTCCTCTACGTGTGTTCTTTCCAGAGTCTTTCCCTTCAGGAACATGAGAAGAGTCTGAAACTCTGAAACTCTTAAAGCCAAAAGCCTGAAGACCAGGATCTCTCTTCTCTCAAGTTCTTAGGTAGGCATTCAGCACAGAGCAATCAATCTACACCAATGATGATAACCCATTGTAAATGACCCTTTGAGCCAAGTGCTACACAGAAATAACTTTTTCACCTAAAAAGTTTAAAACAAATCTTTCTTTTGACCAGACCTTTGATTTCACAGGTTTAAGAAACTCCTAGTAAGGGGACTTCTTCCAACAAGGCAGATTGCCATTTTTTTGAAACTTAGGAGTCTTAAGAAATTGAGAGATCAAGTGACTTCCCCACAGGCTGCTGTAGACAGTATTTGTCAGAGGCATGCCTTTGTTCTTCCTGACTCCAAAATTTGCTCTCTAACCACAATATCATGTTGCTTCTCTACAAATTAAATGTATCACTAAATCAGAGTAATATTTTAAAATGACCTGATTTTAGAGTTGCAATTTACTTCTGAAATGTTACTCTGAAAAGTAATTCCCAGGCTTTCTGAATGAGTGCTTCTTTTTAAGGTAAAAACAGTATCACAGTCACCCAGATGATAGTAGTTTCACTATTAATTAGTCCATTGATTGAGAGAAGAAATGATTACAGGAAACTACCATCAGTTTAATAGAACTTTTAAATGCATTTGAAGATGATTAATCACAATGGCATCTATTATTTTTAAAAGTAACAAATTTAAAAGGATGAGACATATAATCTGCTTGGTTTATATGTCATATTTGTTTATTTATGGATTTAGAATTAGACTTATGGACCCCCTGTAATAACTCTGTGCTACTTTCCCCTCCCCCTCCTGAGCCCATGGGTTGAGAAATAGTTATTTTATACCATTCCTGAAGAAATTAAATATTCACTTGAGTTTTGTTGTTATTGGACAAGTTAAAATTTTAAAGGATAAAAAGATAAGATAAAGCAAAGCTTTTTTTTCCAGTTTTTGAATGAATAGCTTGCAGCCCCTCTGAGTGGTTCATCAGTGTGGCAATGTATTGCATGAATGGATGGCTCATTCTTTTGATGGATTGGGCCAGAAGAACAAACAATCTGGGGAGATTTCTCCAAGGGTTAACATTGTCTCCAAACATGAGCTCTATAGTCAAATAGCTGTTGATACTGACATTTGGAATTCAAAATTGGAGCACTTCCAGTCAGTTTAGGGCAGAAGACTGAAGAAGATCTGATTATGTCAATGTTCCTTTGGTACTGCATGTGTGACAATTTCCCAAACAGATGCAACTTCCACAGTTTTGGAGGTCTGAGTCAAATGAACTAATCTTGAAAAATCAAAAGGATGTTGGATATGTACTCTGTCTTAAATATATTTGTTAAAGTAGGGAAAGATGTTTTGTTTTTCATCCAGTAGCTAAAGATCTTTCAAAATAGATGCCTCATTGAGCCAAGTGGGCAGAGATAGAGGCTGTGCAAAATTTTTGTAATAAGGTCTGAAACCTGCCTGGTTTCGATTTTCATTATGAATTTGAATTAGGTGATGTTCACTTAGAGGTTCATTACTTTTCCAGATAAATGTAATATATGTTTTCAGGTAATTTTCCATCCCCACCATTCAAATCCACTAAGATCAAACAAAATAGATAACTCTGCCTTCTCCATTCTGGTATGACTATTATCTTTCATTGGGCATCTTGGTACTGTGGGAGTTAGGGTGTTTTAAAAAAAAAAAAACTAGAAGAAAAGATTGAAAAAAGTCCTTTCTCCAATGATGTCAGTTGTATTTACAGATTTGGGTATGTGAAACTCAACATATATAAAAGCTGGAATTCTTTTACAGATGATACACACAACCATTTTTAAAATATGGATTTTTTTAGGCCTATGATTTCATTGGCATGAGGAACTCCCTTCACCAATTCATATCAAGACTTCTTCTGCAAAATTTTTTCTAACTGTGGGCATTGAGAGATTAAATGACTTGCCTAGGATCACAAAACTACTATGTGTCAGTGACCGCAAATTAATATGTATCTTCTTGACACTGAAGCAAGTATTCTATCTACTCTAATTTACTTCTTAAAAATAATAAGAAACATTTATGTATGCAAATTCATGACCAGTCTTAAAGTTTCACGTGAGATTTCCGTTGTTGATACTTAAATGTTCCCTTTTCTTAATTTTATAAGGGGAATGATTTTATTACTTAATCCTCTTGTATCTCAGATTACTCATAGATAGGTAGATAGATAGATGGATAAATAGATATTTAAAGTCTTTTATATATAAATATAAAAAAATTTGCAAAATAGGTGCTGCTGCTAAGTTAGGCCCAAGTAAAGTTCTTGTTATTAACTATTCAATGAGCTATGAGTGCCTTACTCATAGGCAACATTGAATTTGAAATTACAGGGTAGCAGCATAAGGCCCACCTCTGATAGCAGTGAAGGCAGGTTCATAGGACCTGCCCTGTCAAGTATACATACACACACATAAAAATCTCAGAATACCAGCATTTTAAGGGGCCTCAGAAGGCATCCAGTCCAACATGTCTTTGGATAGGAATTAATTCTGCTTTGAGAAAAGATTATCTAACTTCTGTGTGAAGACTTGCAGTGGGGATAGGTAGGGGTAGTGGGGAAACCACTTACCCATTCCTTTGTGATGGCTCTATTTTTAGGAGGTTTTTCCCTTACCCAGAACTTATATGTGCCTGTCTGCAGTTTTTACCCACTGCTACTCATTCTGTCTGCTAGGATTAAATAGAGCAAAAATCTTCCTTCTTTCCTGGAATGGCTTTTCAAATGACTAGAGATAGCTATCAGGTCCCCATAAAGCAGAATTTCTTAACCTGGGGGATCCCTTGTGGACAATGAGAGATTTCAGTGAGTCTATTGAATTGATTGGCAAAAAATGCATCTCATTTTCACTAAAATATTACTAAAATTTAGCATTTCCTTCAATTATGAATTTTTTAAGTTCTGAGAAGTCCATAGAATTTTCCAGATTTCCACTGCCCTATGCTTTTATCTTCTCCAGGATAAACATCCGCAATGCCTTTACTGATCTTTCAGGGATAATAACTAGAGACCTCTCTTAGTTTTCCTTGTGAATGCTCTCCATCTTGTCACAGACTTTCCTTAAATACATAGCCAAAAACCACAGAGAGTACTCTTTCACGTGGGGTCTAATCAGGACAGAATACAATGGTACTATCACCGTCTAATTCCATTATAATTTGATTTTGATTTTGGCTTTCCAAATTAGAATGATAAATATGCTCCATGTACCACTATGAACACAAGTGGTATAATTTGATTAGCACTATCTGAAGAATAATATAACTCTTTATAATAAGGTTTATGCATATGTTTTGTTGTTTTTTTATGTGTATGTGTTGTGTGTGTGTGTGTGTGTCTCTGTGTGTGTCTATGTCTTTGTCTGTATGTATTAGAGTCCAAGTGAGACTTTCATTCCACATGCCATCTGGTTTATTTATTGTTTGGACTACAGAATTTGCTAGAGATAAAAAATAAACCAAGCCTTGAAAAGCAGTGAAGTTAAAAACAATTCTACCAGTGGAGTAAATTTTTATTTATTTATTTTTCTTTTTAATAGTATTTTTTTTCCAAATTACATATCAAGACAATTTTTAGCATTCATTTTCACAAGATTTTGAGTTCTAAATTGTTCTCCCTCACCTCCCCTAAGTTCTTCCTAAAATATAAGTAATTTAATATAGGTTATGTACATGCTATCAAGTAAATATATATTTCCATATTAGTCAAAATTGTGAAAGAAGAAACAGATCAGAAGAAAAAAAATGAAAAAATAAAACAAGTGGAAGAAGAATACAGTCATAGTCCATCAGTTCTTTATCTGGATATGAATAGCATTTCCTTCATGAGTCCTTTGTGTTTTCTTGGATCATTGTATTGCTGAGAAGAGCTGAGTACTTCATAGTTGATTATCCCACAATGTTGCTCATGCTGTCTACCATGTTTTCTTGGTTCTTCTCTTTTCACATTTTCACTCAATTTATACAAGTCTTTTCAGCTTTTTTCTGTAATCTGCCTATTTGTCATGTTTTTTGTAGTATATTTCTTATATATTTTATGTAATAAATGTAAGTATATCTTTCATATACGCATCAATTCTTACATAACACAGTAGTATTCCATTACATTCATATACCACAGTTTGTTCAGTCACTCCGCAATTGATTGGCATCTCCTTAATTTCTAATACTTTGCCACCACATAAAAGGCCATTATTGATATTTTTTCACATGTAGGTCCTTCTCCCTTTTTTTATGATCTCTTTGGGATACAGAGCTAGAAGTAGTATTGCCAGGTCATAGGGTGTGCGCAGTTTTATAGCCCTTTGGACATAGTTCCAGATTGCTCTCTAGAATGGTTGGATCAGTTCAGAACTCCATCAACAATGCATTAGTATCTCAATTTTCCCACATCCTCTCCAACATTTATGATTTCTCCTTTTTTGTCACATTACTCAATCTGATAGGCATGAGGTAGTACCTCAAAGTTGTTTTAATTTGCATTTCTCTAATCAAAAATGATTTAGAGCATTTTAATTTTTTAAATAATTAATTTATTTTTAGTTTTCAACATTCACTTCCACAAGATTTTGAGTTTTAAATTTTCTCTCCCTCCCTCTCTTCCTCCCTCAAGATGGCATGCAATATGATATAGGCTCTACTTATACATTCATATTAAGTGTATTTTCACATTAGTCATGATGTAAATAACAATTAGAACTAATGGGAGGAACCATGAGAATAAAGCAATAAAACAAAACAACAAAGGAAAAGGAGAGCAAATACTATGCTTCCATCTGGATTCAAACTCCATAGTTTTTTTTTTTTTCCTCTGGATGTGAATAGCATTTTCCATCATGAATCTTTCTGTGTTGTCGTAGATCCTTGCATTGCTGAGAAGAGCCAAGTCTATCAAAGTCAGTTATCACACAGTATGGCTGTTACTATGTCCAATTTTATCCTGGTTCTACTCATTTCACTCAGCATCAGTTCATATAAGTCTTTCCAGGTTTTTCTGAAGTCCGCCTGCTCATCATTTCTTATAGCACAATAGTATTCCATTATATTCATATACCACAACTTGTTCAGCCATTCCCCAGCTGATGGGGATCTCCTCAATTTCCAATTCTTTGCCACCACAATAAGACCTGCTATAAATATTTTGTACATGTGGGTCCTTTTCCCATTTTTATGATCTCTTTTGGACACAGACCTAGAAGTAGTATTGCCAGGTCATAGGGTGTGCACAGTTTTATAGCCCTTTGGACATAGTTCTGGATTGCTCTCTAGAATGGTTGGATCAGTTCAGAACTCCACCAACAATGCATTAGTGTTCCAATTTTCCCACATCTTCTCCAACATTTATCATTTTCCTGTTTTGTCATGTTAGCCAATATGATAGGTGTGATGTGGTACCTCAGAGTTGTTTTGATTTGCATTTCTCTAATCAATAGTGATTTAGAACATTTTTTCATATGACTATAGATAGCATCTTTTGACCATTTATTAACTGGGGAATGACTTATATTCTCATAAACTTTATTCAGTTCTCTATATGTTTTAGAAATGAGGCCTTTATTAGAGACATTGGATGTAAAAATTGTTTCCCAGATTTCTGCTTTCCTTCTAATTTTGGTTGTATTGGTTTTGTGTGTGCAAAAGCTTTTCTAATTTAATATAATCAAAATTATCTATTTCACATTTTGTAATGCTCTCTATCTCTTGTTTGGTCATGAATCCGTAACTCACTAAACTTTAAGAATTTGGATGCTATGCCACTTGGTGCAAACATGTTTGGCACTGATATTACTTTATTGTCTATTGTAACTTTTGGCAAGTTGTAGTTTCCTTCCTCATTTTTTAAAATTAGGTCTATCTTTGCTTTTGCTTTATCTGAGAGAAGGACTGCTACTCTCGTTGTTTGTTTTTTTTTTTGTTTGTTTTGTTTTGTTTTGTTTTGTTTTTATACTTCAGCTGAAGCATAATAGATTCTGGTCAAGCCTCTGACCTTTACTCTGTGTGTGTCTCTCTTCTTCAAGTGTGTTTCTTGTAGAGAATATATTATAGGATTCTGGTTTTTGACACATTCTGCTATCCATTTCTCTTTTATGGGACATTTCATCCCATTCACAATCATAGTTATGATTGCTAAATGGGTATTTCCCTCCATCCTATTTTTCCTCCTGTTTGTTCTCTCTCTCCTTTCACCCTTCCCCTCCTTGATAGTGTTCTGCTTTTGTCTACCAACTCCTCCAATCCACCCTCCCTTCTGTGAGCTCGCCCTCCTCATTTTTACTTAATCCTCTCCCCTCCTAATTTCCTGTTGGGTAAGATAGATTTCTATATTCAACTTATGTGTACATAATTCCCTCTTTGAGCCAACACTGATGAGAGTAAAGTTGAAGTGATGCTCATCCCCACCCTCCCATCTTTCCCTCCACTGGAATATTATTTGCACGTCTTCATTTTGAATAATTTACCCCATTCTACCTCTCCCTTCCTTCTGCACCCAGTGTGCTCTTTTTTCTCTCTTTTATTTTTTTATGTCATTTCCTCCAATTCACCTTATACCTGTACCCTCTTTCTATGGATATTACTTCTAGCTTTACTATTAGTAGTACAATTTTTAAGAATTACACGTATCATCTTCTCACGTAGGGATATAACCAGTTTAGCTTCATTTAATCCATTATATTTTCTTTTTTTTTTCTTTTTTTAAAAAATTTTTAGGCTGCTCTTGGGTCTTGATATTAGAGGTCAAAGATTTTGTTTAATTCTGGTATTCTTATGGAAGCTTGAAATCCTTCTATTTCATTTAATGATCATTTTTCCACTTGGAGTACTATGCTTAATTTTGCTAGATAGGTAATTCTTCTTTGTAGTCCTAGCTCCTTTGCCTTCCAGAATGTCACATTCCATGACCTTGATCTTTTAAAGTTGCAGCTGCTAAATTCTGTGTAATCCTGGTTGTGACTCTCCAATATTTGAATTGTTTCTTTCTGGCCACTTGCAGTATTTTTCCCATGACCTGATGGTACTGTAATTTAGCTTTATGTTTCTTGGAGTTTTTATTTTGAGATCTCTTTCCGGAGGTGATCAATGTATTCTATCATTGCATATCATGTCTTCTGGTTCCAGAGTATCAGGGCAGTTTCCTTGATAATTTCTTGAAAGATGCTGTCCATTCCTCCTTTCAAGTAGTGTAATAATTCTGACATTGTCTCTCCTGGATCTTTTTTTTTCCAGGTCAGTTCTGTTTCCCATGAAATATTTTATGTTTTCTTTTATTTTTTTAAATTCTTTTGAATTTGTTTGATTGATTCTTGATGTCTCATAGAGTCATTGGCTTCCACTTGCCCAATTTTAACTTCTAAGGAGTTGTTTTCCTAGGTTAACTTTTGTACTTCTTTTTCCATTTGGCCAATTGTACTTTTTAGGGAGTTGTTTGCTTCAGTGGATTTTGGCATCTCCTTTTCCATTTGGACAATTCTACTCTTAAATAATTGTTTTCTTTTTCCAAGCTGTTGACTCTTTTGTCATAATTCTCTTGCATCACTCTCATTTCTTTTCCCAATTTTTCTTCTATCTCTTTTGTATGATTTTAAGCTTCTTTTTGAGCTCTTCAATGAGTTCTTTCTGGGCTTGAGACCACTTCCCATTTTTCTTTGAGGTTTTGCCCATAGGTGTTTTGACATTGTTGTCCTCTTCTGAGTTTGAGTCTTGGTCTTCCCTGTCACCACAATAACTCTCTATGGTCAGGTTTATTTTTTCTTGTTTTTTTGCTCATCTTTTTTGGCCTTTTTCATTTCTTCTAAATTTGTGCTCTGCTCCACGGTATAAGGGGCACTGTCTCAGGTTTCTTGTGCCAGTGACAGCAGGCCCTGACTGTTTACCTGGTGCTGTACTGATGTTGCCTTGAGGCCCATGGGTGGACCCTTATGTCTGGTGCTGTACTGAAGGGGAGGGGAGAGAGTAACTGTTGCTACTGGATGACATGGAGACATTATCTGGTACTTATCTGGGGTCCTAGAGCTGGGATCTGGGATGTGCTAAGTCCAGTGGAGTGTTTCTGTGTTTCCCCAGGGATACATTGAAGCACTTGGAGGTCTGGTAGCTGGAGGATGCCTGTTTGCTGGTGCTACATTGAAGCATATGGTGGTTCTTGGAACTGAAGTCTTCCAGTTCCCCTGACTTTGTTGAGCATGCGCAGGATCTCAGTGTTGGCATTTGCCTGCTCCACCACAGGGGGCCTCACAATCTTCCACTGGTTTGCTGAGGTGGTGCTTACTGGGACACTTCCTGTCCTGGATTGTACTGTCCTTTTACCTGAGTGAGACAGTCCTTTCTTGCCGATCCTCCAAGTTTCTTGGACTCAAAGATTATTTCATTCCATCTTTTTGCTGATGCTGCTATTCCAGGATTTGTTTTGGGGTGCTATTTTACGTTTGTTTGGAGGTGAACATGGGAGGGTTATAGTGATTTACTTCTTATTCTACCATCTTGCTCCCAGAAGTCTCTGGATTAAGTTGTTAAAAGATGTGAGTGATTAATTAACTTCATTGTCTTTTTCATTCAACTCACTAAAAGTAGGAATGTTGTTATTTATATGTGTATGCTTAGAAATAGTTGCAGTGCTTTTGAATTTCTCTTAGGATTTTTTTTTCCTCCAACAAATAAACAGTTTATTTATTAATTTGAAGACAGGCTAGCCAAATTCTGACTGTATGATATTCTCATTTAGGCCATAACATACACACATATGCACATACACTTGTACACATGTATAAATATATGTGTGTACATATTGTGCATGTATATGCATACATATATGTATGTAGCTAAATGTTTATATATATGTATATATAAAGAAGGATGTATACTCAGAGCTATATATGTGCATGAATATATGTCATATATATGGCAACTTTTATACATATATTTGTATATTTCTTTAGCTAAGTACAAGTAGAAAGGGATCATAAATATATACTGTGTGTATGTATGTGTTTGAGGGTATGTATGATCAAGGAGAAAAGTCCTCAGGACATCATGTTTGACATTGCTTGGAGCTGGGAAAACATGACTCAGTGGGAGAAACTCTCTGAACTATGTTTCCCAAAGGGTTATATGTCTAAACTAAAGCACAGTAATGTCACTAGGCAAGGCAAGGATGCTGATTGATAGAGTGTGCTCTGCCAGACTGGAGGTGAAAAACAAAATCAGCACTTCCGGAATCATAATGACAAAATGTTATCTATGATCCACCAACCCATCCACCCCACCTCCCATCCTCACAAGGACTATGTGATAACATAGACCAAAATCCATTAGAAGGTTTATTCTCTCATTTGGGCTCATTGTCCCTTAGTTGGAACTATTCCAGAAAGAAATTTAATGTGCTCAGAGTATAGCTGATGGTTTAGATCCATCTAAATATAATTAAAAGAAATCCTCAAAAAAAAAAAAGAGGGACATCCTCTGCTCCTTCATAGGCACTAAGGTATTAACTGTATACCAGATAAAGGATAGCCTTGATTATACCCCAAAGGAAATGAAGAAGGTACAAGAATTTAGAGAAATCCACAATTATATACAGAACATAAAGTACTTTTGAGTCTATCCTATCAGTGAAAGGATTTGAACATGGGGTTGATAATGGGGTCAATTCATTAACATTCCAGGGAGTCCCTGTATTCCACAGAGTTCTACACAGTATCCCCAAGATTCATGGGAATTTTGTGGTTCCACTGAACTTTAAAAGACAAATGAACTTTGGGAGCTGTTGAACAAGGAAATCTGCATTGAACCAGTAATTCACTACAATTGCATTCAAAATAAGACAGCCTTGGGGGGAAAAATATTGGACCATCTTCTATTCAAGAACCATTACATCAGGAAATTTCTCTTTCTTTTTTAGAAGTTTTGTCTCAAACTCTTAAATTTAGAAACTCATAAATTTGGGATTTTACATAAAGCAGTGCCCAGGAAGTTTCCTTTTCCTGAATAGAGTGCTAAATTCGAGGATCACAATGACTTAGGAATCCAAGATCACCTTTCTTCTGTACTATAGTTGGGGTTCATAAACATCATTCATAAGCTACCCTCTCAAACTTAGTATCTATTTCTCCAATGTCCTCTGAAGGGAATCTACCTGTGTCCATATGCCACCATTTTGTTTTGTTTTTTAGCTAGGAAAGACTCTTAAGATGTTTCATTTCATATACCGCCAGTCACTATCAACTACTCCTAAGAGATAGTACTGGGCATGAGTCAGTGAAGACTCTCACCCTACCATCCTTTGAATATGTGTCCACTATGCTACTAGGAGACAAAGAGATACAGATGGAGACAGAGACAGTCAGACAAGGGTGGGGGGAGAGAGAGAGAGAGAGAGAGAGAGAGAGAGAGAGAGAGAGAGAGAGATTCTGTTAATTCATTTTGATAGACCAAGTTATATTGGTGAGGAGTAGATTGTAGATTCCTGGATAAGAGTCTGTCTTCTTTAGCCTCAGTATGACAATCTTAAGTCCTCTGTGCCCTTTCAGCCTATGATGCCAGTGGGCATGCTTACCCGTCTTGGGAAGTTGCTCATGAGATTCCTCCAAACAAAGACCGACACTCTAGAATCTTTTCAAGTTGATTGGGTGAACACATCAAATTTTCCCTCAGTAAATTGTCTCTCCTACAAATAGAAAAAAAAAAAGGGCGGGGATGGGGATTTGAAGAACTGAAGGAAATAGAGAGGAGAATGAAGAGTTCATTTGGCTCAATATCAAAGGCATCCTGGGGAGCCCCTGAGTGGTGAATTGAGAGAACTAAGTGTAAGTAAGAAAAGTAGAACTGCCTGAAGGGAAAGAGAGAAGTCAAGGGAGAATTCTAATCATCCTGTAACAAGTTGATATATTTCATCAATTTATAGATTGTCCCTTTACCCCTAGAGGAATCAAATCTTCCTACTGACCATAGAGAGCAATTAAGGGAGAGTTTCCTCATCCCCTCATAAATTGCTTAATCTTTTGGCCTCAGTTTATTCATCCATAAAATGATCAGCTAGCACAGTATGACCTGTAAGATCTTTCCTAACTATAAATGCACACATCCCTAGTCCATAATCCCAAACTTTCCCCAGAAAGTTTCTATCTCAACCCATTTCTTGGCAAGTGAATAAGATAGTGCCCATTTGTGACACAGTGTAGAGAATGCTTTCATTATTTGATTCCCTTCTTTGTTAATCACATTATTTCACATCCTAATTAAATGTTTCTACTATTAGATTTATGTGTCTCTTATGGAGTATGATAATAGAGTGTGCATTAGGCTGGTATACAGGCAGTGAGTTATATAATGATTACTCAAAACTGTGCCAACTATAACTGAGGGACTGAGTGAAGAGCTCCAGAAGTGACATGTAGGATCTCAAAAGAGGAAAATGTGCTGATCTCTCCAGTGCCTGCCTTCCCAAACTACCTTATATTTAATTTCTTTGCATATATCTTTATTCAATTTATACTTGTGATATATACTTATGTGTATACATTACTACATATATATCAATTATATGTAACACAACTATATATACAACTATATATAGTATATATAGCATCTATAATCCAATTATGTAGAAAAAGCATCTGTGTGTATAAACATACATAATTGTTTCCTCATAAGCAAAATGGGAAGAAAAATAGCACCTACTTCACAGTGTTGTTATGAGGAACAAATGAGAAAATATATGTAAAATACTTCTGCAAATATAAAGATCTATATAAATGTTAGTAACAACAATAATGTTATTTTATTATTATTACCTGGCATCTACCTTAGAATGTAAGTTCCTTGAGATTAAGGTTTATTTCATTCAGTAGAGATTAGATAGACAGATACATAGATAAATGTAGATGTCATCTGCACTTCTCCCTGTCTCTATATATCTATACTGATATTGATATCTATAGCTATATCTCCATTGAATAAAAGAACCCCTACTATCAAGGAGTTCACATTCTAATGAAGTAGATAGCAAGTAGAACAATAATAATAATAATAATAACATACATGATAATATATACACATGCATGTACCTGTGTATATAAAATACACATCTGTATACATATATACACACAATTACATACATATAAATATACCTTTACATTCATGCATACAGAAAGAGAGAGAGAGAAAGAGAGGAGGGATTGTTTCATTTTTTGCCTTTCTTTATCCAGTGTTTAGCACTATTCCTGGCACCTAGTAGGTGCTTAATAAATTCCCGTCACTTCATGGCTAATAGAGGAATATTTTTTGCATGACTTCACATGGATAATGGGTATCATGTTGCTCAACTTCTCTGTGAATGGGGAGGGGCTGGAGGGAGTGAGACAATTTGGAACTCAAAATAATATCAAATTATCAAAATTGATCAAATTATCAAATATCAAATATAAAAATAATAAAAAACTTTAAGAATAAATAAATTGAAATTTAATTCCTATTAACTTGATTGACTAGAAGGAAATTATAGTTAGCATAGCCACCTGACAATATTTCACAAAGATGGCAAAGTGTGAGGCTTGACAGTGAATGTGAGGGCTTAATAAACCATCAGCCACTAGGAAAAAAGAGAATCATTGGAACAAGGGCAACATGTACTATTAATGCCAAGAAGAAGAAGAAGAAAAAAAGCCTGGATTTCTAAGTGCTCATAAAATAAAATGTTGGAAAGAAAAGCCTGAGTCTGCTCTATATCCCATTTAGAGAGGGTAAAAAAGTAATAGAGGACAAAGAGATAGTTGAAATTCTTAATGGTGTCTTTGACTAATTCATCATAAAAATCAGAATATGTTTCACGATAAAAATCAGGAATGTTTAGTGCAATAACAGTTAATGAGAAAAAAGGAGATATTACTGGGTAAACCCTGAGACAAATCCAACTCTAAAAGACCTCAGTAACTTCTAGTTTATTCCAATAAGGAGGGCTCTCTGACATTTACTGGAAAGTGTTAATTGAAAAAAATAGATGTACTAGTAGACCCATTACAACTGGTTGCTAGAAAGCTCATAGTTTAAAGGTGAGTATCAGAACTGAAAAAGAGCAAGAATGGTAATTACAGAAATGATCAAAGTAACAAAAATAAGTCTGGGAAATTGGGCTCTTTGGTTTGACATTGACTGCTATAAAATTTTAGAGCAATTAATAACATGGTTAATTTGCAAAAACATGCTATACTAAAGTGATCACAGAAATGTTTCCCCTTCTGTTGTGGTAGTAATACCTTTCGCCTGAGGAAATTAGCATCTTTTCATATGTTTTTATCACCAATCTTTTGACATCCTGCTGAGATTGGTAAGGAAAAGATTTTGATAAAAAGTTCAAAGTTTTTTCAAAGGTTGAAAAAAGTTTATCCTTGCGGTTGGAGTCAGATCACTCATGTAGAGTGATATGGAATTATTAAAACAATGATGCCAGACTTCTTTCCTTCACACTCCAGTTCTCTATCTATTCTAGCTGTTGAAACATTATTTCCTTTAAAAAATGAGGATTTATCCAATGCCTACTATGTGCCTGGAACTGTGCTAGGTGTTCCACAAATATTATCACATTTGAGACCTCAAAACAACCCTGGGAGGCAGCTGCTGTCATTATCTCCATTTTAGATTTGAGGAAAATTAAACCAACAGAGGTTAAATGACTTGCCCAGGGTCACACAGCTAGTAAGTATATGAGATCATATTTGAAATCAGGTCTTTCCAACTCTAGGTCCAGTATTCTACCACTGGGGCATCTAGCTGCTTCTACCACTTAGGTGCTGGCATCTATTTTAGTCAGCTCCATCAAAGATAGGTTTAACATCACCCTGGGATCCCAACATGTAACTGGAGCTAATTTTCTTCCTAGGAGGAACCAGTACATTGAAACTTTCCTAGGTAGGGGAAGCCAGATCCTTGTGATTGCCATGAGTTCTCTGTGTTAATAATCTGGCACCAAACCATTTTGAATTTTAAAAATTCACTTCAGGGTAGAGTTGGGAAGGTGAATATTAGCCCGGTTGGCCCTGGGCTAAGTCAAAGTGAGGCTTCAGAGCATGCAACAAATATCCATTGACAGAATCATAGCTTGATATTATTTTCATCTCTTGAAGGGAATTCAAGAAAAGGTACAATTTTAGTAATTGTAGAATGTACCGGCCACGCCGACCTTGTGACGGCCGCGCCGGCCCTCTCCTCCTATAAGGAGCAGGCTACCAGAGTCATACTCACTTCCGAGTCTTCAGTCCTCAGCCGGATAAACACACAGAGACGAGCCATCAGGAGGCACCAACACCAGAGCTTTATTCAGAGGCCATCACAGCAAGCCATCACAGCAAGCCCAAGCAGCAAGGCCAGAGAAACAGAGCAGGAGCCAAGAGAGAGCGTGTGATCTGACCACGCTCGTTCCTAAATACCTACTTAGCCCCTCTTCCCCAGCCCGCTTACTAGCCAATGATTGTAGGGTCAGATACCAGAAGGGGCTGTCTGAGTTTAGCACACCAAGGGGGTGGGAGTGACGTAGGAGACTAGGACCGGATACAGGGAGGAGGCATCTGGGATTAGTGCATAGACAGAGTACGTGACCTAGGAAGTCAGACTCAGATACTGGGAGCAGGGGTCTGGGGTCAGTGCTACACAAAGGGACCCAGGAAGTCAGGAAGGTCACAGGAGGTGTATGGGGTTGACGTTGCATATAGGGAGGGGACTAAGCAAAGGGAACTCAGTCCTCTGCCGTCCCACTCCCACGTGGCACCGCCCCTTGCCTCAGGAGCACAAGCTCCACTACTTCCTTGTACCCAGCTTATCTCACATAGCACTGCCCACTGCCTCAGGACTTCTCCGTATCCAGCCCATCCCAGTTCACCACAACTCCGCCTACCACAGCCCCTGCCTCGACTTCCAAAATACCCAGATTCTACCCTACTCTTGCCACAGCGCCCAACTGGCAACTGCCAACATCAGACAGTCCCTCACAGTAGAATCCCTTGATTAAAATGAGTCATTTAATTAACTAGTCCCACCTCCAGTGATTTCCTATCACCCTCAGGATGAAAAATAAAACCCTCTGAACCACCTGTTGGATGTGAAAAGTCATTTACCCTTCCATTTCCAGTCTTCTAACACCTTCCATACTACCACCCTGCCATACACTCTTTGATGCAGTCAGACTAGCCAATATTTACATGTTATCTCCCCCATTAGACTGCAAGTTATTCAAGTATATATTAGGGACTTAAAAATGTTTATTGGCCAGCTGACTAGTCTCATAGGGAAAAATGAAGTTGAAAAATACCTAATCCTTCTATAAGGCATAGCACATGCAATATCCAAGAAATCAAATAAATTATTCCTTTGTTTTCAATCTCATAGCCAACTTAAGAATTCTTATCTTTCTGGAGTCATTCCTGAAACCAGTACTACTTCCAATACCTGCATTGGTATTTTATGGGAGAGTACATAATTCTCAGTTTTACCTTTGGTTGATCCATTCTATTGTAAATGGGCATGATTGAAGAGAAAATCCTCATAATGTCATTTCTAATGATACTTAAGATCCAAAGGGAATATTGTTCCTTGGGAAAACTGCATTTCCTAGAAGGCTGTTTGATCAAAGAGTGGTGGTATTATCAGGCAACAACTGACTGAAGGAGGGTGTCCTGAAGGTGGCATCTTTAAAAAAAGCAGAGCAGCTGGAATGATATATGGGAGAGAAGAGAGACAGAGAGGCAAATTGTGGGATACAGTGAGAGTTGAGAGGTAGAAGAAGGACCACTCTGTCATGGCATCACCAATCCTAATAGAATCTTTAGGAGCCCAGAGCAAAGTCAAGAGGCTTTACTCCAATTCCAGACTCTCTGGAGGAATTTCCAGAACCCCACAAGGGAGAAAACAGGAATTCTAAGCACATATTGCCAAATTGTGAATTCTGAAGGCAGTCTGTGTCCTTCTCCTCCAAAAAATATTGGGAGAAATTAAAGGAATTTAAGGGATGAATTTGTCACTAGAGTCTATAAAAAAGTTGTACCAATTTGTGTACAAGAGCAAAAAGTGATTCTATGCTACTTTATTCCTTCCTGTTCTTTACCATTATTTTTGCATCATAACTAATATACCATTGGATTAGCAATTCTTGCCACACTATTATACTAGTTGAAGCTTAGTCCATGATTTACATAACTGATTTACCTCAAAAACCACACTGAAAGTGGGGAAAGTAGCAAGGGACTCCAGAAACAGTTTTCAAAGTTTCTAGGGGTCCAATGTTAAGCAAATAAAACAATTATCTGGTTAAGAAAGCAATTGACCTTATTTGTTGTTTCCACCATCCAGTGACTAAAATATATTAGGTATTTCATAAACCTAATTGAATTAGTTAGTTAACTGGATTAACCAAAGGAACTAGTTGTTTTCATGTCCTATATATTCATAACTAAGGTTGAAGAGAGATGAGACAAGAAATGTTGTCATGGCATCAAGATGGAATCAATAAAGTGAAAAATGAACATTTGGAAATTTGTAAAATTAAAGAAAGATAATTCAATATTCTCAAGTGGAATATACAGGTAACTTGAAAGGTCTTGGGGGAGGTATTGAATTATAATAGCACTGTTGTTATGAGATTCAAATAATAAAATAATGACCAATCTGCTAATGTTTTGAAGGGCATAGAAGTGTGTGGGGACAGTTCTACTGCTTTTCTGTTCAGTGACATTTGAAGAGTTGGTATTGCATTGAGTTGTCAACATTTCAAAGGCTGCATCTAAATGATGCATAAACAACAGGTTGAAAAGGAAAATATTCTATGCAGCTACCAAACAGGGATTTGACTTAGAATTAATTGATTGATTCTTTTACATTGCCTTCAATTTTTGGATTCAATTATTCAGTTATTGGCCCTTTGGTTGAGGCATAGATATGGGCTGAACCAATCAAGGGGCTACAGATAGAAGACAATTAAGATGTTGTTTTTCCTTCCATGGGCAAAGAATAGCTGCTTTGCAGAATTTCATTGAAGTCTCCTCAGTGATGTGGTATGTCTGACCCTGATGACCTGTGCCAATGACCCTCAGGAGACAATATAAATGGGCTTCCCATTTCATTGTCTTCTTTGAGGACTAAGTCATGAGGGTAACTTATTTATAGGGTTTTTTTTACAGTAGCTAATTTAAATGACAGCAAAGCACTAAATATTCATCATGGGTAAAGCAGGATGGTTATTTTTCTCATCTCTCCTCAGTTGCTTTGGCGTAAGTGAAATGCTAAATTCCGGTTGGGACATACTATTTCAAAGGAGACAAAAATAAAGGAGACAGAGTTCAGAGGAAAGCCACAACAATGATAAAGCATGTGGGAAAATAAGACCTCTGTGGAAAGTTTAAGGGAAGTGGGCATTTTCAGTCTGGAGAAGAAAAGACGGAAGGGGGGATATAACTGTTTGCAAATACATTAAGGGATGTTGTCAAGAGGACAGGGATCAATTCTTATTAGTGAATGAGGACAGAACAAGAAGTGATAATCTTAAACTGCAGCGGGGAAAATTTAGGTTAAATATTAGGACTAACTTTATAACTCTATGAATGGTTGGGGATGGCACCAGCTGCCAAGAGAAGCTGTGAAATAGCCATCATTGGAGAGATTCAAGGCCAAAGCTACACACCCATCGATCAGGGATAGCTTAGTAATAATAAAATCAATCCTGCTGTGATGCCCAGGGATAGATTAGTGACCCCAAATAGGTCCCTTCCAACGCAAATGATTTTATGATTAAGATACTGGCACCCAAGGGAAGTTGATCAATGTGCTAGGAAGGCAAGAGGAACTCTTGGTGAAATCCTACCATAGAACTTCAAATTAAGAAGTCTGAAAAGCTTAGGTGATCAGACTGATTATTCCTTGGAATTTCACATGGAAATCTTCCCTAGAATCTCCACTTCCCTTGGCCAGAGAGTCTGCAGAAATAAATGTCAATACCCTTTATTTAAAAATCTCAAATTGCTTTATATTCCTGTTTTGTAGAGAGAAAAATTGAGGCACACCATGATAGCAAGCATTTTCAGTGATACTCTGCAACAATGTTATGAAAATTATTTAATTAAAAAATTAGAATGCAGTATTATCCCTAGATAACAAAATCTACCACTAACACAGGTATTAACAAAACTTCTGGACTCTGAGTAGTAAAATCCACCACTAACCCAAATGTGAATAGAAATTCTTTATAAAGCTGCCTAAGGACTCTGTTCAATTGTGATTTTAAGAAAACTTAAAATGCCATTTTATTTTATACACACTCTACAACTTTATTTGATAGGCATGCAGCTCAATTAAAGTCAAGATCCATAGAACATAATCACAGGGTGCCTTAAAAAATTACAAATTCATTTCTCTTTTAAAATCTAAAAATTGATCTTTTCTCCCATGATTCTCAGAATATATTTCACTAGCATCTAAAGCACTGTCCTCTCTCTGCTTCTTGCCTTATCAGAGGTATTCTGCCAAGGCTCTAAAGTCAATTAGAATCATTCAAATGATACTTAATTTGTTTATCTCTTTTCCACCCATCCTCCTTCCCCTTCAAACTTTCCCATTCTCATTTAAGAAGGAGGGGGTGGGGAAGAAAGGCAGCCTTTCTCTCCCTGGAGTAGGGCTGTGTTATTACTTCAGCCTCAGCCTGATCCTCAGAGTTACAGGGCTTCTGGTTGTATATCATCACCATGCTGTCATGGTGATGATATATGATGGAAAAGGCCATCCATCTGAGGATGTGGAGCACAAAGGCTGGAGTCATAATGAGCCAGCCCAGCACAAACCCAGCATGCGTGTGTAACACTGGACATCCTGCTCCCCCCCTTCCTATTCCCACTACAAATAAAAAATGGTATATTTAGGAAATCAAGACTTTCAGATAGGAAGACAAAGCCTGAGCACTTGGGTGTTTGTTACTATTTTTGCTTAGATATTATGGCATTAAAACAAATACATTCCTGATTTTAAAACTGCTAATTCCTTACTCCTCACACATTCTGTTATTTTTTTTCCTTCCTTTTCTTTCTCAACTGTCCTTTTCATCCCCAGTGCCGACGCCTATCTCTCATTTAGGACCTCATTACCTGGACTATTTCAGCGGCTTCTTATCTTTTCTCAACATCTCCAATACCTCCCTTCTCCAATTCATCTTATGTATTCCTGCCACATTAGTCTTATTATTGCATAGTTCCATGTATATTACTCGCTTGCTCAAAATTGTTCAGTGGCTCACTGTTAGAAAACAAGAAAAACAAATCTGAAATTCAGTCTTCTCCTCACTTGTCTACCCAGCCTTATCTAATTGTGGCTACCCTAAGTTGCAGCCAAATTGGACTCATTGCAATTATGAAACCATGCTTTCAGCTTTCCAATCTACGGGCTTTTGATAATGTTCCTTCATTAGTTAATCAAGAAATTGACAAGCACTTATTAAGCAGTCACTGTGTGCCAAGCACTGTGCTAAGTTCTGGGGGTGCAAAGAAATGACTCCTTGGACTCAAAGAGCTAACATGCTATTAGGAGAGACAGCATGAACATATATCTATCTATCTATCCATCTATCCATCTATCCATCCATCTATCCATCCATCCATCCATCCATCTATCTATCTATCTATCTATCTATCTATCTATCTATCTATCTATC
>NW_020954599.1:9735340-9775828 GCF_900497805.2 Vombatus ursinus
ATCTATCTATCTATCTATCTATCTATCTATCTATCTATCTATCTATCTATCTTGTTTAGTCACTTTCTGTCATGTTTGACTTTTTGTGACCCCATTTGGACTTTTCTTGGCAAAGATACTGGAGTGATTTGCCAATTTCCTCTCTAGCTCATTTTACAGATGAGAAAACTGAGGCAAACAGTGTTAAGTGACTTGCCCAGGAACACGTATCTGAGGCCAGATTTGAACTCAGGAAGATGAGTCTTTCTGACTCCAGGTCCAGTGCTCTATCCACTGGGCCACCTACCTACAAATGAATTCATAAAAACAAGATAATTAGTTGTGAGAAAGGAAGTAGCTGAAGAAAGTAGGAAAGGCCTAATGTAGAAGGTGTTGCTTGTGCTGAACTTCCATAGCAAGTAGGGAATGCAAAAAGTTCCTTCTGCATATCATAGCCTCTCAACTCCTTTCATCTCCACCATTCAAATTCTATTCTTTACTGAAGACTTGTCTCAGATATTACCTTCTCTCCAACTCGCCCAGCTGAACATGATCTTTTTCCATTATGGATTCCCACAACACTTTGTAGGTCAGTTGTGGAATTTATTACATAATAGATGGTACTATAATTATTTTTGAATTTGTCATCAACCTAACTATACAGTAAACTAGTTGAGGAGAGAATTAAACTTTGTAACCCCAGAGCATTTTGCACTAATTAAGCACTTGCTAAATGTGTTCAATGAATACATTTCCATATACCTTTGCATTCTTCTACAAAGACAGAAAACATCTTGGATACTTGAGCAGACCAGCAGTAGCATACCAGAATTTAATTCATCAAATATGTTAACTAAAGAATAAATTAAGAACCATGTGTAATAACAACAACAACAACAATAATAATAGTAACATTTTTATAGTATATGCTATATACCAGATATTACATTAAATGCTTTACAATTATTATTTCATTTTCTTTTCTCAATAACTCTGGAGGGTAGATGTTATCATTATCCCCATTTCACAGATGAGAAAACAAATGCAAATAGAGGTTAAGTGACTTGCCCAGGGTCATTAGTAAGTCTCTGAGGTATCTTGACTCTGGGCCCAGCTCTATCCATTATGCAACTAGTTAACAATGGGAGACTACTACATTTGAGTTCAGTATAAGAAAGAAGGGATAGGGTTTAAGCCTTATGACTTTTTTGGTACAGGGAATTCCCTGAATAAGGAAACTCTGTTGATTCAGGCTTTCAAGAGCCAATTGTTAAATTTTCAATGTAAGCATTTATACTTTGGAAATTGGCAAATACTATAAATCATGGTTGGATTTATCATTCTATTGGTGGTCTAGACTTAAGAAAACAATGAAGAAAATGTTAATAACAGTGTATCAACTTTTTGCCCCTCCAGAGAGCCAATTGTTAAAAATTTATCAGCCCAACTCTGCTTATAATTTTACAAAGTTGTTTAAAAAAAGTTGTCTAGTATATTGAGACTTTAAGGGTCTTAACCCAAGATCACATAATCAGTATGTTTCAGGACCAAGACATGAACCCATTTTTTTTTTTGTCTGTGAAGTCAACATACTCTGGACAATACCACATAGTCACACATAAGAATGACTTCCTTCACAGGTAGAGCTCTCCAAAAACAGAACAAACTACCTCAAAAGATAGTGAATCCCATTACTGGAAGTCTTCAAGTGAAAATTGGCTGAATACTTTTCAAGAAGTACAAAAAGTGGATTCTTCCTTATGCAGAAATTAGATTAAAACCTCTAAGATAATTTAAAATTCTGATATGTAATGATTCCATGAAAAACTTAAAGACTGGTTACCATCATGAACCCATGCTTTTGAATCTCTGGACATAAATGAACTTGTTATGTTGGTAATAGGAACATTTTTCCCTACCTTTACTTTAAACATCTAACAGAAGAAAATGAAAATCTTCCAGATGATAAAGCAATTAGAAGGAATTGATTTCTTCTTGGCCACCGAGAACAGAACTGGGAGGATTGGGTGACAATTGTAGATACACAAATTTAGACTCTATGTAAGGAATAACTTTCTAACAATCACAGAAATCCAAAAAATAGAAGAGGAAGGTATTGGGTTTCCCTTCATTGGAAGTCTTCAAGCAAAGGCTGAATGATGACTTGACTCATATCTTGCGAGATCATTTTCCCCCTTGGGGTAGGGGGAGCATGGTTTAGATGAAATGGCTCCTTAGGTCCCTTCCAACTCTCACATTCTAGGATCCTGATCTAAATAAACATTTTTCTTTAAGCTATTGCAATTGTAAAGACTGCTGTCTCTAAGGCAATGTAATTAGCAAACTGTTAAGTATACCCTCCACATAGAAAAAAAACAATTTAATCTTTATATTCCTTTCAATTTTCACCAGGAAAGACTTCTTGTACCATTTTTATTATTATCACACATCACACCATCACCAACACAACTAGAAATATGTTTAATATTGGCAGAGAGATTTTTGAAATTCAAAAGGCTTTCTCATTCATCTGCCTTCCCTCTTTTCACTGTAGACTGCAAATCACTATGCTAGCAAAAGAGTCATGATAGAGTAAGGTAAACAGACTTCATACATCCTTGGAAACGATCTTGATTGTCAGTCATTTTATTATAAGCAAAATACATGTAATTTTATGATCAAGGTATTAATAGTGGTCTCACAATCTAAGATTGACTTCTCTTTTATAGAAATCCCATTGATCCAATCAGTTATAGGTTTGAAGACGATTCTTGAGTGAAGAAAACTGAACTTAACACTTGTAACTCCATGACCCAGGGCTCAACTTACCCCTGAAGCTGACTCTCTTGGCACATGTGAACTAGGTCTAGTCCTCCTGACTGACTCAAGAGAGTGTCAATTTCTCTATTTTGATCATTTTTTTCATGTGCAGCAGCTGTGGTTAAAAAAAAAAAGGTAGCAGCAGTGAGGTGGTGCAGTAGATAGAGCACTGGCCCTGGATTCAGGAGGACCTGAGTTCAAATCCAGACTCAGACACATAATGCTTACTGTGTGACCCTGGGCAAGTCACTTAACCCCATTGCCTAGCCAAAAAAAAAAAAAGGTAAGAAGATTATGGAACAGTGAGTAGCATGCTGAACTGAGAATAAGGAAGACCTGTATCCAAATTCTGCCTTAGTCACTTACTAGCTATGTAACCCTGGTCAGTTTAGGCCTCATACATAAAATAAGTGCATCTGACTCAATGGTGATTAAGGTCCCTTTCAGTTCTAAATTTATGATCCTTTGCTATCATGATCCTAATAAACTTAAATTTTAATTCATATCTAAATTTCCTCAAATGTGAGCAAAAGGGGCCACTAGCTTCCATATAAACACTAATAGTACAATACACATGTTGGGTGTGGGAGAGCTTTTATTTCACCACACAAAAGTACAGAATATTCAAGGATTCACAGTAGCCCATAAGCAGATAACAAGAATGCAAAAAAAAAAATCCAAATATTCCACCAGCTCCCGTAAGAAGTGAAATGAAGATGAGGATTTAACTGCGGCCAACCTTTGGCATTCTGTTGAGTCCCTCTTTCTAAAACAGTTATACATAGTCTTCTCGAGTCTTGTAATACAACCCAAAAGTTTATGTTTCTCCTAGAACAAAAGTTCTTAACCTGGCATCCATAAACTTTAAAAAATAAATATTTTTGAATTATTGTATTTCAATGTAATTCGTTTCCCTAGTAATCCTGTGCATTTTAGCTTATGCATTTTAAAACATTATCCTAAGAATGGGCTCATATTCTTCATAGCCTGCCAAAGGGCCCATTTTGAAAAAGAAAAAAAAAGAAAGAAAAAAGAAAGTGAAGAACCTTTGGCCCAGAAAGTAAACATATTTTCAGGAACTGCTGAAAAAGCAACTTCCTCAGAAGTGAACTGTCTAAGTAATTCACTGGCTTTGCTTGCTAAGTAGGACACTACACAGGAAAATAAATACAATCCACTTCTTTTTCCAAGAAGCATCACAAATCCACCCCTCACCCACCTCCTGAAGGACCAGTCCCCAAATTCTCAAACATCAAGATTGGTGTGGCTCAGGAAATCTCACCTTGGTTGCTGAAAGCTAGATTCCATGATCATGATGTTTAAGGAGTCAAAAATCCTTATCACCTCTGCGCAAAAATTGGGGTTTCACAAGCACTGTCCCTTTATTCTCTCACATTGAGTGAGCATATGCAGATCTGCCTTTCCTATGTGTCTCAGCACAAAACCCTGTGGCCCAATTGTGTACCATCTGTTGAGACAGGAGAGTCCATTCTTTTTGGAATTTCTTCTCTTAAGCCCAGTGAAAACACAGGCCTATCATTACAAGATGTTGCTGGGTGTGCTCCATATCTAGCCAGGAATCTGTCATCTCTATACCATGACTTAAGGTATATATGACTTTTATAACATAAGACAGGACAAAATGACTCACGGGGATTTGACATCCTAAGTTAAGAATCAGTAAGATAGCAATTAATTGCCCTTGATGAATTCAAGATATATGGTTCAAATGAATTATATCCCCAGATATTGGAGGCACTGGCAGATATGATTTCTGAGCAGTGATATTTGAAAGATTGTAGAAAACAGGAGAGATACTACAAGTTTGGAGAAGGTAGAATGTTAACTTTGGGAAAAAAAACAGGAAAAGAGAAAACAATTCAGAGTTTTACTTCAAATCCTGTGAAAATTCTAGAATTTTAAAGAGGTAGTTGAGAAGCATCCTGACAAACAACCAGTAATTGTGAAGAATGAGCATGGCTTCATCAGGAACAGGTCCTACTAGAATAACCTAACTTCCTTTTATTTTGATAGAATTACTAAAGTAATAGGTGAGAAGAATTTTGTGCATATAGTTTCCCTAAATTTTATCAAAGCTTTTGATGAGATATTTCATTTTCCTTATGTAGAAAATAGATAAATATGAATTTGTTGAAAAGACTATCAAATAGATTCTTATCTGTTTGGATGGCCAGGCTATAAGAAGGGTTGTTCATGATTCCATGAACTAGTTACTTGGCTAGAGATTTCCAGTGATCTATATATCCCAGGGATCTATGCACTGGTAACATTTTTTTCAGTGACCTAGATGACATGCTCAACAAATTTGAGAGTGACATCATACTGAAAGGTAGAGCCAGAAACCTGATCACAATGAGGATCCAAAAGGATTTTGGCAGGCTACAGCAATTTTGTAATTATATAAAGGTAATGCAGCCTTCTCTCCTCATTTTGTTTAATTCAAAGACTGAACCATTGTCCATCTGTATTGTCTGTCCCAAATAGTCATAGTGACAGCTCTTTTAAACTGAATGTGATAATCCCAACAATAAACATACTTCTCCTGTATGTAGAAGTATACAAGTAATCCCTGTGTACACTATTATAAAAAGAAAACTAAATAGTTAATGAATCTTTAGGAAGGTCTACAGAAATACAGTGTCAATTTACTTTGTTGAACTGCCATTTTTTCATAATCAAAGAAACAAAAATAGTGAGATTTCTTTTCCACTAGCTATGTTTTTTTATTTAATTATGAAATTTTAAAGATGTAACCCAGTATAGAATATTATATTTTTAAATTATTTTGATTTATTTTGTTAAATATTCCTCAATTACATGCAAAAAATTTTAACAATCTTTTTTTTACTGTTGAGTTCCAAATTCTCTTCTTTTCTCTTGCTCCTCCAAAGGCAAGCAATTTTATTTTGATTACACGTGAGGTCATACAGAACATATTTACATATTAACCATATTGCAAAAGAAAACACAAACAAAATAATACAATAAAAGCAAAGTTTGAAAAGTATTCTGTAATTTGCATTCAGAGTTCATCAGTTCTCTCTCTGGAGGTGGATAGCATTTTCCATCATGAGTCCTTTGGAATTGTCTTGATCAGAATAGGTGTCTTTCACAGTTGATCATCCTTACAATATTACTGTTACTGCATGTAATATTCTCCTCATTCTACTCACTTCATTTTGCACGAGTTCATATGTCTTCCCAGATTTTTCTGAAATTATCCTGCTCATCATTTCTTATAACACAGTAGTATCCCATTACAATCCTATGCCACAACTTGTTCAGTCATTCCCAATTGATAGGCATCCCCTTGATTTTCAATTCTTTGCTACCACAAAAAGAGCTGCTATTAATATTTTGGGCAGATAGGTGGTACAGTGAATAGAGCACAGGGCCTAGAGTAAGGGAGACTCATCATTCTGAGTTCAAATATTACCCAAGAAAATTACTACGTGTGTGACCCTAGGCAAATCACTTAACCCCGTTTACCTCAGTAAATATATATATATGTGTGTGTGTGTGTGTATGTCTCTGTGTGTGTGTGTCTGTGTGTCTGTGTGTATTTACAAACAGTTTTTTTTCTTTTAATTACTTTAAGATACAGACCTAGTAGTGGTATTGTTGGGTCAAAGGGTGTGCACAGCTTTATACCTCTTTGGATATAGTTCCAAAATTTTCTCCAGAATGGTTATACTACTTCACAACTCCAACAACAATGCTTTAGTGTCTCAATTTTTCCACATCCCCTCCAGCATTTGTCATTTTGCTTTTCTCTCATGTTAGTCAATCTGATACGGGTGAGGTGATGTCTGAATTGTTTTAACTTGCCTTTCTCTAATCAGTAGTGGTTTAGAGCATTTTTTATGTGACTATTGATAGCATTGATTTCTTCTTCTGAAAACTGCCTCTTCATATCCTTTGATCATTTATTGCATTTTTATACATTTGGCTTAGGTCCATATATATTTGAAAAATGAGGCCTTTATCAGAGAAACATGCTGCAAATTTTCCCCCAGTTTCCTGTTTTCTTTCTAGCTTTGGCTGTATTAGTTTTGTTTGCACAAAAGCTTTAAAAGTTACTGTAATCAAAAAGGTCTATTTTACTCCCCCTAATCCCTGCTATCTCTTGTTTGGTTATAAATTTTTTCCCCTAATCCCTATATCTGACAGGTACATTTTTCCATGCTATCATACTTTACTTATGATACTTTACCTTTTATGTCTAAATCATCAATTCATTTTGACCTTATCTTGGTATATGGTGTGAGATGTTGGTCTATGTTTAGTATCTGCCCAACTGCTTTCCAGTTTGCCCAGTAATTTTTGTCAAATGCTGAGTTTTTACCTCAAAAGCTTGTATCTTTGGGTTTATCAAACACTGGATTACTATGGTCTTTTACTCCTGTGTATTGTGTAGCAAATCTATTCCACTCATCCACCATTATATTTCTTAGCCAGTACCAGATTGTTTTCGTGTTACCTGCTTTGTAATATAGTTTGAAATCTGGAATTACTAGGCTGCCTTCCTTCACTTTTTTTTCATTGAATCTCTTGATATTCTTGACCTTTTGTTCTTCCAGATGAATCTTGTCACTATTTTTCCTAGCTCTATAATAATCCTTTGGTAGTCTGATTGATATTGCACTACATAAGTAAATTAATCTAGATAGAATTGTTATTTTTATCATATTGACTCAGCCCACCCATGAGGAATTAATATTTCTCCAATTGTTTAGATCTTTGTGTAAGTGTTTTGTAATTGTGTTCATATAATCCTTGAGTTTGTCTTGGCAGGTAGACTTCCAAGTACTTTATATTGTCTGCAATTATTTTAAATGGAATTTCTCTCTCTATCTCTTCCTGCTGGGTTTTGTTGTTAGTGTACAGAAATATTGATGATTTATGTGGGTTTATTTTATATCCTGCAACTTTGCTAAAGTTGTTAATTATTTCAACTAGTTTTTAAAGTTGATTTAGTTGCTTCTTTAGTTGATTTATGGTTCTCTAAGTATACCATCATATTATCTGCAAAAAGAGTTTTTTTTTTCCCTCATTGCTTATTGTTGTTCATTCTATTTCTTTTTCTTGTCTTACTGCTATAGCTGGCATTTCTAGTACAGTATTGAATAATAGTGGTGATATTGGACATCCTTGTTTCACTCCTGATCTTATTGGGAAAACTTCAAGTTTATCCACATTATAGATAATGTTTGCTCTTAGTTTTAGATAGGTGCTACTTATCATTTTAAGAAAGGCTCCATTTATCCCTATGCTCTTTAATATTTTTAATAGGAATGGGTGTTGTGTTTTATCAAAGGATTTATTTTGCATCTGTAGATAATCATATGATTTTTGGTGTTATTGTTATTGATGCAGTCAATTATAATGATAGTTTTCCTAATAATGAAGCAGTACTGAATCCTTCATATAAACCCCACCTGGACATAGTGTATGCCATTTGTGATATATTGCTGTAATCTCCTTATTAATATTTTATTAAATTTTTTTCTTTGATAATCATTAATAAAATTGATCTATAGTGTTCTTTCTCTGTTTTTTTTGTTCCTAGTTTAAGTGTCAGCACCACATTTGTGTTGTAAAAGGAATTTGGTAAGATTCCTTCTTTATCTATTTTTCAAATAATTTGTATAGTATTGGGATTAATTGTTCCTTAAATGTTAGTAGAATTCCCTTGCTAATCAATCTGGTCCTGGGGATTTTTCCTGATGGCTTATTTGATTTCTTTGTCTAAGGTAGGGTTATTTTAGTATTATATTTCCTCTTCTTCTAATCTAGAGAGTTTATACTTTTGTAAATATTAATCCATTTCACCTATATTGTTAGTTTTATGGGAATATAATTGGGCAAAATAACTCCTATTAATTACCGTAATTCCATGTTCATTATTGGTTCATTTACCCTTTTCAATTTTGGTACTAGTAATTTGGATTTCTCATTATTTTAAATTAAATCAACCAATGGTTTATTTATCTTAATAAATTCAGTCCCTATTTTTAAATTAATACAATGGTCTTTTCACTTCACTTTCATTAATTTCTTCTTTGATTTTCAGGATTTTCATTTTGGTGTTAAATTGGAGATTTATAATTTGTTCTTCTTCTAGTTTTTTTTGGTTGTGCCCCCAATTCATTGATTGACTCTTCTTCTATTTTATTGATATACACATTTAGAGATATGAATTTTCCCCTAATTACTTCTTTGCCTGCATCCCACAAAATTTGGTGCTTTTCCACTGTTGAAAATAATGAAATTGTTGACTGTTTTTGTAATATCACTTTTGATAGAATGTGCTTTTGGAAAGAATTTGGTGGCTTAAAAATTGAAACTTTTTTTCAATAAGTCTGGAATCATTAAAAAAAACTGAACAATTTCTCAAAGGCAATCCATTTCACTCTCTTCTGTCTATTTCTAGAATAAGCTCATCATTAATTTTCTTCATCTTTCCAAGATATATGTACTGATGGATCAGCTCCATGGATTTTCCATCCATGTGCCTTTGCTAGATATCCTATGAGACATTGTCAAACACATCTAGCAAACACATGTTGACTTGGTCTATTCCAAACGCAATATTAATATCACAGGATTATAGGACAAAGTTATCACCTTTGTTACATTTTCAAGGAATCTTACATGATTCTGACATAAATGCAAGATATAACTTTGGGAACAAAGTCTAGAAATCAATTCTATAAAGTGTGTTTTGCTTTCTTTTCTATTAAACTACAAATAAAATACTTTCTTTTATAGTTCAGAAGCAATATGCAGAATGGTTAATGGTTTCTTCTATCCTCTGTAACAATCAACCTATCAACAAGCATTTTTTTAAAAAAAAATTAGGCAACTGGGGTTAAGTGACTTGCCCAGGGTCACACAGCTACTAAGTGTCAAGAGTTTGGTCTGAGGCCAGATTTGAACTCAGGTCCTCCTGACTTCAGGGCTGGTGTTCTATCCATTGTGCCACCTAGCTGCCCCTAATGAGCATTTTTATTAGTTCTTCTGTGCCAGATACTACACTAGTAGATAAGTGCTCAAGAAAACAAAATGAAACATCCCTTGCCCTTGAAAAGTTTGCATTCTACAGGGGAACATAAAATGTATGCAAATAACTACAAATTGCTCTCTATCTATTTATCTATCTAATATATGTATATATAATGTGTGTGCACATATGTAGTTACATATATACATTTATAGATATGTGTATATATTGTACATGTATGTGCATGAGTGTGGTGGTGTGTGTGTGTAAACAAGGTAATTTTTGGTAGATTGTTGTGGGTACTAGAATCTGGAAGGAATCAAGGGAAGCCTTATGTGTGAGATGGATTCTAAATTGAGCTTTCAAGAAAACTAAGAACATAAGAGATGGATGTATATATATATATATGTGTGTATATATATGTGTGTGTGTGTGTGTATATATATATATATATATATATATATATATATATATATATATATTCCAAGCATGGTGTTATAGCCTTTGCAAAGAACAAAGATGCCATATAGAATATTGTGTATGAAAATTAGCAAGAAAGCCTACTTGTCAGGCCTTTAGAATGTTTGAAGGAGAATAATGCATAATAAGCCTGGAATTATATGTTGGAGTGAGGTTATCAAGGGCATTGATTGTCAAAGAGAGGACTTCTTATTTTATCTCAAAAATAATAGGGCCATTAAAGGTTTTTGAGCATGGTGGTGACATGGTCCTGAAAATGCTTTGTAAATTTTGTGGAGGATGGATTGGAAAGGAGACAACTTTAGGCAAGAAGATTGGTTAGGAGGTTCTATCACAATATTCCAGGTAAGGAGTGATAAGAGATTGGGCTGGGGTGATGGTTATGTGAGTGGAAAGAAGGGGGTGGATATGAGATATATTGTGAAGATAACCTTAACAAGGTTTAATAACTGGTTGTATATGTGAGGTAAGTGAGAGTATATATTTGAGGAACAATTGTTAGAATGCAAAACAACATTTTTGAATGACTTTCTTTTTAATACCTTCATCAAGTATGTTTTCAATGTGTATATAGATTATTATTACAAAAAATGTAGAGTTGGAGAGAAAATACTATTAGTTGGTAGTTATGGTTTTTTTTTCTCAATGACTTATTTTGGGCAAGATTAAGATCTGAAAATTTTCCAAGGTTTTGTAATGTTCCAACATATCTTCAGAATAAATTGCTCAATGCCTGCAAAATTATATCCCCTACAGTACAGACCTGAACTGTATATATATTTGTCTAATCTAACTGCTCTTCTAATCTTTCTTTTCTTTAGCACCATTTTCATTTTCTCATACAACATATATTGAATTATAATTTTGTGGACCAAAATCAGTCTTTTTACTGGACTTGATGAAGAGTTTGTTATGAATTTATTAGATGTTTTCCTTTGTTCATTTCTTTGTTTCTCCATCTAGTTTCATCTTTAAATGCTCTCTATATGATTTCACTTATTTATGTTTCTTGCCAAGCTTTTCTGTATTTTTTCTGTTTACTGTTTCTTGCTGCTTTAGAGGCTACACTGATCATAATTTTATCATTTTCTATACTTTTTTAAAAGTGAATTTATGCTATAAGCAAATATTTCCCTTGTTCATTATACTTCCCTGTTCAACAAAGATAGAATGTATTCTCTCTTTCTAGTTAAGATAGCTTTTAAATACTTTTGATTTTTTACATTACCTTTTAAATAGTGATAATCTGTGTTATTGTCTGTTCTTTTATCTATTTTCTTTTTTTTCCTGGGACCATAGCTTGTTTTAATAGGTCATACCATAGTTGACTCAATTGTAGCCTCTTCCTGATTTAATTTTTTCTTCAAATTTCATATTTGTTTGTACATTCATACTATCAAATCAGTGGTTTTACTATATGAACATCTGATTCAGAAATGACTAACTTCAGTAATCAATGATTTCTTTTCTATCAAAATATTATCAGTTTTATTTTTTAGGATTTTATTTGGTGTTTACCATTGTTAAAGAATGCTTATTACTGTTTAAAGAAAGTATTCATGACATATATGTATAAGAAATCTGAATACTCTAAAAGTATTTTTTCCTTCTCATTTATTAATCCTTTACTCTATTTTCCTATATATATTTTAATGTCATTTTCTATCCCAGCTTTTGTTGATGTTCCAATTCAATGCAGAGGTGGAGGAGTGGGTATGGATTTTTGCAGATAATGCTAGGTAGAGTATTGGCTAGTTTTGCTGAATTACTTTTTTCTCTTCTTTTCTTAAAATGTGTTACAAAGGATGTTGCATTAGGACAGGGATTGGAAGCAGCAGTTTACAAAATATTTTGATGTAAAAAATAAAAAGCAATAAGCTAATGGGTAGAGGAGAAGAGAGCAGAGGAGAGAGAGAGAGAGAGAGAGAGAGAGAGAGAGAGAGAGAGAGAGAGAAAGAGAGAGAGAGAGAGAAGTGCCATATGTTTCAAGCAAAGGGAAGGAGCTATGCTCACTTCTCTCCCATTGGTCTGTGTGCTGCCCTAATCACAATAGACACTTAAAAATGTTAGTCAAAGTGACTTGAATCAAAATAGTTGTTTTTCTATTTGTAGCTAATTTAAATTGCAATAGAAGAATGGAAACAATTTATTAAGCCTCTAAATAAACTATTGTCAGAGGGGAAGGGAGTCAAAAAGTGAGTGATAAGGAAAATAAAAGGGTGACAGACTAAATTACTATAGATTTAAGGAAGAAAAAATCAAACACCTTGAATATAAGCAAATGAATTAATAGAATGGGAAAAATAACAACAGAAAGAAATATGGCTTCCAGATCTATTTTTAAAAGTTCAGAGATTCATGAACAAATTATGCAAAATAATGAAAAATGGTTCATCATCTGATAAGACAGAGTACCCTATGGAATTTGAGAACATGGCACCACAACACATTGTTCTTGAGTGGTTTAAAAGAGAAATGAGAATTGTGAGAGCAGAATTTACATTCTGCAGAGCAAAAAGTAATGTGAAGAATAGAAAAATTGGAATCTGCCAGGCCAACCCTTACCAGGGGGTGGGGAAAGAGAGGAGAAAGAGAGAAAGAGAGAGAGAGAGAGAGAGAGAGAGAGAGAGAGAGAGAGAGAGAGAAGCAATAGATTAGAAATGCAGATACAGAAAACTGAAGGACAACTTAAAAGAAGGGAGGCAAAAAACAAGAACATTAAAAAATATGCTCACTATGCATGCAAAACATATTAATCTTGTAGACAGAAGGCCTAGAGACAATGAAGGATCAAAGGCATCCCAAAAGAACACAAGAGGACCAAAAACTTTAACACTATAATGAAGGAAATAGAAGAGGATCATCTAAAACTACTGAACACAGAGCTTAAAATTTTAATTGAAATAATTCACACATCACCTCCAGAGAAAAAAATACAAGATTGCAAACTCCAAGACACACAGAGGCAAATTTTATAATTCAGTTTCTTATACTACAAACTCTGCAAGCCATCAGGAAAAAAAAAGACCTTCAAATACAAAGGAAAGGAAATTCAAATGATCCAATCATTTTGGAGAGCAAGCTGAAATTATGCCAAAGACTTATTAAACTACCTAGATTCTTTGGACCAGAAATACCACTACTTGGCCTATTTCCAGAGATGATTAGGGGAAAAAAGGAAAAGAACCTGTATGTTCTAAAAGTTTATAGCGGCATTCTTTGTGTTGGCAAAGAACTGGAAATTTCAGGGATGCCCATCAATGGGGAATGACTGAACAACTTGTGGCATATAATTGTGATGGAATATGACTGTGTTATAACAAATGATGAGTTCAAAGATTTTAGGGGAAAAACATGGAAAGACTTGCATGAAATAATGAAAAGTGAAATAAGCAAATTTTTTTAGAATATTTAATTGTTTTAAGAATGATTTTGAGTGAATAAATTATTTTGTCTATACATACATGCAAACATAGATAGGTAGGTAGGTAGATAGATAGATAGATGGATAGATAGATAGATAGATAGATATCTATTTGTGTCTAATGATGGCTATCTCTAGGGTGGGAGTGAGGGAAGAAAAAATAAACTTACATGATAGTTTTGTTATATATTTGAAAATAATAGCAAGTTGTGCATAGTAGAGTTTCAGTTTCATGTACGATCATCTTTTTTATTGTACTGTTATAGAAATGATTGTTTTATTCCATAAATTAAAAATAAAATGTAAAAGAAATAAAAAAAAGGAAATTCAAATAATACAAGACTATGCTGTACCCACTAGAAAAAGGAGGTGATGAAATAATATGTTCAGAAGAGAAATGGAGCTCAGGATGCATTCCAGGGTGACCTATCCTGCAAATCTGATATTAACTGAATAGGGAAAAGATGAACATTCAATAAAAAAGAAGAGTTTGAAACATTTCTAGGGGAAAAAACAGAACTGAACAGATTATTTGCTTCTCAAATATGCCAAGTAACAGAATTTCAGGAGTGGTGAATAAATGAGACAGTCAAAAACAGCAATAGAGCAACAAAAGAGAGACCAGTGCAGTGAGACTCCTTTCTACATAATGAGATGAGGTGAAGGCAGAAATCTAGTAGGAATAGTGAAGGTATGCACATGAGGTATTACGGACAGATAAAGATCTGGAAAAACAAGCATCTATCAGATAAGAACTGGCTTCTGACTTCATCACTGAACTGAAACTGCTCTCTCTACATTTACCAATGATAACTTAATTGCTAAATGTACTAACCTTTTCTCATTCCTCATCCTTCTTGACCTCTGTAACCACTGATATAGTCAATAACCCTTTTTTCCTGAATGTTCACTTTTCCCTTGGTTTTCATGACACTGATCCTCTCCCTACCCTTCTGACTCCTTCTCAGTCTCTCCTACTACAACATAATTCATATCATGGCTCCAGACTCTGGCTGTTCTCTAAGCCTCTGTCCTGTATCTTCTTGCCTTCTCTCTTTGTATACTCTCCCTTGATGACATCATCATCTCCCATGGGTTTAATTATAATTTTTCTATAGGCAACTTGAAGATCTACATATGTAGTGTCATCCTCTATCCTGAGTTCCAGATCAGCATCACCAATTCCCTATTGGAATGAACAATTCAAACTAGATCACCTGTGGTACCTCAATGTCAATACATTTGAAAAAAATACATTATCTTTCATCTCTCCAACTCACCTTTCTCCAGAAATTCTGTGCATTTTTCTCAAGTACTACCAACTTTACAGTCACCTTGGCTCATAATCTCTATATCCTCCCTGACTCTTCACTCTATTACTCTACATATAAAAGTTACCTAATCTTGTTGTTTCTATCTACATCTCCTACATCCATCCCTTTACTTCCTTATACTCATATAACCAATACCTTAGCTATTCTCTTGTGTGCACTATTAAAATAGATTCTTAATTTGCCTTCCTGCTTCCTTCTCTCTTTATTCCAATATGTTCCCCACACATCTGCCAAAGTGATTTTTTCTTTAAAAAAGTGCAATTATAACCATGTCATACCTCTACACATAAAATTGTAGAGGCTCCCTATTCCCTTCTAAGAACAAATATAAATTCCACTGCCTAGTATTTATATCCTTCACAACCTGACCCCAATCTACTTTTCCACATTTATTGCACGTTCTTCTCCTTCACTCATTCTGTGGTCCAGCCAAACTGGACTTTTTGCTGTTCCTCATGCACAACACCCGCTCACCCATCTCTATGCCTTGTATACTGATGGTCTTAAAGGTGTGGAATTCACCTGATCTCTTCCCCCTAGGATCTCTAATTTCTTTCAAGGTCCAGCTTCAGCACCATACTACATGTGAAGTTTTTCTTGATCTCTAGCATCCCACCAAAATTATCTAATTATCTATTTGCGCATGCCTATCTATATACATGTCATTTCTCCTAGCTACGCTGTGAGCTCATGGAAGGTTGGAAATGTGTCATTTTTGCCTTTGCATTCCCAGTGCCTGGCATATAATAGGTACATAATAAATGTTTATTGTTTTATTAAGAACACTGTTTGAAGTACTTGTATGAACATTTATACTTAAAAATCTGCAAACTTTATAAATCATATCTTGCTTTACTGTTTGGTTGATTCTCCATCACTTTATAAAGTGATGGAGAAACAGCTAATTATGCAAATTAAACTTTAAAGATAGCCAATTTGCAAACATTTACCTGCACACCTCTGTTTGTACCCTATAGTTTGCCTGCCCACAACCCCTCCCAGATTTAGGGAAAAATGGGGTCCCTGAGAGAGGAAAAAGTGTGGTTTTAGGTAATTGGCCAATGTCACCCATTCCTCCTTGCCCCTACACCACATACACACATACTTCATTACCAGCAACATTTGGGGGACTGACCACAGACTGTCTGACTTGCTGTCTCCTGTACTCTTCACCGTTTTCACTCTAGGTTTAATTTTTTTTTCTGGAAAGATCCGTGGATTCTTAGAAGCAAGTGGGCACAGGAGCTGAAAAGAATGTGGCAAAGAGGCTTGATTAACAAGAGTTTAATAATAACTTTGCTCTCCCTTTGATTTTTATTTTCTCCTCATTTTATGTTATAATAAGTGAGCCTTAATCTTTGTTAAATAAACAAGCTGGCATTTGGATCTCCTGCCCAGCTCAGTAATAGGTAGCCATGGCATAGTGGATAGAGCTGGCTTTATAGGTCAGAAGACTTGTGTTCAAGTCTCACCTCTGAAACATGCTGGCTGTGTGATTCTGGGCAAATTACCCAACCTCTCAGTTGCTCTTGGCTACTCTCTAAGACTGTAAACTGCAGGGAATTTACCAACCATCCTTAGTAGAAAAAGTTCCCTTTATCAAGAAAATTATAGGTCCTGTCCCTAGCCCAGTGTAGTAGGTATATGTTGGCAGCCTGTTTCCTCTGTTGTTTTATACCTGGAGTCCTTCATTTGTGGTACACATTCTTGAAGCATTTGTCCCTAGTGATATCCAGTTCCTATCAAATTGCTAGGCTTTCTTTCCTAGTCTATACTCAGTTTGAAAGCATAAAACCCTTGTAGAAATTGAACTTTGTTGCATGAATAACTGAGTAGCGTGTCTGAAAGTCACTATGTAGACTAGAGGTTCCCACATGGTTTATTGAGTTGTTTTCCCCTTATTTGGGATTGGTAAGGCTTCTGGAAGCCAGAGACTACTGAACAGATAATATATTAACTAGAGGCATGGCTAGGTTGCTCTTCACAGCTCCAGAGATGCTCCAGAGTTCCTATAGTCTCTGCTTTTTCCTGGCTTGAACCTCCCTTAATCAAATACAGATGGCATCAGATCACATGGGGTGTTTGCTATGAGACACCGGGAAGGCTGGAGTGAAACTGGTAAGCTCATTCTCACCCCGAATAATCCATTTACCATTCAGTAGCAGATGCGGGCACTCACATATCACAGAAAGTTATCCCAAAGCCTTATTGTAAGTCATCTGTTCTCTCCCTGACTCAGTTGTATTCTCTGTATGTTGGGCAGTAGTTTGGTTTCTGATACCTATTGTGAGGCCATGTACCTGATCTGTGGCACCTGGAAAAAAATAATTTCCTTTTCCACTTCATATGCAGAAGGCTACCATGTATGCAGGGCGTCAGCAAAATTTTCTTCTAATGATCTTCTATTCTATGCTTCACCTAATGGACAAAGGAGTTAGTTAGTTCTGGTTAACAATTGTACTAAGGCTGGGGTAGGAGGAAAGGGGCTTGCTCCATATATCTCAAGTATGCTGAGCTAAATGATTCCATATGAGGGTTATGTCAGTGAGGATGTGGTTTTGGGGAGTTGATGGAGGAATGCTTGCATTGTCATGCCCCACTCAATCTCCCTTGCCTCAGTCCTCACCATATGTTTATGTGATCATATTCCCATGTTCTGCCCCCAGGAAGAGAGATCATTTCTAAGCACCCAAAAAGAGTCTAAACCACTTCACTTTCTGGGCAACATAAGCTCACCTGCAGCATCATACAAAAATGTATTGGTGAAAAAAGAGAAAAATCATTTCAAGTCCGAAAGAGGAAAAAAAATGCATTGAAAGTATCAATCAATATAATCAACCAGTAAGCATTGATTAAGAACTTACTGTGTGCTGGACTTTGTACTAAGCAACAGGTATTCAAGTACAATAAATGAAAAAAAAAAACACCTTTCTTTTAAAGAGTTTGTATTCAAACAGGGGAAACAACAAGACATATGTAAGTGTATAGATAATAAACATAAAAAGAAAAAAAAATCAAAGTAACTTGATACAAGGTGGTTTGAGAAGGATGGCACTAGAAGTTGAGGGAATCAGTAAAGGCTTCACATAAACGGTGGTGCTTGGGCCCCATCCTGAAGGAAGAAAAGGAATATATGAATCAGAAATGAAGAGAGTATCTTTCAATCTAGTATTGTTCAACCAAGACAGAAATGCAGATTGAGAAAAGGTTATTTAGGGTTTAAAATAGCAAGCAGGGGAGTTTTCATATTTCATGGAAAACACAACTGATCTAGAAAAAAGATTTAGGAGAGACAATATTAGAATCATTGGAGTACCTCAAAGCCATAATCAAAAGGAGGATTTGGACAGCATCTTTCAAGAAATTATCAAGGGAAACTGTCCTGATGTCTTGGAACCAGGGGGCAAAATAGGCAATGAAAGAATCCACCAATCACCTCAGGAAAGAGATCCCAAAGTAAAAACCTTAAGGAATGTTATAGTCAAATTTCAGAACTGTCCGGTAAAGGAAAACATACTGCAAGTGGCCAGGAAGAAACAATTCAGATATTGGGGAGCCACAATCAGGATTACACAGGACTTAGCAGCTGCAATATTAAAAGATCTGAGGTCATAAAACATATTATATAAGGCAAAGGGGCTGGGACTACAAGCAAGAATGACTTACCCCACAAAATTAAGCATAGTACTCTAATGGAGAAAAAGGTCATTAAATGAAATAGAAGGATTTCAAGCTTTCATAAAGAGAAGACCAGAATTAAACCAAAAATTTGATCTCCAAAATCAAAACCCAAGAGAAGAATAAACAGGCAAAAGGGGAAAGAAAACACAAGGGATTTGATATAGCCAAACTGTTTACATCCTTACATGGGAGCATGATACTTGTAATTATTAAAAATTGTATCACAAATACTACAGCTAGAAGGAATATGCATAGGCAGAGGGTATGGGTATAAGTAAATTTGAGAAAATGACTTAAAATTAATTAAGTGATGAGAAAGAGGAGTACACTGGGTACAGAAGGGAAAGGTAGAATGGTATGAATTATATCATATGAAGAAGTGTGAAAGACTTATTACAGTGGAGCAGAAGATGGGAGGGTGGGTGATAGGCATTGGTTGAACCTTACTCTCATCAGTATTGGCTCAGAATGGGAATAATGCACTCAATCAGTTGAATATAGAAATCTATATTACCTGACAGGGAATTAGAAGTGGAGGACAATAAATAAAGGGTGAGGGGGCTGACAGAAGGGAAGGCACGTTGAAGGAAGTGATAGATAGAAGCAAAACACTAGTGAGAAGTGAAAGGTTGAAAGGAGACAGAGGACAAACAGGAAGAAAAAAATAAGATGGAGGGAAATACAGTTAGTAATCATAACTGTGAATGTGAATGGGATGAATTCTCCCATTAAATGGAAGCATACAGCAGAGTGGATCAAAAAACAGGATCCTGCAATTTGTTATTTACAAGAAACACACTTGAAGCAGAGAGACACACACAAAGTAAAGGTAAGGGGCTGGAGCAGAATCTGTTATCCTTCAGATGAAGTTAAAAAAAAAAATCAGGGGGAGTAATCATTGTTCTCAGACAAATCCAAAGCAGAAGTAGAGCTAATTTAAAGATATAAGGAATGAAACTACATCTTGCTAAAAGGTACCAAAGACAATGAAACAATATCAATACTAAATATATATGCACAAAGTGATATAGCATCCAAAGTCTTTAAGGAGAAGTTAAGTGGATTACAGGAAGAAATAGATGCCAAAACTATACTAGTGGGGGACCTCAACTGTCCCCTCTCAGAACTCAATAAATCTGACCAAAAATAGAATATTAGAAAAGTTAGATATGACAGACCTTTGGAGAAAACTAAGTGGGAACAGAAAGGAATATACGTTTTTTTCAGCAACACATGACACCCAAACAAAAATTTACCATGCATTAGGGCATAAAAGCCTCAAAATCAAAGGTAGAAAGGCAGAAATATTAAATTCAGTCTTTTTGGACCACAATGCAATAAAAATCACATTCAACAAAGTGCTGTGGAAAGATAGTTTAAAAATAATTGGAAAATAATCTAATCCTAAAGAATAAGTAGACCAAAGAATAAATCATAGAAACAATCAATAATTTTATTAAAGAGAATAACAATGAGACAACATACCAAAAGTTATGGGATGCATTCAAAGCAGTGCATAGAGGGAAATTTATTTCTCTAAAATCTTACATCAACAAAAAAGAAAAAGAACAGATCAATGAATTGGGCATGCCACTAAAAAAAATTTAGAAGAAAGAACAAATTAAAAATTCCCAACTGAGCACTAAAATGGAAATCCTGAAAATTGAAAGTGAGATTAATAAAATTGAAAGTTGAAAAAAAACCTATTGAACTAACAGCTAAATTTAGGAACTGGCTTTATTTAAAACAACAACAATAATAAGATAGATAAGCCATTGGTTAATCTGATTAAAAAAAGAAAATCAAATATCCAGTATCAAAAATGAAAAGGTTGAATTCACCACCAATGAAGAAGACATTAGGTGCAGCTAGGTGGTATAGTAGAGAGTGCTCTGGCCTTGGAGTCAGGAGGACCTGAGTTAAAATCCAGCCTCAGACACTTGACACTTACTATCTATGTGACCCTGGGCAAGGCACTTAACCCTGATTGCCTCACCAAAAAAAAAGACATTAAAGCAATCTTTAGAAAACATTTTCCCCAATTATATGCCAATCAATCTGACAAATTGAGTGAAATTGATAAATATCTACAAAAAAAATAAATTCCTCAGATTAACAGATCAGGAAATAGAATGCCTAAATAACCCCATCTAAGAAAAAGAAATTGAACAAGCCATTAATGAACTACTTAATAAAAAAATCCCTAGGGCCAAATGGGTTCACAAGTGAATTCTACCAAATATTCAAAGAACAACTAATTCCAATACTATATAAACTATTTGGAAAAATACACAAAGAAGAATTCTTACCAAACTCCTTTTATGATACAAATATGGTGCTGGTACCTAAACTAGAAAAGCCAAAACAGAGAAAGGACATTACAGATCATTTTCCCTAAAGAATATCAATGCAAAAAATTTTAAGATGCTAGTGATTACAGCAATAGATCACAAGGATTATATATTATAAGCAAGTGGAACTTATATCAGGAATGTAGAATTAGTTCAATATTAATAAAACTATCAACATAACTGACCACATCAATAACAAACCAACAGAAATTACATGATTATCTCAATAGATGCTGAAAAAGCTTTTGACAAAATACAGCACCCATTCCAATTAAAAAACAATAGAGGCATTGTTGTATATTTGAAAGGAATGGCAAGTTGTACATAATGGATCTGCAATTTCAGGTGAAATCTTCTGGGGTTTTTTTTCTATTGCATTGTGTTATGAAAATGCTTGCTTGTTTTTTTTTTTTCTTAAGTTCAGAATAAATTAAAGAAATGAAAAAAAAAACAATAGTGTAGGAATAAAGGAAATATTCCTTAAAAAGATAATCAGTATCTATCTAAAACCATCAGCAAACATTATCTGTAATGTGGATAAGTTAGAAACCTTCCCAATAAGAACAGGGGTGAAGTAAGGATGCCCATTTTCACCATTATTATTCAATACAATACTAGAAATATTAGCAATAACAATAAGAGAAGAAAAGAAATTGAGGGAATTAGAATAAACAATAAGGAACCAAAACTATTACTCTTTGCAGATGATGTGATGGTATATACTTAGAGAACCCTAGAGAATAAAAAAAACTACGTGAAATAATTAACAACTTTAACAAAGTAGCAGGATATAAGATAAACTCACATAAATCACCAGTATTTCTTTATATGACCAATAAAGCCTAGCAGCAAGAGGTAGAAAGAGAAATTCCATTTAAAATATTTATAAGCAATATAAAATATTTGTTAGTTTACCTGCCAAGACAAACCCAGGAACTATGCAAACACAATTACAAAGCACTTTTCACACAAATAAAGTCAGATCTAAACAATTGGAAAAATATCAACTGCTCATGGGCAAGCTGAGCCAATATAATAAAAATGACAATTCTGTCTAATCAATCTACCTACCAATCAATCAAACTACCAAAAAATTATTTGCTAGAGTTAGAAAAAATAACAACAAAATTCATCTGAGAGAACAAAAGGTCAAGGAAATTAATGAAAAGCAAAGACCTAGCAATACAAGATCTCAACTATATTGTAAATCAATAATTACAAAAACTATCTGGTACTAGCTAAAAAATAGTGGTGGATCAGTGGAATAGATTTGGTATACAAGACATAGCAGTCAGTGACCATAGTTATCTAGTGTTTGGTAAACTTTGATAAACCCACAGATCCCAGCTTTGGGGGGTAAGAGCTCACTATTGACAAAAAGTGGGGAAAACTGGAAACCAATAGGACACAAAATAAGCGTACACACCGTATACCAAGATAAGGTCAAAATGGGTACGTGATTTAGACATAAAGGTTGACACAATGAGCAAACTAGAAGAGTAAGGAATAGTCTACCTGTCAGATCTACAGTGAAAGGAAGAGTCATGAACAAATTAGAGATAAAAAGCATTACAAAATGTAAAACAGACAATTTTGATTATATTAAAATAAAAACTTTTATACAAATAAAAGCAATGTAACCAAGATTAGAAGGAAAACAGAAAGTTGGGAAACAATCTTTACAGCAAGTGTCTCTGATAAAGGCCTAATTTCTCAAATATATAGAAAACTAAGTCAAATTTGTAAGAATACAAGCCATTCCCCAATTGATAAATGGTCAAAGGATATGAACAGGCAGTTTTCAGATGAAGAAATCAAATGTATCTATAGGCATGTGAAGAAATGCTCTAAATAACTATTGATTAGAGAAACACAAATTAAAACAACTCAGATACCATTTCATGCCTATCAGATTGGCTGATAGGACAGAAAAGGAAAATGATAAATGTTGGAGAGAATGTGAGAAAATTGGAACATTAATGCATTGTTGGTGGAGTTGTGAACTGATCCAAGCTTTCTGGAGAGCAATTTGGAACCATGAGCAAAGCGCAACCAAACTGTGCACGCCCATTAATCCAACAATACTAGTACTAGGTCTATATCCCAAAGAGATCATAAAAAAGGGGAAAGGACCTACATGTGCAAACATATTAATAACAACTTTTTGTGGTGGCAAAATGTTGGATAATTGAAGGAATTCCCATCAGTTGGGGAACGACTGAACAAGCTATGGTACAGGAATGTGATGGTGCAATAAGAAATGATGCACAGGCAAATTTCTGAAAAGCCTGGAAAGACTTGTATGAATTGATGCAAAGTGAAATGAGCAGTAAAACATTGGACATTGTGTGATGATCAAATATGAATGACTCGGGTCTTCTCAGCAACAGAATCATTCAAGACAAGTACAAAGGACTCATAAAAGAAAATGCTATCCACATGCAGATAAAGCACTGATGGACTCTGAATGCATATTGAAGCATATTTTTCACTTCCTTTATTCTTTTTTGTGTTTTTCCCTTTTTGATCTGTTTCTTCTTTCACAACTATGACAAAGATGGAATTATGTTTTACATGGTAACATGTATAACCTATCTCAAATTGCCTAACTTTTTGGAAGAGGGGAGGAAAGGGAGGGATGGAGAAAAATTTGGAACTCAAAATCTTGTAAAAATGAATGCTAAAAATTGTCTTCACATGTAATTGGGAAAAAATGAAATATTATTAAAAACAGGGGAAGTGTTTTCATCTATCATCTAGAATTAATTAAAAAGATAAGTAGCAACATGTTTGATGTCAGTCAGTCAATAACCACTTATTAATTGCCAACTATGTGCCGGACACTATGTTAAGTGTGGGGATACAACAAAAAGCAAAAGACAGTACATGTCTTGCAGGAGTTTGCAATATAATGAGGGGGCAAGAAATAACAGACAAACAAATATATGCAAAGCAAGTGATATACAGAATAAATAAGAAATATTTAAAAGACACAAGTCATTAGAGTTAAGAGGGGTTAGGGAAGGCTTCCCATAGAAGACTGGATTTTACTTGAGACTTGAAGGAATTCAGGGAAGTCATAAGGTAAAGACAAGGAGGGAGAGCTTATGAGACCTGGGGGAAAGTCAGTGAAAATTCCCAGAGCTGAGAGTTAGTGTCTTACTGATGGAACAGCAAGGAGCTCAGAGTTATTGAATAGAAAGGTAGGTGAGGGGGGGGGATAAGGTATAAGAAGACTGGAAAGGCATGGTGTCATAGGTTATGAAGGACTTTGAATACCAAATAGAGGATTTTATATTCGATACTGGAGGTAAGAAAGAGAAAGGGAACAGCAGGGGCTGAAGCTGATATGCACACAAAATAAAGGACATACTTTGCCTATTTCAAGATAAACTTTACATGGTAAAGCCTGGAATTTTTATGGTTATATGCAAAGGCACCTTCTGGTGACATAGGCCATCCATCATCATGACTATAATTTGGAATACAATTTCCCAAATCAGAAGTTTCTTCCTTCTTGCCTTACCGGAGGTTTAATATTTCAGATAAATGTGAAGAAACATGAGAGATATCTAACAATGTCTGCTCTAAGAAAAAAAAAAGGCTGAATAACAACATTGGAATCTATAGTACATCCCTGAAGGTTGGTGTTTATGAGAAATGTCCAGAGGACAAAAGTGTGGTAAGGAATTGTGCAACCCCTGCTGGTAACTTACGTCCTGAAACAAGAGATTTGATTACCCTTATCATTATCTGAGCTTGCTGAGCATAGCTCCCAAAGCTATTAGTGGTCATAAAATTACCCAGCTGGTTTTAAAATCCTACCATAGTATTTGACTCAGTGACCTCTTCGGTCAATGAATTTCACAGGTTGACTATACACACTCATAAGGCATTATTTACCTCAATTTGTTCTGAATTTACTGCCCTTCATTTTTATAAAGTATCTTCTTGTCCTCATCCTATTATGGGACAAGGTTAAAAAAATAGATTGGCCAGTTTTGACTGTGTCCTTTGTAATTCTGAATGTCTCAATCAAGGACACATTTAAAGGATCCTAGTTTAAAACAAAAAAAAAACTCTTCTTGAGGAAAACACAATATTAATGAGATTTTCATCTGAGGTTCAATTTTTGGTTCTCATAAAAATTGTTAGAGGAACTGAAGATGAAGGCATATTTTCTTCCACTTAATATTACAACTCAGGATATTGCATTTTTAATACACTTAATTATTATGTATCTCTAATGTCTTAAAAAACTATTATTAGCCAATAAGGTAATTCAAATTCATAAAACTATTTATTCATTCATTCAACAGATATATTTAAACCTTTGCTTAAAGCACTGTGAATTCACAGATAATCCTTCCACCACCTCAAACAAAGAATCTCTTCACACAAGGAGTCTAGGTTCAACACAGGAGCCATGAAACAGCAAGAGTAGAAGTCGACCTCTAACGATATTGACTCATTTCTGTCATTCTCTGACCAATGTATATCACCAGGATATTTACTAAAATCTTTAAGTATAAATAAAATTGTATTGTAGGAGGAAATAGACCATTTTTGGTAAAAGTAGATCAGTAGATAGATAGATAGATAGATATAGACAGACAGATAGATAGATATAGATGAACTCGTTAGAATGAAAAGAAATAAAGAAATGAGAAATACTAATAATAGGTCCGTGTCAGCCAGTCTCTCTATCATGGCTATATCATATTGGCATTATCCTCAGTTCTCTATTTCCTACCTCTGGGTATAATGCATTGGCAGATTCAGATGTTGAAATTCAGCCTATTCCTGCATTTGAAGAAGTCTTATTTCACAACTTTGCTATTGGGAAATTTTTTACAGAAAATTATAGTAACATTTAGAAAGTCATGAAAACATGCCCATCGCCCCTCACTCATCTAACTCCTCTGAAGAACCATGAGGAATATATGCATCGACTATCTAATAATTTCAATTGAATTACTAAAATGTTGTCCAAAAGACATGCTTTTCTTCTGCTCACTCTGACTAAGCAATTCTTTATTGGACAACATTGAGTTACCAGAATGTGTGCTCTACCGAAGACATTTTAACTGTCATGTTTAATCAACACGTCTGTTATTTTTTGTCAGTTCTGTGACCCTTTGCATTTTCATTCACCCATGCATTTATTTATTAATAATTATTGAATATCTGTGCTTATTTAGGCACTATATTCAACACTGTGAGGAATTTGAAGAGTATCTTTCTTCAAGAGTCTTACAACCTAATGAAGGGATAGGAAAAATACACATATGCCTGTGATCAAGGCAGGGTGCATGGCGAGTAGTATGCAAGAAAAGAGGTAGAAACAGAAAGAAGCAAATAACCCATCCTGAGAAGGATCAGAGAAAATATAATGAAGAAAATGGCATTTGATCTATATTTTGTGAGGTAATTTTGATCATTGGAAGTGTACTTCCAAAGCATGCATTATCCAAGAATCCAAGCACTCTATAAAAATGAAACCCTAATCCTCACAAAATCCAATATGACAAAACTTATAACCACACTTCAGAACCTGATGTAAAATGCTCTCTCCAACATCACCAGTGGGTTCTCAATTGCTTAGTGCTATGGTTTTCAATCACTTCACATACCTCTTGACCTTTCTTCAGTATTTGATACTGTTAAGTACCATCTCCTGTGAGATATTCTCTCTTCCCTGAATTAACATAATGCTCTACCCTCCTGTTTTTTTCTTCTACTTTGCATATATATGGTTCTCTTTTTTCCCAATCCATATCATACCCCCTACATGTGGATGTACTTCCCCACCTCCGGTGCTTTGTCCTGGGAACTCTCTTCTCTATCTATATTCTTTTTGTTTGAAATATTATCAGCACTAATTCTTCCAACTATTACCTCTGTACAGATGCTTCCCAAATCTATATATCCAGCCATCTAGTTAGCCAGGCTCACAAGCTAGGAGTCATCCTGAATTGTTCACTGTCACTCACCACCACTCCCTACATCCAAACAGTTGCCAAGTTTTGTCAATTTTATTTCCACACCACTTCTTACATCCATCTTCTTTTCTCTGCTCAAATACCAATCTAATTTAGGTATTCTTCATCTTCTACCTGGAAAATTGCACTAAAGTCCTAACAAGCTTCATCACTCCCAGTTTCTAAAAGTATGTATCTTCTACAATTTATATCATCTACCCAGCTTCCAAAATAACATTCCTAAAACATATATTTTATCATACTGATCCTGTGCTCAAGATGCTTCAGGGGCTCCCCATTGCTCTGCCATAAAATACAAACATCTGTGTTTGGCATTGAAAGCCATTTATAATCAGTATCAAATATATCTTTCCAGGGTGAAGACTTATTACTCCCCTAATACAATTTAAATTTCATCCAAATTAATCTACTTGTTACTGCATATTACCTTCCATCTCTCACCTCCAGGTTTTTGTGCAGGCTGTGCAATACCACCACCACCCCTTCTTGGAATCATCTTTTTTATTATTTATTCCTTCCAGATTTCCTATTTTTTTGTCAAGACTCAATTTGAGTGCTACTTCCCACAAGACATCTTTCTTGATTCCTTCCATGGTTGGTGCAAATTATTATACTCATTTGCCATTGATTTTCTTTTTATTTTTTATTTTCACATTAGTCATGATGTAAGCAAGAATTAGAACTGATAGGGGGAACCACCAGAAAGAGGAAACAAAACACAACAGAAGAAAAAAAAAATAGCAAATGGTATGCTTTGATCTGCTTTCAAAGTGCATAGTTCTTTCTTCTTTGTGGATAGCATTTTCCATCATGAGACCTTCTCAGCAATACAAGTCCTAGATCCTTGTATTGCTGAGAAGGGTTAAGTCTATCAATGTTAATCATTGCACAATGTGGTTGTACCTGTGTACAGTGTTCTCTGGGTTCTGCTTACTTCACTCAGCATCAGTCCATACAAGTCTTTCCAGGTTTTTCTGAAGTCCACCTGCACAATAATATTCCATTACAGTCATATACCACAACTTGTTCAGCCATTCCCTAATTGATGGGAATCCCTTCAATTTCCAATTCTTTGCCACCACAAAAATTGCTGCTATAAATATTTTTGTACATGTGGGTCCTATTCCTGTTTTTATGATTTCTTTGGGATACAGACCTGTAAGTAGTATTGCTGGGTCAAAGTTTTATAGCCCTTTGGGCATAGTTCCAAATTACTCTGCAGAATGGTTGGATCACTTCACAACTCCACCAACAACACATTAGTGTTCTAATTTTCCCACATCTCCAATATTTATCATTTTCCTATTTTGTCATGTTGGCCAATCTGATAGATGTGAGGTGGTACCTCAGAGCTGTTTTGATTTGCATTTCTCTAATCAATAGTGATGTAGAACATGTTTTTCATATGACTATAGATAGCTTTAATTTCTTCATCTGAGAACTGCCTTTCATATCTTTTGACTACTTATCAATTGAGGAATGACTTATTTTCTTATAAATTTGACTTAATTCTCTATATATTTTAGAAATGGGACCCTTATCAGAGACACTGGTTGTAAAAATTCTTTCCCAGTTTTCTACTTCCCTTCTAATCTTGGTTGCATTGGCTTTGTGCAAAATCTTTTCAATTTGATGCAATCAAGATTATCCATTTTGCTTTTAATAACATTCTCTGTCTCCTGTTTGGTCATGAATTCTTCTGTTCTCCACAAATCTGACAGGTAAATTATTCTGTGCTCTCCCAGTTTGCTTATATTATCAGCCTTTATATCTAAATCGTGTACCCATTTTGACTTTATTTTGGTATATGGTGTGAGATTTTGGTCTATGCCTAGTTTCTACTACATTTTTCCAGTTATCCCAGCAGTTTTTGTGAAATGGTGAGTTCTTATCCCAGAAGCTGGGGTCTTTGGGTTTATCAAATACTAGATTGCTACAGTCATTGACTACTATGTCTTGCATTCTTAACCTATTTCTCTGATCAACCACTCTATTTCTTAGCCTGTACAAAGCAGTTTTCATGATTGCTGCTTTAAAATAGAATTTAAGATCTGGAATGGCTAGGCCACCTTACCCTGCATTTCTTTTCGTTAATTCCCTTGATATTCTGGACCTTTTGTTCTTCCAAATGAATCTTGTTATTTTTTTCTAACTCTATAAAATAGCTTTTGGTAGTTTGATTGGTATGGCACTGAATAAGTAAATTAGCTTAGGTAGAATTGTCATTTTTATTATATTAGTTCGGCCTACCCATGAGCAACTGATGTTTTTTTTCTAATTATTTAGATCTGACTTTATTTGTGTAGTTTTTCACTTGATTCTCTAGGATTCTCTAAGTATATCATCCTATCATCTGCAAAGAGGGATAGCTTTATTTCTTCTTTGCCTATTCTAATACCTTAGTTTCTTTTTCTTCTCTTATTGCTGAAGCTAACATTTCTAGTACTACATTGAACAACAGTGGTAATAAGGGACATCCTTGTTTCACCCTCGATCTTATTGGAAATGCTTCTAGCTTGTCCCTATTACATATGATGCTTGCTGAAGGTTTTAGGTAAATGCTATTTATTATTTTAAGGAAGACTCCATTCATTCCTATGCTCTGTAGTGTTTTTAATAAGAATGAAAGTTGTGTTTTTTTCAAAAGCTTTTTCTGCATCTATTGAGATAATCATGTGGTTTCTGTTAGTTTTGGTGTTAATATGAAGAATTATGCTGATAGTTTTCCTAAGCTGAATCAGTCCTGCATTCCTGGTATAAATACTACCTGGTCATAGTATTATTCTTGTGATAAGTTGCTGTAATCTATTTGCTAATATTTTATTTAAAAATTTTTGCATCTGTATTCATTAGAGAAATTGGTCTATAATTTTCTTTCTGTTTTGACTCTTTGCTGTTTAAGTATCAACACCATATTTGTATCACAAAAAGAATTTGGTAAGACTCCTTCTTTGCCTACTTTCTCAAATAGTCTATATGGTATTGTAATTAATTGTTTTTTAAATGTTAGCTAGAATTCATTTGTAAATCCATCTGGCACTGTAGATTTTTTTCCTAGGGAGTTCATCAATGGCTTGTTCAATTTCTTTTTTGAGATATTGTTACTTAAGTATTTTACTTCCTCTTCTGTTAATCTGGGCAATTTATATTTTTGTAAATATTCTTCCATTTCACTAAGATTGTCAAATTTATTGGCATACAGTTGGGCAAAATAGTTCCTAATTATTGCTTTTTATTTCCTCTTCCTTGGTGGTGGATTCACCATTTTCATTTTTGATACTGGTAATTTGGCTTTCTTCTTTCTTTTTTTAAATTAAGTTAACCAAAGTTTTATCTATTTTATTGTTTTTTTCATAAAACCAGTTCTTGGTTTTATTTATTAGTTCAATATTTTTCTTAATTTCAATTTTATTAATTTCTCCTTTGGTTTTCAATGTTTCTAATTTGGTGTTTGAGGATTTTTAATTTGTTTTTTTTTTCTTTAGTTGCATACCCAATCCATTTATCTCCTCTTTCTCTATTTTATTCATGTAAGCATTCAGAGATATAAAACTTCCCCTAAGAACTGCTTTTGTCACACCCCATAAGTTTTGGTATGTTGTCTCATTATTGTGACTCTCTTGAATGAAGTTATTGATTGTTTCTATGATTTGTTGTTTGACTCATCCGTTTTTTAGAATTAGATTATTTAGTTTTCAATTATTTTTAGTTTATTTTTCCATGGCCCTTTATTACACATAATTGTTGTTGCATCATGATCTAAAAAGGATGCATTTAATATTTCTTCCTTTCTGCATTGGATTATGAGGTCTTTATGCCCTTGCACATGGTGAATTTTTGTGTATGTGCCAGGTACTGCTGAGAAAAAAAGTATATTCCTTTCTATCCCCATTTAATTTTCTCCAGAAGTCTACCATACCTAACTTTTCTATTATTCTATTCACCTCCTTAACTTCTTTCTTCTTTATTTTGTGGTTAGATCTATCTAGTTCAGAGGGGGGTGGTTGAGCTCCCCCACTAGTATAGATTTGCTATTTCTTCCTGTAACTCCCTGAACTTCTCCTCTAAGAATTTAGATGCTATACCATTTGGTGCATATATGTTTAATAATGTTCATTGTCTATAGTACTTTTAGCAGGATGTAGTTTCCTTCCTTATCTCTTTTGATAAGATCTATTTTTGCTTTTGCTTTGTCTGAGATCAGGATTGCTACCCCTGCTTTTTTTTACATCAGCTGAAGCATAAAATATTCTACTCCAGCCTTTTACCTTTACCCTATGCGTGTACCTCTATTTCAAATATGTTTCCTGTAAACAACATATTGTAGGATTAAGTCTTTTTATTAATTAATTTATCTTTAGTTTTCAACATTCAATTCCACAAGATTTTAAGTTCCAAATTTTTTCCCCATCTCATCCCACATACCACCCCAAGATGGTATGCATTCTGAATACCCCTTCCCCTAATCTGTCTTTCCTTCTATCTCTCCCCCACTCTTCTCTTATCCCTCCCCCTTCAATTTTCCTGTAGGGTAGGATAGATTTCTATACCCCATTTCCTGTATGTCTTATTTCCCAGTTGCATGTGAAAACAATTTTTTAAATATTTTTTTAAACTTTTGGGTTTCAAATTTTCTCCCTTCCTCCCTCCCCACCCACCCTCATTGAGAAGGCAAGCAACTCAATACAGGTTATACATGTGCAGTCATGCAAAACATTTCCATAGTAGTGATGTTGTGAAAAACTAAGTATATTTCCCTTAATCCTATCCCACCCGCCACTTATTCTATTCTCTCTTTTGACCCTGTCCCTCCTTCGAAGTGTTTGCTTTTGATTTCTCTCTACCCCAATCTGCCCTTGCCTCTATCATGCCCCTGTTCTCTTGTCCCCTCCCCCCATTTCCCTATAGAGTAAGATAGATTTCCATACCCAATTGAGTGTGTATGTTATTCCCTCCTTAAGCCAAATCTGATGAGAATAAGATTCACTCATCCCCTCTCACCTCTCCCCATTTCTCCTCCACTGTAAAAGCCTTTTCTTGTCTGTTTTGTGTGAGATAATATACCACATTCTACCTCTCCTTTTCTCCTTCTCCCAGCATAATCTTCTCTCACCCTTTAATTTTATTCTCCAGATATCACCCGTTCATCTTCAACTCACCTTATGCCCTCTATTTATCTATCCATCTATATACATACATATAATTTTTCCCTCCAACTACCCTAATACTGGCAAAGGTCTCATGAGTTACAAATATCATCTTTCCATGCAGAAATGCAAATAGTTCAACCTTAATAAGTCCCTTATGATTTCTCTTTCCTGTTTACCTCTTCGTCTTTCACTTGGGTCTTGTATTTGAAAGTTGAATTTTCTATTCAGCTCTGGTCTTTTCATCAAGAATGCTGGAAAGTCCTCTATTTCACTGAATGTCTATTTTTCTCCTGAAGGATTATACTCAGTTTTTCTGGGTAGGTGATTCTTGCTTGTAATACTATCTCCTTTGCACTATGGAATATTATATTCCAAGCCCTGTGGTCCCTTAATGTAGAAGAAGCTGCTAAATCTTGTGTTATCCTGATTGTGTTTCCACAATACTTGAATTGTTTCTTTCTGGCTGCTTGCAATATTTTCTCCTTGACCTGAAAACTCTGGAATTTGGCCACAATATTCCTAGGAGTTTTCCTGTGGGGATCTCTTTCAGGAGGAGATCAGTGGATTCTTTTACTTTCTATTTTTCCCTCTGGTTCTGGAATATCAGGGCAGTTTTCCTTGATAATTTCTTGGTTCTTTCAGGCTCTTTTTTTGATTGTGGCTTTCAGATAGCCCAATAATTTTTTAAATTCTCTCTCCTGGATCTATTTTCCATGTCAGTTGTTTCTCCAATGAGCTATTTCACATTGTTTTCTATTTTTTCATTCTTTTGGTTTTGTTTTACTGTGTCTTGGTTTCTCATAAAGTCACTAGCTTCCAATTGCTCCATTCTAATTTTTAAGGAAGTATTTTCTTCAGTAAGCTTTTGGACTTCCTTTTACATTTAGCCAATTTTGCTTTTTAAGACATTCTTCTCCTCATTGGCTTTTTGGACCTCTTTTGCCATTTGAATTAAGATATTTTTTAAGGTGATATTTTCTCCAGTATTTTTTGGGGTCTCTTTTAGCAAGATGTTGACTTGTTTTTCGTGCATCACTCTCATTTCTCTTCCCAGTTTTTCCTCTATTTCTCTTACTTGCTTCTCAAAATCCTTTTTGACCTCTTCCATGGCCTGGGACTGATTCATATTTTTCTTGGAGGCTTTGGGTGTAGGAGCTTTGACTTTGTTGTCTTCTTCTGATTGTTTGTTTTGATCTTCTTCATCACCAAAGAAAGATTCTATGATCTGACTTCTTTTGCAAGGTTTGCTCATGATCCCAGCCAATTATTTGAATTATAAAGTCTTTGTTAAGGTAGGGGTCTGTTTCCAGTGTGGAGACTGTACTTTCCCAAGCTTCAGGAGTTTTGCACAGCTGTTTTCAGAGATATTTCTAGGCACCTGTAAATTTTTAGTTCTTCCAAGGTGGTATGATCAAGCGCGAAGTGTTTACTCCTTTCCTGGCCTGTGCTCTGGTCTATGAGTGACCACAAGCACTCTCTTCTGCCTTGGGACTGTGGGGAGAATTTCTTCTCTACCACCACTACAAGCTCCATCACACCAGCACTCCTCCTTGCCCCAGTATCACCGCCCAGAACTGTAACCCAGATCCAAGCATAGGCAAAGCAAGAGAATCCTGCCTCAGCATCAGCAAAGATATCCCTGAAATTCCCCTCTGATCAGCCACTTGATTGCCCCTCAGTTTGTGGGCTGGAAGCTCCAGAAGCAGCTGAGGCCCTAGGGCTGCTCTCAGGGACTGGGGCTGGGAGCAAACTTCTCTCTCATTCCAGTCAGATTTTTCCTACTGACCTTCCTAGTTGGCATTTGTGGGTTAGATCTGGAAACTGCCACAGCTGCCCATGATTCAGTCCTCTGAGGCCTGCTCCAGGTTCACTGAAGCCTGTTTTGTCTGCATGCCCACGCCGAGCTGTGTTCCTCTCCCTACCCAGCATGATAGACCTTTCTGATCAACCATCCAGGTTATCTTGGGCTGAAAATTTGTTTCATTCTGTCTTTTTGTAGGTTCTGCTTCTTTAGAATTTGTTTAGAGCCATTTTTACAGGTATTTGGAGGGGTTTGGGGGAGAGCTCAAGTAAGTCACTGCTTTTACTCTGCCATCTTGGCTCCTCCTGGATTATTGTTTTTAATCTCTCCTGCTATCCACTTCCATTTTATGGGAGAGTTCATCCGATTCACATTCACAGTTATGATTATTATCTGTGTCTTTCTCTCTATCCTGTTTCCTCTCTGTTTATGCTTTTCTTTCAACTTTCTCCCTTTCCTTCCTCACTAGTGTTTTGCTTTTGACCACGACTTCCTTCAGTCCCATCTCCTTTCTATTAGCCCCCTCCCTTTTCTTCCCCTTTACCCTTACTACTTCTTCCCTCCCTTCTATCCCCTCCCTTTTCTTTTCCCTTATTCCTCCTACTGCCTATAGGGCAAGTTAGGTTTCTATACCTAACTGATTATGTTATTCCCTCCTTGAGCCAAATCTGATAAGAATGAGGTTCAAACAATCTCTCTCCCTTCTTTCCCTCTATTCTAATAGGTTTTTGTGCCTTTTCTTATAAAGTAATTCACCCTTGTCTGCCTCCTCCTTTCCTTTTCTCCCAGTAAATTCCCTTATTTAGATTGGATTAATCCACTTACTTAAATCTATTTAACCCACTTGATTAGATTTTTTTTATCATTACATCAAAGTCAACTTATACCTATCCCCTCTATGTATACCCCTTTAACATGTTATAATAACAATACAGTTCTCAAGAATTACAAGTGTCATCTTCCCTTGTAGGGATGTAAACAGTTTACTCTTATTAATAAAAATGTTTTCTTTTTTCCGTTTTGTTTACCTTTTTATGTCTCTCTTGAGTCTATATTTGAAGATCAAATTTTCTGTTGAGCTCTGGTCTTTTTATCAGTAAGGTTTGGAAGTCCCCTATTTCATTGAATATCCATCTCCTCCCCTGAAAGATCATGCTTATTTTTGCTGGACAGTTGATCCTTTGTTGCAAACCAAGCTCCTTTGTCTTATGATATATTGTATTCCATGTCCTATGGTCTTTTAATGTAGAATATGCAAGGTCCTGTGTAATCCTGACTGTGGGTCCATGATATTTCGATTGTTTCTTTCTGTCTGTTTGCAGCATTTTCTCTTTGACCTGGTAATTTTGGACTTTGGCTACTATATTCCTTGGCATTTTCAATTTGGAATCTCTTTCAGGAGGTAATCTATGGATTCTTTCTATGGCTATTTTACTCTCTGGTTCTAGGACCTCAGGGCAGTTTTTATTGATGATTTCCTGAAAGATGCTATCCAGACTCTTTTTGTCATCATGATTTTCAGGTAGACCAATAATTTTTAAATTGTCTCTCCTGGATTGATTTTTCAGGTCAGTTGTTTTACCAATGAGGTATTTTATGTTTTCATCATTTTTTCATTCTTTTCTTTCTGTTTGACTGATTTTCACTCTCTCATAGAGTCATTAGCTTACATTTGCCCAATTCTAATTTTTAACAAAATTGTTTTCTTTTACTATATTTTGTAATTCCTTTTCCATTTGGCCCATTTTATTTTTTAAGGAATTCTTCTCCTCAGTGATTTTTTTGTGTCTCCTTTTCTGTTTAGCCAATTCTGCTTTTTAAGGAGTTCTTTTCTTCCATTAACTTTTACCCTTCCTTTTCCAAGCTATTGACTCTCTATTGCATACCTCTCATTTCTTTTCCCAATTTTTCTTCTATCTCTCTTATTTGACTCTTAAAATTCTTCTTGAACTCTTCCAAGAAGGCTTTTTGGACTTCAGAAAAGTTCATATTCCCTTTTGAGTCTCTAGATGTGGGTTTGTTGACAATGATGTCCTCTTCAGAATTTCTGCTTTGATCTTCACTCTTCCCATGAAAACAATCTATAGTATGTTTCTTTTTGCTCATGATGTTTACTTATTTCTTGGCCTTCAAAAAGATTGATCTATCCTGGTGGGGAGCAAGGGGCCCTCTCCCAAGCTTCTTGTGTTGGGAGCCCAGGGCCTGGTCACAGGTTTTGTGTGCTGGGCCCTCCAATGCTGGCATTTGGAGGTTGTAGGGTTCTGGCAGCTTACCTGGTATTCAGCTGAAATCAGCAATGCTGGAACTCTAGGGCTAGGATTGGATAGTCTGGCCCCTGGAGATTGCCTACTCACCCAGGCCTTTCCTTTCACTTTCTTTGGCTCCTTTCATATAGATTTTTTGCTGCTAGGATATGTTTATCTGCCTGGGGTTTCCCCCTTGGAACTCTTTCCAGAATTTTGCTGAGGCACTGGGAGATTTGGCTGTCATAGAATGCCGAGGTATGTGGAGGTTTTTGGAGCTGATTTCCACTGATTCCCCTGCCCGTACTGAGGCACTCCTGGGTCTTGGTGTTGGTGTTTGCCTGCTCCATGAACTGGGGTTCAGGATCTGAGGTGGGGCTTTCCACTAGCTTGCTGGGATGCCTCCCATTCTGTACTGCTCCCCCTCCCCCAGGGCAAGAAGGGCCTTTCTGGTTAATCCCTCAAGCTACCTGGGCTACTGGACTGCTGCATCCCATCTTTCTGCTGTCTCATCTGTTCCAGGGTTTTTCCTGGGGTGTTATTCTTGGGCTTTCAGAGGTTAATAAGGGAGGGTGAGAGCAACTTATGTCTTATTCCACCATCTTGGCTCCTAGAAGTGGAACTTGCCATTGATTTTCTATTTATTTCTCTCCCTCTAAATATATATTTTATATATATATTTATGTGTGTGTGTGTATGTGTGTGTGTATACATATATACATACATACATACATACATACATATATACATATACATATATATATATATATTTATATATACACACACATATATATGTTGTTTCTTCCCAGTGGAATGTAAGTTCTTTTAAGACAAAGGAAGACTTAAGTTTATCTTTGTATCCTTAGTACCTAGCATAGGGCCTGGCATATAGCTGGCAATAAATGCTTGTTGATTTGAAAGGAACTGAATGATACTGAATTATTTTTTTTCCAAAACTCTTCCTTTTATGACAATGATCCCTAATAATGTGAAAGGATCAGGTTCAGAGGAAGTTGAGAAACAGAGATTCTCAGGGAAAGGGAGATAAATGGAATAAGTTCAAGAGGAAGAGGTATAATGTCTAGTTCAGAGTTTTGTCCAAGGCCTACCCTCCTTCTACTATCTTTAGGACCCACCCTTTCTAACATAAATTTATGAGAATCACTTTGTTAGAGACTCCCAAATCCATATGTTCTCTATATCATCAGATCATAGTGAAACAGCTGCGAGGGGAGGGGAGAGGTAGAGCTCAAAGACCATCTAGTCCAAATCTTACATTTTGCACATGAGGATATTAAGGATCAGAGAGATTTTTGAGACTTGCCTAAGTCACACAGATAATTAATGACAGAATCAGGATTCAAACTCAGGTCCAGTGACACCAAATTGAGCATATCTAAGGTCAACATTCTTTTCAGGACACCACACTACCCCTCAAGAACATAATAAATCTGCTGGAACCTTAATAGCATGCATGAATAGCTGAATCAGCTCCAGCACCTTCTCAATTGGATGTGAAGTACAGAGAATGGAAAATACAATAGGCAGTCAGAAGATGGTGGGGAAAAGAGAACTGCCACTTTTCTTCTAGTATTGCTTCAGTCACCGTCAGAAAAGCCACAAGTGAACAAAGCAGACTATTCCCCTACCTTTTAGGAGGGGAAGGGCGGAGGGAGCACTTAGTGGCAGGGATTAGAAACTGAAGGTTAAATTTGAATTCAGAGTCCCAAATTGAATCATATATAAATATAATAAATGAGAAGGCTTGGACTTTTCATTACTCCCAACAAACAGAACAGGTTAGAGAAGAAGAGAAATGGAGAGGTAAAGAAGAAAAGGGAAAGGGTAAGAGAGAGGGAGAAGAGAGAAAGACAGAGATAGAGACAGAGACAGACAGAGACAGAGAGATTGAGACAAAGAAGGGAGTGAGGGAGACCCTATCTATGCAGTTATATTCCTGTGTAGGTTTCAATCTACTGAAAAGAAATGTCATGGTCATAATTAAGAAAGATGGGAAGCTGTTGGAAAATAACTTTTATTAAAGAATATAGTTGACTGCTTTGGGGGACAGTGAGACACAAACTTGGAAGGAAGCAGTGCCAGATGGAGTATTATGATAGAAAGCCTCTCAAATAATGGATACCAGAGTTAAACCTTGAAAGGGACAGATTAGAAAAGTAATGCAATGAATTGAACAAGGAGACCAGAGATATGGATCAAAGTATTAGCTGTACTGCTCACTACCTGTGTGACCTTGGAAAGGTCACTGAACGTGCTTATGCTTCAATGTCATCCCCTGCCAAATGAAATGTTTGAACTCAGTGATCTCTAAGGTTCAAAAGGCTAGTAGTAGTTTGTCAAGTATGGTTCAGGTAGTCCTGATGAATTATAAGCATCTTTTATGTGGATCTAGGGACCTGGTCTTGAATCATTTAACATAAAAATCATAGGTTATTTAATATGAGTCAAAAATCATTTAACATAAAAGGAAATTTAGAGATCACAGAGATCCTCAAGTATAATTTCCTCATTTTAAAGAGGAAGTTGAGGCCCAAGGTTCTTAAAACAATGCTTTGTAATATAAAGCCATACTTTGCTTATTCTATTTAGTTAAAAACAACATATTCCTTCAGGAATAAGTATCACAATCTGTGCCATTTTCTTAAATACATTTGGTCAAATGTCATTGAAAGCAGGAGATTCTTTACAAAAAAAGTAATCCAAAGACCAAAAAGAAAGGCTGGAAAGGGACTTCAGAGAACAACTAGTCTAACTTATTCACTTTACAAATGAGTAAATTGAGGCCGACAGATTAATTGATTTGACCAAGGTCACGTGTTATAAATCAAAATAAATCAAGTGAGACATTTGAGACTAGGTCTTCTAACTCTGAGCCAAGGTTTTTATCCACTGTGTTAGGATTTCTCTGCTATAGAGAAAGACCTCAAAAAAGCATCCCAATTTCAAGAATCTTTTCCAGAGATAACCTGAACTTAACTATCATGAGTAAGTAACATCAGCCTGGGAATAGTACACAAATACAGTGTCTTGTGATTTATGTATCTAGCAGGTATATAAATGTAGCAGAAAAAAGAAGTCAAAGTCTTGAGTGGGTCAAAGGAATACAAAAACTATAGGAACACACAGAAGGTATGCCTAATTTTGTCATAGCTCATTGCGTTTTACCACAAATGTCCCAAGTTGTTAATGGAAAGGTATGCTACTATTACTACTACTACTACTACTACTACTACTACTACTATTAATAATAATAAGAAGAAGAAATAGTAGTAGTAATAGTAATGATAATGATAAAGTCCTATTCCAGTTTCACATCATGGTATGAAGGAGAACATAACTTATTAATGACTCCATCAGTTAAAGACAGATTCTAACAGATCCTATGAAGATGGAAAGACTCTAGAAATAAGCCTGGCAATGAATTTCTATATGAAGACCAATTTGAGAAACATTTTACCAAAGGTTTAACCACCAAGTGATCATTATTGTTTTTTGGACTACAAGAACTCATGAAGACTTGTGCTAAGATTTACAATAGATTGCTTGTCAATAAAACTCCCTTAGTAATTAAATTATAACTCTTTTGAATCACTGTCAAAAATAATAGTTCACATTTACCTAACATTTTTCTTCTTAACAACCCAATAAGGAAATTAGTTTAAGTATTTTTATTCTCATTTCATATATGGGAAAACCGAGGCTTTGAGAAGCGAAGAGACTTGATAACATTTGCATTGTATCAGAGAGCAGAGTGGAAGTCATTTCTGGCTCCAAGTCAAGTATATTTTTCATACTACTCTGCTTCTATAACTGATTGATCTCTCTCTCTCTTTCTGTCTGTCTCTCTCTCTCTTTCTAATGGGACTCAATATATGATCAGATGTAATGGTTTTTTTTTTTTCATGCCCTTAGCATAAGTTAAGTTTCTAGCCTTCCTGATGTTGCAAGAAAGCTAGTCATCTTTAGATTAGAGAGGGGGAAGTGGTATAGCCCTCCCTAACAGGGATGTAAATTAGAATTCTGATGATTTGAGTAGGGAGGTGGGGAGCATAATAGAGGGGACAGAATAGTGTGCATTGGTTCTCTTCACTTACACTTGGAAGGAGATTCTCTCTCTCTCTCTCTCTCTCCCTCTCTCTCTCTCTCTCTCTCTCTCTCTCTCTCTCTCTCTCTCTCTC
>NW_020954599.1:9775838-9778646 GCF_900497805.2 Vombatus ursinus
CTCTCTCTCTCTCTCTCTCTCTCTCTCTCTCTCTCTCTCTCTCTCTCTCTCTCTCTCTCTCTCTCTCTCTATATATATATATATATATATATATATGTATTTCTCTCTCTGCAGAGTGACTTATTTCTTTCCCCACAAAAAAGGAAAACTGGGATGATGTAAAAGGGAGAAGTTAGCCCCTGAAGAGGTGTGGGACCCTTGGAGATGACAACCATAGCAAATGGTAGTCAGAGGACCACCAAGTGTAGGGGCAGCTGACCAGAGGTCTACCCAGAGGGGGAAGCATGACCCTCAGATCTTGGCACCATGAATCAAAACTTCATTCATTCTTTCTTCGTTATGGCCCTATAATCTTACTAGTCGAACATACTGGTCTAAACATAGAGGTAATGGGGGTGAAGGATGGGATAAGAGGACAGGGAGAAAAGACACAATGCAGAGGGGAAACAAATCCACAAAGGAAAAGCAACTCGAACATGTGGATAGCATTCTAACTAGCTTTCCTCTAGAGAGATGAAATTAGAGCCCTCCAAAAGAAGAACTGCAATGCTGCTCTATCCCACCTTAAGCCCCACAATCATTTAAAGCCTGTGCTTTAGATCCTTCTTTTCAAACCTTTAATAATCTTCATTACTGACGTATTTATTCTCCCCGATTTCTCCCTCTTTATTTATGGAGCTCATTCTACATCATGTTACCCCCCCCCTTTTTTTAAACCAAGCCCTTTCTTTTGGTTTCCTAGTCCAATCACATTCAAGCTGCCTCTCCCTCATTAAGGTCCCTATACGGCTCTGCTCCCTACCATAGTTCTTTCCTGATTGTTGTCTGTTTCTCTATCCATTCTTGGTGGATTGAATAGCTTCCATAGTTCCACTTAATTTGCTTTCTCTTTCCCACCTTTGTGTCCTTTAATGGCCTCCCTGATGCCTGAAAGAATTCCCACCATCCCTTAATGAACTACCCACATTCAAATCCTTTCTCAAAAAGAGATTGGTAGTTCAGCGGAAAGAGTGCTGGACTTTGAGTAATAAGAGACCCAACTCTATGGGACCTTACGCAAATTAGGTAACTATTCTGGGCCTCAGTTTCCTCATTGATACAATTAAGTTGTTTCACTGGATGAACTGTATAATCCCTTCCAAGGCTAGATTGTATGACATGTTTCTATAGTTCTTTCCAAAGAAACTGCTTTATAGGAAACTCCAATTTAAATAAAGAGAAAGAAGATAATTAATCAATCAGCAAAAATGTGGAGGCTTCTCTTCCACTATCCTCTGCTACCCTACTTCCCTTAAACTACTGCTTTTTGGCTCCCAGCTAAAATTCTACCTTCTCTATGGTGCCTTTCTTGATCCTCCTCAATTCTAATCAGTTTTCCGTATCCAATTTACTTGGCATTTGGCTTGTTTGTACATAGTTGTTTGCATATTAGCTCCATTGTTAGACTGCTAGCTTCTTGGTAGCAAGAATTGTCTTTACTTTTCTTTGTTTCCCCAGCTCTTAGCAAGTGCCTGACACATAGGCAGTATTTACTAATTGTTGAATGACTGAGTCATGGTCAATCTGTTATTGTATTACTTGGATTATAAGGTAGAGTCAAACCACCACCAAATAAAGTGGAAGATGAGCACTTATGCAATAATATAAATACCCTAGTGTATTTTTTTTGGGGGGGGAGGGTAGAAGTAGTAATTTTATTAGCATTGAAAATTCTTCATGAACAAATGACATCTACTAGGTCAGATCTGTGTTACTGTACATATTATAATCTTATAGTACCCAAGGACAATAAGAAGTTAAGAAGCAAAGTCACACAACCTGATATGTGTAGGATTTACCCATGGCTTCCTAACTCCAGGGTCACCTCTCTCTCTACCATTGCTCACTGCCTTTCCAAGAGTTAACATGAAAAATTATAGACCAAGCCTATCACTTGCCCACAGAGCCCAAATTTCCTGACCTTTTTTGTACCATAGAAACTTAGCTTAAGCTTCCTGTGTGGGGATGTACTTGTTAAATAGTACCCAGTTGTTGTTGTTTTTTTCCTGGCATGCAATTTAGCTGCTAGTGCTGTGGCTCTTTTCACATCTTCAAAGTACATTCTAGCTGGCATATTGCTTCCATATCACCTTGGGCATGAATTGCTCTTTCCCCTTGTTCACAGAGCTGGGAATGGGCCAGGTGCTAATTGCATTGTAATGACCAGCGGGGCAGAACCTCACTAATGAGTTCTGACATCTCCTAGCCTTGAGTTCAATGGGAAAATGATACTCATATTTGTGATTTCCTTCCTTCTGATAAACAAGAGGCTTAATATTTTCTATTTTATCTGCAACTGAGTTTTGTTCATTTCTGTTTTTACATGAATTTGGGGGGCTAAAATAAGCAATTCTCTTCTCAGAAATCAAATTCAAAAAGCAGACAATTAATGCATGTTAAAAATATGAATGAGAGGTTAGAAAACACCCAAGAATGTGAGCTTTTTTATTTTTTCACATTTAATAATGCAGTAAATAAAGCTATCTTCACTTTTTTGACATCTTGCTCACAGTAAGACTGTTAAACTACTAACAGAGAAAGAGTTTCCCTTTGCTGATTCTACGTTATTTACCATCAAGATACTTAAGAGACAGTGCCTGTGGGGTGCAGGCAGAAAAGCATATTGCCTAGATGCTGGAGAATGCTTCTCCCTTATAATGGATTGATTCTTCATTCAAAGAATGTCTCCAAATCCTATGTGGATCTCCACTTAATTTCTCTCTCTCTCTCTCTCTCTCTCTCTCTCTCTCTCTCTCTCTCTCTCTCTCT
>NW_020954599.1:9778656-9782677 GCF_900497805.2 Vombatus ursinus
TCTCTCTCTCTCTCTCTCTCTCTCTCTCTCTCTCTCTCTCTCTCTCTTTTTCACTCCCTCCCTTTTATTTAATGTCTTCAACTACTCCTTTTTATATAAACATAATATTGAAAGATTGCAGAATCCTGCAAATTAATAACAATGGGAAAAAATCATTAGGATTCTATGCTCTTCTTGGAGTATGAAAAAAAAAAGATCTCCCCCTCTGATGAAATGTCATGAAAGCATGAAGCTTTGACAGATGTGAAAATGGAGGAATGTTTGTCACTTGTCTTAATGACATTTCTGGACATTGGATAGCTCCTTCCTTCTTGCCTGCCACCAAATAAAAAAAGTCTCTGTGAATGTGGGATCACTTTATGAAAATCAAACAAGGGGCACACCAAGCCAAGGAGGTACTGCAATCCTGTTCTTTTGGCAAGTATAGAAAAAAACTCATTTAATTCAATGAAAGATCAGATCCAAACTTGAACCAACTATAACCTTTTCCCACAGTTGGAAAGATGCTTTCTCCCATTGCATGCAAGAAAATGTACATCTTAGTTTCAGTAAAAGAGATAAGGGAGAATCATTTCAAATATTGTGAGTAAGGCTGCAACTGAAATATGTGTAACTCAAGCCAATCCCAACCAGGAAATACTAGAAATGCTAAAGTGAAAACTTTCTTTTAAACATTTTCTTTGAGATGAAATTTAAAATCATTTGAATTTAGCCTATCATATCTTTCAAATCATATTAGTTCTCCTTACTTCAAAGTGGAAGGTACTATATCAGTGGATAGAGGGTTTCAAAAAAGAAAAAGAAAACTGGGCTCAAGTCCTGCCACTGACAAATACTGGCTGTGTGACCTTGGGCAAGTCCTTCGACCTCTTAGGAGTTGTAGAATATTTGTGTAGCAATGCCCCATACCAATGAGACAAAACTTAAAAAAAAGTATTTCAACATTCAGTTTTCATATTCCAGCATACTATAAAAAATAGCCAAACACATGCAGTGGAGAAAGCATTTTTACCCCGTTTCTGTTTATTTAACATGTGCAGTTTCCCCAAACTGAAGCTCTTAATTCAGTTCCCATAATATTACTTGGTCATAATGAGGTCAATAGGAGTTTGAAGTGGGTCTATGTGAATTAGTAATAGAATGAACTCACATTTTCCTCTTCCAGTGGAATACCAAAGAATAGGAAGACACAGACCCTAACAAATGCACGAGGGAATTTGGAGGATCTTGTTTCATTAAGTGAGATTTGGGAGGAATTTGTTGTTGCATAGCCACCAGTAAGCACAGCAGCTAGAATATGGGCTGAATCCATGATTTTGATACAATGCAGACTTGGCAGTTGAGAGTTGCACAGTCTCTCCCCTCATAATGACTTGATGCCTCACGCAGAATCTATTCATTCATTCAATAAATTTTATCTATTGTCTACGTTATTCAAAGCCCTGTTTTAAGTACTCTGATTGGCTTCATAATCTGGTGACTTCCTCCAGTTCCATTCTTTCTACACCTTTCTACCTATTACATAGTCTTTGACCCAGTGACACTGGCCTCCTTACTGTTTCTTAAATGTGACATCCCATCTCCCAACTCTGAGCATATTCATTGGCTTTCCCCCATGCCTGGAATGTTCTCCCTTTCATCACTGGCTCCTGGCTTCCCTTACATCCTTCAAGTCTGAGCTACAGTCCTGCTTCCTGTAAAAAACCTTTCCAGTTCTCTTTAATCTTAGTCCCTTCCTTCATATCACCTCAAATATATCTGGAATATATCATGTTTATACATAGCTGTTTGAATGATATCTCTCCCATCAGACCATGAACTCCTTGAAAACAGAAACTGTTTATTTTCCTCTGTTTTATATCTGTAGTACTCAGTGTGATGATTAGCACATAGTAAGCACCTTAGAATGCAAGTAAACTGGGGATTGCAAAAATGTAAAAAACCCAATACCTGCTCTGACAAAGTTTAAAACAATCCACTAATTCTCTAAGGGCCCCAAATTCCTCCTCTGTGAAAAATGAAAGCTATTCTTACTGATTTCTAAGGTCTTTTCCAGCTCTGGGATTCTATGATTCTGACTGCTGAGGATATCATACAATGATAGAATTGGAGCTTAAAGTGGCCTTATAGATCATTTTAACTAGAAAGGTGAAAGGAGGGGTCCAAATTGATACAGGTTCTGTCAGAGATGAAATTGGGACCCAGGTTCTCTAAAGTGTATGCATTTTATTTTGGCATCCTATCTTAGTGAGACGACCTGTAGACAAATGACTCGCAGTGGAATTGGAAAGCATATGAGTATCACAAATAAGAGAAGACTAGTATAGAGTTCAGAAGTGGGTGGAAACCTTCTCTATGGTGGTGATCAAGAAGGTTTCATTGGGGAAATAGAACTTAAAGTGGGCTTTCTGGGATTGCTATGATATCAATGAGTAAAGTTAGCTGCTAGAACCCTCCCCCCAAAATATTTCATATATTTTTTATATACTTATGTAAGGGCAGAGGTCATGCAGAGTTCTCAATTGAAACAATCAAACAATCAAACAAAACAAACAATTTATCATTCAAAAACATTTCAACTGAGGGCAACAAGGTGCATATTGGCATTGGCCAAGGACACTCAGTCACACCCTCTGGGTCTTGTATAAAATAGCAAACCAGTTCAGGATCTGGGATTTGAGCATCAGGCTGATGTAGGTAGAAGATCACCCTAGCCAAGCCCCTGAGAAGGAATTCCCTGTTGGAATGGGGAAAGAGAGAGAGCTTCTATTTTCTTCCCCACTCCATCTTTCACTTTGAAAAATACAGGGCTTTTGAACTTCAGAGGGTTAGAGGTTTTCAAATTCTCATTGGGATCCTAGACGAATTCCCAGGATGGCAATATTGGGTAGAAATATCCATATTGGGAGCCAAGGTTAAACTAGATACCCTGAGGAAAGACAGTTTCAGAACTCTACACAAAGTCCATCAGAAAAAATACCCCATGTCTAAGGGGAATTTCACCAGAATACAACAAAAGAGAGAAAAGAACTTCCAACAATCTAAAGTTGTTACATACCTTTGCCCTATATTCTTTCAGCTTGAGCCCATTTTCCCCCATATGATATATTTATGGAGAGTATATCAAATTTTTTTTTGGAGGGGAGAGGGGTGTTGGGGCAGATATTTTTACTATACCACCTTATTAAATGTCGTTTTTCCAAAAGCTAATTACATCTGGATGACCGATATCAATTGATGATCTTTGTGGGGAAGCACACCAATGGCAGCCTATCAGCCATCAGAAAACCAGCCCAACCCCTAGAAACAAGAGGGAAGAAAAGTAGCCAGCCACCCTCTGGGAGCCCATCTTGGCAGATTTTGCTGTCTCCCCAAACAGAATAAAAGCTCTCTGAGGGTAGGGGCTCTTTCATTTTTATCATGTTATCTCTGGAGCCTGGCAGAATGACAAGTAGGACCTTTAATAAAGGTATGTCAGTTGATTGATTGATGAGTTGATTGATTAAATTTTCTGGTGCTCATTTTCCTTCTCAAGTGAATGTGTCTATGATTATATTTCCTTTATGATTACAAAAATATGATCCTGGTGGGAGACAACATATCTACTTTCTGAGGACCAACATTATTCATCTCCTATGGTCAGTAAACACCAATTCCTCTGACTTCCAAATCCAATAATACTGAATTCTCAGCTGCCTAAGTGTTACTAAACTCCTCTTGTATAATCCTTGTTTCCTATTCCCTCATCCCTATTCACTTCAAATTCCCTTGTCCAATGTGCCACTCTAAATCTACTCCTTCAAACACATTGCCTTCAATCCATTATGCTTTCTTTTAAAAATATTAATTTATTTTTAACATTTAAAAAATATTCAGCTCCAAATTCTCTGCCTCCCCATCCCCTACCTTGCCCATTGAGAAGCCAAGCAATATAATAATTTATACATGTGAAATCATGAAAAAATTTTCATATTAACCATGCCAACAAAGCAAGAAAAAAAAACAAAGTGAAAAGATTATA
>NW_020954599.1:9782687-9828571 GCF_900497805.2 Vombatus ursinus
ATATATATATATATACATAGTAACCAATTATTATTTTTTCTTGATTATGTGTATTTGTTACCAAGCATTAGTTTTTCTTTCCGCTTTTTTCCCAATGGGATAATAAATTGGAGAAAGAGAAGATATATTAATGCTAATGTTTATAAATAAAAAGAGGAAAATGGAAAAGTGCTACAGATATGGAATGTTAGATACACTTTTAGATGAGGTCACTATATTTTTACTTTTGTTTATTATTTTACTTTGTTACAAAAGATCTTTCATAGAGGGAGGATGATTAGTGAGTATTTATAATGTAAAAAACAGAATATAGAAATAAAACTTTTTTTAATTATGTAGTGGTATCAGACTGAACATGTTTTATTTCTTAGGAACTCTTAGGTCTGAGGCATGCCTATAGATGAGTAAAGGGCAGCTTAGGTGTGGAAGAAGCTGGGTAGCCCGCACAACCTGTAGGCGACAATGGTAGTCATTTAGTATGTTTTATTTTATTCCTTTTAACTTTATGGAAATGAGTAAAAGCATGCATTGAATTATATATGTTTGTGGAAAAAATTGGGACACTAATTTATTGTTGGTGGAATTGTGAACTGATCCAGCCATTTTGGAGAGCAATCTAGAATTTGCCCAAAGAGTGATTAAGCTTCCTATACACTTTGACTTTGCAATGCCACTATTTGGTTTATTTCCAAACATGATTAGGGAAAAAGGAAAAGAACCTATATGTTCTAAAATATTTAGAGCAGCTTTCTTTGTGGTGACAAATAAGTGGAAATTGAAGGGATGCCCATCAATTGGGGAATGGCTGAAAAAGTTGCAGAAAATAATGAAGAGGAAAATAAGCAGAAACAAAAGAATATTGTACACAGTAGCAGCAATGTTGTTTTAAGAATGACTTTAAGTAAAAAAGTCATTGTGACTATTATAAATATCTAAATTAACTATAAAGAGTGTATGAAGAAAGACAATATGTGTATTCAGAGAAAGAGCTGATAAACAGAAGCATGTATAGAATAATTTTACATATATATGGTTATATATGTACATATGTATATTTGTGTATATACGTGTGTTGTGTGTACATATGTGTATTCTGCATGCGTGTATGTATGTACATATATGTACATATATATTATCTTTGTATCTAATGGTAGCCATCTCTAGAGTGAAGGTGGGGAGGAAGAGAAAAAAAGGAAAAAGAAAAGGGAAAAAATCACATGATAACTTTATTATATATTTAAAAGGAATAGCAAGATTTGCATGGTGAATTTTTGGTTTTACACGCAATCACTTTTTTTCACTATGCTATGTTGTGGAAGTATTTGTTTTATTCTGTGAATTAAGAATATGTATGTATGTATGTACATGAACAATCCATTCCATAGTGCTAACGTGATTTCATTAAGAAAATATGAAAGGAACAGAGAGGATTTTTCCCAATAGTGTAAAAGACCATTAACCCAAGAGACAAACTAAGAGATTAAATAGATTATTTCATATGAACTATACCCCTAGTCTAATGAAATAATAGAAAACTCACAAAAGGAACTGAGATAAGGAATCAAGGTAATCAGGTTTCCAAGGGTCATTGAAAGTTTGATGTTTCCTTTAGAGGCCTGGTGGTGTTAGATGATTTGCATAATTGGAGGTTTAGTGTGACATTGACAGCGTCAGGTCCTTATTTTTTTTAACTAGATCAGAGAAGTGGTCAGAATCACCTTTTGTTCATTAAAAATATATTATGTCCACAACAATTCTGTGAGGAGAGAGGTGTCACAGAAGCAACATTTTAAGAGTTGGAGGGGACCTTACTGGCCACCTAGTCTAACCTCTACACAAAAGGAAATCCCACTGTGACACCCACAAGTTGTCATAGAGTGTTTACTTAAAGAATTCCGATGAGAGGAAATCCGCCAACTCACCTGGCAGCTTATTCCTCTTTTGGACAGCTCCAATTGTTAAAAAAAAAAAATCCTTCCTAACATCAAGCCTAAATCTGCCTCTTTACAGCTCCTACCTATTGTTCCTAATTCTGCCATCTGGAGCCAAATAGAATAAGTCTAGTTATTCTTCCACATGACAGTTCTTACAATATTTCATATCTCCTTGAGTTTTCCTCTTTCCAAGATAAATATGCTCACTTCCTTCTCAGGATCCTAATATGACCTGGAATGAAAGGCCTTTACTTTTGTGATTGCCCTCCTCTGTATACTCTCTGGCTTATCAATGTCCTTCTTAAACTGTAGTACCTGGAACACAGCACAATATTCCATATAAAGGCAGATTACAATGGTACTATCAATAGCCTATTACCAGAAGCTTCTCTTCTTATACTCCAAGATAGTATTAGATTTTTGGGCTTCCACAGCACAGAGCTGGCTTGTATTGACCTTGAAATCTACTAAACGTCCCAGATTTTTTTTCAGAACTGCTATCCATCTATACCTCCCCCCATCTTATTCTCATATAGGTGTTTTTTTGTACTCTAGTGCAAGACTTTACATTTATCCTTGTTGAATTTCATCTTATTAGGTTTAAATAAATAAATGTTCTATCCTGTCAAGAGCCTTTTGGATCCTGACTGTGTCATACAGAGTGCTAGCTTTCTTTCTTTCCCAGATTTTTGTTATCGATAAATTTGGTGATCATACCAGCTATGCTTTTATCAATGTCTTTGATAAAAATGTAAAACAGCAATACTCCAATGGAGACCTCCTGCCACATTGACATCGAACCATTAATAAATATTCTTTGTGTTTAACCAGTTCTGAATCCAACTGATTGTATTATTGCTTAATCTAATCTATGTATCTTCATCTTCTCCTAAAAAGTAAAATGAAATATTTTGTCGCAAGCTTTGAGAAGGCTTTAATTGGGGGCAGAGCCCACTTTGCAGCGTAAAGGCAGGAACTCTCCTGACCTCTCCCCCAAACATCTTCAAATACCTTTAAAAATGACTCTAAACAAATTCTAGAGTAGCAGAACCCACAAAAAAGATGGAGTAAAACAAATTTCCAGTCCAAGACAACTTGGAAGGTCAGCAGGAAAGGTATAATACACTTCAGTAAGAGTGGAGCTCAGCCCAGCATGGGCTTCACCAGTGCAACACACCAGGAGCAGGCCTTGGGAGTGACTAAACTGACAGTGGCAGAGGTAGTAGCAGCAGCTGCTTCTGCATCTCTCAGCCCACAGATGGTAAGAGGGTCAAACAACTGGTCAGAAGGAACTTGCAGGGGTCTTTTTGCTAGCACTTGAGCAGGACTCTGTTGCTTTCCCCATACTTGGTTTCGGGTCACAGTTCTGGGTGACAATCCCAGGGCAAGGAGGAGCACTACAATAGCAGAGCTTGCAGCCACAGTGAAAGGGGGACCCTCCTCAGAGGGTGCTTGCATTTGCTAACAGATGACATCATAGGCCAGGAGAGTAGTAAACACTGTCCTCAGATCATACCACCTTGGAAGAACTGATAATCTCTGAAAATAGCTGCACAAAACCCCTGAAGCTTGGAACAGTGTACCCTCCACCCTGGAAGCAGAGCCCCACTTTAACAAAGAGTTAAAAGTCAAGTAACAGGCTGGCAAAATGAGCAAACAACAGAAAATGATTTTGGCCATAGAAAGTTATATGGTGACAAGGAAGATCAAAACACAAGCTCAGAAGATAACAAAGACAAAGCTCCAACATCTAAAGCCTTCAAGAAAAATATAAATTTGACTCAGGCCTGTAAGAGCTCAAAAATTTTGAAAATCAAGTAAGAGAAGTAGAAGAAAAGTTGGGAAGAGAAATGACAGTGACACAAGAAAATCATGAAAAAAGAGTCAACAACTTGGTAAAGGAGACATAAAAAAATACTGAAAAAAAAAACACCTTAAAAAAAACTAGGCCAAATGGTAAAGGAGGTCCAAAAAGCTACTAAGAAGAATGCCTTAAAATGCAGAATTGGCCAAATGGAAAACGAGGTCCAAAACCTCATTGAAGAAAATAATTTCTTGACAATTAGAATGGAGCAAATGAAAGCTAATGACTTTATGAGAAACCAAGAAACAATGAAACAAAACCAAAAGAATGAAAAAAAATAGAAGGCAATGTGAAATATCTCACTGAAAAAACAACTGACCTGGAAAATAGATCCAGGAGAGATAATTTAAAAATTACTGATTTACCTGAAAACCACAATCAAAAAAGGAGTCTAGACATCATCTTTCAAGAAGTTATCAAGGAAAACTGCCCTGATATTCTAGAACCAGAAGGTAAAAATAGAAATTAAAAGAATCCACCAATCACCTCCCAGAAGAAATCCCAAAATGAAAACTCCCAGGAATATTATAGCTAAATTCCAGAGTTCCCAGGTCAAAGAGAAAACATTGCAAACAGCCAGAAAGAAACAATTAAAATATGGTGGAGCCACAATCAGGATAACACAAGATTTAATAACTTCTACATTAAAGGATCAGAGGGCTTGGAATATGATATTCTGGTGGGCAAAGGAGCTAGGATTAAAACCAAGAATCATCTACCAAGCAAAACTGAGTATAATCCTTCAGGGGGAAAAATGGATATTCAATGAGACAGAGGACTTTGAAGCATTTTTGATGAAGAGACCTGGGCTGAATGGATAATTTGACTTTCAAATATAAGACTCAAGAGAAGCATAAAAAGGTAAACAGGAAAGGGAAATCATAAGGAACTTAATAAGGTAAACTATTTACATTCCTACATTGGAAGATAAAATTTATAACTCATTAGACCTTTCTTATTATTAGAGTAGTTAGAAGGAATATATACAGACAGGGGGCACAGTTGTGAATTGAATATGAAAGGACAATATCTAAAAATAAAATTAAGGAGTGAGAGAGAATGTGCTGGGAGAAGGATAAAGGAAGAGGGAGAATGGGGTTAAATATCTCACATAAAAAGAGGTGAGAAAAAATCTTTTACAGTGGAGGGAAAGAAGGGAGAGAATTTGGAACTCAAAGTTTTAAAAATAAATGTTAAAATTGCTTTTACATGTAACTGAGGAAAAATAAAATACTAAATAAAAATTGCCAACTAATTGGCAAATAAATTGTTTTTTGATAAAAACAAGGTTAACTGTATCCATAGTATTCACCTCATCTATTAGTTCAATTATTCCTTAAAAAAGGAAATAAAGTTAGTCTGGCATGATCTTCCTGGAAGGAGCCATGCTAGCTTTGTAATTACTACTAAATTTTTCTTGATGTTTGCCAACCATCTCTTTAATCATCTGTTCTACATGTTTTGTAAGGAAAAGAATCAAGGTTACTAACGTGTGGTTTGTAGATTCTGTTATCTCTCTGTTTCTCTATCTTCTCTTTCTGTCTTTCTCTCTGTGTGTCTATCTGTAGGTTTTGGTCTCCGTGCATCTCTTTCTTTTTGTTACTGTGTGTGTCCTGTCTCTGTCTGTCTTTATCTCTGGCTCTGTCTCTTTGTTTCTGTCTCTATCTCTGTGTCTGTCTCTGTGTCTCTCTCTCTGTCTCTGTCTCTCTCTGTCTCTCTCTCTCTCTCTCTCCCTCTCCCTCCTTCCCTCCCTCCCTCTCCCTCCTTCCCTCCCTCCCTCTCCTTCATTTGAGACATTGGCTTCTCCACTTTTGTGATAACTCTTTCATATTGCATGCTCAGCACTGACAATGCATTTCTACCAGTTCATTTAGGAAATAAAGATGCAGTTCATCTAGACCAAATGATTTAAGTTCATTAAGGACACCTTAGTGCTCTCTTACTATCTCCTAAATTATACTTGGAATCAACTCCCTATAAGTCATGTTTGTTCTATTGCTTCAAATGTCAAGGTCATTGACTGACAGAGAAAAAATAAGGAAAATAATAAATGATTAGCTTTAAAAATACTATTTTCTTTGGTCTTTAGCTCCCCTCTTCAGCCTTAGTGCATTATGAGGTTTAGCATTTTAATTGAAGCATGTCACAATCTTATTTTTAATCTTCTGTAACTTGAACTTCTTCTATCTTTTTTATATCAATGCTTTTTTTAAAGATCTGAGTTGGGTGGTGAGTTCCCTGGGGTTCCATATTGATCTCTTCATACAAATCTGATATTTTTGTCCTCATAGCAATAGTTTCCCTTTGTTTTTTTCTGTTTTTTTTTTTTTACTTTTCCTTTTTGAGAATCTCCCTTCCCTCTTGGACTGACTTACCCTGAAGCATTTTATTCTATGAGATCTTGCCTATTTTTCTTATGAATTATGTGGAATCTTCTTTTCCAAAATCTAGGGTACCTGTCAAATTTAGCTTAGATTTTTATCATTTGTCACAAACTCTAGGATGGTATGGTCACTTATTCCTAATGTTCCCATCATGTACACTGTAGGACAAAAGTTTCTCTTTTTTAGTGAGAATTAGATCCAGAATAAATTGTCACCTTTTCATTCTTACTGCCTTCTGATGAATGAAATTATCATAATAAGTCAAAGAATTATTAGCTGCACTACTTTTCTGAGAGATACAGACAGACAGATGCACTCCACATCTATTTTCTTTCTGTCCAAATGGTCTGTAGTAAACCTCAATGACAAAACCACTTTTTTCTTAGTCTTTTGATGTTCATCTAAATACTCTTTATGAAGCTTCACACTCACTCACTGACACACACACACACACATACACACACACACACACCATACTCTGGTTTAATGGATTTTTTCTCATGAATATACCTTCTTAATATATAATGCTACCCCATTCAAAGTAGAGGTCTTCTGAAATACCTTGTGTCTTGAAACTTTATATGTGATCTTCCAATAAGATAGTTCTTCCTAAGTGGTATGTAATTTTGTTTTAAACTTTAATATACTTATGTAATTATCAAACTTTCAAAGACAAGAATTTCCCTATACTCAATGCAAAACAAGTAATTTATTTCCCTATGTTTAATTCTGTCATAGAGGTTCAAAGATTGAGATGGCCTTTCTTCACTCAAAATTGTCCCTTTCACCTAGGAATTATTCCTTCACAATTCATGAGTAAACTTCAAATGGTCTCCCTAGCTGATATCTTCAGTCTTGGCCTACTTCCTGGGAGCTTACACAGTGTGGTATAGGAAGGCAGCATGGCATAGGGGAAAATACTTCAGTCATGATGAGGAGCCTCAGGAAATGAGCTCTACTTTCCAACTCTGCCTCTTGGTATCTTTGTGACCTTGGCCAAAACATTTAACCTTTCCATCAGAATGAATTCTAAGAACTGTCATAGCAGTTCATGTCACCTGAAACCACATGTAAGCATCACTGCAGAGCAAAGGGATATGGGTATGGGAAAAGCCAAGGCAATATCATACACTGAATGTTTTACTCTACCATTCTTTATTTCCACTCTGAAAATGAAGCAAAGTTCTTTTTTTCCACTTAAGTTGATAAATCTCCAAAGATAGCACAGGTATACTCTTTTAATTGAATAAAAACAATAAGAAAAATTCATACTTTATAAAACTCCTTCAGGTTGGTGAAAAATGATACCTTTTTGCTTCCTAGGTGAGTTGTATCCTGGAAATCTTGGAATCAGGACTCTGCAGAATCCCAAGAGACCAGTGTACCTCAGATTTCTATGAGCTTTCAAGTCTACAAAGGGTTTTGCATACCTTATGTCATTTGAATCTCATGACAATCCTGAGGGGGAGGCATTAGTTATATTATTTCTCTTGTCTAATGGATGGGAGAACTAAGACTCAGAGAGGTTCACTGAATTACCTACGGTCAGACAGTTATGAAATGTCAAAGATAATCTCTCTTTGTCTCTCTCTCTCTCTGTCTCTGTTTCTCTCTGTCTCTATCTCTGTCTTTCTTTGTCCCTCTGTCTCTGTCTCTGTCTCTCTGTCTTTGTCTCTCTTTGTCTTGCTGTCTCTGTTTCTCTCTTTGTCTCTCTTTTGTCTCCCTCTATGTCTCTCTCTCTCTCTCTCTCTCTCTCTCTCTCTCTTTCTCTCTTGATCAATCATCTGCTGAGCCTCTGGGTGAGGAGATGTATTACCAGTGACAGTAGGTGGCAAATGTCTGAATCTAGGGAACGAAACAAACCTCATATTGGCTAAAAACACAAGGAAAAGTTTGGTGTGGACATCTCTTAGGGACTCTTCATGAGTCCATTTTTATGCTATAATGCTCCTAAGTATAAAATATAGAAACATCTTCTTTCACTGGAGAGAGCTGATTAATGATAAGCTGTAGACCACACTTAGCCTAAAGATATATATCTGACTGTTTCACATGAGGTTTTTCCCTTGTCCATGGAAAAGGTATGCCTAGGAGGGAGAAGATATGTATGTGTTTCTGTGTGTATGAAAATTTTTTATGAACTTTGGAGGAGAACTAGGTGCTGAATTAAATTATTCTTTTTTTTTCCTCTAGGTGATAAGCACCAACTCTAATATAGTGTATGGAGTATTTTCCCTAAATGGCTATTGGGGTGTTCTGTTTTAAAAAATGCTAGCCTCATGGTAGGCTCGAAAATAAAAGGATTGTCATGGCATGGATCTAGAAAGAATCAGAGCTCAGTTAAATCCAGGGAACTCTAGGCAGACAATAGTTTTTACCACTGAGCACTAGTCGATGTTCATTGGGTAATTTTGTTTTATATCTACTTTCCATTGCCTTCAAAACTATTTTTGAAATTCTGAATAACTTCCCCCCCCCTGCAAAAAAAGCCCTACAAAATGCAATCTGGTGATTTGGACTGCTAGATATTAGAAGATAGAAGAAGCAGGCATCCCATAGTTGTTAATCATCTCTCTCACCACAAATTATCTTGAATGTAAATGCTGTATTTCTCCAGTAGAATGTAAACTCCTTGAAAGCAGGAACTTTTCCATTGCTTAGTATAGTGTCTTGAATATAAATGGTTGTTGAAATTAATTGAACAACATCCTGTTGTAATAACAATATGAAGAACAGGGTGGGGTGGGGGAGGTGGAAAGTAACTAATGACATTAGACGGCAAATATCTGAATCTAGGGAACCAAGCAGGCCACATACTGGCTAAAAATATAAAGAGCTTGATGTCTTGAGGAAGAGATTAGGAATGAGGTAAGATTTTAACAGGGTAAGAATGAGAACATCTAAAATAGGGACAAAAGGAACTTAAATTAGTTGTATAAAGAAGCTGTTTCCCCAGAGAGCTCTTATAAGCAGGAAGTCTCAAAGTAAATGCAACAAAATTTTGATCTTGATTGGATAAAATATTGGTGAACCTGACATTTTACATTTTATTTTCCTTCTTAAGGCAAATTATGAGAATTGTAAAAGTCACCATGTTTATTTAGGGATAAAGTATTAGCCAGTTGATGTTACTAAAGGTGGCCTGAATATGAAATATGATTCCTTCAAGAAGAATCTTCCAGGTATCAGTGAAAGGGAATGCAAGAGTCTCTTAAGAAGGAATCAGTGCATACTGTTAGGGATGAGGAGGAGAAGGAGGATGAGGGGGAAGATAAGCACATATACAGCACCTACTATGCACCAGGTACTATTAAATAACTTACAAATATTATCTCATTTAACGTTTACAACAACCCCAAGAATAAAGTGTTTTTATTATCTTCATTTTACCATCAAGGAAACTGAGGTAAACAGAAATTAAGTGATTTGCCTAAGATACATAACTAGTAAGCATCTGAGACAGGATGTGAACTCAGGTCTTTCCGACTCCAGGCCTAGAGTTCTATATGCTGTATCACTTAGCTAGAATCAGAGACTAAGGCATTTATAGATTTAAAATGACCTAATTACATAGAATTGAAAACAGATTTCCTGGGAAATTTGTCATATATGTTTCCCTTCTGAAGGAATCCAAATCACAGGCATTGTTAAGTATGGAGGACCGTAGGACCCTGGCAAAAAGTGCAACTAGCCAGAGAGAATAGAAAATTGTCTTGATCATTTACAAGCTATTGTGATTCCTTTATATGTTTTCTGCCTTTGTTTATAGATGTCTATAGGTCTTCCATATTGTCTATGGGGTCTCATAAGGGCTTTGCAATACTTAAAGTATACATTGTTACCTTGTGGGCTCAGGATCGTGGGAGTGATGTTATAGATGTGGATACCTAATACTTTGGGATCATGTGATCAACATGATGGAAGACTAGTCATTTTTCTCTAATTTCCAGGACCTGTCATACCACTCTAAAACAGGAACTGTGTACAAAGTAAATAGTTTCAAGTGTCTAGTACACTAAGAACCTGAAAGATGTTAAAAAGATACTAAATGAACTAACTGTGGAGAAGGCTAATAGACTGACCCCTAACACACTAACTCAGCACCTGGAGCAATTGTGGTAGAAAACATTAAAACATAACTTTTTTGGCTGTTAATCTGGGGGTAAGCTGCTAAGCCACCAGGTCTTGATCCCCTGGATTGGGTGTCAGGATGCTGACTGACACAGCTGAGAGGGTCTACGTCAAAACTCACAAGCTTTTACCCTGGATGTTGGGAGGTCTTTGCTTTGCTTTGGGAAATGATCATGGTGGGGAGGAAGGTGCTGCTTATTATAATTTTGCTACACTTCACCCTGGTTTTCAATTTTCAGTAAATTGTTGTTTTATCACTACAATGTAAGTAATGTGTTTAACTGGTATGAAGAGAAGGGATTTAGAATGTGAATTGGAGAATTAGAACATTACTTTGAGTAACAAACCAATATGAATCAATATTCCCCATCATACATACAGCGAATAGGAGAAAGAACCTATTATATTTTTTTTCTAAGCCCAAGAAAACAATGGGTTAGAAATTGCTGAGATGCAAATATAGAGAGAACTGAGTCAAATTTACAAAAACAAAAGCCATTCCCCAATTATAAATGGTAAAAGGAATGAACAGGCAATTTTCAGATGAAGATATCAAAGCTATCCATATGCATATGAAAAAAGTGGTTTAATCACTTTTGATTAGAAAAAATGCAAATTAAACAACTCTGAGGTGCCACCTCACACCTATCAGATTGGCTAATATGACAAAAATATAAAGAAAATGAAAATGTTGGAGAGGATGTAGGATAATTGGGACCACTGTTGGTGGAGTTGTGAACTGATCCAAACATTCTGGAGAATAATTTGGAACTATGAGCAAAGGGGAAACAAACTGTGCATACCCTTTGTTGCAGCAATACCACTATTAGGTATATATCGCAAAGAGATTATAAAAAAGGGAAAAGGACCCACATGTGCAAAAAATATTTATAGCAGCCCTTTTCATGGTGGCAAAATACTGGAAATTGAAAGAATACCCATCAACTGGGGAATGGGTGAGTAAGCTGTGGTATAGGAATGTAAAAGAATATTATTGTACAATAAGGAATGATGAACAGGCAAATTTCAGAAAAACCTGGAATGACTTCAATGAACTGATGCAAAGTGAAATGAACAGAACCAGGAAAACATCATACACAGTATTAACAACATTGTGTAATGATCAACTATGAATGACTGAGCTCTTCTTAGCAACACAGTTTTCTAAGACAAGTCCAAAGGACTCAAAAAGGAAAATGCTATCCATATCCAGATAAAGAACTTATGGACTCTGAATGCAGATCAAAGCATATTTTTTCACTTAATTTATTCTTTTTTCATGTTTTTCCCTTTTGATCTGCTTCTTCTTTCACAACTATGACTAATATGGATATATGTTTTACATGATAGCTCATGTATAATCTATATCAAAATTGCCTACAATTTTAGGAAGAAGGGAGGAGAGAGAAGGAGAAAAATTTGAAATTCAGAATCTTGTAAAAATGAATGCTAAAAATTTTCTTGACATACAACTGGGGAAAAAATAAAATACTATTTAAAAATTTTAAAAAATTACTAAGATGCTAATTTAGACTTGATATAAAAAAGAACTTCCAAGTAATTACAGCTATGCAAAAGTAGACTATATTGGCTCATGGCTGCCCCATTTCCTGAGGTCTTCAAACAAAGTTGGATAACCATTTGTCAGATGTAGTATTGAGGTATTTGGGTAGAGGTTAATCAAGAAAGTATCTGAGGTCCCTTCCCACAGTTATGTTATCTCATTCTGCCTTAGTCAAAGGACATGGTTCTTGCCTGGGGAAGAAGTAGCTGGTGTTAAATAGAGGTACTACACCTGATGCCTACCTAAGGACCAAAACTAATGACTTTCTGACAACATGAGGATAAGCCCAACATATTTCAACCCAAGCTATTTGTGAAGGTGGCTGGAAGATGGATTCAACCCCTGAAGCCAGTTCAGAAAACTCATTACCCCTCAGGGCCTTATGAATTTTCTCTTCCGCCTTTGTTATGAAGGATTCTCCTGCTTGTTTTCAGTGACTGCTTAAGGAGTTGTTGAATGACTTGGAAGAAGCTGCTGTGGCCTCTATTAAGTGTATTCATGGGAGGTTTCGTGACAAAATTTTGTGGATAGAGAATGGACTGGGAGTCAGAAAAGACATGCTTGAAGTTGAGCCTCTGATATAAGTTATAAGCAAGAGGCCAATGATAATAGCTAACATTTACATAGTGTTTTCTACATGCCAAACACTGTGTTAAGTGCTTTACAATTATTATCTCATTTCATCTTCACAACAATCATGGGAGGGAGGTACTACTATTATCCCCATTTTATGAAGAGAAAACTGAGGCAAAGAGATTAAGTAACTTACCCAGGTTCACACAACTAGTATGTATCTCAGGCTAGATTTGAATTCTGAATCTGATTTGGTTATCACTGTGGCCTTGTAATGATTCTTGGGCAGCTAAGTAGTGTGGTGGATAGAGTGGGTAGAGCATCAAGTCTGCAGTCAGGAAGACACATCTTTCTGAGTTAAAATATGACACTTACTAGCTGTGTGGCCCTGGGCACGTTACTTAATCCTGCTTGCCTCAGTTTTCTCATCTGTAAAACAAACTGGAGAAGGAAACAGCAAATGACTCTAGTTGATCTTTACCAAGGAAACCCCAAATGGAGTCATGGAGAGTCAGCTACAACAGAACAACAGTGATTCTAGGAGTGAAGGGTTAAGTGGACCTGTGGCCTTGCCCAAAAGATATGGGTTTGATCATAGGATCATCTATTTAGAGCTAGAAGGGACCTTAGAGGACATCTATTTCTATTGTTTCATTTTCAGCTGAGGCACTGAAGCCCAGATAGGTTAAGTTACTTGTCCAAGAGCATAGGAATGACATCCAATTTTAATAATGAGCAATAAAGCTTTCAGACTCCAGGTCCAGTGCTCTAGCTGTCTCAATCTCATATTAGCAAAGAAAGTCTCCACCGCATGAGGAAATCATAGATCCATACTAAACACACACAAACAAAAAGATTTGATTCATAATCCAGAAGTGGAGTCACGTCTAGAAATTTCATACTTTTTTGCAAAGGAATTCAGGCAACGAGGTTGACTATTGAAGAAATAGTTAAATGGGTAAATTAAATTAGGGAAATACTGATTCAATTAAATTAAGCACCTATTATGTACAAGGTGGAGTGGATATGAAGATAAGTTGAAAAATTATTCTTGAAGTTACAGGCTGGCCCTGACTCAAACCAGCTCCTTGGAAGTTTAGACTTGATATTAGAATGAAATGAGATACTCATACACCATACAAAAGTTAACAAAAGGAAGTTTACTTATCCACATTCGTAGCATGATATTGCTCAAGGATAGGAAATAGGGACACCTTGAATTGATGAAGCTGAGCTAAGCTCTCTTGCCTTACTTGCCCATCAGAGAATGCCTGGAAATCTTGTGACCATTTTGCACAAGGGGAATGATGTGAAATGCCAGGCAAAGTAGGTTATAACCATATTGTGAAGGGTCTTAAGTGGCAAACTAAGGGAATAGGGAGCCTCTGATGGTTATCAAACAAGAAATATCTGTGACTGCTTCAGCCTGTGCTTTAGAAAAGTCATTTTGGCTTTTGTATAGAACATGGATTAGAGGACGGAGAGGCTGGATGCAAGGAGATCAATTAGGAGGTTCTTTTTTGCTTGCTTGTTTTTTGCAACATTGCAATAATTCAAGTTAAGGTGATGAACTAGTGTGACAACTATATAAGTGGAGAGGTCAAGTCAGTTTACAAGCATTTATCAGGCCCTTATTTTGTGCCAGGAGTGAGGCTAATTGCTGGAAAAAAGCAAAATGAAAATCTTTGCTTTCAAAAACATCATATTCTATGGGAGAAATAACATGTAAATAACTCTAATCTCAAGGGACTTGTAGTAAGAGGAGTGGTGCTAGTAAATATTTAACAACCAGTTTTCTGAGAGAAAAAGAAAGTATCTATAACACTTTTAAGTTTAATTTATATTATTAACATTTTTCTATAACTTTTTTGTCTTGACAGTCTATAAAATAATAAATCAAGCCCTGATTTGTAATATTTGCCAATTTCCAAGGTATGAATGTTCACACTGAAAATTTGACAATTGGATCTCTGAAGGGGATCAGGAAGGGCCTCCTGAAGGAGGGGAAGTTTGAGTAGAATTTTTAAAGAATCCAGGGAAACTAAGAGACAGAGGTGAAAAAGCAGAGTAATTTAAACATAAGGGATAGACAGTGAAAAAATGGAGTTAGGAAATAGATTGTTGTGCATTAGGGATAGCAAGTCAGCCATTGTGATTGTATTGTAGAGAGTTTGGAGGCACAGAAAGGTAGGAAAGAGTCAGGTTATGAAGGATTTAAATACTAGGCAAAGGACATTATATTTGATCCTAGAGATAACAGGGAATCACTGGAGTTTATTTAGTAAAAGAAATTATATAATAAAGTACTAGACAGACCAGCATTTCACAAAACTCATTTTGGTGGCTGAGTATAGGATGGGTTGGGTTGGGGAGAGATTGTGGCAAGGACACCAATTTTCTAATTACAATAACTCCTGGAAAAAGTGATGAGGCTAGTACTAGTTTGATGGCTGTGTGAGTAGAGAGAGGGACAGAGATGAGAGATGTGAAAACAGAAGCAAGATTTGATAACTGGTTAGATATATGGGATGAAAGTGAATAAGGTGTTGAGGATAATACAAAGGTTGTAAAACTAGGTAACTAAAAGTACAGCAGGATCCTTGATAATAATAAGAAAATAAGGAAGAAGGGAGGATTTGGGGATAAGGAGAAGATAATTAATTCTGTTTTGGACAAGTTGAGCTTAAAATGACCCTAGGACACTCGGTTCTAAAGTCGATGATTCAAAACTGAAGCTCAGGAGAGAGACTGAGTCTGGATATGTAGAACTGGGTATTATCTGCAAAAAGGCAATTGGTACAGAAGGTAAAGAGAAGAGAGATCAGGAGATGCCCTTGGGGGACATATCTTAATACATTTCTGAATAGGAAATGAGTATTCTGAGAATGACAATTAGTAAAGGTTCAAGAGTTATCTCAAGATTAATTGATAGTTCTTCATTTGGGTAAAAACTTCAAACCAATGAAGAGAGAGGATTATTTTCTTATGGGTTCTCACTTTCTTAAAGCTTCTCTTACTCTTTTTAAATAGGATTTTATTCTCCCCATATTACATGTCAATTATTACCATTCATTTTTAAGATTTTGAATTCCAATTTTTCTCCCTCCTTTCCTCCCTTCTCTTCTTCCTAAAGGGGTAGGTAATTTGATATAGGTTATACATGACTGAAAATGTAGAACATATATCTATGTTAGTCAGTTGTGAAATAAGAAATACATTAAAAGAAAAAAATGAAAAAAAAGAATGAAGCAAGTGAAAAAAATGTGCTTTGATTTGCATTCAGGTTCCATCAGTTCCTTATCTAGATGTGGATAGCATTTTCCTTTGTGAATCTTTTGCAATTGTCTTGGATCATTGTATTGCTGAGAAAAGCTGAGTCATTCCTAGTTGATCATCACACAATGTTGTTGATACTGTACACAATGTTTTTCTGGTTCTGCTCATTTTACTTTGCATCAGTTCATACAAGTCTTTCTAGGTTTTGTTTTTTTTTCTGAAATCTGCCTGTTCATAATTTCTCTTTTAAACCTGTCCCTCTTCAAAAGTGTTTGCTTTTGATTACCTCCTCCTCCAATCTGCCCTATCTTCTATCATCCCCCAACTTTCTTATCCCCTTTCCCCCACTATTTTCCTATAGAGTAAGATAGATTTCCATACCCATTTGAGTGTGTATGTTATTCCCTCCTTAAATCAAATCTGATGAGATTAAGATTCACTCATTCCCTCTCACCTTTTCCTACTTCTCCTCCACTATAAAAACTTTTCTTGTTTGTTTTATGTGAGATAATTTACCCCATTCTGCCTCGCCCTTTCTTCTTCTCCCAATATAATCCTCTCTCACCCCTTAATTTTATTTTTAGATATCACCCCTTCATCTTCAACTTACCCTGTGCCTCTATCTATCCATCTATCTATCTATCTATTTATCTATCTATCTATCTATCTATCTATCTATCCATCTAAACATATAATTTTTCCCCTCCAAACACCCTAATACTGACAAAGGTCTCATGAGCTACAAATATCATCTTTCCATGTAGGAATGTAAACAGTTCAACCTTAATAAGTCCCTTATGATTCCTCTTTCCTGTTTACCTCTTCATGCTTCTATTGAGTCTTGTACTTGAAAGTCAAATTTTCTATTCAGCTCTGGTCTTTTCATCAAGAATGCTTGAAAACCCTCTATTTCACTGAATATACCCTTTTCCCCCTGAAGCATTATATGCAGTTTTGCTGGTTAGGTGATTCTTGGTTGTACTCCCATCTCCTTTGATCTCCAGAATATTATATTCCAAGCCCTCTGGTCCCTTAATATAGAAGCTGCTAAATCTTGTGTTATCCTGATTGTGTTTCCGCAATACTTGAATTGTTTCTTTCTGGTTGCTTGCAATATCTTCTCCTTGACCTGGGAACTCTGGAATTTGGCTACAACATTCCTAGGAGTTTTCCTTTGAGGATCTCTTTCAGGAGATGATCAGTGGATTCTTTCCATCTCTATTTTGCCCTCTGGTTCTAAAATATCAGGGCAGTTTTCCTTGATAATTTCTTGAAAGATAATGTCTAGGCTCTTTTTTTGATCATGGCTTTCAGATAGTCCAATAATTTTTAAATGATGTCTCCTGGATCTATTTTCTAGGTCAGTTGCTTTTCCAATAAGATATTTTACATTGTCTTCTATTTTTTCATTCTTTTGGATTTGCTTTACAATGACTTAATTTCTCATAAAGTCACTAGCTTCCATTTGCTCCATTCTAATTTTGAAGGAAGTATTTTTGTTAGTGAGCTTTTGGGCTTTCTTTTCCATTTGACCAATTCTGCTTTTGAAGGCATTCTTCTCCTCATTGACTTTTTGGACCTCTTTTGCCATTTGGATTAGTCTATTTTTTTAAGGAGTTATTTTCTTCAGTATTATTTTGGTTCTCCTTTAGCAAGCTGTTGACTTGTTTTTCATGATTTTCTTGCATCACTCTCATTCCTCTTCCCAATTTTTCCTCTACTTCTCTTACTTACTTCTCAAAATCCTTTTGAGCTTTTCCATGGCCTGGGAATGATTCATATCTTTCTTGGAGGCTTTGGACATAGGAGCTTTGACTTTGTTGTCTTCTTCTGGTTGTATAGTTTGATCTTCTTTGTCACCAAAGAAAGATTCTATGGTCTGACTAATTTTTTTCTCTGTTTGCTCATGTTCCTAGCCAATTACTTGAGTTTTAAACTCTTTGTTAAGGTAGGGGTCTGCTTCCAGTGTGGAGAATATACTGTCTTAAGCTTTGGGGGTTTTGTGCAGCTGTTTTCAGAGATACTTCTAAAGACTTTTAATTTTCAATTCTTCCAAGGTGGTATGATCAAAGGTGAGGTGTTTACTCCTTTCCTGGTCTGAGTTCTGGTCTATGAGTGACCACAAGCACTCTTGTCTGCCTTGGAACTGTAAGGAGGATTCCTTCTCTACCTCTGCCACAAGCTCCACCACGCCAGCCCTCCTTCTTGCCCAAGGACCATCACCCAGAACTCCAAGCACAGGCGAAGCAAGAGAATCCTGCCTCAGCACCAGCAAAGACATCCCTGCAATCCCCCTCTGATCAGCCACTCAATTCCCTCTCAGTCTGTGGGTCAGGAGCTCTGGAAGCAGCCACTGCCCCAGAGCTACCCTGGGACCAAGGCTGGGACCAAGTTTCTCTCTCACCATGGTCACAGACATTTATTACTGACCTTCTAAGTTGTCTTTGGCATTTGTGGGTTGAGAAGTATGGAAGCTGCCACAGCTGCCCATGATTCAGTCCCCTGAGGCTTGTTCCAGGTTTGCTGAGGCATGGGCTTTGTTTGCATGACCCAGGCTGAACTTTCCTCTCCCAGTAAGGTGCAATAGACCTTTCTAATCAACCATCTAGGTTGTCTTGGGCTAGAAATTTGTTTTTTTGGGTTCTGCTGCTCTATAATTTGTTTAGAGCCATTTTTACAGGTATTTGAAGGGTTTTGGGGGAGAGCTCAAGCAAGTCACTGCTTTTACTCCACCATCTTGTCTCTGCCCCTTCACCAATCTAACTTTTAAGGAGTTGTTTTCCTCAGTTAGCTTTTTTTTTGCTTTCTTTTCAATTTGCTCAATTACACTTTTTAAGGAGTTGTTTTCTTCAGTGGATTTTTGTATCTCCTTTTCCATTTCACCAATTCTACTTTTTAAGCAGTAGTTTTCTTTTTTCTAAGCTGTTGACTCTTTTTTCATAATTCTCCTTCATCTTTCTTTTCCTAATTTTTCTTCTAATTCTCATATAATTTTTAAGCTCCTTCTCGAGCACTTCCATGAGTTCTGTCTGATCTTGAGACCATTTTTCCTTCGGGCTTTACCCATAGGTGTTCTGACACTGTTGTCCCCTTCTCAGTTTGTGTTTTGATCTTCCCTGTTACTATAATAGCTTTCTATGATAAGATTCTTTTTTGTTGTTTTTTTTTTTTGCTCATCTTTTTTTGACTTTTTTCCTGTCTTTTAAATTTGAGCTCTGCTCCCAGGTTGGAAGAAGCACTGTCTCAGGCTTCTTTGCTAGGTGTTGCAGACCTTGGCTGTCTAATTGGTGCTGCACTGATATTGCCCTGAGGCCCATTGGTGAGTGTCATGTCTGGTGCTGTGCTGAAGAGGTGGACTAAAGGATGGCTGGCACTGCCAGAGGCAGCTTGGTTGGTGCAGAGCTGGTGTCCTAGTGCTGGTTTCTGGTATGTGCTGAGGCATGTGGGGTGTTTCTGTGTTTCCTCAGGGCTACACTGAAGCATATGGTGTTCTGTCTGCTTCAGGCTGCCTGTTTGACTGGGGCTATGCTGAAGCATGAGGCAGTTCTCAGAGATGGAATCTGCTCTTCCCCTGGCTATTCTGAGGCACATGGTGGGTCCTGGTGTTGGAATTTTCCTGCTCCACCACACTGAGTTTCAGCATCTCTCACTGGCTTGATGAGGGAGGGCTTTCTGGGATGCTTCTTGTCCTGGATTGCATTCCCCTTTTACCTGAGTGAGACAGACCTTTCTTACCAATCTTCCAAGTTACTTGTGCTAAAAGAATGTTTCACCCTGTCTTTTTGTTGGTTCTGTTATTCCAGGGTTTCTTTGGGGGTGCTATTTTATGGTTCTTTGGAGGTAGATATGGGAGAGTTACAGTGATGTATTGCTTACTCTACCATCTTTGCTCTAGAAAGTCCCCTCCTGTGATTACTTCTTAAGAGCTTGACCAGAGCACATCTCCATTTCTCTTTTCTTCTCTCCCATTCCTCATCTATGCCATTTGAAGTAAGTGACATGTAAATGTCCTCACACTAATAATTATAGCAGCTTCTTTCTCTGCATGGAAGAAGAATGAGCCACTTAAATACACATTCATCTCACAGATAGGACAAAAGTGACTCTTTCTAACCCCCTGTCCTTTGCTTTTCCTTCTTGGGAGAGGAAAGGTTCCAGGGGGGTGAATCTTGGTGGCCTATAGACACATTGATTGAAGACTGGAAATTTGGATATCTTAAGCTTTTGTATGTTATTTTGTTTTATTTTCCTCTTTAATTCCATTGCAAAGTTGTTTTGTTTTGTTTTGTTTTGTTTTTCCCAAAATTGTCTTAGTTCTGGTCCATACCAGGATTAGGACACTTCTGAGAGAATTTCCAAGAGGCCAGGCAAGGCCTGGTTGCTAAGGTAGAGTAAGAAATGGAAGAACTATTTTGCCAGGAGCCTGGGGACAGCAAGAAAAACTGTCTCTGATTCCCCCAAAGTACAATGCCTTCTTGTTCCTACCACTATTCCTATGGATATATCCTGTGGCCAGTGTTATGAAAGGCCCATTGAGTAAATGGGCCAATGTGGCATCTCCAGGTTAATTAATTGTGAAATAATTCTTCCCAATATGACTTGCTAACAATAGAACCCTTAGATTATTTTTTTTCTTTAAGATTTGTTAAATGCCTTTTGTTTAAATATCACAGTCACTTCCTGATGCACCCCTCCCATTGAATACACTTGCAATATGTGGAGGGGGAAGGAACAGGTAAATAAAGCCAACCAACATCACCACCATGGATGATATAGTCAACATTCTGCAGCTATAGGCTTCTACCTCTCCATGGATTATTTTTTTACTTTTGGAATAACCAATACTGGTCATTACAATGCATAGTTTTCATTAATATCACATGTATGTTGTTCTAGATCTGTTTACTTCACATTAAGTTCAAATTTAGAACAATTTCACACCAAGTTTTCAACTCTGTCTCCTGAGGACAACACAAGGTAAGGAAGTATTTTTATTCTATCACCACCACAACTACAGAAATGGATTTATCTGTTATTTTTCCAAGCATTAGTATAGTACATTTTCTATTATAAGGAACCACTTCCCTCTTGATGGTTAATAAATTATATTAGCCCAAGTGGGGGTAGAAGGGACTTGAGAGAAAGCGGTTTTATATACATACATCTCGTACCATGAAGGCACTCTTCATATTGGTCTTGATTTATTTTTGTTTTTATACTCTTTTGGAATTCCCATTAGTGTGTATTTATGTATATGGTATGGTGTGGTATGTGTGTGTTTATGTGGGGTGTGTGTGTGTGTGTGTGTGTGTGTGTGTGTTTCATTTCTTCAGTTGAATACTACAATGTTAGAGTTTTATGTGGAAGAAAAACTCCGAAACATTATTTGCAGTAATATTGTGCTGTTATAATGATAGCTTGATCCTCTCTAACTCTTGATCCTCTCCTAACTCTAACTTCTGCTATGATACTTGGCACACCTAACATAAAAACTCTCCTTATAACATGCCTCATAAGTGGTCATCCAAATTTTTTTGCTTGAAGATCGCCCTTGATGGCAGCCCCACTGCCTGACCATGAAACCCATTCTACTTTTGAATAAGTGTAATTACTAGGAGGGTTACTTTGGCATCAAACCTAAATTTGTCTCTTTTCAACATCCACCTATTGCTCCTACTTCTGTCTTATTAGATCAAGCAAATTAGATGTATTTCTTTTGCATATAAAATACTTCAAATTCTTAAATGAATGAATGAATGAATGAAGAGGTATTTATCAAGTACTTACTATGTACAAAGTGCTCAGATGAGCTATGAGGATGATATTTTTAAGAACTCAAGACAACCCCTGCTGTCAAGGGGCTCATATTTTAATGATGAAGGGCAACACATGTAGGAGGGTTCAGCTACAGGGCAAATGGAAAGGCCCAGTGCTCAGTAAGATACAGTAGCAAGGTGGATGACAATGCATCTTCCTTGCCATTTTAATCGACAAAACAATGTTTGCTTCTGACATTGAACCAGTTTATGATGCCAACAATTTGATGGCAAGAACATTTTTCCATTTCTTCAGGAGCTAGAGCTACTTAAAAACAGCAAATGCCCCTCCCACATCATGTGTTCTCTTCATCAAACAAAACATTGTCAATTCCTTCAATCAGTCCTCATATGGCGTGAACTTGAAACCTTTTGCCATAGAATGCATGCTCTTTAGTTTCTGAATCTCCTTCCTAAATTGTGGTACCCCAAATGAACATAATAGTCCAGATATGGCCTGACTTGGAAGAAAACTTATGAAGGAACTCTAACCTCTCTACTTCTAGAAACCCATGCCTCTCTGAATGCCACATCTCCAGGAGTCATGTATGCAGGAAGGCCATTCCACTTATCTGTAATACACTTCTTCCTCTCCTCTGCTTTGTGCAATCTTTCTTTTCTTTTAAGACTCAGCTCAGTTTCCATCTCCTCTGTGCACTCTTCCCTGAGACATCACCTGAAAGACTAGACCCTTTTCAATTTTTACTAAAACACTTTATTTACATATATGTTTTACCTCCAGCAATAGTTGACTCCATCATTGATTATATATGTATATATTGTACCATCCCCATTCCTGAAAGTCGAATGTAAGATTCTTGACCTCCTATTTGATTTTTGTCTTTGAACCTCTACCATGACAGAGCAGTTATAGACATGACACGAGAACCTGGTTTCATCTGAATTCAAGTTTCATCTCTGACAAACAATGAACCCTGGCTAAACGACTTAACCTCTTAGTACTCTAGGCTAAAAGAAAAGGCAGTGAGCACAAATAGCCTTACTCTTCTATGGCAGGAGGTGGCAAAATTTAACATCAACCAGACCAGAGGAGTATAGGAAAATGTAAATTTCTTTCCAGGTCAAGCTAGTCTTAGGTTTCCATGACACTTTTTTCAACAACTAAGAAGTAGCATAGTATAGTATATAGAGTGGCGCCTTAGAGTCAGGATAACCTAGGTTCAAGTCTATCTCTAAGATGTACTGGCTGCATGACCCTTAGCAATTCATTTTTTTCACCTGGACAAGACATGTAACCTTTCAGTGCTCCAGGCAAATCTTTAAGAGTATAAATTGAATCAGGACAGGGGCAGATTTGCATTGTTAGGGGAAGTTTCCTCATGGGAAGCCCCTTGCCCAATTAAATCCCAGATCTGAACAAAAATAAAAAATCCCCTGTTTTGTGGCTCATAACAGTGGAGGGGTAGCATACTGCACAACTGGGCATAGTTTAGTGACATTGAGAACAATAGAAGAAAGGTAAAAAGCTAAAAGAAAGTGGTGATTGAGGTATTAAACACATAGGTGAGGCTAAGGCCATTTTTGGAGTCTTAACAGAAATGTGAGAGATAGTGAGTATTGAAAAACATTTGCAAGCTTGCATAAATCCTATTCTTAAATATAAAAAAATACACTCAGCCAGGAACTTTTTTTGGGGGGGGGGAAGGGATGGCTTCTCAAACTCTAACTTTAAAATAGTGTTTCTGTCTGAATGGGAGGCCCATCATAGATCCATGTGAATTAATCTCTGGGGATTTGAACAATAGCTATTCCAGGAAGTAACCCATGGACAAGATTCCTTAGGCAATGACTTGTTTCAAATAGTGGTAGACTATATTACGGGCATTAATCAGGCATGTGTATCAAGATGCCTTGCACAATTGCTAGAGGCCATAATACTTTATATAGCAAACATACATGTGCATTTAGTTGGTAGAATTTTTTTTACTTATTCCAAGTAGTTATAACTGAAGAGATTTATCCTCCTAGCAAAAGCATTTTTACTATTTTAGTAATGAAAAATAAAATGAAATGGTTTGGTGATTCTCAATAGCTGAAATAACTAATACCTTTGGAATCTTTGGAATCCAAGCCTATTCAGAATCCTTAGATCTAGAATCTATTGGAAAACTTCTACAGGTTTTGCATTTTCAAAACATTCTCTATGAAGTTTTACTTTGCATCTGACCAGGAAGGTTACATAAGGACCATTTTGGTTCCCGTTATAATAAACCCCAGTAAAGTATATTGTCATTCCCAGACAAAAGAATACACAAGATTATTCTTTACCTTTATTCATACCATTTATTTCAAACAAACTAAAGCATTACACTGTGGAAAGTATAACTTCTTGGTTAACTAATGAGGTAATTGAATTAGTTGTAAAGTAACCTAAGCAATAAGATGAAATCCAGACCCCTTCCCCCATCAAATGCTTAGCAGCCTGTCCTTCCCCTGGGAAATATACTAGTGAAATGAATGGAATCAGTATTCTCTACCATACATCTCACAGAAATCACTGTTCCTTCTTAGGGAGTGGGCCAGTGGACAGGCTGGTATAAAAAATGATTGACTCAAATCCAACTAAAAGTGGGTCAGAAACAAGATCCTTTGATTCTCATTCTGTGCTCTATTGACCTACACTTCCCAGATAATTAAATATTTGAATTATGTTTACATTTTGGGGAAATGCTTCAAAATCAGTTATTGTTTTCATTACAGTTTCTCTAGGTATAGTGCTAAAAAATAATTTTTAGAGACCAATTGAGACTAATTATTCCCCTAGAAACAAGGGAAATGAACTGATGTAAATAGATGAAAACAAATCCAAACATTAAGCACATTCCATTAAGGGAGTGGAAAGGATGCTCCCCACATTGTGATACTAGGAGTCATCTTGTAGGAGAGGCACCTTTGTTTGTTATCCAAAGTCATGGGACCAGACAGCTGGAGAGCATTTGGGTATGATAAGCTGGAGAGAAGAGCAGAAAGAACTATCCTGCATGATTACAGGATAGGACAGATATGGAAAATTCATTTAGATTTTGGGATTTTAATGAACAGTTCAAAATGAATTATGTGATATGGCAACCAGGGGAAAAAAAAACATGTGGGATCTATAGCTAAATAAATAATCAAAAAATAAACATTTCTTAAGTATTTACTATGTGTCAGGCACTGTGCTAAGGACTGAGCATACCAAAAAGAGGCAAAAGTCAGTCCCTTCCCTCAAAGAGTTCGTGATCAAATGTTCAAAGCAAAGAATCCAGAAAAATGAATTCAGCACAGATGTCCTCTACAACCAGATGATCACATCTGGAATATCATATTCCATTTTAAATGTCATGTTTTAGAAGGGATATTATATATAGGCTAGAATCTACCTCTGGGCAGGGAGGGGAGACAAGTGAATAGTGAAGGGACTGGAAATCATATTATATGGGAACACAAAGAAGGAGCTAGAGATATCGAACTTGGAGAAAGACAGGTAGGAAGAAGATAGCTGTCTTCAAGTATTTGAAGAGCTGGAATGTGGAAAAGGAATTAGATTTGCTTTGCATAGCCCCAGAGGGTAGAACAGAAGTAGTGGGTGGAAGTTTCTGAGAGATAAATTTTTAAGGTGGCATAAGGGAAGATCTTTCTTTTTTAAACTTATTATTTTAACTAACCAACATTTATTTTCTCTCCCTCTCACCTCATCCCCCTACTAGAAAGAAAAAACAAAGAAAAACAAAGCCCTTATACCCTGTATACATAGCAAAGAAAGAAAGAAAAAATCCACATTAGTTATATTCATTAACAATAAGAACTGAGCAAAAGGTAGAAGGGGAAATAGTAAATTCCTCTTTAATAGAAGTCTTTAAGAGAAGGCTGACTATCTATCTTTCACTAGTTATCTAGGGTGATTTTTTTTATTTCAGGTAAGTATTGAAGTACTTTCTGCTATCACTTCTCATCGTAAGATCCTAATAGCTAACTATTATTTATATAGAACATAAAATTTTGCAAAGTGTTTGATGTATTTGATTCTCACAACAGCTTTGGGAAAAAGGGGCTATTATTATTGCCATTTTACAGATGAGGAAACTGAGGCTGAGAGAGGTTAAGTGACTTACCAGTGATCACACAGCTAGCTAGCAAGTATCTGATGCAGCATGTGAAATTAGTAGGTCTTCCTGACTTCGAGTCGAACAGACTATCTATTGTACCACATAGGTGTCCCAGAATGTTATGTTTCTATAATTTTATCTCTCCTCAAGAGTTGCCCTGGACCTGAAGAAAAGTTTTAACCACTACTTGATTTCTTCCTCTATATGGAGAAATATTGTTGCTAGGTAATATAGAAAAATGAGACTCTTCTGACACTATCTCCTGAAAAGCATTATATTATATGACTGAGGGTCATAACCCCCTAACCCAGAGGAATACCAAGACTTATGTAGTTACCCTATGTATCCAATGTAGCATGAAGGAATTCCATTCCTACAATAACCTTCAAAGGAGAAGGCTCTCATGTTTTTTTTTTGTTTGTTTGTTTTTTTGTGTGTGTGAGGCAATTGGGGTTAAATGACTTGCCCAGAGTCACACAGCTAGTGAGTATCAAGCGTCTGAGACTGGATTTGAACTCATGTCCTCCGGACTCCAAGGTTGGAGCTCTATCCATTCTGCCACCTAGCTGCCCCGGGCTCTCATGGGTTTTAAAGAGCTTAGTTATCTACCCATCAAGTTAGAGAGATAATTCATTAGTGCACCCTACTTCACTTAGTAAAAATTCCAAAACATTTGGCAGACTTAGACTGAGAGATGAAATCTAAACTAAGCTGTCAGATTGAGCCCGAATCAAGAAGATCAATATATAATCTATGCTACTGGTCCTGTCATTATAAACCCTTTCACCAAGTATTCTGTACCATGATATTTTGAAGGAAGATAATATACTAAGTGAATCTGATGGCTTGTCAATTCTGTATAAAGAATGTTCTTTTTACCCTTCTACCTGGGTGTTCTAAAAAAGGAAACATTATCAGCAGACACATCAGGTACTGTAATTACAATGTAAGCTATTTTATTTTCCAAATGTAGCATTGGCTAGTATTCCCCAATTTATGTACTAGTTGCTCTGATACATTCCTTTAGAGGTGAGGGAAAGGAGGAATTGACCTTGAATACTTAAGGGACATGGAAGAAAGGAACATTGTTTATTTGTTGGTGTGGACAAGAATTGACAATTGTTCTGCTTTGATTTGCCTTGTAGACCTAGTCAAAATAGTTAATATTAATTATGGATACTTCAGAGCTCAATTTTATAGGGATACGTTATCCTTAGTGACTTTATGGTAGCCATTATGTTAAGTCACATACCATTGTATCAGTTACAAAGGGTGAAATTTGCAGAATTTATTTCTATCACTTCATTTTTCTTTTAAATAATAGAAGATATATGCCAATATTTCTAACTTAATGTAAGAAAAGTCTATGTCATTTTTGCCATGAAATATTGACATCATTCTAAAGGACCTAGGTACCTAGTTGGGCCCCCCATAAATGTGGTTGAGTGACTAATTTACTAGCACAAAGTGAAAAGACAAACCCTATCATTGGAGAAATTCTGTGTCACCCAATAAATGAGGCTAAATAGCAAGGGACTATCAACTCCTTGTAGAATTCTCTGCATGAGGCCAGCATGCTGTTTTATTCTCTCAAAAATAGTATTCCTTGAATCTGTTTTAGTTAAACTATGGCCTTGTAATGATTCTTGGACAGCTAGGTAGTGCAGTGGATAAAGTGAATAAAGTGTCAAACCTAGAGTCAGGAAACACATCTTCCTGAGTTCAAATGGCCATGTTACTTAATCTTGTTTGCCTCAGTTTCCTCATCTGTAAAATAAGCTGGAGAAGGAAGTAGAAAATGACTCTAGTATCTTTACCAAGAAAATCCCAAATGGAGTCATGGAGAGTCAGATACAACTGAACAACAGTGATTCTAGGAGTGAAGGATTAAGTGGAGCTGTAACTTTGCCCAAAAAGTAAGGATTTGATCATAGGATCATCTATTTAGAACTAGAAGGAACCTTAGAGGTCATTTAATTCTACTGTTTCATTTTGCAGCGGAGGCATTGAAGCCCAGATAGGTTAAGTTACTTGCCCAGGATCATAGGCAGGACAACATCCAATTTTAATTATGAGAAATAAAACTTTGAGTAAGAATTACTAGGGGGTGTGGAGACAGGTTGGGGAGGGGAGTGTAAACCATGGGATTGGGCTTGGGATAATGGAGGATCTGGGGTGCTTATATAATAATATATAACATATGTAATAAATTTAATCAAATAGCATTAATTAAGTGCCTACTAAGTTCCTGGCAATGTGCTAACTGTTGGGGATACAATGAAAGGAAAAAGACAGTCTCTAGTCTCAAAGAGGTCAACATCTAGTGGTGGATAAAATACTCAAATGAGTATATATGAACAAGATATAGATGGGAAAATTGGGGCAATTTCAGAGGCCAGGCACTAAGATGAAGGAGTACCAAGAAAGACTTTCTTGCAGAATATGGGACTTCAGTTTTTTTTGTTTTGTTTTGTTTTTTTACTTTACAAGTTATCTTTCTTATATTTGTTTCCTTTTGGACTTCCTTATGTTTCCTTCTATGATTTTCTTTTAATTCTATTCATAGGTAAGCACAAGAACCCTAGAATTGGCAACCTCCCCCCCCTCAGACTACCAATCCTGCTTCCAAAGAAGCCCTCACAGCCACTATCCAAGGATGTAACTCATGTGGACAAGGCCCCAGCTATCCCCACCAACTCCAACTCCTAGGGAAGGCAATCCCACAGAAGTAGTAAGCTACCTTAAAGGAGAGGAAGGAAGCAGCATTTTCCAGGCAAGTCAAACCACCATTGCCACCACCTTGTCCACCATCTTCCCTTATACCCTGACAGATATAGCAACCCCTGTGGAGATGAAGCCTGGTAACCTCTCCTGACTATGTTAACATCCATAGCTACTGAAGATCCACCCACACATGAAGGAAAGTTCTCACTACCAAATTCCTTGGTACTGTCAAATGGTTCACCATCAGCAACTAATAACATTTCATAATTGAAAATTAGAGAAAAGTGCATTACTCTTGGTTTTTCTGCTGAGTCCTAAAAACCATGGTGTCTTTTCACCTGACTTGCAGCTGAAACCCATTAGAATGTGACCTCCTTGAGAGTGGATACAGGTTGTCTTCCTTTCCTATTCATATCCCTACCCTTTAGCATAATATTTTGCACAGAGTAAGTACTTAATAAATGTTCTATTTATCCTGTCATTCCTTTTTGCTTTATTTTGGCAACATTCTCATTACCCCCTAACTTTCAAATTCCCCCAGAAAAAATAAAAGGAGAAAAATACAGTCCTTATAGATTTAGAAGTTTTTATGGTAAAACATCCCTCAACCTATCAGCAAGTCATTGGTGGGGGGGGGGCAGAAACATAAACAAAGGCAAAAAATGGGGACTGAATTAATTTCTTAGTCATAATATTTGTACTTGATTCTACAACAATTCAATTTAATTCAGCAAATATTTACTAAGCATCTACTAAAGACAAAAATTAAAAGTTCCTGCTCCTGATAAATAGAGATTGTTTTATTAATTGTAAAATAGCCAGCATTTACATAGCACTTTGAGTTTTGCAAAGTGCTTGCTTTACAAATATTATTTCCTTTTTTCCTCACAACAACCTTGGGAGATCGGTGTTATTATTATCCCCATTTTATCGATGAGGAAACTGAAGCCAAGAGAAGTTAAGTGATTTCCCCAGGATCATATGAGTAGTAAGTGTCTGTGGTTGGAGTTGAACCTGGAGTCTTTCTGACTTCAGATCCAGACTCCCCTGTGTTCCCTACCAGCCTTGTCTTTGAGTCAGCACCTACAACATTTCATGGCACATAATAAATTCTCAAGAAATACTTATTGGTTGAAGGAGAAGAAGAAAGAAAGTGAACACAGACAGAACACTAATAAATGGGGAGATGGGTAAAGGGAACATTTGGGCTGTGCTTTGATCTCCTCCTTTAGATTGGGAGCTCTTTGAGGGCAGAGATTGCCTTTCTTTTTGTTCTTTGTATCCCAAGTACTTAGTACAGTGCTTGGAACATCAAAGATCCTCAATAAATGTTCATTAGATTGGATTGGAAAGAAGCTAGGAATTCTACAAGGCGCAGTGAGAAAAGAGCTACATCCCTGTACAAAGGATTGGAGGTAGGAAATGAAATATCACATGGGGACAAGGCCAGCCAGTAGGCTTGTGTGCTGGAAATTCTATGTGTGTTATTGTGTATTCATTCCAGTTGTCATTGTTTAGGTGACTGACAATAAATGGCATCAATTGTAAATCGACTTTTGCCATGCTTCGAGAATTACTTTTGGCTGAAACATCTCATGAGGGCAATTGGTTTCTGCGATGAAGAAGGAACATGTGAAGTGATTCATTTCTCCCCAGATTGGAATGATGTCTTTGTATAGAGGCAGAGCAAGCAAGGAATTCCTTATTGACCGAAGAGAAGTAGTGTAAAATCCAAAGAGCTTCATTTTTCAGATGATTGGTCATTACTCTGCAATGACCTGTTTCACTGAAAGATGCCATTTCCTTTGTGCTGGTTAGTTGTGTCCTGCCTGGAGAGCAAAACACAAAGCTGGCTCCTTCAAATAGCTCTGGTCACGAGGCAGATCTGAATGCCTATAGACAAGAGACTTGCAAGAAAAAGGGCAATCCACTGCACAGCTGTATTTGCTGGACAGCAGTGAATCCTGAATAATGCATTCCAGTCCGTGTTATTAAAAATGTAGTATGTGTCAGTCACACAAAACCCAGTTTTCATATAGAGATTCTTCTCCACTCTCCACTGTGACTAGAAACAAGCAGAGATTTTTTGCAAATTAGAACTGAAATTCATGAGCTTTTTCTCTCCTATTCCTTCTCTACATGCCACTCTCTCCAACTTTCTTGCAAAAGGCTTAAATTACATAGTTAGTTGTGGCTGTATAAAGCAAAAGTGTCTGTCTATGTGAAAAATAGTGCCTTACTAAGGTTTGGGGTGTGGGAATGTGTGTGTTGAATGCTTCATGTAAGTCTGAGAATGGACCTGTTCAAAAGGGGGAATTAGCAAGTTCATTTGTATATATTATTTTTAAAACTGTGTGAATACAGGGCTGCAATTTACTCTTCTACACATAAAGTCATTTTTACCAATACAGAATAGAACTGAATATATGATCTTTCACAGAATGACAGAATTTGAGAGGTGGAAGACCCATACCTGAAAGGTATACATACTGTAATTAATTTATCTGCCAAATGGTCAACCAATCTCTATTAGAAGACCTCCAAGGTCAGAGAATCCATCCCCTCTCAAAGACAGCCCATTCTGTCTTGGGATAGCTCACATTTGTTGAAGTTTTTCTTTTTTTTTTTTTCCTGAGATCAAGACATTGCCACTTTTACTAACATATGTACGTGCCATATTTCCAGATAAGACTATAAATCCCTGAGAACAAAGACCAGGTCATTCATATATAAGTTTCACATCTTCCACAATCCTTTGAATCATGCCCTGTGTTATTTTTATAGGTGCTGAATTAATGTTTTTGAATTAGATTGAGCAGTTTGGTACAATGAAAAGAGCAAATGACTCTAGAATCAGAGAATCTGGGTTCAAGTCATGCCTCTGATGATTACCACCTCTCTGGACTTGGGCAAGTCAATTAATCTTCCTTGGTTTCAGTTTCCTCATTTGTAAAATTATGAAGTTGAAATTAAAGTCATTTTAGAAATACCTTTCAGTTCTAATTCTCTGATCCTAAGATCTGATTTTAAGGGTATATAACTTTCATACTTTGTTGAATTTATAGAATGTGAACAGAAGTACACTGGTAAATGTTTAATAACTGGCTATTCAAAAAAAAAAGAAGCACAATACATATACAAATTAATGTACATTAACATTTTACTATCACTTTCTTAAGTCTAAACAATCAACAAAACAGTAAATCAAGATCTGATTTGTGACTTTTGCCTACTTCTGAGGTGTGAATGTTCACACTGTAAATTTTACTATTGTCTCTGCTGAGCCTATCTAGAACTGGATACTAGTCAGATAACTGAGATAAGGAAACAAAAGAGTATACCCCATTCATGCTGGGAATGAAAGCATTTTCATTTTGCAAAAGGTATAAGGCTTTGTGTCCTTCAGTTACATATGAAAAGTCAAAAAAAGCAGTTAACTGACAGCTAAGCGATCATTGGATAGAGTCCTGTATTTAGAATCAGAAAGACCTTAGTTCAAATACTGCCTCAAACACTAACTTGCTATGTGACCCTGGATAAGTTACTTAACCTCTCTCTCTTAGCTTCAATTTCATCATTTGTAAAATGAAGATAACAATAGCACCCACATCAGAGGTTTGTTCTGACAAGATACAATGTACTTTGCACACCTTCAAGTGCTGTATAATTGTCTGTTACTGTTATTATTAACATCATATTCAGCCATGACCCGAGTGATGTCTTACCCATTTTCACATCATAGAAAGATGCAAGAAAAAGCTGAAACAAGATAAAATGGCTAAAAGTTTGAGAATGGCTGAGGAAATTGTGGCATATCAGCATAATAGAGCACATCACCAAGAAGGATAATTATGAGACAATACAGAATGGGATACAAAATAACGGGATGTGAAGAGGACAGAGAACAATAGGGCACATATTGACTATGAATAGATAATAAAATGTGAAGATAAATATATGTGAGTTTACTCAAAAAGAACAGAGGGCATGTGGAGGGAGTCACCACCAAGAATTTTTGATAGTTAAACTATTTTGTTATTTAAAACCCTTTGTAGTTTGGCCCCAGCCTACCTTTCCAGGCTTCCTACTCAATCTCACATATCCTGGGTTCTAGCCAAACTGTTCAACTTGCCATTCCTAGGACAGGGCATTCTATCCCTCTTTTGTGGCTTTGCACATACTATCTTCCTTGTCTGGAATATATATTCTTCTCTCCTTTAGAATTCTTAGATTCCTTTATGACTTACGTCATGGCCTGTCTCCTAAAGGAAGCCTTTATCTCTTTACTGGTTTGTGTTCTCTTTCCTCCTCAAATTATCATAAATATTGTTATTTGGTTAAATACTGTATCCCCCAGTACAGGCACTGTGTGTGTGTGTGTGTGTTTCTGTGCATGTGTGTCCCAGAACTTAAAATAATGCCCTTCACACAGTAGGAAACAATATACACTTTTCAGATTAGATTGGGTGGATAAATATTTGTGTGTTGAAATGTTTCCAATTTTAAGTAGTTTCAAATGTAACTTTTTCATTATATAAAGTTTGTGATAAAATGCGTTTTAAGTTAAAAAGAAGTGCCAACATGTTGTTTAAATGGAGATGCCTGTATTGGTTAGATAGAACTTTGAAGGCACTAAAAACTGGTGTATTCCTCATTCTGTAAGGGGTCTGCATTACAGAACTCTAGGATATAATCTCACTTCCAAATTGATACCATGGAACACTTCAAAGTATGACCTCAACAAAAAAACTCTTGAACCTAGAGAGGAAAGCCTTACAATAAGCAATACGGTTCATGGCACGCACACACACACATACACACACACACACACACACACACACACACACACATGTATGAATATATGTATATACACATACACAATATATACATATGCATACACATATAATATATGTGCATGTATATATATACATTAAAACATTGAATTTTGTAAAAAAAATTACATAGTCCATTTTTGAAAACAAATCTCCACTCAATACATACACACAATTCTCACTCAACCCCATTACTAAGGGATTCTTTGGGGATTGGGGGTGGGTACAATTCAGGCCTCATAGCTTTCAAAATTGATTCAATTTAAACTTTTCTGTGAATCTCTCTCAAACTGATTGAAATAATCTTTACTCTATTTTTTCAATTGACTTCATTCTACCGGGTGAGAGAAATATTATGAGAATTTTTTTCCCAATCTGGATACTGGGAAGAAGATGTGATACCACTCTTAGTTTTGGTCCTCTCTGAGTAGTGGCCTTCAACTTTTTGAGGAGAACCTACTTCAGATTTTGCCAAAGTCTTGTTATTCTCAGTAAATAAGAGAATGGTCATGAGAATATAAGTACTTAATGATAGGGATGGTGTGCTAAAAATAACTGAGAGCCGTAAGTATGATTATTAGGGAGTACAGGTTGGGAAAGGGTTAGCCATTGATTTGAAGGCTAACCACCTTTACAACCAGCAGATAATGTTCTCCTGAGGTTCAGGCTCATAGAAACATAGATTTAGAGCAGGAGGGGAGCTTAGAGGTCATTAAGCCCAACCTCCTCATTTTATAGACAAAGAAACTGAGGCTTAGAGAGGCAAAATGATTTTCCAGGGTCACCTAGCCAATTAATATATGAGGTGAGATTTGAAACAAGGTCTTCCTAACTTCAAGTCCAAAACATTAATATTCCACATTACCAATCAATCCTATTTTATGGTTCTTCGGTAGCAACCTATGGCAAATCAAATGTTGGAGGTAGAATTTGAATTCATGTCTTCCTCACTTCAAGTCCAACACTCTATCACCATCATGTTTCTCTTAATTCTGTTTTAAGGTGTTTCTCTCTCCTTCACATATATCTACATAGATATAAATAGATAGATGTTTTTGTCACAGAATATTATTAGGCTTGGTGAGTCCTATGGAATCAGGATATATCCTTTTCACAATGAAAAATTCTTGAAAATTATAGTTGTCTATCATCATCTTTGAACAATCTTAGTCTGGACCAGGTCACTTACCTGCTATTGAGAAAAATGAATGTCGAATTTTCAACTTTTTTTTTTACTGTATAAGAATTGAGCAATTATTTCAAGATCATATTACTGTATACAATAAGCTCCACATTATTACACTGAGTTCATGAATATCAATGTGAAGGAAGAAAGAAGAGAAATGAATGCTATGTCTGGATTATAATTATTTTACAATGGAATTTAAAAGGATCCTAGAATTTAAACCATCATGTACCAGTTAGGGATGTTAGATTTATATCATGAAGTGGAAAGACCACCATATAAAGAGCCCATATTTTAGTCCTTTTTCTGCTAATGCATAACTGTTATTGCTATCTGGACCAATGGGAAAGAGTGGTAAAAATATAGTAATTAGCTGATTAATTAAGACTATTTATTAAATGATTATTATTTATGAGTGGACATTTATTAGGAAGGGTTAACCCCTTCTTCAGAGTGCTTGCTTCCTTTAAAGTCATTTCTGCTATGACCAGTTCTTTTAAAAATTGTAAACTATTCACAACCACATGAAAGATACTTCTAAGTTATGAATAATAAGAGAAATGCATATAAAAATAACTTGTGGTTTTACTTCACACTTAACAAATTGGTAAGGATAAAAACTGGTACATATAGTCAATGTTGGAATGGCTGTGCTAATGCACACCACCAAGGCTAATATCCTGTGGCACACACACACACACACACACACACACACACACACACACACACACACAGACTCACACACAAAAAAAACTTGCCATTCCCTGTGCCATGAACATACCACTTACTGGAAGTCTTTCCTCTTTAGGTTCAAGAGTTTTCTTGTTCAAGTCATACTTTGGAGTGCTCCATGGTCTCAATTTAGAAGTAAGAGTTCATCTTGTTTGAATTGGCCCAGTAATTGTGGAATGATATTTGCACTTAACAAAAGATGAGTGTTTGTATACTTTCATATAAAGATCTTTGCTAGGCATATGATCCAATGGGGTTAAAACCAAGTCAAGGAAAAAAGCATTTATTATTTACCATGTGCCAGAGACTGTACTAAGGAGCACAAGGACACAAAGAAAGGTGAAATATTCCCTGGTCACAAAAAGTTCACAGTCTAATGGAGGAGAAAACATGCAAACAAGACACATAAATGATAAATTAGAGATAATTAACAGAGGGAAGGCACTAAGATTAAGGAATACCTGAATAAGTTGCTTACCCTTGTACTCTATATATAGAGTATGTAGCATTTATAAATATATAAGAAGTGTATAGACATATGTGTGTTTATGTGTATATATGAATATATTCATATATGTGTGTTTATAATATATAAATTGTATTTTAAATGTGTATGTATGTGTACATATATTTGTGTATATATGTATATATATACATATGTGTATATGTGTGTGTGTGTATGTGTATCTGTGTGTGTGTTTGTGAAACGTGCACAACTTGTAAGTAGGTAGGAGCCAAAATTAAAATAGGCTAAGCTTCTTCAGGCCACAGATATGTTAGACTAGAGATGATGTTTGGTTGCCATGGGTCATGTGACAAACAGGAGAGTGTGTAGTGGCAACCCTACATTTTTCATGGGCCACCAGAAATCCTTTACCATATATATGGTATACACACACACACACACACACACACACTCACACATACACACACACACAGTTACAGGTATTGTTTTAGTTATAAAACACTGTGGAAGAAAAGAAGTTTAAATCCTAGATTTGTACATAATCTTTTATTTATAACTTTGAAGAGGAAACATAGATTAATGGATAAAGTTTGAATTGGAATGTGGAAAATCTGAGTATAAATCCTATTTCTGAATCTTACAAGCTGTACGATTCTGGTCATGTTATTTCACCTTGCTTTTTCTCAGTTTCCTCATATGTAATATGGGGGTGAGGTGGAGAGTTGGACAAGATGGCCTCTCAGAAACATTCCAGGTTTAAGATCCTATGAAATCAACTGGCTAAAAAAAAGGATGGCATCCTCCCAAAGGCCAGGCTTCCTTGAGTAGGACTTATTATTCTTTACCTCCATTATCTGAAAGAATAGACCTAGCTATTTCTATGTGTCCCAAAATCTTAAGATGTGCACAATCACACTTGAACATGTAGAAAATTTTCAAAAATTGGTACTGACTTAGAGGAAATATACCCCTTCTGATTAAAACTAGTGCAAGAAAAAAAAATGAGCACAGAATACAAAATCCTTTCCAATCCTCAAAGTTGTCAGTGTTCCTTGTGACAATCCATTGGCTCTTTTCTATTTTTAAAGCCTTACTGTGTTCCTGAGACCAGTCTAGGTTCTTGATCTGTAAGAATCTCATCCCTTTCCTTTCTGTGTCCTGAATATCCCTGGTGAGCACTCTCTCCACAATGGCATGTGAAAACCTGACTTTTTTTTTTAGTATGGTTTTCAGCAAGTTAAATCTCTTCCACCAAAACTTATTGGTATATATCATTAAAAATATTGAATAAAAGATTGAAGACAGATTGTAGAATGGTTGTGTGCCAGAACGGGTAGTGGCTACACTACTTTATCAAATAGTAAATGGGGAGTCATTTGAAGTTTTTTGAGAAAAGGAGTGAAACTAATTTCAATTACCATGGGATGAATCAAGGTAGTGCCAAAATGGCAGAGGAGAGGCAGGAATTCATCTGAACTCTCCCAACCCATCCCCCAAGCAATTTTAAAATAATGCCTGAAATTGAAATCTAGAGCAACATATCCAACAAAAGGTCAGGGTGAACAATTTTCCAAACCAAAAAATCTTAGGAGGTCAGCAGGAAAGGTCTGTCACACCAGAGTGGTGGGTGGGCCCAGAGCAGAGCCCGGGCCTCACTGCAACGATGTTGGCAGCAGGCCTTGGAGGTGGCTGCAACAAAAACAGTAGCAGCTTCAGAAGCTCTCAGACCACAGAAGTCAAGGGGTTCAGCCAACCAGTCAGAAAAAGATTACAGGGGACTGTTTGTTGATGCTGGGTGCAGGCCCCTGTTGAATTGCCCATATGTAGTTCTAGGTCAGAGTTCTAGGGCAAAGAGGAAGACAAGTGCTTGTCATAGTTGCAAGGATGAAAAGAACACTAGTGCTTACAGCTGCAGGACAGCAGAGAACCTGACAGTTTTAGGGTCAAGAGGAGTGCTAGAAATTGTTGCTACAGGGGAGCAGGGTCACTTCCTAGGTAAAGACCAGAGCACAGGTCAGGAGATTAATGACTACACCTCTCCTTAGATCATACCACTTTACAAACATGAAAAACTTGCAGAACCTCAGAACTAGCTCTAGACAAAAAAAAAAAAAAAAACAGCACATGATCCCAAAGATTGTGAAAGTTCTCCCTCTACCCTGAGAGCAGAGCCCAACTTTAATACCAAGTTAAAAATATGGAAATAGGCTGTAAAATGAACAAAAAGTAAAAAACAAAACAAAAAAAATAACATGACTATAAAAAGTTACTATGGTTACAGAGAAAATCTCAGAAAAAAAAACAGTGAAGTCAAAATAGCTACAAGCAATGCCTCAGTGGAAAAATAAAATATGAATTGAACAAAAATGCAATAGGAATTGCAGTAAAAGCTGAAAAGGGATTTTAAAAAGGAAATAAGAGAGGTAGAGGAAAATTCAGAAAAGAAATGAGAGTTATACAAGAAAAGTGTTGAAAGATAGTGAACAGCTGGGTAAAAGAGGTCCAAAAAGTACTGAAGAAAACATCACTTTAAAAAACATAATAGACCAAGGAGGAAAAAGGCACAAAATACATTGAAGAGAAGAACTCCTTAAAAAGTAGAATTGGCCAAATGGAAAAAGAGATATAAAAGCTCACTAAAGGATATATGTCCTTAAAAATTAAGAATTGTGCAAATAGAAGATGATGGCTCCATGAGACATCAAGAAATAATGAAACAAAGTTAAAAGAATGGAAATGGGGGGGGGGGGTATGAAATATCTCATCAGAAAACAAACAAACAAGCAAACAACTGACCTGGAAAACATTTTGAGGAGAGATAATTTAAGAATTATTGTGCTACCTAAAAGTGATGATGAAAAAAAAGAGCCTAGCCATCATATTTCAAGAAATTGTTGGAGAAAACTGCCTTGATGTTAGATCCAGAGAGTAAAATAGAAATTGAAAGAACCTACCAATCACCTCATGAAAGAAATTCCAAAATGAAAACTCACAGCAATATTATAGCTAAATTCCAAAGCTCCCAAGTCAAGGAGAAAACATTGCACCCAGCCAGAAGGAACCATTCAAATATCATGGAGCCACATTCAGGATCACACAAGAACTAGAAGCTTCCACATTAAAGGAGCAGAGAGCTTGGAATATAATATTCCAGAAGGCAAAGGAGCTAGTATTACAATCAAGAATATTGTGTTGAGGAAAAGAAAAATTAGTATATTCCTTCAGGAGGAAAAATGGACATAATTTTGAGGCATTCCTGATAAAAAAGACCAGAGCTGAATTGAAAATTTGACATTCAAACAGAAGACATAAGAGAAGCACAACAGCATGAACATGAAAGAGAAATCAAAAGGGAGTCAATAGGGTTAAAATGTTTCCATTCTTATATTGGAAGATGATACTTGTAACTACTAAGAATTTTATCATTATTAGGGCAGTTAGAAAGAGTAACATAGAGGGCACAAATGTAAGTTCACTATGATGGAATGAATTTAAAAAAAATAAGACTATGAGGTGTGAAAGAGGGATGCACTGGGAGAAGGTGGAAGTAAGAGGAAAAATAGGGAAAATCTCACAAAAAAAGAAGCACAAAAGAAAGAGCTTTTATAGTGGAGGGGAGAATGGAGAAAAGCAGTGCCTGAACCTTATTCTCATCACATATGTTTCTAAGGGGGAATAACATAAACACTCATCTGGGCATAGAAATATATCTTACTCTACAGGGAAGAAGGAGAGGAAGGGGATAAGAGAAAGGAGGTGAGGGATGATAGAAGGAAGGGCAGATAAAAGGAAATAGTGGTCAGAAAGAAAACAGACTTTTAGGGAGGAACTAAACATATATGCATCAAATGGCATAGTATCCAAATTTTTAAAGGAAAGGTTAGATGAATTACCAGAGGAATTAGACAGTAAAAGTATACAAGTAGGGGACCTCTACTTTCTCCCCTCAGGACTAGATAAATTTAACCATAAAATGAACAAGAAAGACATTAATGAGAGGAATGTCATAAAAGTTAGACATAATAGCTCTCTTTAAAAAACTGAATGGGAATAGAAAGGATTATACCTTTTTCTCAACTATACATGGCACCTTCACAAAAATTGACCACATATTAATGCATAAAAAGCTGATAACCAAATGCAGAAAAGCAGAAATATTAAATGCATCCTTTTAAAATAATGCAATAAAAGTCATATTCAATAAAGAGCCATGGAAAAATGGATTAAAATTAATTGGAAACTAAATAATCTAATCTTAAAAAAATGAATGGGTCAAACAATAAATCATAGAAACAATAAGTAACTTCATCCAAGAGAATGATAATAATGAGACAACACACCCAAATTTATGGGATGCAGCCAAAGCAGTTTGTAGGGGAAATTTTATATCTCTAAGTGTCTAGACAAATGGAAAGAGGAGATCAATGAAATGAGCACTCAACTAAAAAAAAAGCTAGAAAAAGAACAAATCAAAAATCACCGATTAAATACCAATTAGAAATTTTGAAAATCAAGGGAGAGATTAATAAAATTGAAATTAAGAAAACTATTAAACTAATAAAACTAAGAACAGGTTTTATTTAAAAAAATAAATAAACTTTTGGTCAATTTGTTTAAAAAAGGAAAGAAGAAAACCAAATTACCAGTACCAAAAATGAAAAAGGTGAATTCACCACCAATGAAAAGGAAATTAAAACAATAATTAGAAGCTATTTTGCCTAACTTTATGCCAATAAAACTGAGAATCTTAGTGAAATTGATGAATATTTACAACAATATTAATTGCCCAGATTAACAGAATAGGAAATAAAACACTTAAATAACCCCATTTCAGAAATAGAAATTGAATAAGCCATCAATGAACTCCCTAAGAAAAAAATCTCCAGGGTCAGATGGATTTATGAGTGAATTCTACCAAGTATTTAAAGAACAATTAATTTCAATACTATATAAACATTTTGGAAAAATAGGTGAAGGACTACTACCAAATTTTTTTTTATGATACAAATAAGATGCTGCTACCTAAACCAGGAAGAGCCAAACCAAAGAAAATTAAAGACCAATTTCCCTAAGGAATATCGATACAAAAATTTTACCTAAATAATTAGCAAAGAGACTACAATCATGAGGATAATACACTATGACCAGGAGAGATTAATACCAGGAATGCAGTGCTGGTTCAATATTAGGAAAACTATCAACATAATTGACCATATAAATAACAAAATTAACAGAAATCATATGATTGTCTCAATAGATGCAGAAAAAGTTTTTGACAAAATACCCCATTCCTGTTAAAATGCAATGAAGCATAAGAATAAATGTAGTTTTCCTTAAAATGATGAGTAGCAACTATCCAAAATCATCAGCAAACAGTATATGTAATGGGGATAAGTTAGAAGCATTTCCAATAAGATTAGGGGTGAAACAAGGATGTCCATTATTATTACTGTTATTCAATATTGTATTAGAAATGTTAGCTTTAGCAATAAGAGAAGGAAAAAAATGAAGGAATTAGGCAATGAAGAAACAAAGCTATCACTCTTTGCAGATGATATGATAGTATACTTAGAGAATTCTAGAGAATCAACTGAAAAACTACTTGAAAGAATTAACAACCTTAGCAGAGTTGCAGGATATAAAATAAACTCACATAAATCATCACCATTTCTTTATATTACTAACAAAGCCCAACAGTAAGAGATAGAGAAATTCCATTTAAAGTTAGACAATATAAAACATTTGGGAATCTATTTGCCAAGAAAAGCCCAGGAAGTATATGAACACAATTACAAAACACTTTTCACACAAATAAAGTCAGATCTAAATAAATGAATCAGTTTTAATTAAGATTAAATCAGTTGCTCATGGGTAGGCCGAGCTAACATATTAAAAATGGCAATTCTACTTAAATTAATTTACTAATTCAGTACTATGGCAATAAAACTACAAAAAAAAATTTATAGAGCTAGCAAAAATAAAACAAAATTCATTTGGAAGCACAGAAGGTCCACAATATCAAGAGAATTAATGTAAAGAAATACAAGGGAAGGTGGCCTAGCAGTACCAGATCTAAAACCATATAAAGCAGCATCATCAAAACTACCTGGTACTGGGTAAGAAATAGAGTGGTGGATCAGTGGAATAGGTTAGGTACACAAGACACAATAGTCAATGGCTAAGGCAATTTACTATTTGATAAATCCAAAGACTCCAACTTCTGGGGAAAGAACTCACTATTTAACAAAAAATTACTGGGAAAACTGGAAAAGAGTATGGCAGAAACTAGGCATGGACCAACATCTTATAACCTATGCCAAGATAAGGTCAAAATGAATATATGATGTAGACATAAAGGGTTATACTATAAGCAAATTAGGAGAGGAAGGAATAGTTTACCTGTCAAATTTATGGATAATGGAAGAATTTATGATCAAACAAGAGATAAAGAACATTTTGAAATGCAACATGGACAATTTTAATTACATTAAATTAAAAAGATTTTGCACAAACAAAGTCAATGCAACCAAGATTAGAGAGGAAGCAGAAAGCTGGGAAACATTTTTACAGTCAGTATCTCTGATAAGGCCTCATTTCCAACATATATAGAGAAGAGTCAAATTTATAAGAATACAAATCATTGATTCCTCAATTGATAAATGATCAAAGGATATGAATAAGTAGTTTTCAGATGAAAAAATTAAAGCTATCTATAGTCATATGAAAAACATGCTCTGAATCATTATTTATTAAAGAAATATAAATTAAAACAACTCCGTGAGTACCACATCACACCTATCAGATTGGCTAATCTGACAAAACAGAAAAATGATAAATGTTGGAGAAAATGTGGGAAAATTGGAACACTAACACATTTTTGGTGGAGTTGTGAACTGATCCAATTATTCTGGAAAACAATTTGCCACTATGCCCAAAGGGCCATAAAACTGTGCATATACCCTTTAACAAAGCAAAACCACTTCTTGGTCTTATCCAAAAAAGATCATAAAAATGGGAAAAGGAACCACATGTACAAAAATATTTGTAACAGCTCTTTGTGTTAGCTAAGAATTGGAAATTAAGGGCTGCCCATCAATTGGGGAATGGTTGAACAAGTTGTGGTATATGAATGTAATGGAATACTTTTGTTCCTTGAGAAATGATAAGCAGGCAAACTTCAGAAAAACCTGGAAAGACTTACATGAACTGATGCCGAGTGAGGTGAGCAGAACCAGGAGAACATTGTACACAGTAATAGCAACATTGTATGAAGAATAACTTGGATAGACTTAGCTCTTCTCAGAAATGCAAGGACCTAAGACAACTCCAAAAGATTCATGAAGGAAAATGTTATCCATATCCAGAGAAAGAAGTATATAGTCTGAATGCAGACCAAAGCATACTATTTTCTCCTTGTTTTGATTTTTCTTTCTCATGGTTTTCTTCCTTGGTTCTCATTCTTCTTTCCAACATGACTAATATGGAAATATTTAATAAAATTGTACATGTATAGCCTGTATCATATTGCATGCCATCTTAGGGAGGGGCTAGGGAAGGGAGAGGGGGGAAATTTTGAACTCAAAATCTTACAAAAGTGAATGCTGAAAACTAAAAATAAATATTTTTTAAAGAAAAAACATCTAGCCAGTAAACCCCAAGATAATTAGATATGTTTCAACCACCAAAATTTGCCTTCCCTTGGGCAGAATACCCGCAGTAAGGGTATGATACCCCATGTGGGGGTGGTGAGAGGAGAGAAAGTGAGAGAAGAGGAAAGGAGAAGTAAGGAAAGGACAGTAGAGGAATAATTGAGAAGGAAGTTTTAGGCATGTTCCATTTGACCCCAGAAGGAAGAGTCAGGAGAATCAAGTAGAAGTTGGAAAAAGGCACATTTCAGTTCAATGTTAGGAAATTTTCTTTCTAATAATAATAGCTATCCTGCAGCTATGTACTATCTATACAATTGTTGAGTTCCCCAATTTGAAAGCCTTCAATCAGAGGCTGGCCTACCAATTTTCATATAAGTTACAGTGAAGATTCTTTGTTAAATGGGTCAGATTCATGCCAGTTAAAGTCCCTTACAACTCTTAGATTCTGTGATGCTGAGTGTTAGGGAGATTAATATGGTGCCTGTATATATGATGAATATTAGAACATACAATTTTTGTAATATATTGTTGGAGTCTCCTAGCTTGTATTTTATTTAGAATTTTTGCATACATATTCATTAATGAAATTGGTCTGTTTTTATTCTTCCTGGTTAGGTATCAATACCATATTTGTTTCATAAAAAGGATTTGGTAGGATCCCTTCTTTTCTCATTATTCCAAATAATTTATTGAATATTGGCATTAGTTGGTCTTTAAATGTTTCACAAAATTCACTTGTAAATCTGTCTAGTCCTGGTGCTTTTTTCTTAGGAAGCTAATTTGTGGTCTATACTATTTCTTTTAAAAAAAATAAGTTCACTGAGATATTATAATTCCTCTTCTGCTAATCTAGGTTATTCATATTTTGATAAATATTCCTCCATTTTGCTTAAATTATTAAGTTTATTTGCATATAATTGGGCACAAAATTCCTTATGATTGCTTTGATTTCATCTTCATTAGTGGTATCTTTCATTTTTTAATACTAGTGATTCAGTTTTCTTCTCTGTTCTTTAAATCACATCAAACATTTATTTATTTTAATTTTTTATAAAACCAAATTCCTAGTTTTATTTATTAATTCAATGCTTTTCTTACACTCAACTTTATTGATCTCACCTTTAATTTTTAGGTTTTCCAATTTAATATTTAATTGAAGATTTTTAGTTTATCCTTTTTCTAGTTTTCTTTTTAAATTGCATATCCAGTTCATTAATCTGCTCTTTCCCTATTTTATTGATGTAAGCATTTAGAGATATAAATTTTCCTCTGATTACTACTTTTGCTGTATCCCATAGGTTTTGATATGGTGTCTCATTATTGTCATTCTCTTTAATGAAATTATTGGTTGTTTCTATGATTTGTTTTTTTAATGCAGGCATTCTTTAAAATTAAGTTGTTTAGTCTCCAATTAGTTTTCACAATGTGTTTCTGTGGACCCTTATTAAATATAATTTTTGTTGCATTGTGATCTAAAAAGGATGCACTTAATAATCCTTCTTATCTGCTTTTGACTATAAAATGTTTATGTTCTATTATGTGTTCAGTCTTTGTAAAAGTACCATATACCACTGAGAAAGAAAAGTATATTCCTTTCTATTTTAATTGAGTTCTCTCCAAATATCTATTTTATATAGATTATCTAAAATTTTGTTCTTTTCCTTGACTTCTTTCTTATTTATTTTAGTTAGATTTATCTAATTCTGAGAGGGAAAGAGTAGATTAAAGTTCCACACTATATAATACTAGTATCTGTTCCCACCTATAATTCATTTAATTTTTCCTTTGATGCTATAGTACTTAGTGCATGTAGATTTAGAATAGATATTGCTTCATTGTGATCCCTTTTATCATATTATATTTCCTTGTTTATCTCTTTTAATTAAACCTATTTTAGCTTTAACTTTGTCTGAGACTATGATTGATACCATTACTTTTTTTGCATCAGCTAAAGCATAATAAATTCTAATTCAGTCCTTTATTTTAACTCTGTGAGTATCTTTCATTTTTAAATGTTTTTTCTTATAAACAACATACTATTGGATTCTGATTTTTAATCCATTCTGCTATCCATTTTCATTTTATGGATGAGTTCATCACATTCACATCCAAAGTCAAAATTGCTATTTGTGTATTTCCCTCCATTCTAATTTTCCTCACTATTATCTTTCTCAGTGTCCCTTTTTAATAATATTTTTCTAATTACATATAAAGACAATTTTAACATTCATTACTTTTAGATATATTTGGTATATAAAGGAGAATTATCCTCTTAAAACTTGTAAAGTAAATAAAGGTATATTTATCTAGTTACTCAGAATTAGAAAATAATAGTTCAACACTAGCTTCAATAGAGACTAGAGGTAATTTTTATTCATCTTTAAGTAACAATAGAATTGTGGACACTAACAGTTTAAACATTCATTCTATAAAGCAAGTCTAGTCAGCATGTATTTATTATGTGCCTACTGTATTCCATTACCTAAGCTAAGCTCTAGGAATTTGAAGAATGGCAAAATCCATCCCTCACCTGAAAAAACTAAAAAGCTAATATAGGTAGATAACACAAATATAATGATATACAATCTAGATAGATGGGAAGGAAGGAAGGAAGGAAGGAAGGAAGGAAGGAAGGAAGGAAGGA
>NW_020954599.1:9828581-9896045 GCF_900497805.2 Vombatus ursinus
GGAAGGAAGGAAGGAAGGAAGGAAGGAAGGAAGGAAGGAAGGAAGGAAGGAAGGAAGGAAGGAAAAGAAAAAGAAAGAAAAGGAAAGACATGCTACATTGGACATAATATCAAAAGGAAGGCAACAGCATTAAGGAAGACCAGGAAAGGGTATGAAAATGTGATGCAATTGAGAATTTGGCTGTTATTTATTTTGGAGAGGTTGTTCACTGAATAGCTGAAGAAAGGGTGGATAAAAAGGACCAAGAGAATTATTGCTTGAAAGAAAATAGTTTAACCCTCATCTTTCAAAGAAACATGAAAAAAAAATTGTTGAAAAGAGGCATATATTTATATGTTGAGAGATCTTAAAGGTGGAACCATATTTCCAGAATATGTAGCAAATAGCTATGGTTGTGATGTTTCTCACAGTTGATATCTTGTAATTAATTATTCATCTTTGTTGTATTATTTGTTACACTGATAATAAGTACTATAGCCAAACATCTTGGTATGTTTATTTTAGCCTAGGAGGTTACTTCATGTGTATGTGTGAATGTACACAAGTAAAGATATACATACACACATATGTATGTATATATGCACACACATTAGATACACACACATATAGAGACAGAGATATGAGCAAATGTTCATTGGAAAAGAGGTTTCTCAAGTTTATAAACATAAATATTTAATTTATTAATTAATGATAGAGATGTTAAAATTTTAGGAATTGCTAAAGGAACTTCAAAATATACTTCTTGATTACCTAAGAACTTGGCATCAAAATAAAAAGTAAGCGAGTAGCAGGGGGGTAAAGGTGAAAATCACTCCTCCCTAGTTCATGTGAATGTAGTTGAATTTATAACCCTGCTATACCAGTAATGAAGGAGGAACTGTTGGCAGCAGTAAAAGAGCTTTATCCAGAGCTCTGCTGAAGGAAGACTTACATGAGCAAAGTGAGATAAGGAAGAAAAAGCTTATAACTACAAGAGATGCAAGGGTAACTAAATTTCTCTCTTCTGGTTCTTCTCTATCCCTCACAATTATGGCACGTAGTTCAGCAAATAAAAAGTATCGATGTGTGTTCATTAAGTGAGTAAAAAGGGATTCTTAGAAATGACTGGGTAATTAACTGACTGAACTAACTGAGGCAAATTGGTTCATTTCCCTGGGCCTCAATTCCCTCATCAATAAAGTGAAAGAAGTTGAATAATATAACTGTTTTACAAAAAACTAGGCCACTAAATACTATCTTTATGTGCCAAAAGTCTACAGGTCCACAAAATTTGTAATGCCAAAAATAGGTCACATTTACTATAGTACCTTAGATTTGTAAAATATTCTCCTCACAACCATCCCATGAACTCCTTCTCAATGAAGGTCTCCAAATAGAAATGGTATGGCTCATTTTCAGCTATGTTATGGCTAAAATTCCTTTTTCATCATGGAGTGTATTAAATGATTGATAATGTCCCTTTGAACTTAAAAATTCTGTGATTCAGTGATTTTGAGCATGATGAAATCAGGAGGAGGAAAGTAAGAGGGACAATGGAAAAATAACAAAGTAATTATTCAGGAAAAAAAATAGCTTTATCACCAAAAGGAGAGAAGGCTAGAATAGTTTAGGTGAGTTCTGTTGGAGAAGGCTAATTGATAATGATAGGAGATAGAATGTATGGAATAGCAGTAGTCTACAGAAATGAGACAGAGAGGGAGAGAGAGAGAGAGAGAGAGAGAGAGAGAGAGAGAGAGAGAGATTGTTTAGTGGGCATTTGTTGTTGTTGTTCACTCATGGACTCATGGATCAGGAAAAAAACCCAAAATGGTGAAATAAGATGTCAATGTAAGGCAGTGTAAAATAAAAACTTTGTAAACCAAGCAGGAACATTTTAAAATAAGCTCTACACAGACTAGAGCTGAGGTTAACAATGGCAACAGTGAAATTAAGAGCCAGAACAATCAATGCTAACAGTGTTAGTATCCAGAAGGTTGGGCATAGAGTATGTAGAGCTTTGAAAGGGGAAAAAGAGAACATTATACTTTTGATATAACAGTAGGAATAGAGGGCCAAGTAGGCAGAAGTGAAAAAAAAAACTGGCTTTGGCATTATTCTTTGAAATAGTGACTTCTTTTGCTCACATCACATTCAGTCTAGGATGGGTATGATACTAGATATCAAATGAAGAATGAGAAAATAACACACGTGTACACATGTATACACACGTGTATGTATACATATATTCATGTGTATGTGATATATACATATATATTCACATGTGTGTACATATGTATATACATACATATATTCCAGAATAATATCCCCCCAACACAAAGGCAGAAAAAAATTTGAAATGTGTGGCAATTGTCTCTACCTCCACATAGGAAGAGGAAAGGAATACTTTTGATATGACATGAAAAATAATGTTTTACAGATGTAGGCTCAAAGCAATGACAACTACCAAATCAACTAAGATGAAGTGTCTAAATATAATAGGGTCTCTCTATAAAGACACTCATTTGGAAATTAATTGCCATGGCTTACCTTACTGTAACAAAAACTTTGATTTTTTAAAGTTATTTTGAAAAAAATAGCTGAAAATAGTAAATTCAAATCACCTCAGTCTTTTAGATCTACAAAGGGTACTTTTATTTGAATGCTTTGCTTTTTTTGTTGTGATTTATTCAATGTTACAACCTTTTAATGCTAGACTTTCTTTCTCCCAATTTCCCTTTGTATGATCCATAACTCTAATTGTTCAGATGCTCGCATTTCACCACTTCCAGGATCACAGGAAGAATAATGATATTAAAAGATAGATCTCCATTTCAAGAAAAAGCTTTAGGTCATTAAAAGGAATACAATGTTCTCTAATGCAATCTGGCAAATTTTTATCTTCTCATGTAATTCTGAGCCCTGTTTATTATCCATTATGCATTTTTGTACGTGTTAAATGAACCAGGTCTATGATGTATTCAGCCAAATCTATCATAATCTGGATGATTCTTCATCCACTTGATATTTCCTATGTGAATAGTTAGCAGTGAATGAACAGAAAGGTATTACCAGTGAAGACTTGTATAGAAGGGACACAATGGATATGGTGTTAAAGGTATATGGGAGAATTCCTGCCAAGATGGTGGCCTGAATTAAAAGCAGACAAATTAGCTCCCACATATCTACTGCAGCAATATCCTACATATCACAACAGACTGAATAATTATCAAGAAGTCAGTGAAGAACTATGAAAAGTGACTTCTTCAATCCTATAATTAAACAAATCCTAGAACTGAACAAAAAATCTAAAGGCAGCTAGGTGGTACCGTGGATAGAGAGCCAGACTTGGAGTCAGGAAGACCTGAGTTCAAATCTGGCATAGACAAGTCTCTTAACCCTGTTGGCCTCAGTTTCCTCACCTGTAAAATGAGCTGGAGAAAACTATGGCAAACTCTAGTATTTTTGCCAAGAAAACTCCAATAGACCAAACAGAAAGCAAGGATTTCATGAGAAGCAAGAAATAGCAACAGAAGGGCAAAAGATTGAAAACATAAGAGAAAATAACACATTATTGGGGCATAAGAGTTAAGTATTGAATTTTATAAAGAAATTTTACATCAGTAATTGCAGATTTTAATGCCACTTTTGGAAAAAGTAGTAGTTTAGAACATCCACATCATAAGGGCTAAAACATTTTTTACAAAAAGAATTCAGGAATCTTTAACAAGTCATAAAATATTTGGAAACATTTAATTACAAATTCTAACACTGTAGCTATAGATAAAGGATGACAGTTGGTCTAGACTACCTGTTTGCTGATACCACCTGATTTCTATGGCCTTTCATCTCATTTTCTACAAATAACTTCTCTGTAATTCTTAAACAACATTATATCAACCCACCTTAGTGGATGTTACATTCTGAGGCTATTTGTAGTGAGTATGACAAAGCAAAAAAAAAAATTTATAGGCATGAAGATTTCTAATAATAAAATGGTCTAATTTCATCCCATACAGGGCCAAAAACACAGTAAGTATTTAATAAATACTCATTGGTTTATTGATTGGATGATTCTATTAATGTGATTATTCCCTCCCATGTCTCCCCACCTTAAGCCATTCTCAAATGTGTCTTCCTAAACATTTTCCACATGGGATCCATTGAAAGTGTCAGGAACCTTTTTCTTCTTCCCTTGACATTCTGGAATTACCGATGGAGCATATGCCTTGTCCGTTGATTGTGTTTGTTATTACTACATTACTTGAACATCCCCTACACATACACACAGTTGTACATTTATGACATCTTTCATCATCATCATCATCATCATCGTCATTCTCATAATCATTAATCATCAATATAAATTTCATTATATAAAACCTTAAATTCTGCAAAACAATTTAAAAATATTATCTCATTTTGTTGTCACAAACACCCTGGAAATTAAGTGCTATCATTATCTCCATTTTACATAAATACTTTTTAGTCCTCCCCTATGCCCACCTTTGCATTGAAGACCCTGAGAAATATGTCAACTTAATTTACAGAGTTTTTTTCAAATTCACTACAGAATTTCTCTACCTCCTCATCCTCTGTAACTAGCATTATCACATAAGCTACATTTATTTTCAATTTGTTTTTAAAAATACTTACCATGTGACACAGAGGAATTAGATGGGGGAGGAGGGCCAATAGTTCTGGAACCCTACTCTCATTGGTAATGGGTTAAAGAGGGAACGGTATGTGTGTGTAGATATAGATATATAGATACATATATACATAGATATGTACATACATGTAATATGTATGTATATATAAAAGTTTTCTAAATTCAGAAAGAAATAAAAGGCTAAGGGGATAAGCAGGGGGGAGAGCATAAGGGAGGGTGAGGGAATAAGATAAGGGGGTATAGTAGGGTGTTTAGATTAATGGGAATGGGAGGATAAGGGAGGGATCCTTGGAGAGGGGGTGGGTTAAGTAATATGAGGGCAAGGTGGCAGGTAGAAGTAAAGCAGAGGAGCCCAGAGGGATTGGAAATAAGAGAGATGCACAAACCTAAAATAAAGATTAGGAGTAGAATTTATTAGAGAAAAAAGCAGGTGTGGTAATCATGATCTCAGGCAAAGTTAAAGCTAAAATAAATTTAATCAAAAGAGAAAAATAGGGAAACAACTATATGTCAGCCATATTGATGAATATTGTTTTAGACTATTTAAAATAACTAGCCATTATAAGGTTGGAATATGTCTGTTGTGTAGGAAATGATGAGTTGGTGGACTTAGAAAAATATGGAAATATTCGGATTTATGAAGGAACAGGTTATCCTCTCTTAGAGAAATAGAGGACAAATAAGTATAATATCGTCCTACATAGATGCATATGAATGTACATGTCTATATATGAGTATGATTATTGGTATTTAAGCATATGTAAGTGCATATGTGTATTTTATATATATATACACATATATATCTTTGTGTGTATATGCGCACACATGTAAGTATGTGTGTGTGTGTGTGTGTGTGTGTGTGTGCGTGTGCTCGAGCAAGCACAGGAGCTTAATTGTAGCCTGGGGGTTGGGGAGGAAGAGGGAAAAACAATAAAGTAAAAAGTACACAACAGAGAACAAAAGAAAACTTACAGGGAAGCAAAGAAAAGATGAACAAGTCTGAACACAATGTGTAGCATTTATTATATAGGCTTTCTTGAAATGGAAATTTATTGCTGTATATTTTGAATCCTCTCATATTCTGCTGGGGACATAACAATTTTTTTTCTTATTTTGTATTAAAGTTTATGTTTCTTTTTCTTTTCTTATTGTGTATTTAAATTTTAGTATTTAAGTTTAAAATAAATTAATTTCAAAAATACTTACCATGGACTCTGAAAAATAAGTTTACCAAAAAAGTCCATGAAACAGATTTCCTAATACCTTTGGGTACCCAGAAAAAGCTTCTCCACTCACTCCTTTATTTACTTTTCCAAAAAGAACCTAAGTGGCCCATTAGAGTAATAAACTAGTAAAAGATAAGTTCTAATTCACTTATCCTCTGCCTCAATTCCCTCATCTGTAAAATAAAATAATAAGAACTACCTTTCAGGATTATTGTGAAGGTAAAATGAGACAATATTTGTAAAATGATTTGCAAACCTCAAAATGATTTGTAAACCCCATAAATGCTGGCTATTACTATCTTTATATTTAGGAACAATGTCTTTTTGTCTCCTTACTTCTTTTGTAGAGAGAATGTCCTGATTTTAATGCCGGAAAGAAACAATGTCCATAGAGTCCAATCTCTTCATTTTATAGGTGAAGAAATTGAGACCAAGAGAAGTGACTTAACTAGCATTACAATAGTAGTAAATATCAGAGGCAGGATTTGAACTCTGCATAACTGGGGAAATGAGTATTCACCACAAAAAAAAGGGATTTCTTTAATTGACTTGGTTGGAATCTTGATTTCTGGATGGCATTGTGAGAAAATGCTTGCACAATCCCCGTGTAAAAAGGAAGTAGAACCTCAGCAGAAGTTTTTAAAGGAGAAAGGATTTGGTATATTCTCCCTGCCCTGACATGGGGCTCTCAAGAGCAGAGATGTTCTGGAGGGTGGGCCAAGAAAAACTGAACATATGGTAGTAAGGGCAAGTCTTGGTATTGACTGTAGAACTATGACAGGATTCATGCAAGCTCACTTTCTACAGTTGACCTGACCTGTGATGAAGATTGACAACTCTATAAAAAATGCCAACATTTGTGTTGTGGCCCTCTTGTTCCTGAGGCAACTCCTACAGATTTTTTTTCTGTGATTTCCTTTTAACATCACCCAGCATATGTAACAGCCCATGCTCCTCAATCCTTCCAAAAATGAGAGATGAAGCCTGGGATTTAAGGTCTTTGTGGTCCTCCATATTTATTTACCTTCATACACTCTTTCAGGAGACTGCTTATCCTTTTTTTGCTTATCTTTTCCCCCCTCAACTATATTTCTACTTGTTTTATTTTATGTTATGGTTTTTCTATACTAATATTCTCTTTAAAGTTGCCTATACCAGCATCTCACATCTCTGATTTGAGAAATATACTTAATTCGCCTCAGATAATTTAAGCCCTGGTATGATCTCAAAAAAGACCTTGCAACCAAGGGGTATAGTGTGGTAGGAGCATCATCTTCTAGGTTCCTGAATATGTTGACTATGATAGTTTTTTCCCTAAAAGTAAAAAAAATCACTACAGATTAGTGTCAAATGAAACAAATAGATCTAAAAGGAATTGCACGCTATTAAGAAACATGAAAGAATTAGATCACTAATAATAAGAGAAATCCAAGTCAAAACAACCTTGAAGTTTCACTTCACTCAAAACAAATTGATAAAGATAATAAAAGATAAGAATAGTCAATATTGGAGGAATTGTGGAGATGTAGGTAAGGATTTGTGAATTAGTGTGAATTAGTATAACAATTTTGGAAAAACAATTTGAAATTATAATTTCTTGAAAGATGCTATACAGGCATCATCATCCTCATCTTACCAAACATTTATATAGTACTTATTATGTGCCAGACACTGTGCAAAGTGCTTTACAATCATCATCTCATTTGGTCCTCACAATAACCCCGGGATGTAGGTGCTATTATTAACCAGTTTTTTACATGATGAAACTAAGACAAAAAGTGATTGAGTGATGTATCCAAAATTACATAGCTAGTAAGGATCTGAGGCTGAATTTGAACTCCTCTTTTATTTTTAAATAGTATTTTTTCCCAATTACATGTCAAGACAATTTTTAGCATTCATTTTTACAATATTTTGAGTTCCAAATTTTTCTCACTCCCTCCTTCCCTCCCCTCCTCTCTGCCTAAAATGGCAAGCAATTTGAGTCAGTTTGTATATGTGCTATCATGTAAAATATATATCCATATTAGTCATAGTTGTGAAAAAAACAAACAGATCAAAAGGAAAAAAACCACAAAAAAGAATAAAGCAAGTGAAAAAACTGAGCCTCAATCTGCATTTAGATTTCATTGTTCTTTCTCTGGATGTGGATAGCATTTTTCTTTGTGAACCTTTTGTACTTGTCTCAGGTGGTTGCATTTCTGAGAAGAACTGAATCATTCAGTTGATCATCACATAATGTTTCTGATACTTTGTACACTTTCCTGATCTGCAAATTTCACTTTGCATCAGTTTGTACAAATCTTTCCAGGTTTTTCTGAAATCTACCTGTTCATCTTTTCTGATTGCATAATTGCATTCCATTACATTCCTATGCCACAGTGTGCTCAGCCATTCCCCAGTTGATGGGTGTTCTCTCATCTTCCAATATTTTGCAGTCATGTAAAGGGCTGCTTATAAATATTTATGCACATGTGAGTCCTTTTCCTTTTTTTAATGATCTCTTTAAGATACAGACCTAGTAGTGGTATTGCTGGAACAAAGGGTGTGCACAGTTTGATTGCCCTTTGGGCATAGTTCCAAATTGCTCTCCCCAATGGATGGATTTGTATACAATTCCACCAACGGTGCACTGGTGTCCCAATTGTCTCACATCTTCTCCAATATTTATCATTTTCCTTTTTTGTCATATTAGCCAATCTGATAGGTGTGAGGTGGTACCAGAGTTGTTTTAATTTGCACTTGTCTAATCAAAGGTTATTTAGAGCATATCTTTGTATACATATAGATATATTTGATTTCTTCGTCTGAAACATTCCTGTTCATATCCTTTGACCACTCATCAATTGGGGAATGGTGTGTATTCTTATAAATTTGCTCAGTTCTCTATATATTTGAGAAATCAGGCCCTCATCAGAAACACTTCCTGTAAAGATTGTTTCCCAGCTTTCTGCTTTCCTTCTGATCTTGCTTGCATTGGTTTTGTTTGTGCAAAAGCTTTTTAATTTAACATAATCAAAATTAACTATTTTACAATTCATAATGCTTATAACTCACTTAACTTATTCTTTAAGAATTTGGATGCTATACTACTTTGCACATATATGCTCAGTATTAATATTACTTCATTGTCAATGATACCCTTCAGCAAATTGTAGTTTCCTTCCTTATCACTTTTAATTTGGGCAATTTTTGCTTCTACTTTGCCTGAAATCAGGGTTGCTACACCTGCTTTTTTACTTCAGATGAAGCATAATAGGCTCTGCTCTAGCCCCTTACCTTTACTCTGTGCGTGTCTCTATGTTTCTATGTGTATGTCTCTATGTATTCTACAACATATTGTAGGATTTTGGTTTTTGGCCCACTCTGCTATCTGCTTCCATTTCATGGGAGAGTTTATCCCATTCATATTCACAGTTATGATTACTAATTGTGTATTTCCCTCCATCCTATTTTTCCTCTTATTTATCCTCTTTCTCCTTTCACCCTTTCCCTTCTCAATAGTATTTTGCTTCTGTCTACCACCTCTCCAGTCTGCTCTCTCTTCTGTCAGTCTCCCTACCCTTTACTTAATTTCCTCCACTCCTACTTTCCTGTCAGGTAACATAGAGTTCTATATTCAACTGTGTGTGTGTGTGTGTGTGTGTGTGTGTGTGTTATTCCCTCTTCGAGCCAATACTGATGAGAGTAAGGTTCAAGTGATGCCCATTGCCCACCCTCCCATCTTTCCCTCCATTGTAATAGGTTTTTTGTGCCTCTTCATGTGAAATTACCCCATTTTACCTCTCCCTTCCTTCTGTGCCCAATGTGCTCCTCTTTCTCATCCCTTATTTTTATGTCATTCCCTCAAATTCACCTTATACTTGTTCCCTCTGTCTATGCATATTCCTTCTAGCTGTGCTATTAGTGGAACAATTTTTTTTTAAATTACAAGTATCATCTTCCCATGTAGGGATGTATGCAGTTCAGCTCCATTGAATCTCTTAGGCATTTTTTCACCTTTTACCTGTTTAGGCTTCTCTTGAGTCTTGATATTGGAGATCAACTTTTTTTGTTCAGTTCTGGTCTTCTACTTATGAAAGCTTGAAATCCTTCTATTTCATTGAATGGCCATTTTCTCCCTTGATGTATTATGCTTAATTTTGCCAGGCAAGTGATTCTTAATTGTAATCCTAGCTCCTTTACCTTCTAAAAGATCATGTTCCATGATCTGTGATCCTTTAATGTTGTTGCTGCCAGGTCCTGTGTAATCCTGATTATGCCTCCCCAATATTTGAATTATTTCTTTCTGGTCATTTATAGTACAATTTTTCTTTCACTTAATAATTCTGAAACTTGTCTATAATGAGATCTCTTTCCTGAGGTGATCAGTGGATTTTTTCAATACCTATTTTGCCCTCTGGTTCTAGGACATCAGGGCAATTTTCTTGGATAATTTTTGAAATATACTATACAGGTCTTCCTTTTGATTATGGCTTGCAAGTAGTCAATGATTCTGACATTGTCTCTTCTGGATCTATTTGGCAGGTCAGCTGTTTTCTCCATGAGGCATTTTACATTTTCTTCCATTTTCTTTCATTCTTACGAATTTGTTTGATTGATTCTTGATGTCTTACAGACTCATTAGCTTCCACTTGCCCAATTTTAACTTTTAAAGTATTGTTTCTCAGTTAGCTTTTGTACATTTTTTTTCCATTTGGCCAATTGTATTCTTTAAGGAGTTATTTTCTTCTGTGGATTTTTGTATCTCCTTTTCCATTTTTCCAATTATGTTTTTTAAAGCAGTTTTCCAAGCTATTGACATTTTTTTTAAATAATTCTCTTCCATCACTCTCATTTCTTTCCCAATTTTTCTTCTACCTCTCTCATATGATTTTTAAATTCCTTTTTGAACTCTTCCATGAGTTCTTTCTGGGCTTGAATCCACTTCCAATTTTTTTGTTTGGAATTTTACCCATAGGTGTTTTGACATTGTTATACTCTTCTGGGTTTTTTGATCTTCCCAGTCACCACAATAACTTTCTATGGTCATATTCTTTTTTGTTGCTCATCTTTTTTGGGCTTTTTCCTTTCTTTTAAGTTTGAGCTCTGCTCCTAGGATAGAAGGGATACTGTCATAAGTTTCTTGCGCCAGTGGCTTTAGGCCCTGGCTGTTTACATGGTGTTACACTGGTGTTGTCCTGAGGTCCATTGGGGAGCCTTATGTCTGGTGCTAGAGTATGAGGTGTTGTGGGGGGTGGCACTGCTGGAAGCCATAGGGGTCTGAAAGCTTACTTGATGCTGAGTTGGGGTCTTAGTGCTGGTGTGTGCTGAGGCCAGTGGGGTATTTCTGCATGTCCCTGGAGGTACATTGGAGCACGTGGTGGTTTTGCTGCTAAAAGTTGCCTATTGACTCAAGGCTGTGGTGAAGCATATGCCAGTTCTCAGAGCTGTAGTCTTCCCATTCCCCTGCTTATGCTGAGGCACATGGTTGTTCCTGGTATTGGTGACTGCCTGCTTCACTGCACTGGGGCTCAGTATCCCCTGTTGGTTTTTTGAGGCGGGGCTTGCTCCTGGCTTATTGGGACTCTTCTTGTACAGGACTGTGTTCACCTTTTACCTGAGTGAAACAGACCTTTCTTGCCAATGTTCCAAGTTTCTTGGGCTAAAAGTTTATTTCACCCCATCTTTTTGCTGGTTCTGCTGTTCCAAGATTTGTTTTGGCATGATATTTTATGGTTTTCTGGAAGTGAATATGGAAGGGTTATGTCAATTTACTGCTTACTCCACCATCTTGGCTCCCAGAAGTCCCTTGAACTCAATTCTTCATGGCTCTAGAAAAATATGACATTTGTCTTATTGTCATTGCTGAACACTTCTGACCAACAACCCCTTCTTAACAAACACATTTCTACATAGAGGTTTTCATATCCTTGCTGAATATCCTTTCCATTCTATTTTTAAATAAACCTTTTGTTATATGTTGGATATTCTACAAGTTTCTCATTTTGTTCCAATCCTTAGCTTGAACCACATGACCACCCTGAATAAGTTCTGGGCCACAATAATCTCTAAAATCCCTTATAAAACTATTTAATTTTACACCACTCTGAATGAAGAAATCCATTTGACTTCTGAGGGTAATGAAAGAAAAATAGAAAAATATTTATCATTTTATTGATGTATATTCCACTTAATTTCATAAGATTATAATTTTGTTCTAATAATATCACCAGACTTATGTTCAAAGATTTTCTGGAGAGTGCATTAGATAGGTATAGTCCCCATTTGAGTTTTATTCCATTTGTCTCCATAATCACAAGTGTAGATATAATTTGGAGGAGAAATAGAGTAAACATACATGTCCTTGAGGAATAAGATTCTTATAGGGAAATTTCCTAGGGAAACAACAGCTGTAGAGAAGACAGATGGAAGCAACAAGATTGAAAGAAAGTCATTTCTTAATGCAATGCTTTTCAAACACTTCCTAATGTCATGCATGACTTTTTTGCAAATCAATAATTTACCTTTCAAAATGGATAGCTGAAGTAATTGGGTCTGTTTTGGGAAGTGGTGAGAGAAGTGCTTGAAATTTTAACTCAGCGGTTAAAGTAAGTAGTCCAATGCAATATAGAAAAACATGTGGTCATTCCATGATGCTTGGCTGCTTGAACTGAGTGTGTTGCTTAGAAGTCAGTTTGAATTTTATGTGTGTGTGTGTGTGTGTGTGTGTGTGTGTGTGTGTCTGTGTGTATGTGATAAAGTTTACATTAGAAGAAAGTTACGACAGCTTCAATGAAAATGGAGAGATCCTGGACAGGCACTTTAAAATACCATTGCTACTAAAGACATAAGTGCATGAAGCCTTTTTTCCCTTTTCCAGTAACTGTTATCTTTCATGAGTCTGTGTTTGTGAGATAATATGTAGATTCCAGTTTTCTCCACACTTCCCTTTTTGGGCGGGGCTACAAAAAGATGCTTTTGAGAAGAGAAGACTATTTTTCCCACATTCCTGTTCCCCAATGGGGACCCAAATATCCAGTTCCAGTTGGGCAATACAGCTCTTCCTTCCTTCCTTCCTTCCTTCCTTCCTTCCTTCCTTCCTTCCTTCCCTCCTTTCTTCCTTCCCTCCTTCTTCCTTTCTTCCCTGCCTCTGTCCACATAGGGAATCATACCCTTACCTGGGAGTACTCTGCTCAAAAGTATATAAATTTTGATCACTGAAACCTTGCAAGATACCTTGGGGTTTGTGGGCTAGATTTCTGTTTTCAAGGACAATGCCTTAAACCCAAATCACTTTGGCTCTCACAGATTGGACAACCATAGGTCCCAGCCCAAGTCTCACTTGATCAATGTTTGGGCTCTGATGGCTCAGAGTGAATATAAATAGTAATTATACTATTATTAGTATTATATAGTATATTATATTATATATTATATAATATATTATTATATATTATAGTATTATAATATTATTACTATACTATTATTATTATATATAATAATAGTAATTGTCTATTTTGGCCAGAAACCCTGAGGGTCTTCTCCTGTCAGATTAATTTTGTGTTTGTGTGTTTGTGTGTGTGTGTGTGTGTGTGTGTGTGTTGTTCCATGGGCAGCCATGGACAAGAAATTAAAAAGAGAAGGCCAGTCAACTGGTGATAAGTTTCTTCTACTTGGACAGATAGCATAAGGACAAAAGCTTTGTATAAGCACATAATACATAGCAATAATTACAATCACACCTAATAATACAAAGTCCAACTTAAAAAAAATGTTAAATACCTTTGGCTCTTGGCATAGCTAGTATTTATAGAGTACTTTAAATTATGCAAAGTTATTTGCATATATTTTCTCATTTGATCCTCAAACTTCCCTGAAGTAAGTGCAATTATTATCCCTATTTTGCAGATGAGGAAACTGAGGTAGGGGAGGAGCTAAGTGACTTGCCCAAGAACACACAGCTATTAAGTATCTGAAGGAGGCTTTGAACTCTAGTCTTGCTGACTCCAAGTCCAGCACTCTTTCCCTGGCACCAACTAGCTGCCCTTATTTGTTTTAAGATGCCTTAAACTGGCCTTTGGCAATTCAGGTTCTCTCCTCCCTGACTCTGTGAAAAGCCTCTAATCCCTTCCTTGTTCCTTTCTATTTCTCTCTGTACTTGGTCAGACCCTTTTCAGCTGAAGCAGCAAATCTCTTTTGGTCCAGGTTCAGCTCTCTAGGCAGCTGTCCCTCAGCACCCCTTAGCAACAAGTCTCTCCTGGTGTCTGATGTCCCTTAAGCCCTCTCAGTTATTTTCACCTTTAAAGTTCCTCCACCTCAAGGCTGGCTGATCTCTTGTCAGAGGGATCACCAAGCCTCTTACTGAGAATAATTCAAGGAGACTATAGACATATTTTGTTTGCCCAGGAACAATTAATTCAACATTTAACTCTAGTCTTTTGCACCATCCCAAACAGGACTGCCAATCTTCATCACAAGTCAGGTTAACTGTAAAAAGTTAGCTTGCATGAATCATGTCATAGTTCTACACTCAATACCAAGACTTGCCTCATACTACCATATATTTAGATTTTCTTGGCTTACCCTCCATGGCATCCCTGTACCTGAGAGCCCTATGTGGAGGTAGGGAGAAAGCACCAAATCCTTTCTCCTTTAGAAGCCTGAGATTCTACTTCCTTTTTACATGGGGATTCAGCAAGGATTTTCTCATAATGCCATTCATAAAATAGGATTCCAATCAAGTCAACTAAAGGAATACCTTTTTTGTGGTAAATCCCCCACAATTAAACAGAAAGTGTTTCACCCCTCTCACTTGTGGGCTTATAAAATAAGACACTTCCAACCAATTTCATCATAGTTATTACTCACCAAAATTATTCCTGGAAGGAATTGTCTAATCCATCCTGGAACAAAGGAGTCCCACCAATTAACCATGAATCATTTCCCCAGGATATAAGGAACTCCCTTCATGGGATAGGGATATTAAATAACCAGAGACTTGAAGTAGGGGAGCAAATAAGGATGACAAGGAAGAGTCAAAAGGCAGTCCATCCCAATTGGGTAAGTCTAGATTGTGTCCATATATATATTAAAAAAAAAACCACTGGGTCAAAAAAGCTTTTCCCCTTCTGATGATAGTGCCAATTCATTGACTGCACTGGGAGGTAGGATACTCAAATGAGATAGTCAGGGACATCATGGTGAAGCTGTTGCTTCAAGATCATGCCATAGTGTTCCATGAGAAGTAGCATGGTGACCCTCACTGGGCAAAACTAGCTCCCTTACCCTTAGTTATGGGAGTCATGTTATTCTGGGATCATTACAGCATAGCTGTCCCCCCACGACCCCCATGTCCATATTGGCATTGGCAGTGATCCCACTCCCTAACCTCAATCATTTGTTCAAGGGCATCAAATTAGTTGTTCATTTCAGGAGACGATGTATGTCTATAGTGGACTCTGACATGTCCCAACAGTAATTGTGTATAGGGCATGGTGGGCAGGAGGCAGGGAATTGACAAAAGTCTTCCAATTGTCCTGAGCCCTAAGGGGAGAGTCTTAAATTATCCAGCCCTATTCTATCTATGCTCCAGACCGCTCAGTCAGACTCATACCCACTCCCTAGAAAAAAGTAGAGATGAAAGTATTTTCTACCCAATCTTTCAAGACTCTCACATATCAGTCAAGCAGTTTATAGCTCAGCACATTTCAAGGACTTTTCAGGACCCCCAGCTTTCAGAATATTTTCTACAACTATATTGATAACCTCTGAAATCCAGTTAAAAATGCTTCTCTTGCAATAGGTCATGCCCTTGATGAACTAGGGAAAAAAAAACATTAATCTTCATGAGTTAGGAATTTATGAACCTATTGGGATAGCAGAAAAAAAGAGAATCCCAGCTGGGACTGGTGGCCTCAGACTCTGATAATCTCAATTTGTTCATGAACACTGCCCACAATACTATTCTCTGCCAGTATCCAATATGCTGCTCATTCTGATGGGGTTTGTACTGTTGCTGATGCCTATGATTGCTGCCCATTTTATGTGGTCTGCATCAATAGCTATTCTGCTTGGGCCTGTAATTCATTCAGTGCCTACTCCTGTCTACTCCCCAGGGGCCTTTGTTGCTGCTAGTGGTGCCTACTGATGATGTCTGCTCTTCTGCCTGGCATTAGTACCACTTTTGGACTGTATCCAGAATCATCAGATTGTCTCCATCCACTCTCTTTTCCAAAACTTAGCTGAGTAAATGACCCTGGATTTTATTAGGGTTGATCTTCTACCCCTTGTCCTTCATAAGAATTGTCATTTAATCTGCCATTATGGCCTTAACTGGTCCTGTCAACATTACATCAGAAATGTAGTTTTGGATATCAGTGCCTTCAGGAAGATTGGCTTCTTCAAGGTCTCTGCCCACCATAATATGGAAATAATGGGAATAGTTCAGATGTCCATCAAGTGAAAGTAAACTGTTCTTGACTAGTATCAGCCACAGAAATAGAGATGAAGATATTAATGTGTTTGATAACCATACCATTCACTTGGGGTATGGCTACCTCATTGATACCACATTGATGAAGTCAGGAATAGATTCTGAAAATAAATGCTTTTTGGAGATAGTTTCTCTTTGTTTTTCTTTTTCTTTTCATTTCCAAATTCTCTTCCTCCCTCCAACCCCTCTCCCACCCATTAAGAAAGCAAGAAATATGCCTATTTATAGATATTAAGTCATGCAAAACATATTTTCATATTAGTCATGCCTCAAAAAAATCAAGAGAAATAAAGTAAAAGAAATATGCTTTAATATGTACTCAGAGTTCAGGGGGAAATACATAGCTCTTTGTAATTCACTCTAAGTTACCAACCAGGTGCCATCTGCTATCCTTACTAGCCACACTGTGTTATTGTAAGGGGGATGGCTCTGGTAAAGCAAAGGATTTTAGCTTTTTTATCTCCATCACCCCTCAAAGGACCACTATTGTTTGGTGTTAGTTACACTTCAAGGGTTCCATTTGTCCCTACCCATGTAACATAATTTGTCCTTGTGCCAATAACTGGGCCAGAGGTTGCTGCAAGTACCCAACCAGGTAACTACTCCAAAGAGTACATGATACTTGTCCCCTCAGTGATCCATCTGCCAAAACTCCAGAGATTCCTGGATAGAAAAATAACTTAGATGTTCCTGTCCAGGAGACTTTCATCTCCAAATAAAGTAGACATTTTAGAGGATGCCTTAGGTTTGGCTAGGACTAAAAGGCTCTTGCTTTTCTTCTGCCAGATGTCATGATGTAGTTTTATTAGTACCTTTATGGCTGCCAATCAGTCACCTCTTTATCAACTCTATGTTTTAGGGACTATACCTAAAGCTTCCTATGGGAGAAAGTGAATGAGAAGGGGGAAGAAAATGAATATCATATAACAGCATCTACATGTCAGATACTGTAATAAATGTGTATTATATCATTTAATCTTCACAACCCTGGGAAGTAGATGCTGTTATTATCCCCATTTAATAGTTGAAGAAACCGAGGCAAACAGAGGTTAGATGACATGTCCAGATGAAAGGTCCAAATGACTTGTATAGCCAGTAAGTGTCTGAGGCTAGATTTGAACTCCCCTATTCCTGATTCTAGGCCCAGTACTCTAACCACTGTGCCACCTAGCTGTCTTCATTCATCTAACAAAATGGCAGATGCCATGCCTCCTCCTGCCATTCCCAAAGAGTTTACTAATTCAAACAAATATTTGTGTTTCCACTTACCCAATCTTATGCTCAAATATCCCCAGTTTGTCTTTCCATGCCTGTGAGATGGTATAGCAAGAGATGTCACAGTTGAAGCCTGATGCCATTCAGGTGAGCCTCCACCCAGAAGGTAAAATCTAATTGCTGTAATGTCAGCTGATCACAGGGGTTGGAGGGATATGATAGGAGGGTAGTATAAATCCAGTTTCCCAAACCTATCTCTTTTAGAAATTATAACCTCACCTTGTTTTCCCTTATGGGGGAATTGTCCACCTAGAGAATCTATCTTCATAGAGCCAAGTATATATGACTCTGCATCCTAGTCATATAAAAAGGGGCACAGAATGAATATCTCTGATTTAATTGGATTTGAAAAGCAAGCTTTCTGTGAGCTTCCCAAGCTGATGCTCTGGATTTGGCTCCATGGGACTATACCCTAAGCAGGCATTTTTCCAGTGAGTCTTTAGGTTATTGTTTAAACAGTTTTTGAGCCTCTTGAATGCTATGAAAATCCTTAAATGAGGATTCTCAAATCCTCTTTCTAATACGTAAGAACAGAATCTATCAATCTAAAATATATTTAACCTATATGCTCCTCTATCGAATGCTTCTTTTGATGTCTCATCTTGACTTGGTGACCATGGGTTCTTGAAAACTCCACCAATAAAGCCCAAACTTGAGGAGCTCTGAACAAACTGGAAAGAGTTTGAGCATGAACCTTCTAATGGATTGTATGCTTGCCAGGTGAAGGCCAGTCTGGCTAGGTTAAGATAAACTCATCACCAGAAGGTCAACTAGTGACTGGTTGATCAATGTTACAGGAACCCACAAAGATCATCCTACTAGAGGGAGATTTGATCTTTGTTTGTGAAGCACTTAAAATTGATATTGTAGATCTTCAACCTATTGAAAAATCATATTCCCTGCATGGTTAGACATTTTGGATCCAGTAAAATTGTCACTGTTTTCACATTGTATAACATGGTTCTCTCTGGTTGAAAAGGAACATCAAACTCTTGAGAGGCAGCATGACTCAGTGTGAAAAGCACTGGCTTTGGATTCAGAGGACCTGTATTCAAACCATTTGTCTGTCATTAATCACTTGTATGACCTTGAAAAAGTCACTTAACCTCTCTAAACTTTACTTTCCTGTTCTTTAAAATGAAAGGTTTGGACTAGATGGCCTCTAAGGGCCTTTCCTACTCTAAATCTATGATCCAATAAAAATTGCAAGATAGCATGTTATAATGTACTAAATAGAAAAGCCTCTAAGGGCTCTTCTCATGGTGGGTTGACTGGATGAGAGAAATGAAACTTAATTTGAACTTGGAAAAGTAGATAGGATTTGGATAGGCTATAGAAGATAAAATGGAAGAATAAAGAGGGTGTTCCAGTCACAGAGAATAGCAAGAATAATAGAATAGAATGGAATATCTTTTGAGCATTTCATAGAGACAAGTGAGGAAACCAGTATAATTGGGAACCAGAATACTAATAGCCTTGAGAAACAGTCAGAAGTATTTAGATTTGGTGTTGGAGGGGAAGAGGAATATAGGATTCAAAAGCATTGTATTTTTTTAAATAATAAGGTCTAAGACATTTTCCTTTGGTATCTTCCCCTCTTTCTAATCCTTTGAGATTCAGTCTCTCATCTCAGTCCTCCCATAATTCTGTCACATGCAACATCTACCACTTTTATTTTTATTTGGTTTAATTCAGCTCCTTCTTCTCATTCTTGTTTTCTTAGATGATATTTCTATTCCCTCATGTAGCACAGCAGGGGCTGTATTAGGTACAAATGTGGTAGAAATACTGTAACCAGTGGAGAAAAAAAAAGTTTATCACAGAAAACTGTGCAAATATTTTCCATCTTTTTGTCTGATTGTTGCCACCTCCTTCTAGTTTCATCTTTAAATGCCATTGGGAAGATTTCCTTCAATTGCTACTCTTGCCAAGCTTTTTGTTTGTTTGTTTCTGCCACCTCTACTTCTTCATGTTTTGTGTTTCATTGTTCAGCCTTTTCTATAAATGCTTAAAAATAAGATTATACTCTCAATGTATTTTGCCCTTCCGTGTCTCTCTGCTTAGCAAAGAGATCAGATATCTCTAGCTAGGAAGAGTTTTAGTTTTTTTGTTTGTTTGTTTGTTTTGTTTTATTTTTGATTACCTCATTTTAGAGATTTATCTAAATCAATTATATTCCCTTCCTAGGAAATGGTAACAATCTGTGTCAACCTCTGTTGTTGTTTTTATTTTTATACAATCCCCATGTTTTCAATATCAACAGCTTATTTAATAGCTCTGATTGCAGACATCTCATATATTCTCCTATGTTTTTTATTCTTTCCTTTCATATGTTTTTGATTTTTACTTTAAAAGTAAAAAGTTGCTCTAAAAATTGGTGGTCTGAAACCACTCAGATGACCGATTCAGAAATGACTTTCAAATCAGCAGCTACTTGGTTTGTACCTGTTAAAGTGTAATTAATTTCATTTCTATCATTTTATTTGGTGCTCCTCATGCCTAGTGATTCCCAACTCTCTTCTCAATGAAAGTATTCTTGATATTTAGTTTTGAGGCTTCACTATAATCTGTAAGCATTTACTACCTCTCAACTTTTATCTGATTCTTATATTTTATCTTATATTTTCAGCTATTTTACTACCCTCTACTTCATTCTCCTTTGCCTCAGACACCAAGTATCAAAGTATGGGACAACTTTATTTGGGGGATCTTATAGTATTCTTCATATTTCTTCATCCACTGTAACAGAGTTGGCATCTACAGAGTGTAGTGGATAAAACCACTGAACTTGGAAATAGAAAGACCCGGTTTCAAATCCTGCCAGAGACACTTATTAGTATGAGCCTAAGAAAGTGATTTAACTTATGCTCAGTTTCTTCATCTTTAAAATAAATGAGTTAGACTCAATAGTTTCTAATGTTCCTTCTAGCTCTAAGTCTTATATGATGATTATTTTAATGGTGGTCCTTTACGAATGAGGATCCTGGGCATAGCAAGACAAGATGAACAAATGCACAATGAGAAATTGTTGATGTTGCCTTTGCATTAAAAAAAAAGCTTATTCTTCCAACTTCTTCATTTGACTTTCTGAGGAGAATCAGTGATCCATCCTTATACTTTGGTATATGTTTCTTTTGTCTTCAGGTTTAATTTGTACCAAGAAAAGTAAATTTAATGCAATTCATTTAATCCATTTGATTGTGAACTCCTTGAAAGCAGGTCCTTTTTGCCTTTCTTTATATCCCCAAAAGCTTAGCACTATGCCTGGCATATGATAGGTGCTTAGTAAATGCTTGCTGCCTTGACTTGAATTCAGTTCTTCTGATTATCTATTTGTTAGTCACCGGACAAGGATCACACATCCATAGCAAACAAAATCTAAACTGATGTTTTGAGACAAACTTAAAACTGTGATCGTCTTGGCAGCATCTGCTACCATTTTCACAACTCTGATGTGGTCCCTGTAGAAGCAGAAGGGGGTACACAAAATAGAGGGTCCTTTTTTATTTTTCTGTTTCATAGATTGCCATCAATTAATTCATCACCAAGAGGAGAGCCTAATGGTGATGAGTTTCTTTACATTTAACAATTTGGGCTCTTGGAAAGCAAGATATCTGCTGTCGAAGGGACCAAACTCAAAGCCTTTCCAGCAGGGTAGAGCCTGTCAGAATTGGCTAACCCACGGATAGACTTTACAACCTGTGTGACTTTGGGCAAGTCATCTCATTTCTCTCTGCTTGTTTTCTTTTCTGTATAATGAGAGGAAGGAACTAGATGACCTGTAAGTCCCCTTAGATTTCAAAGTCTATGCCATTATGTTCTATGGAAAACTTCAGAGTAGGTATTTTCAGTAACATTATAAAAAGAATACTCACTGTTGACATAAACACACAGACTCAAATGCTAAGTTTAGGGAATTTCATAACTGTAAGAGAATAAGGCTAAAACATAACTTATTTTGAAAACATGTACAAGAATTTATTTTGATTGGATTGTGATATAAACTTACTTCTCTTTAGCTATAAATTATATATAAAATATGTATAATACCTTCGAAAGGAAAAAAAAGAAGGAAGGGAGTGAGGGAGGGAGGGAGGAAGGGAGGGAGAGAGGAAGGGAGGGAGGAACAAAAAAGGAAAAAAAGAAGGAAGGAAAAAAGGAAGGAGAGACAGAAAAAAAGAAAAGAAGGGAAGGATGAGGAAGAAGGAGAGGGGAAGAAAACAAATTAGTGCACCTAGTTTATTCACTTTGACAGACTACTAAGAATTGGCCCCCTTAGTATTCTAAAAGAGACTTATTCCCTCACTCTCAGGGAATTTCTTCAGTACTATAACCCCGTCCAGCAGGAGAGGCAAGTGATGCCCTAAAAGCTCAGTGTCTGACAGCAGCAGCAAACAGAAGCATTGCTAAGGAAACCCAGAAGGCTTGCTATCACAACGATAAAATTGTCTCTGAGCATGAGTGGACCCAGAAAGCTTCAGAAAGAGGAAAATTAGGACTGTTAGCAGTTTCCCTGGGACTAAAGTAATTTCCACCTCTAATAAAGATCCTTTCTCCCATAACGGGTCTTCCTGAACCACATTCAGCAGATCAAAATCTTAACCCTCTTGTTGACTACGTCTTGGAAGTACATCTGGGGCACTTGCTCTTTGGAAACTCAGGTTCTTCTGCTAATAAATCAAGCTCACTTAGGTGACGGAAAGCAATGATTTTTTGCAAACAAGAACCACATAGCCCAAATGCATGTTTTTAATAGTGTACACATATTTGTGTGTATATGTCGGAATCGCAAAGCAAAGTGGAAAGCTAGAAAGAGTATTTAAATCACCAACATATCTCAGAGACAGAGAGAGACATCTACTGGTCCATTTATTACCGGTTCTAGCACCTCCCCCTCCGAGGTAATTAATGTAACGTTTTCTCTCTTTGCGGTGACAGCCAGGAGCATAATTAGAGTCTAATAAAACCCTGAAAAGTCACCAATGTAAAAATGGAATAAACAGTAAACAATGGGGTAAAGGGAGTCACCAGGAGTGTGATGGCTGGGTAATGCCTTAGATAAACTGTGCTCACATTGACACTGTCACGCTCCCGGCAGCCCCAAGTGTGCTGCTGGTAACCTGGCGCAGACAGACAGCTCGAATTAATCCCAAGAGGAGCGCATGACAGGCGGGTGAAGCAGACAATTAGAATGAAGGAGGAAATTGGAAATGGCAAAGGTGTGAACATATGTCAAATTACAACTAAATGATAAATTACAATTCTGTCATTGGAATAAGCGGTAATTAAGAAAGATTTCAGCTATCCCTCTTGGAAGAAAAAATATATATCGATATAGATATAGATATGAGAGAATCACATTTTTTTTTGCTCCCAGTTTATATTTGTTTGGTGGATTATTTCTACCCCTTCGCCACATTGGGGCTGACTCTCTGCTTCCTTAGGGCTGCATTATTTGGGTACATTAAGGCTAATTCCTTTCTTTCCTCTTCCTCATTTCTCAGGCTGGCAGGATGATGGTGTCAAAATGAACAGGAAACTGATCGCATCCGATACAAAACCTGGGCTGTGGTTAAAAAAAAAAAGAAAGAAAGAAAGAAAAGAAAGAAAAGAAAAGAAAGAAAGAAGGGGGGGTTACGGGGGGGGGAAGGGGGGGGGGGAGTTACTCTGCTGCCGGCGCTGCCGCTGCAGCACTCTAATTATTTTCAACAAGCCGTGCACAGTCCGGCTGACAATTAGGAAATTCGGCTTCGTGGCTTGGGGGATTCATATGAAACCTCATAATCGCTGGATGGGCGGCCTTTTCATTTAGGCAGTAATGAATGTGGGTGGGGCTGCGTAGCAGTTGTTGGTCACTTAACCACAATTTCAAACAGCTGTGTAATTGTCGTGGAGGGGAGGTTAGTGCTTCAGCCCACCCCAGTTGGAGCTTGCCACACCTGGGGTTTGTTACAGCGCCTAGTCTACATTACTATCATCCTCCCAGAGCAGGACAGAGGCAGCAGAAGTGATCCAGCCCAAAGTGCCAAGATGAAGGGGGGGTGGCAATTTTTGAAGAGATGAAATTGTGCCATTGGAAAAGTGAGATGCCTGGATAGAGCACTGGCTCTGGAGTCAGGAGGACCTGAGTTCACATCTGGCTTCAGACACTTACTAGCTGTGTGACCCTGGGCAAGTCGCTTAACCCCAATTGCCTAAGGGGAAAAAAAAGAAAGAAAAGAAAAAGAAAAAGAGAAAAAGTGAGATGCCAAGATACCCATGAAGAAGGACATCTTCAAAATGACTGATCTCACACAAGACAGCAGTGTTGTAATAAAATGAATGAGGGAGTAAGTGAAGGAATGCATGAGGGAGAGAATGAATGAATGGATATTTTTGGGTACCATGCACAACTATGGAAACTGGTGTTCCTTACGGGGGCACTGGAGATGTCAAAAGTAGCATGCAAATCAAGATAGCATGGTCTTGTCTTCTATTCCTTAGAAAAGAGACAAGTGATTTATACTGAAATGGATCTGTGATTAATTCAGGAGTTCCCTCTAACAGTGCAGATTGAAATCTATGTAATAAGATTCTTGCCCCTCCTTAGCATTCCAAAAGTTCACTACGATAGTCCAGTCAATAGCACTGCACAGAATGACAAAATATCTATTAAAAAAAGAAAACATAAAGTACAATATAGGATCATTCCTTTATTGAGCTCTTCTAGAGATCCTAAGCAACTCTGCTTGGGTATGATAATTATTATCTTTTCCTTATGTCTTCATTGAACTTTTGAACTTTGTGAGTGTAAAAGGCAAAAAAGGAAATTTACTTGAGAACATACATTGAAATGGGGATGAAGCAAACCACACTGATTAACAGTGTGTCCTTGGACAAGTCACTAAACCTTTTATCAACCTAAGTTTCCTCAATTGTAAACTGAGGGGTTTGGAGACCCTGGCCTCCAAGGTCCCTTTTGGTTCTAAGTCTATGATGCAGTGGGGCTTGGGAGGATGGGGGTAGACAAGCCTTTATCAAACACCTACAATGTGCCAGACTCTTGTTAGATATTCACAACAACCCTGTGAGGTAGGTGCTATTTTTATCCCCATTTTGTAGCTGAGGAAAATGAAGCAGACAGAGATTAAGGGCTCACTCAAGGTCACACAGCTGGTAAGGGCCTGAGGCTGGCTTTGAAATTGGATCTAGCTGATTCCACACTTAGTGCATTTTCCTAACATTTATAACATAATTAACTTTAAATGTGATACTAGCTACATTCTTGTATAAACTGGTAAGATTCCAGCATGGGAACTGCAAACATCTTCAAGGGTTCAACCTTTTTTTTTTTTTTAGCAGATTAGGAAATAGAGGACAACAGAAGTAAAATGAATTGTACAAAGTTACACAGGTAGTGAGAGAGAGCTTCTGTGAATGCTAGGCCTCTGACTTAGCTAGATCAATCAACACAAATTCATTAAATACCTACTATGTGCCAGACTAAGGAGATACAAAGACAAAACATAGACTACCCTTGTCCTTTAAGATCTTTCTTTCCATGGGTGTTGGGGAGAGACATAGGAATACAACATGTTCACAAGTAAGCAAATAAAAGATATATGTAAAATAAATAAAAAAGCAATTTGGGAGGGGAACAAATGTGGGGAAGGGAGGCAATACTAACAACTGGGAGATTAGCAAAGTCCAAAGCCTGCATTATTTCTACTACTCCACCCCACCCCATTCACACAACTGTAGCTATATATTCATACAGCAATGACTAATCCCAACTCAAGGCACTTTTTTTAAAAATGAAGATGAACAATTAAAATCTTCCACTTACAAATATATTATCACCAATCTCTTCTGCATTCTTCCCCTCAAAAAAAAAAAGGAATTGAATATCCAAAAGCCTAAACTAAAAAAAAATCTCTAATGCTGAGGTCAGCAGCTCTGGCCATCATCAGGGGATAAATCAATTTTGAGCAGCTGTGACCAGATCTTGGAGTTCAGGGCCTTGAAAGCTTAATTGGGGAAGCATGTTAAAAGTTAAAGGGCCAGAGTCACATTAATTATATGGGGTTTTTCTTGGAAGAAACCTGAAGGGTATGGAAGTACAATGCCACCTTCTTCGTTAAGCAAGGGTATGGCCCTGCTCTACATTTCTGTTACTCAGTGCGCTTCCTTCTGTAAAGAATATATCCATAATCAACAATATGCTGCAAAGAATCAGAATTTAATGTGTTCATTTGCAGCAGTCTCAGTGCAGTTCAGGTTAAAGAGATTCTTGCCCTCTGAAAAAAGATTTTTGTTTCCTTAGCTGCCGGGCTAAATTTTGTAGATAAATTTTCCTAAAAATGGATTTTGACCCAATTTGTGATTTAAATTATATAGGAAAGTAGTAGAATACTTTTTAGCAATCAAGGGACATGTTCTATTTGACAGGCATGATGTTACAGCTCAAAAATCATTTTTTCAAATGAAAGTGGTAGCCAGACCACTTGTCATCTGTTTTAGGGCTATCAAAAAAAGAACGGGCAGTGATGGTTTCCCTATGACTAGTTTGGATGGCTCCCTCACATACATTTCACATACATGTTGGAGTCAATGGTTTGAGGTCTTCTCCAGTCCTTGAGGGTTCTGTAATTCCTTGACTTATAGAATAAGAGAATTTCAGAACCACTGGGGCTTTGGAACTGATCTAGACCAACCCTTTCACTTTACAGTTAAACAACTGAGTCTCAAAGAAACTAAAAGACTAGCCAGTGGCACAGGGAATTAACGTCAGCAGAGAAGACCTCTGTCTTCTCACTTCCAGGGGCTCTTTCTGTACCATCACTTTACTAGCTACATTTCTGTGTTGTCTCTCTTACTGCTCCCTCAACCCAGTTCCATTGCTTTTTAAATCCTTACATTTAAACTTGACCTGCCAACTTCATTAAAATAACCTTTAGAGGATCATTTGGTTGTGCTGGAGAATTGTTATTTCTGATCCTACTTCAAATTAGTGGCCTTCGAATGTAGAATTTTCAATTTAGAAGGGAACTAAGAGACCCTTATTCCAACTGTCTCAAATTACAAAGGAAGAAGCAAACTTATAGAGGTCCAACAGCTCTAGAGTTGAAATGGACTGGGGTGGGTGGGGAGAATCAGTTCACAACACTCAAGTGTGGAAACTGAGGGATGATTAGGTTATGTGAATTTCCCAAGGTCACACAGGTAGTAAGAATCAAACACAGAATTTGAGCCCTGACATACCCAACCAGAATTCTAGTAAGTAGCAGATCCATCACTAGAAACCCAGCTCTTTCTATCCTCCTTCCAGCATTTTTCCCACTCCATCATACCACCTTAATTTTTTTTGTTTGTTTTATATAGAAGTTTCCTTATAAAATTAAAATAGTGCTTCCCATTGTTTTGTGCCATTTCATGTTGGAAGAAAATCACTAATTTGTCATAAATATCCAGAGTTCATGAGCTTCTTGCTGTGATTCATTTCCAAGCTTTTCACTAACTCAGAAGTATGCTTAGATGACCGAATATAGAGAGAAGCATGGATATGGTGGTATGGTGGGTAAAAAAACTGAACCCAGGTCAAGAAGACCTGTATTCAAGCTTTGCCTTTCTATCACACGTTGACATGTACTTGCTGCATGACCTTGGACAAGTCACGTAACCTGTCAATGCCCAAAGACAACTCTCTAAGACTAAAAGGTTCAGAGTAGTCATCCCTCTGCATTGATAGTTGGGTTTCCTTACTGAAAGTTTCCCTATACCAATTAAATCACAAATCTGTTAAGAAAAAAAAAATCCTAAGCCACTTCTGATTTTAATCAATTGGAAAATATAACAGTAGTTAAGACCACATAAAGCAATAGTTGAGGGGGGAGGGGTTTGGCACAAACAGACAAACCTTTTAATACACCTTGTACTTTATCTGGAATGGAGAATAATTCAAACACTCAATTTTCCTGAACTAGTAATTCTCTTTAACTTTTGAACTTGTCCCCATGCAACAGTTTGTACAGTTGTAAAGCTCTTAGTATTGCTCACTCAGATAATGATATTGCCCATGTATAAATGCACCCAGGGATGAATACATTATAGAGGTCACAATAAATTGTAATTCAAAGGCCAACAGCTGGATACCTGAAAGTAGGGACATCAGCCATCTCTCCAAACTTAGTAAGCCTCTCTGAGGCCTGTTTTATTTTTCCCAAATAAAGAAGGTTTGGGCTAGGTCATAATATGAGAAAATGGCCGTTGTAAATCATAGGCCATTCTAGGACTTAATATTCATTGCAAAGAATATAATATTACAGATATAATAGATAATGAGTCAGAATCTCCCACTGCCTTAAGATCCTCCCTGGGAGCAAATTAAGCACTTTGGACAGCTCCATTAACTCTTTCCCTTCGGTCTCATGCATGTTACTCGATTATTGCTGCAGTGCTCTGCAGTGGGGTACTTTGGAGGACAGGGTCCTTTTCCAACCTGTTATCAATACTGTAGCTAATACTAATAGGGCAATTAAATTATTTGTGGTTATGGTCTGAAGCTTTTAGGACTTTTGCTCCAACTACCAGCTCACGCTAATAGAAGGCAGTTTGGCATAATGATAAGTGTGTGGGATCTAGAGTGAGAGCATGTTGGAGCAAAGCCCTTGTCTAACTCTTCCTATCCTTCTAATCATGAAAAGTCAGTTAAGCTCATTGTGCCTCCATTTTCTCACCTGTAAAATAAAGAGGGATGGACTGAATGGTCTTGGTGGTCCTTCCCAGGTCTAAATCCATGATATTATGAACTCTGCTTTGTTGATGTAAATATAACAAACTCCATTAAATAAACAATCCTCTAAAAACAAATACCTTCGCATATGTTTGTTTATCAGTCAATTTCTTTTAAGCGAATGAATGGATGCCATCCTTTCAGCAAGGTGTTTCTCAACAGTACTATTATTTGTATTTCTTTCAACAATGAATGCTTTCATTAGGTTGTCATAACAGTATAAAGGAGGCTGGATTTGGAATCAGAGAACTCAGGTTCAAATGCCAACTTTGCATGCAGACTTAGGCAAGTCACTTACCTTTGGACCTCAGTTTTTTTTTCTTCATCCATAAAATGGGGAAGTTGAGCTAGAAGATTCCCTAGATCCTTCCCAACTTTAAATAGGTGATCCCATAGGATCATACATTTAAAAAGAACTGGAAAAAAGACTTTAAAGGACATTTACTCCAGCATATCACATTTCAGATGAGAAGCAGAAGCCCAATGAAGCTAAATGACTAGACCAAGGTCATATAAATAGTGACAGAGACAGGATTCAAACCCAGGTTATCTCTGGCTCCCAACTAGAAATGTTTCAGTTGAGTTAGGTATTGTGTTAATACTGAATAGAAATTTTTAAATTATTTATTTAGGGAAAGATGTTTACTAGTTGTTGGTGCTTGGTTATAAAATGACTGGATTCAGGTCAGTTCATGTCAAAGATAAATTGAGAAGTGACATAATTTGCTTCACAAATTCCCCAATTCTGCATAGTTGCAAACCATTGGTAATAACGGAGAGTACTGAGAATTACTTTCTTATGTATTGTAACACCAACTTCATTCAACTCAGCTGCAGTAATTCATGAAGCAACCCACAGTTTCACAGTTTGGCTCCCAGTCTGTCCTGTTGGCAAGAGCTCTGTTAATTTGCAAACCCCGATAATCCAGGCACCAACAGTCAGCAAGTATTTTCCCTGACAAATAAGTAGTCAAATAATTTCTCAAACCCAAAAACATCACCAAGAAAAAGTATTAAAAAGATGGCAAATCTTTATCAGGAATATATTAATGAAATTTGAAGAAAGGTGCATTCAAAAGCACAGCAGCACTAAGAATTTCAGGCACCACTGCTCTGGGACCTGCAAAACACACCCTCTTATTCATACACCTCATTTTTTGCACATGCCTAATATTTTATTTCTATTAACAAAAACAAAAAATAAAATAAACAAAACCATTCCTATACATTATAGCAATAGGGTTCCATTTTAAAAGATTTGTATAAAAGAGTGATTTGGATATATTTTCAAGACCCTTAAAAATAGGTTTTATTTGCAGTTGTCATTTTTCCTTTATATGAATTTTTTCACTCTGCTAATATAGTATTAAACCCAAATATTTGGGTAAAATGAAAGTATTATTATAATAAATTCTTTATTAGTTGAGAAGTGTCTATGTTGGAAGGGTTGGGAGGGGTGCATTGTTAAAGAAGAAAAAGGGAGAGGGAGGGCATAGGACTAAGCATTCCCCAAAACAGAAAGCTTTGAACAAGGTATCAAGGGATTATAGAGTGAGAACTGGAAAGGACTTGGGAAGCCATCGAGTCAAACTCTCTCATTTTACAGATAAAATAGGGAGATGCCTGGAAAGGTCAAGTGACTTGCCCAAAGTCACACAGATACCAATCATCAGAGGCAATATTTAAACCTAGGTCCTCTGATTTTCTTTCACTGTACTATGTTGTTATTGTTCATCCTTCATTCTCAAAGAGGACCATGACATCAAGAAGGAGATGTCATGACATGCAAGTGAATTGAATTTAAGTGAGGGAGGGCTGTTCAAAGTCACCAACCTCCCTTTCTCCTCCAGAGTCATCTGGTCCCAGTGGCAACATATAGATCGGTATGATTGTGCTATTGGGGAGAGGGAGGGGAGAAAGACTCTTAACCAAGGATGTACCAGAGAGAGAGAAAAAATGGGAGCCAAAGATTTTATCAAGACAAGAACCACATAAAAAAGTCAACTATCCTTTATCTTGTGTTCCTCAAATTAAAGTCAAACAAATTGATTTGTAGTGATTAAAAATAAAAGTAAAATAAACCAGAAAAAAGGGGTGAGAAATAGAACTTTCAACTTCATGTAAATATTCTTGTGAGATTCTTTAATTGCTGCCTACCCCTTCTTTGCTCTTCATGTCATTCCTGACAACTTTTTCACCAAATATGACTCTCCTTGAAGTTTCTAGGGCCATTTGCCATCACCAGAACCAGAATGTGATACCAAATGCTCTTGGTAACCCTCCCCACCATGAAAATTGAGTTGGTAACTCAGTGTTTGAAAAATGAACCGTAGATCTGGGGAGCTAATGTATAATCAGAGCTATAAGGAAAGGACCTTTTTGTTTTTTGTTTGTTTTGTTTTGCTGATTGGTTTATTTGTTTTGAGTGGGAGAGAATGAAACACAGCTCCTTCCCCAGCAGGTTTTGCATTCTTTGGGGTATATGAAAGTGGGTACCCCCTTTGATGTGCTACAGGGGTATCTCTGGGGGCAGTAGACTTGAGAGGACAATTTTAATGTAGAATTTTAACTTACATCACTGATCGCTCCCTTTCTTCATTGGCTGGTAGCTCAATTCCTTGTTATTTAAAATATTTGCCACTTTTTTTATACAAATAAGTTTCTCTGGTCCTCATTTCCTTCAATCTGAACTAAATAGGTAAAGACATTTGCCATCAACCTTTTAAAGAGGGTGCTGTAATACTATCTAGATAACATGTATGGAAAAGGCAGTGATGAAGCACTGTACCCAAAGTGTTCTCACTAATTAGACTCAGAATGCTTTAAAGTAGCTTAACATTCAAGCAACTTGTCAAACACACATACACACACACACACACACACACACACGCACCTGAATACATCATAACAAGTTTTAAATAAAGATTAACATTAGAAGGAACTAAGTCAATAATTTTAAGTAATCATCTTTTATCCTATGGAGAAAATTGTCATGTTTTCTGTTGAAATAAAAATGTTGCATTATTGCTGTATCATCATAATTATTCAGTCTTTACTGGACTGACAGTTTAACATATGTCTAGATCCCTACCTTGAAAAAAATGATTCAGTATGAAAAAAACAAAAAATAACAAATTTAGCAACAATGGATAAACTGATAAGGTCATTAGAAACAGAAGAGGCTTTAGAGGTCGTAAGACACATCCTTCTTACTTTCCAGTTGATGAAACTAGAATCCAGAGAGTTTACATTAATGATTCTATGCCACACAGATAGTAAATTACTGAATCAGAATTTGAACTCATATCTTGTGAGTTGAAGTATAGTACTGTTGCCACTGTACCATGATTCTTAGTAGCCACTAAGATCATGACTTCATGCTAGAACAGTGGAGTGGGCTTTTTTCCCAATGGAATTCTCTCATTAGCTTCCCAAAATTATTAGATTAGTTTCAATAATAAATAGCTTAAACACCTATTCATACCCAGGAGAGACTGCTGTTAAACATTTATGTTTAAATAATAAATGTAACAATACAACATGTAGTTTTACTTTTTTGGTATCCTATCAAAATAATAACCTTTACATTTGAACAGAAATGTTCAATCTGCCCTGTACCTATAAAGTCATGCTGGATATACTGTATCATATAAAGGTGTATGCTATATTGGGATGGGTTGCACTGTGCTATTAGTGAGGCTGGGGAGAGATTTTATTCATGATCTCTTAATAAAGGAAAGTGATTGGAAAAATCAGTTTCATTTTTTTTTAAAGTATAACACTGTACTACACATTTTGCCATTACTGAAGGTTGAGTGTTGCAGTGGGAAAAGTCTTGAATATACCAGTGACCAGTGGCATGATTAGCCTTCAGTGCAATACAAATATGAAAATTGCATTTCTGAAGAAATATATGACTTCACATCAGGTAGTCTCAAGAGAATCGTGTGTCTGTTAGTAGGACAGAAACTTCTGGGAAATCACCATCGTTAGGGAGAGGAATAATTATTCCCACCAATGCTACAATTTGGCAACATTTAATTTGTTTAGTGAGATCCATGTGCCTAGAAATCAGACAAAACCTTCCTTGGGGAAGGAATATCAACCCTATTATTTATGCATGCACTTTATCTTTGGAAGTATGAAGAAAGAATTCAGGGTTATAGACCAAGGTCTTCTATTACTCATAAATGGGGAAGGGGTTAATGCATTTCAACAAGCTACAGATACTAAGCATTGCTAGCAACCTGGACTTGTTTATACAACTATGACATAAAATGACTGAAAAATCTAGTTTTCTATAAAGAATGGTTCAACAATGGGGTTGTTCTACTTTCCCTCCTCAGCTAAAACTTCTGATATCTTTTTCCCCTTGCAAGTCAAATATTTTCAAGAACTGCTAATCTGAGAAATAAATTAAAAACTAAAATATAACATCAAGTAGTTTTACTTTCCAATCCAACTAACCCAAGGGAAGAAAATAAATTGCATCTTTTTTATGTAATTTTCAGCTTACACATACATTAATAGATCTATGTGTTTTTTTTTTTTGCTATGCAATCTAATTCTCTTCATTTATCAATGTAGATTGTAACCCTTTCATACCTTATTATCCCTTGAGATTCTTTCCCAAAAGTCCCCATATTGGATCCATCTATTACAGGAGGTGACCTCTCTTCTCTCTCTCTCTCTCTCTCTCTCTCTCTCTCTCTCTCTTTCTCTCTCTGTCTGTCTGTCTATCTCTCTCTCTCTTTCTCTCTCTCTCTCATATATGTAATATATACACATATATTTATGCATATAATAAATATAGAAATAGATGATATACATATGAGATAAAGATGCAGATATAGATATATGTAAGGTATAAATATAGATGAGATAGAAATAGAGGTAGAAATGTCAATATAAATAAAAATTATATTGATATAGAAACAAGTATGGAAATGGATTGATATAGATGTAGATACAGATGATATAGACATTGTTGTGCTGGTAAAAGTTTGCTAACCCAAAATAAACATACATGTGATATATTTTTAAACTTAATCCACATTATTAATATTTTATCACTTCTTAAAGTCTAGAAGTCAACAAAATAACATATTAAACCCTAATTCAGAGTCTTTCAATTTCTGAGGTGTAAATATTTACACTGAAAATTTAATAATAGCCCCTCTAGTTAGTTCCATCTGGCTCCAGCACACCCCAAGCTATAGCTACATGTATATCTGTATCTATAGCTGTATATACACATACACACACATGTATAGGCACTTTAGGAATGGAAAGGGCACCAATGTATAAGTAGAGATCTCCATCACAGAATCACAAATTTAGATCAGTAAATGATCTTAGAAGTCATCAAACCCAACCCTTTCACTTTCAAGATAATGAAAGTAAGGCCAGAGAGATTATATGATTTGCCCAAGGTCACCAAGGTAACAAATAACAGAGCTAGGCTTTGCAGTCAGCTACTCTGTATCCATATATTGCTTTATGCTGGCTCTCATCAGACTAAAAGTGATGTTCCATGATTCAATATCAATAGCATGTTCAGGATAATATCAATGTTGGAAAGATGGATTTTTTTGGTCATATAATGAAAAGTACAATTTCCTAAATGTTATCCAGCCTAGACTCCTCCTCCTATGTAATTCAGAGTATTGTTGTCCTGCTACAATACTGTCCATGATGGATTGATCTCAATATCTACCACTTTAGCTTTACAATAGGAGTCCCTAACCTGTGGTCCATGCACCTAAGGACAGATTTGAAAGGGCCCACAAACTTGGATGTGAAAAAGTACACCTTTATTTCCGCTAACTTCTAACAGTAATTTGATCTTTCCTTCAGTTATGAATGTAGACTACAAATAGTGATTTGATAAGGCATCTATATGCTTCAGCAGGATGCCAAAGATGTACATAATGTACAACACACACACACACACATACACACAAATGGTTAAGAACTCTTGATCTTTACGAATATATACAGACACATTTTGGCAGTGTGATATAATGAATAAAGAATAGGTCTCAGAATAAGAAAGAACCAAGTTCAAGTTCCCTCACTAATTGGCTGTGTGATCTCTGGGGAAGTCAATTACACTCTCAGTGTCACCAGAGAACTCTCTAAGACCATAAATTTCCAAGAAGGTGCTGATTGGCTTTAGTAGAAGAAATTCCTCACTAGGAACTCCCTATATTAATAAAAGCACAGGTTCAGTCAATAGGCATATGGACAAAAGGAGAGATGAACCAAATTGGTGGTACTCTCATCCCACTGTCTACCATAATTCACTTTATTTTTCTGATAGGATAGTTAGACCAATACCTTTTGTATGCCTGTGGAATTTACAGAGAAAAGATCAATGTAATTAGTAATTAAAAGATCACATAAGTAAAATATGACCTGCAAATGGAATCATTGAAAAAAAATTTCCATCAGTAAGGAATCCTTATGCTTGGACTGTACATAAGACATCTTCCGTAACACTAGCAAACACTTAATGTTCACTCATATCTCCTAGTTTTATACTTTATTTAATTTCAATACTAAACAGATATTTGAATAAAATTGTTTCTGAAGTCATATTTGTTGTATTATCTTGTATTATTTTAATATACTAGTGGGAGACACTTCCCACAAACTCAGAAGAATCTGCGTGTCTGTTTTATTTTCCTATTGGTTTCAAAAACTAATAAACAACATACAGCAAGGAATCCTATATTCTCTATTTCAGTGTGATCATAAATGTCTGGTTCGTAGGAAAATCATCCATAAAAGCTTGTCTATAAATTTCTAATTTTTTAAATCAAAGATACATTTAATGCTTACCTTGATCATTTTCACAACATTATTTATAGAAATGGGAAAGCAGAGTTCATATTTACTCATGTCACATTCTTTCAGAACCTAGATCTCTTTGAGGTATTTTGAAAATCCATCCTTATATGATCTTAAACATGTGCAACCTCCAGCATAGACATCTTCTGTTAATCATTGGTCAGGAAGGAATGCCTCCTTGACTTTGTTTCCACATAGTGTGTCGAGTATTGAGATGGAAGAATTGAAATGTGGTGGTTTCATGAATTCCACCAATGTAAATGGATCCAGTTAAGAGCATCAGCAAATCTATTCCCCTGTGTGTATGTTTATTGTTTCATTGGTTTTATCTATAAATGGTTAGAGATTATCTGTTTCTGAACTAAATCTTTTATCTTTAAATTCTTATTTTCTTTTAAACTTATCTTTTTATATTCTGTGACACACCTCAGATATCAGGTTTCTATTCTGCTCTTCCTTACTGTTTTGCAAATTATTTAGAAATAAAAAAAAGTTTAAAGTGTAACTACCCTTGGATTTCAACTCTTTCTGTTTAGCAATGAGATTGTCTCCATGTTGACTGAAGCAGTTTCTAAATACTTCTTTCTTACCCATTGTAATCACTTTTGTAATACTTAAAGTTTTCTAGGAAGTTTTGATACAGAGTGTGCATATCTTTATTCATTTCCCTTTGTTTGAGTAAATTTATTTAAATAGAGAGGGTTAGAACAATATAATAAAAGTCATCATTTTTTTGTCTTCATAGTTTGTTCTAATTTGGAATTGAATCTGACCCTAATTCTAACCAGTTAGTCATCTGAATATACATAGCCACATAATTCATTAATGACTACTAATCCCGTAACTAGTAATTTCCTGTCCAGTTACATAGAGTCAATTTCATTTTTCATGATGATGTTCAGTTCTTGTCATATCCAAAATCTTCTTACTTCTTTGCATAAAGTATTCATGATATAAAAGTGAGGTTTCAAAATGAAATACAAAAGTTTTTTGACTGCTTTCACTTAAAAATAATCTCAATCCATATTTTCTAAAACCATTTTTGTCATCTTTTCTTATCCTCACTTTTACAAAGTATAATGGTATAAGCTGACTTAGTTTGTAGGATTTTGTCAAATTTTTCATAGAATCTATTTCTACATCCTCTGCCATTGTCAGCACTTAGAACAGTGCCTGGGACATAGTAGGCTTTTAATAAATGTTTACTAATTGATGTCGGGCCAAAAGTTGCATTTAACTCCATATTGTTTATCACCATTATTTCAAGGCAAGATGTTGAAGCATCTCATGATACTTCATGAGGTATCTCACCCAGGAAAACCTATGAGCCATCTGTCATTTAGCAACAACTTTTTTCATAATCTGATTTTACTTTTATAAAGCAAGAATATCATTAAGAATGTAAATCAGTTTTCAAATAATGTATAAAATAAGGGGATTTGGATAAACCAACAAGTCAACACAAATCAACAATAAATTTTAACCATTTATTATGTACTGGGTACTATGCTAAGCACTAGGGATAAAAAAGAAATGTTCAAAAATAGTCCCTTCCCTAAGGTACACACATTTGAATGGAGAAGACAACAGGAAAGCTATTGAGTTTATTGTGGTACATATTGCAGTACAAATACTTCTTATAGAAGGTATAATTTGAATGGGGTCTTGAAGGAGGCAGGAATCCAGGAAATGGAGATGAGGAATCAGACCATGTTAGATATAAGGACTGAGATATAGCCAGTGAAAAGGCACAGAACCAGGAGATAGAATGTTATGTGCAAGGAACACGAAGGAACCAGTGCCACCGCATCAGAGATTATGTGGAAAGGAGTAGAATGTAGAAAGCATGGAAAGATAAGAAGTCAGTTTGGGGAGGTCTTTAAAAGCCAACCAGATGATTTTGAATTTAATTTTAGAGGTAATAGGGTACCTATTGGGTTAAAGGAGAGAAAGATACACGTACAAGAGATGTTTTAAGGGTAGTGATGGTCTTGGCAATAGATTGGATATGAGGGTTTAGTGAGATTGAGTAGGGCATAACATATAGTTGTGAATCTGGGCATCCATGAGGAGGAAATGGTGCTACCTTTGAGAGTAATAGAGACATGCAGGACAGGGGAGGATTTGGAGGGAAAGATAATGAGTTCAGTTTGGGGCAAATTGAATTTAAATTTCTATCAAACGCTCAGTTCAAGATGTCCAAAAACCAGTTGGAGAGGTGAGACTGGAGGTTAAAAGAAAAGTAGAGATTGGATAGATAGGTCTATAGAGATGATAATTAAGTTCATGGAAAGGGGTGAGATAACCAAGTGAGATATCATAGGAGGAGAAGAGAAGAAAGTTGGCCTGGGACAGAACCTTGGGTGACATCCATCCATGGTTAGTGAGTGTCATCTGGATGAAGATTTAGCAAAGAAGACTGAAAAGGACCAGTCAGGGAGACTGGAGGAAAACCAGGAAAGAACAGTGTTACCAGTTGGCAAAACTGTCAGTGCCAGAAGAAAAAAAAATCAGAAACATAACCAGAACCAGAGATCTTAGGAACCAACAAGAGTTTATTGAGTTTGCCATAGATTCCTGGAAGTAACAAAAGAACAAGTCTTATATAGGTATCAAGTTGTTGTTGTTCAGTTGTGTCCAACTCCTCATGAATCCCCTTGGCAAAGATATTGTAGTGGTTTGCCATGTCTTTCTCTAGCTCATTTTATAGGTGAGAAAATGGAGGCAAACAGGGTTAAAAGACTTGCCTAGGGTCACAAGGCTAGCAAGTATCTGAGGCAGAATTGAATTGAGATCTTCCTGACTCTAGGCCCAGTTTTCTATCCATTGAACTGCCTACCTACCCACAGGTATCAATTAGGTGGGAGGTAAATTGGGCATAGGGATCTTCTTTATTAGACAGAGCTTGTGGATGGGGTCTTGGGGATAGGGATAGAGGGCATACAACAAGAAAGGCAATTGTTTGGGTAAGCTATTTTTTTATCCCTGCCCTAAAAAATAGAACTGTTCCAGATACTTGACACTTCAGCAGAAAGAAAGATCACAAACTAGGGAGGAGCTATCAAAGAGAACATTTTATCCTCAAGTGTCAAAGGTCACAGAGAGGCCAAGAAGGATTAGAATTGAGAAAAGTCCAGTAAATTTGGCAATTAAAAGATCACTGGTAACTTTGGAGATAGCGGTTTTAGCTGAATGATGATGCTAGAAGCCAAATAGAAGAGGATGAAGAAGAAGAAGATCATGAGAAGAGAATAAATATCTCAAAGGAGATACTTTTCTCACGAAATTTGGCAACAAAAGGGGGGATGATACTCAGCGAGAGGTATGGGGATATTAGAGGGGACAATCTACTAAAGAAGAAAGAATGGAATGGGATCAAGGGTGCACATAGAGTGGCTTACATTGGCAAGGGAAAGGGCTACCTCTTCATGTGAAATGGGTGAAGGAAGAGATAATGACTGAGGAATCTGAGTGATGTGAGATGAGGAGGAGGGCAGAAGGAGCTCTCAATGAATGGATCCAATTTTTTACTGCAAAGTACAAGTCAGGGTCTTCAACTCAGAGTGTTGTGGGAGGGGAGCAACAGGAAGTTTGACAGGATGTGAAACAGTTACGATTAGGTAACATTAACCTGTGATGGAACCAATCAGCATAATTTTGTGTCCGGTATCTTTCTTTCACAATATGTGCCAGGTACTGAAGATACAGAGACAAAAATTACAGTCTCAGCCCTCAAAGAGCTTACATGTTAACCCAGACAACACATACACGTACAAAGGACACATAGAATATATGAAGTAGCAGCTATGGGGACCAAGATAGACCTTATGCAAGTGGCACTTGAGCTAATTCTTAAAGAAACCAGGGAATCCAAGGTGTTCAGAACCAGAACATTTCAGGCATGTGGGACAGTCAAGATATGTGAGTAGCAGTAAATAGGCAGCTAGATGGTTCAGTGAATAGAGGCAGGAAGACCTGAGTTCAAATCCAGCCTCAGACAAATCTAGCTGTGTGACTCTGGGCAAGTCACTTAACATCAATTTGCCTTAATCCACTGGAAAAGGAATGGCAAACCATTCCTTGCCAAGAAAACCCCATACAAGGTCATGAAGAGTTGGACACAACTAACCCACTGAACAACAGCAACAACAAAAATAAAAATAATAAATGGACTGGATCATTGAATATACGGAGGGAAGTAAGGAGACTGTGAAATGGTCAGATTTACATTTCAGGAAAATAACTATGTTTGCTGTCTTAGAGTGAAGAGAGTTGACACAAGATCAATTAGGAGGCTAATGCAGGCAAGGTGATAAGGGTCTGAATTAGAGTGTTCACAAAGTGAATATGGAGGAAGACTCCTGTGTGAGAAAATTTGTGGGTATGTACATGTCATGAATTGGCAGCTGATTGAATAGAGAGGGTGAAGGTGGGGGGAAGCCCCAAGGTTGTGAATCTGGGGGTCTGAAGAGATAAGTGTTTCCTTCAACAGTAATGGGGAGAATTAGAAGATTGGTGGGTTTGGAGAAAGATAATGAATTCTGTTTTGTACATGTTAAGTTATGACATGCATATAGGACATCCAGTTTAAATAAGCAATAAGCTATTGATAATATGTTACTAGAGCTCAGGAGAGAGAATGAGGCTGGATACCTAGATCAGGGAGAAGTCTTCAGAGAGATGTTAATTGAACCCACGGGAACTGGCGAGTGAAAGAAAATAGAATGAAAAGAGAAGAGGTCCTAGGATAGAGCCATTGGCTGACCCTATTATGTAATAGATACAACATAGATAATAAATGAGTAGACTGAGAAAAAATTTGTTCAGTACAGTAGGACAAGAACCAAGAGATAGAGAGCAGTATCACCAAAAGCCAGAGAAAGGTATGTCCAGCAAGAGATGGCAGACAGAATATCAAATGCTACGGGGAGATGGGTAAGGATTGAAAAAAATCCATTAGATTTGTCAATTGGGAGACAATGGGTAAGTTTGAGGTGAGCAATTTCAGTGGATCAGAAGCCAAGAGACAAAGATGTGAACTAGGGTGGTCCTTAAGTGAGGATGAAGGAGGGCTCATCTGTGAGAGATATTGTGGGTGTAGATGTGGGATGTAGATGAATTGGCAACTGATTGAATATTTAGTGTCAAAGTAAGGGAAGAGTCAAGCATTGCACCAAGATGGTGAACCTGGGGAATTGGAAAGATGGTGGTTCCTTCAACAGTCATAGGGAGGTTTGAGAAATGAGTCATAGGGGAAGAGGCAACAAAAATCACACTTTAGAACTCCAATGTTTAAATTAAAGCTTATAGATGTTCTAAACACTCTGTGACTCTCAGCATACTTTTTCTATCATTGCCACTTTCACTGAATAGGAACACGAGGATATATAGCCCTCACTTCCATTTTCAATTTTTTTCATTTTATAGATTGTGATAGTAAAAATGGTCATTCCCCGGGGGCATTTCTGTACCTTCATATTTTCCTAGACTAATCCTCAGACAGCAGACATATATACTATGTCACCTGACCTATACTCAAAACCTCTCTGGCTTTGTAGGTACTGCAAGCTCCTCTATACTCCCGTAGTTTTCTATATCTGAACCTCACCTTTGGATGAAACACTGAAAAAATATTATTTTTTGCCAAAAAACACAGAATCATTTATCTAGAGCTGTAATGTTATCTAGTCTAACCCTTCCATTTCATAGATAAGGACACTGAGGTACAGGAAGATTCAGTAACTCTTCCCAGATCTCACAGGTATCTGAAGTGGTATTTGAATTTTGCTCTTCCAACCCCAAAGCCAGAATTTTTTACTACTGTAGCATGCCTTTACATAAGTAAAAGAATAACTATTAATAGGGGAAAATTATTTATTTTGTATTTTAACTTGCCAATTTTTTTTCCTATTTATTAATGCCTAACTCTTCACAATCAAGATGTTTTTTTCCCAGGGCAGAGGAGGTATACCTGGCATTGACCTTCTTAAGAAACTAAGAACAACTCCTTTGACACCTAAAAAGATCATAAAAGAATCTAGTTCTATCATGACCCTAAGCATTAACCTAAGCTACAAAAATAATTTGCCAAAGAAAGTGTAAAAGAAGAAAAATGAATATGAACAACTTTTAAATACTGTAATATTTATGTTGTATAATAACTAAGACATAAAAAAAATCATGTTAGTTCTCATTAAGTAGAATGAGTACCAATGGATTAGCAGAACTGCCATGATGCTTTCTGAGCCTTGGAGTAATGTGTTATAGCTTTCCTTTAAAAAAAAAAAATCCTTCTGTGTAGTCAGCAGGACTCTAGCCTTTAACTTTCAACATGCTTCCCCAGTTAAGCTGATCTGCTCCAGACACAAATAGCTGTCCACAGCTGCTGCAAATTGATTTATCTCCAGATAACGGTTGCAACTGAATGATCAAAATGTCGCTTAGAAACTCTTTAGCTATTTAAGGTGTGTTTGGCCTTCTGTAACCTGATTTTAACCCCATTTTAAAATAGAATGGCATCTACACAAATTATGAAGAGAATCATCAAGTTTTGTCTAATGTTTTCATTATGTGTTTATTTTTGGTCCCAGAGTGTTTTGGGATTTTTCCTTTGCCTTCCTGCAACAAAGATTATTGCATCTACCCTCCCGTTATTGTGGCCACAGAAAAGGATGCTCTGGTAGCTAGTGAAAAGTGCATCTCGAGTAACATGTAATGCAACAGCATGATTTAGGGGAAAGGGCATGAAGTGAGATCACATTTAAGATTTAGAAAATACTAAGGGAATGCACAGAGTTCACACAATGAAGTAGGTTGAGAAACAAGTCATGAAGACTAAGGCAAGAATTCAACCAATTCCCTAAAGAAAATATGGATTAAATTCACAGGTATGTTTTTGCAGACACATTCATGGAGGGGAATATGGTGGAAGCAATGCATGAATGAGAAATTACTTTTTTTTTCTTGAAGAAGAGTGCATATGCTTTATTTTTCACTGCATTATTCACAAGTGGGAATATCTTTAGCTCAGGATTACTCTCAATTATTTGGCATTAGGGATCTTTACCATAGGGGCTTTTCTTAAATACACAGTCACACAGAGAGCATATGCCAAATTGATTAAATGTTTATGACTCAAACCATTTTTGTCCTCATGGAACTTGCATGAAGAATTATTGACATATGACTGATTCACCCCGAATGAGGCACTTCTAAATAAGTCATGGACTTCCCTTTTTGCTAAGATCATGTGACTCTATTTGAGGATTTTTTCTTGCCTTGGCAAGAAGGGAATATACTCTGAGGTCTAAAATGTCTTTTTTTAGCTACAACATCTAAAAATATACACAATGCATTTGCCATGTCCTGTTATCAAGCAACAAGGTACAGGTCACTATAAAGAAGCTATCAGATATGTCCAGAAAAGCCAGCCACAAATGATCATCTGACCATTTACATCCCATCCCTTAATGCAAAGTCCACTGGGACAGGTATGGCACACGTTTAGGAAATCTACCATATTAAGAAATATAATATACAAATCAAGATTTCAAAGTTCTCTGATGGCTCCCAGGTTTTCCTGAAACATTAGTGTCTGACCCAGTTTTGAACACATATTGAATCCCACCAGGTTGTTGCCCTCAACCAATACTACCAGGAAGGTAAGCTTTTCCTATGCATGTGCCAGTCTTCTTTTAAAACTGGGGATGACTGTATTATCAAGCATTCTACACTAGAAGTGCTCTAATATAATTGAATTTAATTATTTCAACTCTATTCAGTATAGATAATTCCCCCTTTGAAATGATCTCAAATCTTAAAACATGGTTCTTGTAAACATACGAGAAATAGAGCAATTTCCTAATTCACATTATGGTGAATTTTTGAGAAAGCAAATAAACAGTTTCCATTTTTTCAAGTTAAAAAAAATTAAAACCTCCTTGAAGCTATGGCTGCAGATATATTAGCAAATAGAGTATATGTAAAATTCAAGGAGAAATTAAAATAGCATCTCTACTGATAGATGGCAAATAAAGAGGAAAATAGGTCAGTAAATGGAGACGTATAATGAGACATTTGATAGCATGTATTTATATATACATTTATGTGTATATGTAATACATGGTATGCTGTTCAGAACATGCTTTTTAAATGAAGGTACCTATGGAAATCATTAATCTTGGCTCTATGAAAAGTAAGCGATAAAGTAACAATTAACACTTTTTAAATGAACGTGTTATATAATTCATTCAGTCTGTTTGCAGAAAAATTAAGAAATACCTCATGCTTTGTTTGCAAGGACTACACACCATTTATAAACTCCATGGTCAAGAAAGGAGTGTGAGGCAACATTTCTAAAAGTGATGGGAATTTGTAGAAATGTTTCACATGCCTCAAAATACAGAGAACTGTAATTAAGAAACTCACAAAGCTAATAACAAGATTTTCTATAGGTAAAAGGAAGGTTTGTTCATAATTGCGTCCAGATGGTTTGAGGGGTCACACAGTACTGACTATAGAAGCATTCAGTTACATGACTGTGTTAGAATTTTAACAATGTGTTAAGAAATAAATCGCTGATTATTTCTTTGGACCTAGGAAAAATTTGCTTTTCATCACAAACTGGAACCTAGTAAGAAGCTGTCAACTAAGAATGGAGAGCAGGTCAGACAAATAAATCCTTGAACTGAATGAACACTTGATTGAATTTTTCATTTGGTAGGGGTTTTCTCCCTAAAGATAATACTTTATATTTTATCTTTCCTTTGTTTGGTACTAATTCGCCAGAATCAGAAATTTAGTGGCATGTAAAAAAATAAATCAACCACAATGCACACAATAAAGTAACCTTCATTTTAAGTTGAAAATTCAGAGTTATTTAATGGAGGATATGTTTGAGTAGGAAAAGGGGAGGGGACTGGCCAATGAGAAAGCAGTAGAATTTCAATTGTTTTGTACCCTTGCTTTCCTTTTCTTGGAATTATAAAGGGGGGGGTCAATATGGGGAGAAAAAAAAGAATCCTATTTTCTGTTCACTGAGTGGACACCATCACTTGCAAAATGTCTCCTTTCCCCCTTTTCCCCATGATCTCCCCCAGCACTGTGGAGTGCATGTCTATGTGCATCCCCACCTTAGACTGACAGGGCCTGATATGTGTCTTCTTGAAGAATGCAGTCTTCATGGTCATGAGGGAATGGATGTGTAATGCTGTGCTGATACCAGCCAAGTAATATAATGTGCTGCCGTTAGGAACATTATTCATAGTTGATGAACACATACCTTTTCTAGTGAAACACATACATTTCAGAAAGAAATGCATAGATCATTTGCTGAAGCACATTTATTATAGCGAAATGTGTACCTCAACTAATGAAACACATAGATCATATAGTAAAATGATTATACTTCTATTGAGCAGATTTAACCATTTATGAATGTTTGGGGCCAAACCAGTTTGGGTGAGCAGACTGAAACCGATTTTCCAAATGGCAAACTATCTGTCCACTGGGACAATTTCAGAAATCATTCTGACTTTTCTGATGGCCAAAACCCAAGCACTTCTATGTATCTGGGTAGGCATGCCATTCAAGCCACATTGTAGATGGGAAATTAACAGGGTATTCCTATTAATAGCTTTATTTATGTATTTTCTGGAACCATTGCAATGTATATCCATGAATAATTATATGTGCGATTTGGGAGGGGAGGAGATGGGGATTGGAAAGAAAGAAGAATGCCTATTTATTGTTTATCCTCTCAATGTAATTAAGCACTTGTATCCTTTTACAATTGAGTTCTGGATCCTGAACACAACATGACACAAACTACCTTTATCTTCAACAACTAATGTCAGAAGAAGCTAGAAACAGATTGTGAGTCAGTGCCCCGGCCCCTCCAGGGTCAGCAATAAACTATCAATTCCCACTATATAAATTCAGTTAGCTCCAGCTCTCTGTTTGCCCTAAGGAATAGAATGGATCAAACACTTTGTTTATGACTAAAGAATCCCATAGTACACCCAGCTCTGACCATAACCCTAACTCAACAGGGCTGGGAAATGGATGTGAATTCCAGACTCATGGTTTTGAATGGACATAATTCACATATGCAGACATTGCACTGAAAAACTTCAGGCAGAGTCATCTGATTTGTGTCATTACAGTGGATTGTGCATACCTGCATTGACCTCAGTAGCACTCAGAGCCTTTCAAATAGACAACTACTGGGGCCCTAAAGTGACTGAGGTGTGTTTGTGGGCCCAATGGTCATATCACAATGTGCATTTTCTCACGTCTGCTACTCTTCTGTCCTCTTCCAATTTGGATTAAGTCAGAGTGGACAAAATAAAGAAAACACTAGCAAAGTCACATTAAGGAAATAATTAGAAATGGGAAGTAAGTGAAGGAATGCCACATGGATAAAACCCCATAGGGCCAAGATTTTTTTTTTTTTGTTACTCTATATACTGACTGAGAAGTCATAGCTTTAACTTCCCTTTACTTGGCTGTATCCAATCCACTAATGATCAGAACCCATCTCTTCTGCCTCTTTAGTACCTAATAAAATTTTCCCATCCTTGGGCAAATTTGGCTGTGGTGACTTGGCTGAATATTTTGCTTAAGCTCCAGAATGAGGATATGTGAGATTATGTTTCCAATCCTTTATCTTTCAGTGTTTTGATCTGTTGTTTCCATTGTTTTCTACTTTTGTTTTGGTATTAGAAGTGACAAAGGCAAAATTGGATGAAGTGGATATTAGGTGCAGTGTTTGGTGTGTTTTTCACTGAGATACACGACTTTTTCTTAAGTTATAGGAGCTCATTTCATTACTCAGTGAACCCTCCAGTGAACCTAGGATTTCACTATATAATTTATGTTTCCTGATACAATTCAACAGTGTAATCTTGTGATTTATGTGCTTCATTTATAATTTGATCATTTCAGCATAATGCATGTTTTTCTACATGATTTATGTACTTTATCCCATAATGTATGTGTTTCACCATATGATATATGTATTCATCAGCTATGTATTATGCCCCTGATGGCACCTTCCTAGAAAGGAAGGTAGAACACCCCAGCCTAAGGGCAAGTCCTGAGGTTAATTGCAATCAATTCACCTTCCATGCAATTACACTTTTCATCTTCCCAAGTCTGTGAAGTGAGCATGCTTAACGTGATATCAGCAGGGAAGCAAATACCCTAGAGTTTTTTTTTCCCTCAGAGTGAACATATATGTATATGTATATTTGTATATGTATATATGTGTGTCTATATGTATAATACATATATATTTATATATACACATATCTATGTATAGCAAATCAGAGCAGAATACCACTGAGGTCAGAGTTTTCTTCTTCTTTGGTTTGTACTGAAAAGATTTTTTAAGGATAATTTACTAATTGTATTTTTTTAAAATAATTTACTAATTGTACTACCACCTTTCTGATTTAGCTTATTTTTAGGTAGAAGAGGTATCAGTACTAAAAACAGGTTGCAAAAAATCCATTTTGATCTCCAAGGAGCACTTTTAAAAAAAATTACTTTTGAAGTAAACTGAGATATCTCAAGGAAAACTTTGTGTGGTGCATATGTTAGAAGTCCCCACCATATTTTCTGAAACCCTTCTCTGCATCATAATGTCTTTCCTGACAAGTGTCTGGAAGTATGGGCAAAAATCCAAGCCTTACACGTGGGAGAAGAGGGCTTGTGGCCTGGATTAACTAGATTGGCAGTTTATATTGATTACTTCTTAACTGTAGCTCAAGCCTAGGTGCTTAATTATCAAAGCCATGCTATTTAGCTCTTGAGTTCATCTTTTCCTGATGCTTATTCATATGACCCAAAATCTTAATCTTAAATTTGAAATATTGGTATTAATTGCTATGATACAACAGGCTCTAAATTTGGCTCAATAAAGAGATTTCAATTCTTTGTTTTTAGTTGGATGCTATAGAGGAGGAAATTGTAGAAGAAAGAGGGAAGGAAAGGGGAATCTGCAGTATTGTGTTCTGTTTTCTTAATAGGTTGAAAAAGTTTGGCACGTGCTATTTATAAATCCTTCACCAATCCTTGGGAGCAATAGTAATAATGTATACAAACATGTAAACATTAACCCTTCAATCTCCTATCTAAAAAAAAAAATAATGGAAATCATACTTCAAGAGGATTGTGCTCACTCTCCCCTTCAATAAAGTGAAATGGTAGATTCATAAGCAAGGAAGAAAGATATTTTGCAACACATTAAAATTCAATAGGATACTTACATTATTTTTTGACTCCAAAGGTCCAAAAATTAAGATTATCTAATATCATCTCTTTTACCCAATCCACAATTATTATCAAAACAATTACTAATTCCACTGCAGATGTCACTATTGCCTCCTAAATCTCAAGGAAAAAAAATAGGAGGTTTGCACATTCCTTCGATTTGTATCTATTCTATTTCACGTATGTTCCTAATTTGGATTTTAAGCATTAAAATCTTAAATTAAGGGGTATAATTACTCTTATGGTACACATAAATAAGTTCAAAGCAAAGATGAGAAAAAATCCTTTCATTTATTTCACTAAAGATATGTAAATGGAAAGGAAAGGACATACCATTACTGAGTAACATTTTTTTTCCAATTCTTTAAGTAGGAAACTGACTTTAAAAACAGAGTCACTAATCACTCCTTAGTGAAATATCCTTCTGAAATATTGGCTTTCTCAGTCCAGCTGGATCGATTTCAACACAGGCTTTCATCACGTCTAATTGTCAGCACAGGTTTCTTAAAACTGGTGCCTGTTGGGTTGGGGTTATGAACTTTGGAAAAAGCATTTTCTCATTATTAGCATCCATTATTGTTTTCATCATTATTCTTAAAGTTTTTTTTTAAAGTAGAATGTCCATTGCCCACATGTGGGTCCATCTTAAGTATTATCCACAAAACAAAATGACAGATTAGAAACTCAAATATAAAAACACATTTCTTGCTGCCCTACATTCCACCCTTAGTATGAGGGTAAGGGTTAGGTTTTTTTTTCTTAATTTTGATTTGGGGAATTTTGGGATTCATTCATTGTACTTTTTTTACTTGTTCTGTATAAAATTTTAAAAAAAGTAGAGACTGCTTTAAGGTGATAGGGGTTCAAGTCCTGCCTCTGAAATATACTGGTTCTTTGATCCCAGGCAAGTGACTTAACCTTTCAGTGTTCTGGAGAATTCTCTAAGACTATAACAACAGAGAAAGTGCCAACCTGCATTATTAGAGCGAATGCTTTCTCCTGGACATCCCCTGTACAAATGAAATTACAAGTCCAGGCACTATCTATCTGTTATAAAATGAATCAGGATAGACTTAACATAGGCTTTGAGTTAAAAAAAAAAGAGGTTAAGAACTTTTGTTTAAAGGAATATTGTGATAAGAAAGATTTAGAATGTCCAAAATCTGGCCTTCTCTTCTTTTCTGAATGCAAAGAAGGAGATGTTTCCATTCATTGCCTTTTTTTCTACACTGTTCATTTATGCCTCAAATCCATGGAATCTTACTCCTCTTTCTATCAAGTTTCTAAAATAACTTTCTCCAAGGTAACTAATAAAAATATGAAAATCAAGAATGTCCTGATAGATGAAAAAACTGTTAGGTGAATCTTTGATTCTAGATAGCAAACAAAACCTGAACCAGAAAGACATTCTTACCAATACTATTTACCATTCTCAAGAAGTGCAACGTCGAAATGGAAGCAGACTTTCCTGTAGATACAAGGCAATCCAGATGCTCTTATTTGCATATAGATATAAGGCAATCTGGACTCCTCTTTTTGCAGATGGCATTGTGTTGATTGCATCAACCACAAGAACATTGCAAACTTCTTAAATCACATATCCATAATTACAGGAAAGTGTTTGGCCTAACTATCCGCATGGGACAAAAGAAGTGGATGATTTATGTCTATAATGCAGACCATGCAGTTGAATGGCCATGACATAGTGCAAATAATCAATAAGTATGTCTTTGACAATCATTCCAAATGGACAATGCATAAGACATAGAATTAAAAAGATAGCACAGAGGGGCTAGGTTGTTTTGGAGAAAATTCATGGAGTTTTTAATGACACCAAACTTCTTCCTGAAACAAAAGCCCATCTTTTAACACTAATACTCTTCAGTTATGCTGTATGGCTGTGAAGTTGAAATGCTACCATTTCAGAAGGTTAAAAGTTGCAGGTCATCCAAAGGATGAAAGAAAGATGAATGAAAACTATCGGTAGGCTCTAGCACACTGACAAAAAAGAATTACATAGAAGTGTGGTATAATTCATAAGAGTATGGTATTCTCTACAGAGATCTTCCTCTTCCAATGCAGTTCAGCACAATATCTTCTATACTGTGTGTCTGAATCACTGAAAGGCTATGTATTTGTCCAGGTCACATAGCCAGTTGTTGTTGTTCTTTGTCCCTTATTTTTTAAGAGGACAAATGACATCACAGGTTAATGTTTTGACTTGCAAGTGATTTGTATGTAAGTGAGGCAGAGTTGCATAAACTCATCAGCCTCAATCTCTCTTCCAGAGTCATTGAAGTCCAGGGGCAAGACTAAAGTCAAGATGGCCTGAGATGATGATGGCCTGGGATACAGCCAAAGGTGAAACTTGAACATTTGTCTTTCTGATTCAAAGATCCCACTATTATATCCACTATTCTAACCTTCATCTCTTCCCTCCATTTTTCAATCAAATTTGTGAATGTTAAGATTTGTCAGTTCTAGGAGCTAAGGAAGCTAGGTGGCACAGTGAATAGAGGATAGGACCTGGAGTCAGGAAGATCTAAGTTCAAATTTGACTTCAGGCATTTACTAGCTGTGTGACTCTGGACAGGTCATTTAACCCAGTTTGCCTCTGTTTCTTCATCTGTAAAATGAGCTGGATAAGGAAATGGCAAACTACTCCAGGATCATTGCCAAGAAAACTCCAGAGTGACCCTGGGCAAGTCACTTAACTCCATTACCTAGCCCCACTCCCCAAGAAAAAAAGAAATATAGAGGCAGCTAGGGGGCACAGTGGATAGAGCACTGGCCCTTAAGTTAGGAGGACCTGAGTTCAAATCCAGCCTCAGATCAAACATTTGACACTTACTAGCTGTGTGACCCTGGGCAAGTCATTTAACCCCAATTGCCTAGAAAAAAAAAAAGAAAGAACGAAAAAAACTCCAAAAAGAGATTGAGAAGAGTCAGACACTACTGGAAAAACAACTAAATAACAACAAGATATTATATATACCCTGCTTAATTCTTTCTAATACCCTTATTCAAGTTGCTCCAGATATGGATATACATTCTTTTCATTAAAAAAATTGTATTGATGGGGAGGAGCCAAGATGGCAGAGTAAAAGCAGTGACTTGCTTGAGCTCTCCCCCAAACCCCTCCAAATACCCATAAAAAATGGCTCTAAACAAATTCTAGAGCAGCAGAAACCATGAAAAGAGTGAGTGAAACAAATTTCTACCCCAAGACAACCTGGATAGTTGATTAGAAAGGTCTATTGCACCAGGCTGGGAGAGAGACATAGTTCAGCATGGACATGCAGGCAAAACAAGCTTCAGCGAACCTAGAACAGGCCTCAGAGGACTGAATCATGGGCAGGTGTGGCAGTTTCCAGATTTCTCAACCCACAAATGCCAAAGACAGCTTAGAAGATCAGTAGGAAAAGTCTGTGACCATTGTGAGAGAAAAACTCTGCCCCAGCCCCAGTCCCCACTTGGCAGCAGGTTGGTGGCAGCTTCCAGAGCTTCTGACCCACAGACTGAGGGGGAATGGAGTGGATGATCAGAGAGGGACTGCAGGGATCTCTTTGCTGGTGCTGAGGCAGGATTCTCTTGCTTTGTCTGTGCTTGGATCTGGGTCACAGATCTGGGTGTCGATCCTGGGGCAAGGAGGAGTGCTGACATGGTGAAGCTTGTAGTGGCGGTGGAGAGGGAATCCTCCTCACAGTTCCAAGGCAAAAAAGAGGGTTTGTGGTCACTCATAGACCAAGGCACAGGCCAAGAAAGGAGTAATCACCTCCCCACTGAAGAACTGAAAACATTCAGGTCCCTAGAAGTATCTCTGAAAACAGCTGCACAAAACCCCTGAAGCTTGGGACATACATTCTCCACACTGGAAGCAAACCCCTACCTTACCATAGAGTTTAAAACTCAAGTAATTGGATGGGATCATAAGCAAACAGAGAAAAAAATTGTCAGACCATAGAATCTTTCTTTGGTGACAAAGAAGATCAAAACATACAATGAGAAGAAGACAACAAAGTCAAAGCTCCTACATCCAAAGCCTCTAAAAAAAAACATGAATTGGTCCCAGGCCATGGAAGAGCTCAAAAAGCATTTTGAGAAGCAAGTAAGAGAAGTAGAGGAAAAACTGAGAAAAGGAATGAGAGTGATGCAAGAAAATCATGAAAAATTACTCAACAGCTTGCTAAAGGAGACCCAAAAAAAAATATTGAAGAAAATAACACCTTAAAAAAATAGCCTAACCCAAATAGCAAAAGATGTCCAAAAAGCCAACGAGGAGAAAAATGCCTTAAAAAGCAGAATTGGCCAAATGGAAAAGGAAGCCAAAAAGCTCACTGAAAAAAATACTTCCTTAAAAATTAGAATGGAGCAAATGGAAGTTAGTGACTTTATGAGAAATCAAGAGATTGTAAAACAAAACCAAAAGAAAGAAAGAAAAAATAGAAGACAATGTGAAATATCTCATTGGAAAAATGACTGACCGGGAAAATAGATCCAGGAGAGATGATTTAAAAATTATTGGACTATCTGAAAGCCATGATCAATAAAAGAGCCTGAAATCATCTTTCAAGAAATTATCAATGAAAACTGCCCTGATATTTTAGAATCAGAGGGCAAAATGGAAGAGATCCCCAAAAGAAAACTCCTAGGAATATCGTAGCCAAATTCCAGACTTCCCAGGTCAAGGAGAAAATATTACAAGCAGCCAGAAAGAAACAATTCAAGTATTGTGGAAACACAATCAGGATAACACAGGATTTAGCCACTTCTACATTAAGGGACCACAGAGCTTGGAATATGATATTCCAGAGGTCAAAGTAGATAGGATTACAACCAAGAATCACTTACCCAGCAAAACTGAGTGTAATCCTTCAGGGTGAAAAATGAACATTCAGTGAAATACAGGACTTTCAAGCATTCTTGATGAAAAGATCAGAACTGAAAAGAAAATTCAACTTTCAAATACAAGACTCAAGAGAAGCATGAAGAGGTAAACAGGAAAGAGAAATCATAAGGGACTTATTAAGGGTGAACTGTTTACATTCCTACATGGAAAGATATTTGTACCTCATGAGACCTTTGTCAGTATTAAGGTCATTGGAGGGGAAAAAGTATATGTATAAATATATTGATAGATAGAGGACACAGGGTTAGTTGAAGGTGAATGGATGGAAGGTGGAAGGTGGCTGGAGAATAAAATTAAGGGGTGAGAGAGGATTATACTGAGAGAAAGAGAAAGGGAGAGGAAGAATGGGGTAAATTATCTCACATAAAACAGACAAGAAAAGGCTTTTTACAGTGGAGGGGAAGTGGGGGAAGGTGAGAGGGAATGAGTGAATCTTATTCTCATTAGATTTGTCTGAGGAGGGAATAACATACACACTTAATTCCCTATAGGAAAACAGGGGGGAAGGGGATAAGATAGTGGGGGGGGGATGATAGATTAGGGGAGGGGTAATCAGAAGCAAACACTTCTTTTTTTATCTTTTTAAAGGCAATTGGGATTAAGTGACTTGCCCAGGGTCACACAGCTAATAAGTATCAAGTGTTTGGTCTAAGGCCAGATTTGAACTCAAGTCCTCCTAACTTCAGGGCTGGTGTTCTATCCACTGTGCCACCTAGCTGCCCCAGAAGCAAACACTTCTGATGAGGGACAGGGTCAAAAGAGAGAATAGAATAAACAGGGGGTGGAATAGGATGAAGGAAAATATAGTTAGTTTTCCACAGCATGACTAATATGCATGACTACACAAGTATAACTTGTATCGAGTTGCTTGTCTTCTCAATGAGGGTGGGTGTGGATGGAGGAAGGGAGAAAATTTGGAATCCAAAGTTTTAAAAACAAATGTTAAAAAATTGTTTTCACATGCAACTTGGAAATAAGATACACAAGCAATGAGGTATAGAAATCTATCCTGCCCTACAGGAAAATAGAAGAGGAAGGGGATAAGAGAAGCAGGGAGGAGATAGAAGGGAGTGCAGATTAAGGGTATTTAGAATGCATGCTGTCTTGGGGTTAGGGGAGGGAAGAGATGGGGAGAAAATTTGGAACTCAAAATCTTGTGATTTTTTTAGAAAAAAAATAAAGAAATACAATTTTTAAAAAAGTGATGAGCAGACAGACTTCAGAAAAACCTGGAGAGACTGACATGAACTGATGCTGAGTGAAGTGAGCAGAACCTGGAGAATGTTGTACACAGTACCAGCCACATTTTACAATGACTGACTGATACATCTAGTTCTTCTCAGCAATACAAGCATCTAAGACAACTCCAAAAGACTCATGATAGAAAATGCTATCCACATCCAGAGAAAGAATTTTGGAGTCTGAATGCAGGTGGAAGCATACTTTTTGCTCTCCCTTTCTTTTGTTGTTTTGTTTTGTTTTCTCTTTCTCATGGTTCCTCCCATTTCCTCCTCTTCTTTACATAATGACTAATGTGAAAATATGTTTAATATGAATGTATAAGTAGAGCCTATATCAGATGGCATGCTGTCTTGGGAGGGGAGAGAAGAGGGAAGGGGAGAAAATTTAAAACTCAAAATCTTATGGAAGTGAATGTTGAAAAGTAAAAATAAATTAATTATAAAAAATTGTAGTGATGGGTCAATAAGAAGATACATTGTGTGTTACTACTTTTCTTCATAGATTTGTTTTTAGGTAGTAATAAGCCCCATGAATTTTTTCCAAGCCTTTCATATCCTTTTTTTCAAATACCTTCAGAATCAATCCCTCAGTTCACCCAATGTCACCTCCATTAGGGACTTTTTTAATGTGTACTTTCTCTAATCCAGCTGTTCTTCCCATTTGTGATTTCTTTAGTGCTATTTCTACCTTTTTTTCCCAGCACATCAGACACTGTGATGTTAGAGTCCAAATCTGATGATTCCAACCATTGATGGAGAAAGCATTTTATTATGATATTCCTGATTGGATTTTCCATCTTTATTGTGACCCTCAAAGAAGCTAGATTTGGAGTCAGAAGACCTGGTTTCAATTCCACACTCTGACACTTGCCCTATGTTTAACCTTAGACAAGCCATTAGTCCTCGGGAATAATTTTCCTCATCTATAAACTGAGGGGGTTAGATGGCCTCTGAGCACCTTTCTAGCTTTCACTGAATGATCCTATGATCCTTCCAATTACATGTTTACATGTTTTTGGGAAGATCTGGTTCAACTGGTTCTTTTGTCACATTTTCACAAAGTCATTGTTTCCTTCTTTCATAACTTCTTGATGTTTTATGAAATATTGCACTTAATATTCTGACATAGAGTTTGAGAAAGCATAGCAATGAGAAGGCAAGCAACTCAATGCAAGTTGTACTTGTGTAGTCATGCAAAACACTTCCATAGTCGTCATGCCGTGGAAAACTAATTATATTTCCTCTCTCTCTCTCTCTCTCTGCAAATTACCACCTTCTGTGCAATTTATAGTCTTAGGCAGTTGCTACATGGTGCAGTGGATAGAATTCTGACCCTGGAGTCATGAAGACGAGTTCAAATGCAATTTGAAACACCCTATGCAAGTCACTTAAGTAAGCTCTCAGTTTCCTCAACTGCAAAATGGGGTTTATAGGAGCACCTACTTAGCAGAATTATTGTGAAGATAAAATGAGATACTATTTATAAAGCACTAATCACAGTATCTCACACATAGAAGGTGCTATATAAATGCTTGTCCCATTCCATTTCCAAGAACACTTATAGGTTAGGTGACTTACCCAGCATCAAACAGATGGTACATGTGAGAGGGGAGACTTGATTCCAAGTCTTCTTGGCTTGTAGGTTGGCTCTGTAAATACTCATCCAAAATGGCCCTTCTATCACACTGGTCTATCACGTTCAGTATTGAATTTATATTCTAAATCAAGACCCTTAGCTGTTACCACTTGGTGCTGTTTCCTGATTGAACGAGCTTGTAGGTTTTGAGCTATTATTTGTGGTAACTAATTTATATAAGTAAAGCTTCCTTAGAAAATGGAAATAATATATGAAAAAATTAATCCTTTTACACATTTCCAAGTTTTCAACATTAATAGCTTATTTAAATGAGTCAGCTATGAGTTATTTTATTTTTATCTTCTAGTTTTTATTATTTCTTTTTATTTGGTATTGATTTTAGTCTTTGTGTTAACAAGTCTGGCTGCACACAGATAGTTGATTTGGAAATAACTTCATTTCTGGCAACCAATCACTGTTTGCCTCTTATGATATCATCAATTATGGTTTTATGAGATGTTAATTGGCATTTGCCATGCCCAGAACTTCCCAACTATGTTTTTGGAGAGAGTATGCATCATGCCTCATTGTAAGGCTCATGCTTTTTAAGAAGTTTTTGGTCTCTTATCTTTCTCACTTCTGAGAAATGTTTTCTACAATTTTTTTATCCATCATTTTCTCCTATACCCACCTTTGCACTGAAATCAGCTATTATTGAAGAATATGATGACTTAATTTGTTGGATCTCATTTCAGTCTTTGTAAAATTTCTTTATGCTAAGGATTCTTATTCCAGGGTCCATTGACCCCTAAAAGGTGTACAGATAGATTTTAAAGGGTCTGTGAACCTTTTTATTTTAATATCTATATTTAAATATAGTCATTGTTTCCTTTATAATCCTATGCATTTTATGTTATGCATTTTAACACATTATTCTGGAAAGGAATCCAAAAGCTGCACTGGAATACCAAGAGGGTCTACGACACACACACCAAAAGTTTATGAACCCCTGTCCTACTACCTCATTTTTGCAACAGATTTTGGCAAATATGCTAAATTTACTTTCATCATGTATATTTTATAAATGTTCATTATGAGCCTGAGAAAGTAAATGATCAAGTTTCTTATGAAATTATTTTTCTCATTGTCTTATACATGTGATTAAACAAACCTTGCCTATCCTTTATTTGCCTCTCCAAGGAATATTTTCCTTCCACTGGCTGCTACTTTCTTTTTTTTTATTTTCTATTTTTTCTTATTATTCTCTTCCATGAAGTAAAACCAGTCTACTAGTTTTTTCACAAATTTAAAATGCCATATCCTTCCTCCAGACATTTACACAGGCCTTTCCCCATTCCTGTTGTACCTTCTCCCTTCTGATTTCCATTTCTCAGAACCCTTGCCTTCCTTCAAGACTCAGTTCAGTACTAAGTCCACTTCAAAACTTTCCCTGATTCACTCAGGTGCTGGTGCCCCCTGACTGTCTTCAAGACTCAGTTCAGATCCTACCTTCTACAGTAGCCTGGTTTCCCTGGCTACTAGTACTTTCTCCTCTGAGATTACCTTCCATCTACTCTGTATATAGCCTGAACATACTTAATTATGTAAATGTTGTCTCCCCATTAAAATGTAGCTCCTTGAGGGCAAAGACTATTTTAGTTTTTCTTTATATATTCCTGACACTTAGTACAGTGTCTGGTACATAGTGTGAGGGATTGTCTGATGTTGACTACTGCCACGTGAAAGTTGTGGCAAGATGGGGTAGGAACAAGATATTGGGAAGTAACCAGAGCTCACGCTCCCGAGGCAGTGGGCAGCGCTATGTGGAGCTGTGATAAGCTGGAGAAGGAACAGGATACAAGGAAGTAGCCGGAGCACATGCTCCTGAGGCAGGGGGCTGTGCCACATGGGAGTGGGATGGCAGAGAATGAGTTCCCTTTGTCTAGTCCTCTCCCTAGGTGCAACGTTAACCCCAGACGTCTCCTTCCTGTGTCCAAACCTGACTTCCTGGGTCACGTGCTTTCCCTCTGTGTAGCACTGACCCCAGACGCCTCCTCCCGGTATCTGAGCCTGACTTCCTGCGTCACGTACTCTCTCTTTGTCTAGGCACTAACCCCAGACATCTCTTTCCGGTATCTGATCCTACAATGAGTCACTAGTGGGCGGGCTGAGGAGGAGGGATGAAGAAGGTACTTAAGGGACAGTAGGGATCGGAGCGTGTTCTCTTGCTCCTGCTCTCTTGCTCTGGCTTTCCTGCTTGGCCTTGCTGTGATGGCCTCTGAATAAAGCTCGAATGTTTGCACCTCCTGATTGGCTCATCTCTGTTTTTATCCAGGTGGGCACCGAAGACTGGTAAGTAGTATGACCCTGGCAGCCCGCTCCTTATAGGAGGAGAGTGCACGGTGTGACCGGCACAGTAAGTGCTTAATAAAATGTATGTTAATTGATTGGCTGACTCCCTCAACAAATTATCTTTTATTATTCTTGGTTGTGTATGTTATATCCCCAATAAATTGAGATCTCCTGGAGGACAGAAGTAGTCTGTTTTTTTGTCTCTGTATAACTGGTACAGGGCTTTGTACAGGGCTAGCACCTGATAAGTGATTTTTGAATTGAAATAAGCCAAGAACACAAAGGCTGGGCAAGGTAACATGTGTTGAACACTGGAAAATAGACCATTTTGACAGAATTAATGTTATTATAAAGCAGCAGTTGTTGATGTGTGATCTGGGGACCTCTAGGGATCCCTGAGGTAGCTAGGTGGTGCAGCAGATAGCGCACTAAACTGGGAATCAAGAAGACTCCTCTTCCTGAGTTCAAATCCAGCCTTAGACACTTAATCACTGTGTGACCCTGGGCAAGTCATTTAACTTTGTTTGCTTCAGTTCCTCATCTATAAAACGAACTAGAGAATGAAATGGCAAACCAAGAAGTGGAGTCAGGATGGCAGAGTAAAGGCAGGGACTCACCTGGGTTCTCTGAAATTTCCGTCCAAACAACTCTAAAATAATACCTCAACATGAATTCTGTAGTGTCATAACCAACAAAAGGATGAAGTAAGATAATTTTCCAGCCCCAGATGATTTAGAAGGCTGGCAAAAAAGGTCTGCCTCACTGGGGTTAGAGTGGAGTAAAGTCCAGCAAGGACCAAGCCCCAGTAAGCCAATAGCAGGCCTTGGATTTGGGGGAGGGGCAGTGATTGAATTGGCAGTGGCAACTTCCAGAGTTCTCAGCCCCCATAGATGGTGACTAGTCAGAAAGACATTACAGGGAACCATTTGCTGGCACTGGATGCAAGAATCTGGTTCATTGCCCATACATGGCACTGAGTCATAGTCCCAGGGCAAGGAAAAACACTAGCACACTAGAGTATGCAGCCACAGGGGAGTAGGGACCCTGGTCACAGATCCAGGGAAGAAAAGAATACAGGTAGTCACTCACTGATCAGAGCACAGGCCAGGAGAGCAGTGACCACACCTCTCCTTAGATCACACCTCTTTGGAAGAAATGAAAACTTATAGACTCCCAGAACTAGATCTGAAAACAGCAGCTCAAAAAAACCTGAAGCTTGGCACAGTACTCCTACACCCCAGGAGCAGAGCCCAACTTTAACATAAAGTTAAAAGTCAAGAAATATGCTGGAAAAATAAATAAATAACAACCAAAAAAACCTGACCATAGAAAGTTACTATGGTGACAGGGAAGTTGAAAACACAAATCTGAAGACAGCAATGAAGTCAAAACAGCTACATCCAAAACCTCAAAGAAAAATGTGAATTGTTGTCAGGCTCCTCAAAGATTCCTGAAAAGTCCCAAAAAGGATGTTTTAAGTCAAATAGGCAGATGGTAATAAAGGAAAAGAAATGAGAGTAATGCAAAAAATCATGAAGGAAAGATGAAATTAAGGAGTGAAAAAATAGGGATTTTTTCTATTTCTATTTCTATAAGGGGGTTATATATTAAAAATAAAATTAAGAGATAAAAAAAGAAAGATGCATTGAAGGAAATGGGAAGGGAGAGGTAGAATGAGGCACATTATCTCACATGAAAGAGACTCAAAAGAAATTCTACAGGGAATGGCAAGATTGGGGTGGTAGTGTTAGTGGACAAGTCTTAAACCTTACCCTCATAAGAACTGGCTCAAAGAGGGGGAAAAAACCATACATACCTAGTTGGGTATAGAAATCTGTCTTACCCTACAGGAAAGTAGGAGGGGAAAGGAATAAGTGAAGAGGGAGCAAATAGAAGGGAATGTGGACTGGACAGGCAGTATTCAGAAGCAAAACACTTTTTAGGAGGGACAAGTTTAAAGGAGAGAGAGAGACAGAAAGACACAGAGACAGAGAGGGACAGAGACAGAGACAGAGACACAGAGACAGACAGAGATAGAGACAGAGAGAAAAAGAGAAAAAGGACAGAGAGAATGAACAGGAGGAGATAGGATGGAGGGAAATAAACAGTAATCATAACTGAAAAAAACATTTTATAGCAAGTTTCTCTGATAAAGACCTCATTTCTCAAATACATAGAGAACTGAGTCAAATCTATAAAAATATAAATCATTTTCCAATTAATAAGTTGTCAAAAAATACGAATAGGCAGTTCTCAGATGAAGAAATTAAAGTTATCTATAGTCATTTGAAAAAAATGTTCTAAATCACTATTGATTAGAGAAATGCAAATTAAAACAACTCTGAGGTACCACCTCACAACTATCAGATTGGCTGTTATGACAGAAAAGGAAAATGACAAATGTTGAAGAGGATGTGGGAAAATTGGGACACTAAAGCATTGTTGGTGGAGTTGTGAACTGATAACAATAATTCTTTAGAACAATTTGGTACTATGTTCAAAGGACTATAAAACTGTGCATATCCATTAACCCAGCAATAGCCCTATTAGGTCTGCATCCCAAAGAGATTTTAAAAACTAGGGTGGAAGGAGGAGTTATAGATACAAAAATATTTATAGCAGCATTTTTGTGATAGTAAAGAATTGGAAATTGGGAGCATGTCTGTCAATTGGAAAATAGCTGAATGAGTTATAGTATATGTCTGTGATGAAATACTTCTGTGTTATAAGAAATAATGAGCAAAATGTGTTGAGCAAAACCTGGAAAGACTTACATGAACTGATGCAAAATGAACAGTGTACACAGTAACAACAATATTGTATGATGACCAACTATGAATGCTTTAGCTATCCTCAGCAATATAATGGTCCAAGAAAATTTTGAAGGACTTATGAAAATTACTATCCATCTCCAGAGAAAGAATTGAAGCAGTCTGAATGCAGACTAAAGCATACTTTTTTACTTTCTTTTTTTTCTTGATTTTTTTTGGTTCCTGTTTTCTTTCACAACAAAATACAGAAATATGTTTTGAATTACAACACATTTATAACCTCTATCAAACTGCTTGCCTTCTCAAGGAGGGGGGAGGTGAGGAAAGGAGGTAGAAAATTTGGAACTCAAAATTTTAAAATGTGTTAAAAATTTTTACATATAAATGTAAAAAAAATTTAAAAGAATGTCAAACCACTTCAATATCTTTACCAAGATATCCCCAAATCAGGTCACAAAGTACTGGACATGACTGAACAATAATAACAACAGGGTTATGAGACACACTATTAGGGGATCTATGAGATCAGAACTATTTTCAAAATAATACTAAAATATCTTAATTTCTAATAAGGTAAATGTTGATAGATAGAACCTACATTAAGAAAAACCCCTTTGGGAGATCCTCAATACTTTTAAGAGTATAAATGAGTCTTAAGACCAAAAATTTTGAGAACAACTTTTAAGACATGCTTTAATGATATCACAGTTCCATTTTAATTGTTTCATAATTCAGATCAGAACCCCTTGAATACCTTCTCAGCTTCAATACTTCTTGACCATGTATTCCCATGAATCCTCCATAAAGAATCTAATTCTGGGACAAGTAGGTGGTGCAGTGGATAGAGCACTGGCCCTGGATTCAGGAGGACCTGAGTTCAAATCCAGCCTCAGACATTTGACACTTACTAGCTGTGTGACCTTGGGCAAGTCACTTAACCCCATTGCCTACCAAAAAAAAATCAAATTCTGATTGGGAGAGGATGACTTCAGTTAGATTGTGGCTTTTGATCCTGACCTTGAAAAATCATTAGAACCAGAAGACAGAAGGATCTACATGAGCAAAGTCAAGGAAACTAAGAGGTATATTTGGGTTATATTATCACCTCTTAACTTCTTAGTGTCTTTTTAATACAAATGTGCCACTTGACCTAGGATAGAAATGTGAAATTAAGACTAGAAAATAATGTTTGACCATAATATGAATGGTCTTGACAAAATAAAGCATTTGGACATCATAGGCCAATGTTTTTGTTCATACATGTCTTTAAGGTTAAAAAATTGAGCATTTTCATATATCTATATATATTCACTTATTTATAAATTATATATACATGTTGCTATACTAAAATGTTCATGATATAAAACTTACACAAAAACAGAAATTTTAAAAGGTCAAGATAAGGATGAAATGATATTTCATCCTAGGGAGTCATTGCAGTTTATTGAGTGTGGGAAGGGGAATGACATGAGCAGACCTGTACTTAAAAAAAAAAGCACTTTAACAGCTATAAGGAGGATGGATTGAAGTGGGGGATACTTGAGGTAGGGAGACTAATGAGGAGGCTTTTTCAAGAGAAGAAAGGAGAAATGATGAGGTTCTGAACTAGAGAGGTGGATGTATGAGTCGAGATAAAGGACAGAAGCATGATATATTACAGAGAGATAAATTATACAATTTGGTTACTAATTGTAAATGTGAAGTGAGTGAGAATGAGAGCTGAAATATGGCAGCAAGATTGTCAACCTAGGTGACCAGAAGGGCGATAGCACCTTTGGCAGTAATAAAGAAGTTCTGAAAAGGAGTGAGTTTAGAAGAAAAGGTGATGTAAGGAAGTCTGTGATGCAGTGACCTATGTCCATCCTGTATGACTCACACATACTATTTGTTTCACTCTAAATAAAAAGTGAGGTGGTGCCTTTACCTGTTGGTTACTAATTTCTCTGTGCCCTCCTAGAGTTTGGATGTATTGAAGACAAGTCCCATCAATGGCTATCATAGAAAGAGGTGAGATCTTACCTATTGTACCAAATTCCAAACGGCTAATCACATTCCCCCACCTTGGGTCAGCCCTTGGCCTCCACTTTGTAGAACTTAGGAAATCACTGAAAATTTGAACAAGGGAGTGGCATTTCCAGGAAAATTAACACAATATGGGTACAAAATTGATGGAAGACAAAGAAACTAGGACTGGAGACCAGGGGCAGGAAGGTGCAGGGAATGGTAAAATGAAAATGTTGATGGAATTAATTTCTAGTACTTGATAGAAACTATTCAAAGAAGCTTGATCATAACTTGCAAGGCTAGGCCAAGGAAAGTTAGCTATAATCAACATTTGAGTCACAGGAAACCTTGCCATTATTTTAAATAAGACTTTTTATTAATGATAAACACCATCATTATCATTATCATCAATCTATCCCCATCAGGTAAAACACCTGGGTGCTGCAAATGGCTATACAGAATCATTAATATGTTCACAGAGGAAATGTCTGGGACTCTTGTCATTGGTGAAAGATATTGCTTCAGAAATTAACCCATCTGCCACTGGCAGTGGATTATTAGTCTCCTGAATGCAAAGTCTTATTTCTTTTACTGACTAGCAATGATAACCAGAATGTTACTTATCTTTTTGGAGACTCAAAACTTTATACAGTTTAAGATTTTCCTTCATATAATAAGATTCACTTTGTCCTCTTTTTCAAACTTTTAATGTTATCTTTTGATTTTTTACAATAGTATCACTTCCACTTAGATCCCTTCCTTTACCCCTTTCCCAGAGAACCATTCCCTGTACCAATGAAAGAGGGGGAAATGAAATTCAAAAACCTTAACCAATACATCAACACCAGTATGTGCAATGTCCCATACCAAGCCCCCTACCTCTGCAAAGGTTTTGATCCTTATCTTAAAATGATATTTTAGTTATGTTATGTGTAATGCCTATTTGGGAATTATTAAATTCCAAAACATCTATTAGGCAACCACTTTGGATGGAGCACTGTTAGGTGCAAGGGGGGAAACTAAGTAAATAAGAATGACAGGTTCTCAAAAGTAGTAAGGAGCCTCAAAGCCTATCTAGTCCAGCCCCTCCTTTCTATGACATTGCCAACCAATGTCACTCCTGAGATTTTTACAAACCTCCAGTGGAGGGGAATTCAATGCCACTCAATGATAGATACCTAGCAAGCCATGCAAATTGGTCACTGGGACAATATGTGGGGTGAGCCTCCAGGGCTGGGCATATCCTTTGCCAAGTGACCAAAAAAATTGTATCTTCCTAGAAATGATGAGGGAACAGGCTTACCTCTCCGATCGTGTTGCTCCAGCCAGCCAGAACATGAACTAGAAGTGAGTGGGGTATAGGCATACCTCCAGGACTGTTCCATGGGATGTCCATAGTCTTAAAAACACAATGACCATTGCCTACAGTTTTAAATTTCACCTCTTAAGTGGGCATTCTTGGCCATCTGCAATCTGGGGCCAACCTATATTTGTAGTATGATTGCCTACAACAACTGTATGTAAACATTCTAATCCAGACTACTCCTACCCTACACGCCTCATTGTGCTAATTTCCCATCCTTTCCTTTCCTCCCTGGCCAAAATACTATCCTTGCTTTTCCACCTATCCCTCTCCTTCAGGATCCAGCTCAAATGTTATCTCCTCAAACATTATCTACCTTCTCCTCCTCATACAGGATACAGAATTTTAAGCAGAAGAAAAGCATTATATTTTTGAAGGCTGAGAACTTGAGTTGATGTTTCCCCCTATGACTTCTAAATGTGGGCAACCATAAGCAAGTCATTTAACTTCTCTGGTCTTCAGTTTAATAATCTATAAGACAAGGAGGTGGAGACAGAGGAAGAATTACCTAACCTATAAAGTTCTTCTAGTTTTAAATCTATGATCCTTTGACAGTGAGTCAGCCAAGGTCATCTCTTTCTCTTCATATTTTCTATAGTAATTAATGTCTATACCACTCAGAAGACATTTGGTCCTATACATTCTTACAATGCAGTTTTTTTTTTGTCTTTAGTACATTTCCCCAATTACAGTGAAGTCTGCTATAGGTCAGGGACCATAGCAAATACTTTTGGTATGTCCTGTAATACTGAACATATGGTGCCTTCTTCAATCATTATCTGTTAAGTGAAAAAAAATGGGAATGAATGATTTTTTTTCTTTACATGAAGACTTTGAATAGCTCTGAATGTCCAAAATCTTTCTCCCTCTAGTCTGCTTTTCCTCATTTTCTTATTACTCTTTTTAGTACAGCATTATTTATATATTTTATTTTCCATCTTGTGATTTTCTCCTGAATCCTCTTTCTCCCTCTTTGCTAGAGAGACATTCCTCATAGCAAATAATTTTAAAAGAGAAAAAAAAATCAACAAAACCAGTCAACACATGAGAAAAATAATAAGATGTTATATTCAGCATTCCATGGATGTGGGTCCTCACTTCTGCAGAAGGGGCCAGAGTATCTTTTCATCTCTTTGTAGGGGTTCACTCTTTTTCTTAAAGACAACACAATCCATCCAATTCTCCCATTTTGAGACTTGGACATCTTGGATTCCTTTGATCCAATGAGATATTTATAAAGTACTCAATACGGTGCTTGCCACTTAGTGCTTAATACATGCTTGTCTCCTTCCCTCTTTTTCTCCCTCTCCTTCACCCCATCCCATCTAGTGAGTTGCTTTCTACTACATTTCAACCTTCACAAAGTCTTTTAATAATGACCCTTTCATCCTGTCCCAATGACACCACCTCAGTTCACACTCCTCTTGTTACCTCGAAACTAAACTACTGCAAAAATCTTCTAACTGGTCTTCCTTCATTCATTGCTAAGTTCTTCCTGGGACCTCCATTTTGGAGAGGGTCCCAGATCAGCCACACGTCATTCTCCAGACTTCTCTACCATTCTCCCTCACAGCTACCTCTCTTCATTTCAGCTCCCCCTTTTTTCTATTTTCCCCATTAAAATGTAAACCCTTTGATTGTAGGGACTATCTATTTTTTCTTGTATGTGTATCCCCAGCACTTAGCATAGTGCCTGGGACATAAGAAGTTTTTAATGAATGCTTGTTGACTGTTGATTGACTCTAGCACCTCTTCATAACCTACTTTATGTCACTGACTAAAGTTCCAACTTCTTAGCCTAATACCCAAGTTATACACTCTGTATTCCAAACTGAACTTTTTTGTTTTCCAAATTTACTTCTTGATTTCTAAGCTTGTGGTCATAATATGTACCGTCAGCCTGGAATGCTTTTAATTTGTCATACTATCCCCATCTTAGGACTAATTCAAATTCCTTTCCTCCATGGTTGTCTCTTTCCAGACAGACCTAGAACTAATCTTTCCATCCCCTAAACTCTAAGACTTTATTTCTACCACTCAGTGCATTTTCACAATCTGCTGTTGTTCAGCTTTTTTTTTGTTTGTTTTATTTTTCAGTTGTGTCCAATGCTCCATAATCCCATTTTGGGCTTTTCTTGGCAGAAATACTGGAATGGTTTGACATTTCCTTTTCCGGGCTCATTTTACAGATGAGAAAACTGAAGCAAAAAGGATTAAATGACTTGCCCAGGGACACACAGCTAGTAAGTGTCTGAGGCCAAAATTTGAACTCATAAAGATGAGTCTTTCTGATTCCAAGCCCAGTAAGAGCACTGCACCACCTAGCTGTCCCTTTTGCCACAATCTACCTCACACTATAGTAATCTTGGACTGCATGAATCTTCAAAGCCCACACAGCATGCCACTCAAGGATATACATATAGTGGGCTCTTGTCAGTAATTTTTTTTGAGCACCAAGTGATCTGCCACAAGTCAGGTGTATTTTGCCATAAATGATTTGCCCTAAGTAGAAGGATTGCTTTGCTGCCCAGGCTCCATGGCACTTTTAGGTTAAAAAACTCTCAGCACTAGAAAAATATTCAACAGTTTTTATATTCAGTTCAAACAACTGTGGGGCTTGATCTGATTCATATAGTTCTGTCAAAGTCCTATATAAAAAGCAGTGCAAATTAGGAAATTGCCTTTTAAAAAATCTGACATGAATATGAATAGTTAAACAGACTTTTAAGTATGTACACTGGAAAAATTCTGAAATATGCATTTCAGGACAGGAACCTATTGATTGGGAGAAAAAAAAATTGCAATGTCTCTGATTAAGTTCTGTCAGCCAAAATACATAAAAATGAACATTTGTTAAGGTCAAGAGACATTCCCCAATAGATAAATGGTCAGTGGAATAAATAATTTTCAAAAGAAGAATTGCAAAGTATTAACAACCATATGAAAGACTGTTCTAAATCACTCATAATAAGCAAATCAAAACAACTAAGACTTCACTACATACCCCAGCAACTTTTCCAAAGATGACAAAATAAATGTTTGAAGGTTTATAGAAATATAGATTTGTTGCTACCCTATAGCTAGAAATTCAAATTGATCCAAATATTCTTGAAAATAATTTGTAATTAAGTGAAAAGGGGACTAAAATGTTTATACCCTTTGGCCATAGCAGTAGCCTTATATCTCTCACATGTCAGGAACAGAAAAGAAGGTCCCATAGCTACCAAAATATCCCTAGTAACTCTTTTCACAGTAACAAAGAACTTGAAATAGGTGTCCATTGATTGGAAAAATGGCTAAGCAACTATGGTATATGACCACATATGGATAAATCAAAGATGTAATGTATGTGAAGATTTCAGAGATATATGGTATGACCTCCATGAAATAGAGTGAAATAAACAGAACCAGTTTCTATGATGGTGTAAACATAAATGAAAAGAACCACAAAGTGAAGCAACACTGTATAATTTTAATGACCAAACACTGCCCCAGAGAATAGGTAAGGAAATACACCTTCCTTCTTTCATTGAAGAGGTGGGAGGATATGTCTGAAACATTGAATATACTGTTAGAATTGATGAGTGTGTTGGTTAGTATTGTTGAAATTTTTTCTTTGTTATAAGGAAAACTTTATGTGGCAGAGGAGGGGGAATGGTATAGATAGATAGATAGATAGATAGATAGATAGATAGATAGATAGATAGATAGATAGATAGATAGATAGAT
>NW_020954599.1:9896055-9906026 GCF_900497805.2 Vombatus ursinus
GATAGATAGATAGATAGATAGATAGATAGATAGATAGATAGATAGATGATAGATAGATATTCAGAAACAACTGTGTTTCAAAAATAAAAGGCTCTTACAATATCTCAGGGGTATCAATGTGCCACTCAAGTTTCTATCTGTTGTCTCTCATTCTGACTACATGATTGGCCCATGTCCTTTACCATTTATCTCCATGATGTATTTTTATATAATTTTATTGTACAAATCATCATTAGTTTAATGCTACAACATACATGTATTGCCATACATCTTTCCATTGGCCTTTGGGTTACACTTAAGTTTGATTCTTCTTAGATCTTGATGTTTTGTGATTCATGACATTCCTGACTCTGGGCCCCCTGGCATTCTATCTATTGTGCTGCCTAGCTGCCCCCAAACAAGAATGCCAATCTAATCAAATTTCTTTCCCTAACTCAATGGACTACCTGTCTAGTTGCCTATTCCCATCTGGGCACCATGTGTTTTGTATATACTTTCTTTTTCCAGTGGTTTTTTTTGTATATACTTTTTTTTTCCTATGTTCCGCCTTTGAATTACTGTGGATTTCACTAAGAAATTTTTGTACTGTCCCAAAACAACGCAATGCTATCTGTGGTAACTAACTTCTGAGGTCATCCTGTACCATGAATAAACATTTTGGGTGGGCATCCCTTCCCTTTTTTTCTCCTCACTTAAACGTTAGTATCTAGTAGATTGCTGAGCATAGACGTCTATGATCCATAGTTTCTTCTTTCATGAAGTCTTATATAATGTTCACATAGGCAATTACTACTTTCAGGGCTTTTAAGAGAATCAAAATTAGTTTGTTTTGTTATTTCTAACAAATAACATAGTTTACACTGTGCACTAAGCCCATTTATCAGCTGATGAGAATGTTTAAAAACATTTATCATCCCAGACCATTGTTTATGGATGTAGGACTATGCCTTCTTCTGAAGAGGTAAAACACATTCTCTCAAAACATGTAATCCAATTCAACACTAAATAAATATCTTTACGAATTATTCATCTAGCATTTAAAGTCCAATTCCTGTTGTAACTAATGCGAGTTGGAGAAATAAGACAATTTAAGTCAAAGCCCTACTTTTTTATTCTTATATAATCCAAATCATTGGCAAAATAATATCAGTGAAACTTGCTTTAATGTTTCCAAATAAATACCTCTTTTTTGTTATTTTCCCTCATTTAGTTATGAAGATTTTTTTCAGATGTCATGAAAGTTGCTTAACTAATCTTCTCTTAAAGAGTGGGATAAGGTTGGAATTTTCCATTAAATCATGGTAAGGGTATTTAATCTCACTATCAGAAGCTTCATAAATTAGAATTCAAACAATTTTGTCTTTTTTTTTTTCATTTAAAATTTCAGTACATGAAAGCAAAAGGTGGGCCTTAAATGCCCCAAAGTCATGCAACCTTCACCTATCCTGTTAATTCAGAGAGTAGTACTTACTTCTTGTGATCAGATGAAGACATTATACGTAAATGATGTGAAAATATTTTTAAAGCATTGTGAGCTTTCAGGAGAGCTTTCAGGAGAGCTTTCAGGAGAATACAGCAGAGTACAGGAGAGTATACACAGGCCCAGTGTGAACCAACATAATGATAAGATACAAATCATGGCCAATCTTCTAAAAGCTTGGCAATTCAATTTCAACAGTCAATAGTCTATAGGCTTAGAGATTCAGTTTTAATTAGTGCACCTAAATGTGTATTAGCCAAAGCACATTCACGTTTCATATTTTAGTTATCAAACAGGAGTGAGGCTAGAAAAATTTCCCAGTAAATTTTCAATAATGATAATATAAAAATTCCCATTTATGTAGCATTTGCTGTTATAAAGTATTTTATATATTAGTTTAATTAAATGCAATTAATCATAGATTTATTTAGTGTTTACAATGTACCAGGTGTTGTGCTAATCACTGGGAATGCAAATGAGCACACACCCACAACCAAGCATACACATGTCCCCAGGAAAGTCCCTATCCTCAAGACGCTCACATTTTAATGGGAAAAAATGTCACATGAAAGAGAATGCAGGGGAAGAAGGATTGGGGGAGGTAGATGGAAAAGCATGGAGACTTAGTAGAGGAACCAGAAGAAAAGTAAGTTTAGATGGTCTGGGCACTTCCTGTAATGATGGTTCTGGGCAGAAACTCATCAGTCATAAGTGGAGATACCCAGGGGCGTGGCATCTCCATAAGAGAAGAAGGCTCTTGGCACGGAGGTAGAAAAGTCCATAACTGGGGACAAAAGAGAAATATAGATTTAGAACAATAAGCAACCTTAGAAAACATTGATCCCAAACGTTTTGTTCTTTAGAAGAATAAACTGAGGCCAAAAGAAATTAAGAGGCTTTCTCAAGATGACGCAGGTTGTAAACTGCTGAATCAGGACTCTTTTCATTATACCATGCTGCAACCAATTTGCATATACAACATTTAAGTGGCTAATCTGTAGAATTCACTGTAGGAAGTGTAAATTGGCTAATTTGATCTTACTAATTTCTCTATGATGAAGGTAGTATAAGTATTATGACCTGAAGTTTTTACATGTATCTAAGGTAGGCTAAATAATTTGCTATGGTCACACAGGCTAAGCAATAACAGAGACAAAATTTAAAGTCATTCTCCTCTAATTCCAAATCCAATATTCTTTTCATATTTAGGTATAATCTGCCCCAATAAATTTCTTAGATTATTTAAATGAAACTAGAATTGTAAATCAATTAAACTGATGTTGAAAAACGAAATAATAATGGCAACAATAAGAAATAGGAGCCTTCAAAACATAGAAACCAATGAAAGAAGTCAAAACTATGTAAGAACAAGATGAGGTACGTATGAGCCCCATAATTCTGTCTGGCCCTAGAACTGTCTCCTAGAGTTTTCAGGGAGACTAAAAAATATTAACTTAGATCCCAATATTCTTACTGAATTACAAAAAGCAATCATGTTATCCCCTTGTACAATAGCTTACAGAGCATTAAACACAAAGGAATAATAAATAGTAAGATAGGGATCTGCCCCAGGACCTTTTCTATCTGAATAAGACACAACACTGGATAGAGCACTGGGCTTCGAGTCAGGATGACCTGAGTTCAAATCTAGTCTCAAATATTTACTAGCTATATGACCCATATAACCTCTGTTTGCCGCACTTTCCTCATGGGTAAAATGGGGATAATAATACCACTTACCTCCCAGGGTTATTATGAGCATAAGATGAAATAACATTTGTAAATTGATTATCACAAGTAGCTGGAACACCTTAATAAATTTTTGTTTCCTTCCCTCAAAAAAAAAAACATTTGCAAATATTAAATTTCTATATAATTGCCAGTTATTGCTATTGATAATTATGATTGATAATTATATAATAGTACTAATAAACCCACCTCTAAAGCACATTTGAAACTAAACATTTACAATGTATAAAAATTATGACTGAATCTTGCTTATACTGATTTATTTTTAAATTCAACTTTCTGATTTCATGGGTGTGAGGAGCTCTGTCTAGTAATGAAGATCAGCAGTTTTGCAGCCTAGCGCCTTAGAGTCTTTCCGCAGTCAGCCCAGTTAAGTGACTTGCTCAGAGTTTCTGTCAGAGGCAGAATTTGAACCCATCACCCTGCCCTCTATCCACTAGAAAGTCATTCACTGTTCTGCTTGGTCTAGGCAACACCACTGACTATAACTTTCATGAGATTCTACTGAACCACCTGTCCAAGGCCTGTTACCTAACAGGTAATGACAGATCTGTTGACAAAAATCCCAGCTTCAAAAGAACCTTACAGGGTGATGTGGAAGGCAAAGCTCCTTTCTCTCTTAGTCTTCTCTTACCTTTATGTCCATAATTACTTTGAAGAAGGAATACAGGAGAAAGAAGTAAGATTTGGAAATCGAAGGGAGAAATTCTTCAGGCTGGACCTTGCTCACACTTCACTTTGATTAGTCCATTCAGTAAACCCATGTGTTATTTATGCGTAAGTTATCTGCACTCCTTAAGAACAGCCATATGCTGTAGAGCTCTGTTCCATTAGAAATGAAAGCACAGCAAGAAATGGACATGTCACCAGTTATTTGGAGCACTTTACAATCAAAGAAACATAGAGTGGGCTTTCTCTTTGTCAGAAAAAAAAAAAAAGAGTGGGAAGGGCTGGGCCCATTAAAGGTCCAGAACTAGGGCTTCTAGCATTCCTGGTTGCTATTGAGAGACATTTTGTTTCCATAGTTTAGAGATACTCCAAATGAATACATGATATTTTTTAAGGAAAAAAAAAGAGCCTGTTCATCCCATGAATGGGACACATAGGGAAAAATATGAAGAAAAAGAAAAGTCAAGTGGGATCTGGTCAAATCACACTGGAAAGCAAATTATCAGGCCAAATGGTTGAGAAAGAACTTAAATTCACATCTTCTGATTCCAAACCCACTGTTTCGTTCATCCTTAAGGTCAACATCCCCCAAGAAGTGTTACTGGGGTTACTTCAATGAAGATAATACAGTGGAAAGAGTGCTGCTGGATTTCCAGTCAGGGGATCTGAGTTCTGATCTAAGCTCTGCCACCTAGGACCTATGAGACCTCATGCACATCACCTAACCCTCTGGACATCAGTTTCCTCAGCTGTAAAAAGTAGAGGATGACTTCCAACTTCACTTCAAACTCTGTGGTCCTAGAATTCTCAACCCTTACACACACGCGTACATACACCCTCCCCTATTCCCCCTTCCCCCCCACACAAAATACTGAACTAGTTGACCTTAATTTTGCTAAAGTATTTGGATTTTCTTTTGTCGATTAGATGTGGCTCCCTTCAAACCCCATTTTCATCTGGCAAACCATAACTGTAAAAACTAGGTACTGTCAAAAATGTAAGCAGGAAGGAAATATTTAAAAGTCACATGCAAACAAACTGCTAAACCGTAAGCAGCTATGTACAACACAGCTCTCTTTACACGAGACTTGGGAGGTATTTTACTGAACTGTCTGTGAAAAAGCTATGTAAAGCTAGGGGATTGAGGGAGTTGAAGTGAAGAAGCAAAAAAATTGTAATGCTTCCCAGAGTGGTCTAACTCGGCTCCATCCCCCCAAGGCGCCTCCCTCTCCCTCTTCTCCCCAGCCCATCCTCCCCCCAGTCTCCTCTAATGAGAACACATTAAGCCTTTCTCAATGCCCTGATGTGCTCTTACGCTGCAGAATCCTTGCATTGCAATGCACAATGCAGTCTGAGGATTTCTAACATTATAAAGAGAGAGAAAATGCTTTCTAGACAGCTCATCCAGGCCCTCCCCCCGCTCAGCAGGGATTTAAGTGTGTCTACTTCTCCTGAAAGTAAATGCGTGTTTTTGCCCCCAACTAAAAGGGACTTTTTCCCTGTTTCCTGTTCACAAAGACATCTGTATATTCTCTGGGCATCTTACTCTTACACTGTGGACACCATCAGAATTCAGAATTGTAGACCACACACATCGTTTATGCTCATGGTTTATAATACCGTCACATTTTATTCCCTCACACACACTGCCCATTATTTTTAAGCTCCTCAGGCAGATAAAAGAAATATGTAATCCACAACGACAGCTGCGATGGTCCAAAATTTTTTGGACTATCCATAGTTTAATTTTTATTTTATTTACTACTTACCTAACAGTGTAGGGGATCAAATATTAAATTGTCAAAAATGAACCAAAAAATAAATTACCACCACCACCCCAAGCCAGCCTCTTTTTGACTGAGGCAGGAATTTTATGTGAGTAATTAAATGTGAAGCAGGATTCCAAAAGGATTTCAAAGTTAGGCTGTGTATACAATGAACACACAGTCAAATCTTGCTCCCATTTGGGAAAGCATTGCCGCCCCCCTCCATCTGCACTCTGTTTACTGCCGGCTACATACTTTTTTTTTTTAATGAAAAAGTTTCCAGGACCCCAAGCAGGCACTACAAATGGTCAGGCAAGAAGATCAGGCCTCTGGACTGACCAAGGGTTAAATGATGCCAGTAGGAAACAAATCGGTTTTACAAGAAGGTGAAACTGGTTAACTCTTCAGTTCTGCTGATAGGGGAAAAAAAACTATCTCAGTAGTGAGGGCCATCTGGCAGTAGGGCAAGTTCAAAAGCATTGATGGATTAAAAGCCACATCCACCCTGAGGCCAGCTTTAAGAAGGAGAGAAGATTTTCTAAGTCAAAATTCATTTTTCTCTTCTTTTTTTAATTTGGGGATAGGATGGTCAGTGTTTTCTTCTCTTTTGCATGATTCTGTCTTACTACCACAAAATCCACCAGCTACCACCCTTTCTAACAGTCATTCTTCCAAGTCAAACTTGGGGTTCTGAGGGAAAGTGGTTGTGACATTCCATTTGCCAGTTTTTCATCAAGAGCCTTCTCCAGATGGGGCTGCATAGGAGCATGAAGGAGAGATGCACTGCACATGTTCAGGATGCGAAATGGAAGAGAACTCATTAGCTGAATCTGAGGTGGTGGTTGGGGGAGGGGGGGTAGGTCAAATGACAAGGGGCAGACCTTCAATAATTACTTTATTGTTGTCCTGTTCTAATATTACCTTTTTTCTGGGAAGGAAAAGAGAAAATGCCACCTCCCTTTTGGGCAAAAATGGACAGCTTAATCCGTTTCAGATTGAATCTACCTATAACAGCGAAACAGGTCAATACAGGGGTGAATAAGCAAGGAGGGAGAGAATCAGGCAGACTGTCATCCCAATTTATAAAAAGCATGCTCGGCTGGATTTTAAACTTTTAAATTGCTTTTAGTTTTTGTTTGTTTTGGTATTGTAGCAGCTTCAAATTAAGGGAATCCAACAGGACATTTTGAAAGGTGCTTTAAAAAACTGATTAGGTTTTAACCTGATTTATAATATTCTCAATGAAGAGGAGTTGGAACCCTTGCACCCAGAGTGCTCACAGGAAATATGAAGGGTTGTGAGGAAGGTCTCAGTTCAGAATAATCCCAAGAGATGGTGTAGTGTAATATAAGAAAAGCTGGATTTGGAGTCAAAAGGACTTGGGATCAAATTTCAGTTTTATGTGATGAATCCATCCTTGATTCTTAACCTTTGCTATGTACTACAGGTGAGTCCTTGGGCAAGTCATTTACTTTCCCTGGGTCCCATTTTCCTCATCCATAAGAGGAAAGGACTAGATTAAATAATCTCTAGGGTTCCTTCTTATTCTAAATCCCATGATGTATCAAACCAAAAATTAAGAGCTTGAATGGACAATCTATTGCCTTGGTGGCTCTTACAGCATATACAGGAACACCTGGTTCTGTATAACAGCAGAGGGGAGTTGGCAGAAGCAGGCCTTACATTGAGCCTGGACCCCACCCTTTCTACCTCCAAAGATTAACCCTGCTTTTTTTTTTTTCATTTTTTTCATTAATTTTCATTTCATTCCCAGTCTACCCTATTGTCACTCCCAGCCAGCATGACCAATTACTTGATACACACCAGCAGTGGAGATTTCTTATATGATACACACCACTAGTGGAAAACTACTAGAACAGCTTCAGTATCTTAGCATCCTCTCCCATCCCACTACTGTGGTTTGGAGCCTTGTCAATTGGATTGGATAATTATTACTAAGTAATCTAATCTGGTTCAGTTCCCTCTGGATTCTTGTCTAACCAAGGGGGTTGGATAGGATCTCTGAAGGATCATCATAAACTATTAGATAATTCAGCACTGAGACATTTACTTTTTAATCTATTTTTTTTTCCTACTTATTAAAAAGAACCTACTATTTTGCTAACTTTTCAGGATTCTAAAAGGGAAAGTAAATTAAATTCACTTCTGGGCCCACTCAACATAAGATTTGCTATTTTTTTTCTTTCTTTCCCTCCCTCCCTTCCTTCCTTCCTTTCTTTTTCTTTCTTTCTTCCTTCCTTCTTTCCTCTTCCTTCCTTCCTTCCTTCCTTCCTTCCTTCCTTCTTTCCTTCCTTCCTTCCTTCCTTCCTTCCTTCCTTCCTTCCTTTCTTCCTTTCTTTCTTTCTTTCTTTCTTTCTTTCTTTCTTTCTTTCTTTCTTTCTTTCTTTCTTTCTTTCTTCTTTCTTTCTTTCTTTCTTTCTTTCTATCTTTCTTTCTTTCTTTCTTTCTTTCTTTCTATCTTTCTTTCTTTCTTTCTTGGCAGACTAGCCACAATATTTCTGACAGAGGGCATATCTAATAGGATAAAATTCCTTTTTATACTCACCAAGTTTTAAAGAAAAAAATTCATATTTTTTTCACCCCACTTTCACTTGACTCATTACGTTTCTACAAACCTGAAAACATTAGCAATTGAAAAGTTAATAGACATTTCTGCAGATAGGCCTTTAAGGCCATTTGGAATGTTTGACATCCTTTAGTTAGCAAAGCAGACAAGCAAAATTCCAAGCCCTAATTGGCAATTTTAATTGTTCCATACTGGCAAAGCAGGTCGGGGCTCCTGACAAAACCCCAATTTGCCTCTTCTATAAAAACCTTGCAATTTGGCCTCTATTTGATGAGGCTTAACTGATCCTGGTGTTGTTGCATAGTTTCTTTTAGCCTGTGGATATATGGAAGAAAATATGTAGTATTCAAATGGAATTTCATGAATATAGATACACTTTTCCTCCAGATTATTGGTAATTATGGGAACTTTTTATAGAACACACAAAATCTATATGGAGTCCACAAGAAGACAATAAGCCTTTGTGTCTTTTTATTGAAACCTCTGAGTTTCCTTTGTTGTCTGAATGTATTTCATCCTTCTGTCAAAGTGCGTCCACTCTAACCTTTCCTTTCCCACTGTTGGCATCTTTCCAGTTACCAAAATGCCTGTTTGACTCTCATCTGACACCTTTATCTGACACAGTCACAACACTCCTTTCTATAATGAGCAGGCATTCCCTTCCCATCAGAAAGGTAATTAAAAAAATGTTTAGATTTTTGTTTTCACGGATTTAACTGCATAAATGCAACTTTGGCTCAGTTAAGCTTTTGGGGTGCGTGAGAAGTGAAGGAAGGAAAGAAAGCAACAAATCTTTTTAAGACTATATTTCCCCCATACACACCAAAAAGGGGGAAGGGAACCCTTAAAACTGGAGACTGAGATTTGCTCATCTTCCTCCACCATGCAAGGAAATCTTTAAATAAAGATGTCTTCATTTGAATTGACCACCGTTTATTAAAGCAAATCTGTTTGGGGCTCTCTGCTCCTTAAACTGAGGGAACATTTCTCTCCATTACAATGGTATTTGCGCATTTACAGGAGGAATAAAGAAAAAAAAGATGCAGGGGACACGTGGAGGAAGCCTTCTCTTTCCATCCAGAGAAAGAAGAACTAAAAGGATTATAAAAGTTCAGATTAAAATGATATAAAATCTAGCATTTGGCTTCAACACTAGCGCCTTGGTCCTCTGAAGCTAATCTGTATGCACCCTGTGACCTCCTCGCAGCGAGCCCTGCTAAATATATTATTCCCACGGGGGCTTTCACTGCTGCTTGGTGTCAGAAATCAATATGTATGAGGCGCGTGGATGGGAATTTCTAATAGATCTGCCTGGCCCTGCGCTGCTTTTCAATATCTGCCTTGGACTATTAGTGCCGGCTCGGTGCCTGTGAAATAACCGAGATAATCTTTTAAGGTGCACTGTTAAGGTGGAACCTAAATGTTGCTGTTTCAATTAAAACAAAAATTATATTCATAAATCAGTTCGCTCTGTGTAACCTTGCGTTGCTACTCCAAGAGGCTGATTAGAAACAAGGTGGGGATTACAGCATTAAGGAGAGAGGTAGCATATTTGCTTGCCTTGATAAGTCCAGAGAAAGGCTGTATATATTTTTAAGGACTAATGGGATATTATTGGGCAGTGGGACAGATAGGGTGTGAAAAGGAACTGGGGAAGACATTTCTCTAGTGAGGTATTATTTGAATCGGTCCCTGGGGGGGGGGGGGGGGGGGGGGGGGG
>NW_020954599.1:9906126-9987281 GCF_900497805.2 Vombatus ursinus
AGAGAGAGAGAGAGAGAGAGAGAGAGAGAGAGAGGGAGAGTGAGAGACTGGCCATATTATATGGTGAGCACAGCCATTTTACCTATCTTAGATGAGATTACCATTCTGTCTGGCTCTCCATTTTAGTATAATTTATTCACATTAAAATTATTGCACGAGTGATCTTTTTTTTTTGGATAACCGCACAAATTAATTTTTATCACCAATTTGCAATTATGTTATGTCATCGTTTGTACTTATATCGGTATAGCTATTTGGAGATAAAAGTGGGCATGGAAGGGGTTCATTAGTGGTCCATTTTCCCAACCCTCAGTGATTAATAACTTCTCCCTTCTTCAACAGCACAGTAGCCTGAACACAAGGTGAAGAGAAGAGAAACAGAGACAGAAAGAGAGAGACAGAGACAAGAGAGAGAGAGGGATGAGGGAAAGGAAGGAAAGAGATGAGAAAGAAAGGGGAGTTAGGAGGGGAGACAAAGGAAGAGGGGGAGACAGAAAGAGATAAGAGAGAGGGGAAAGCTCAAGTCTGAGCTGTATAAAGGCAATGTAGCATTCACTCTTTTTCTTCTCCTCTCCCACTCTCTGTTTTCAGTTCAATGCACAGAGGAAGCTGTTTCAGTTCAATGCACAGAGGTGCAGTCGTATAAGAGCAATAACTTGCAAGAGGGACTTTTTTATCATTATTATTATTGGTGGGGGTGGGGAAGGAGGGAGTCATCAATCCATGCATGCATCCGTCTGACTTCACAATCCAGCAAGACTGAGTTCACATCCCTGCTAGATATGACATGTAGAGAGCCATCACCCAAGAGTATCATTTTTAGCCACATTTGGCTCTGTTGCCCTTGTGAGGTTGTCACCCTACCAAAGGTTGAAGAACTGGCATACAGCCCTGTATTTTTTTTCCCTCCTGCTGCACACTTCACTTAGCACAGCACAATCCACCTGACAACTCTCTGAAACCCTCTTGACTGCTTGTCTGGCCTTATCTAGAGTTAGTGTGTGAAAAGCAGTATTTCTATCAATATATGGAACCCACAATCACCAATGTGGGGTCCGGGCTGAAAATAATGAAGGGGAAAACAGCAAACAGAACAAGACTAAGGAGTGTCAGAGCATTTGGAGCGGTCCTTGCTAAAGTTGACAAATATGTTTAGTCTTTAACTATTGTGACATTAACACAATTGCAAAGAAAAAAACAAATCTTTACTCATTTAAACAAAGTCTAATTTCTCTACCTTTGCTACTATATTAGGTTAACTCGGGGGTTCTTAACTTGGGGTCTGTGAGCTTGGAAATTTTCATGTTTCTAGAAGTGCATTTCACTGTAATTAGTTTCATTTGTAATGCTCTGTATTTAATTTTAAGCATTGAAAAGTATTATTCTGAGAAGGGGCCCACAGCCTTCATCATACTGCCAAAGGTTTCCATAACACAAAAAAGATTCAGAACCCCTATGGTAACTTGTTAAAATGTGGCATTTCTACAAATATGCAATTGCTTGTGAGACAAACCTTATTGGGAAGACTGAGTTTTGGTTATACTCAGTTTTGAAAAGATCATATGATCACCTTTCCTTTCTTGAGAAGTTACCCAACATATACATTTCCCATGGGATCCTTTATATGCACCTCTGCCTACCCAGAAGATACCCAAGCCTAACAACAACAATTATATGTGTGTGTGTATAATATATATATATAATATATATATTTACATATAATATATATGTATACATAATATATGTACACACATAAATACACATACATACATATATACACACATACATGCATTATTTGTATATATATATTCACACACATACATACATTTTACACACACACACACACACACACACAGAGGATATAAAAGTGCAAGTTCTCAATGGCTGTTTTTTGATGGAGCTGAATTCCACAGGCTCACTTTGTTTAAAATATCCTGAGCACACCAAAAAAAAAAATGTAAATGTTTATAAAGGTTTCTGCCACTATAGGCAATATTATCTTGGATGCAGAGAGCAAGGCAGTTCCCTCCCATCCCAACAGTGTTGATAATGCAAACAGTTACGAGTTGATGTGTGGAATTCCCAGCAGTTTAATCTTGCTAAAGTTCTTCCCCTTTTGAGCCCCCCCCCTTTCAATCTTTCAATTAGAGATCTGTGAAAACAAACAGCCCTATGTGTTTTCTGCATCTACTGAGGAGATACAGTGTGGTGAATGCTAGTGGTAATCATACAGCAGCAGCAGAAGGGGAGTTATGTAGGACTTTGTAAATAAAGGGTTTAATTTTTTCTGTAAATGCTAAAAAAGCAGTAACCCAAGTAGCAGCTAGAAGCTGAGGACTCAGAGACAGTATAAATGATGCTAATAAATGTTCTTAAACAACTTCTTGGTAAGTACACTCATTCTAATATGGAATAACTCACCAAAGGTAGGTCTATCAATACAGGGAACAGTGTTCATTTTACCAAGGAGTCCAGTGGCATGGAGGAAAAGAAATGAGAAAACCATTTGTAGCAAGTGAAATGTCTCTGAAACCTTTGGGGATTTAGCATCTGTGGGGGCAAAAAGTCAAAGAAAGACTTGGTACAAATACCAATACCAATGGAAACATCTGAAAAAATTTTCATGTGATGAGTGGTGGTCGTCCTTATGACAATCCTTTCTTTTTGTTACATGTTGTGGTGGTTTCTATCTTGGGGTAGAAATTTCTAGACTCTTTAAATATGAGATGTCATGATGAGTTTGATCCTGACTTTAATAACCATTCTTGAATAATGACCATCCTAAATTTTCCTATAAATTATCTATAAAATCCCAGGTTTTCTTAATCAGGGGTCCCTGAACATTTTTTAAATATTTCAATAACTGCTTCAGTATAATTGGTTTCCTTTGTAATCCTATGTATTTCATTTTATGTCTTTAAAAAACATTATTCTGAGGAGGGTCCCAAAGGCTTTACCAGATTGCCAAAAAGACCCATGACAAAACAAAATAAAATTAAGAATCTCTGCTTGTGTCCCACTATTATCAAGAGGCTTTTGTCTCTGTGAGTTAGTTTATTGTCCAGCCAAATGGCAAAACAAGTCTTGCCCTCATAGTACACAAGATGAAAATGAGTTATCTCACCATATGATGTTAACCACATTATGTGGTAGGAACCCAATCATTATTGCAATTATTTGTACATGATGGTATTACTGGTACTAAGGCTTTTAAATGATTCAGAAAATAGTAACAGATCTTTTTTGTATAGGGGGTCTGAGACCACGTAAGAAGGTGGCATACTAGTATATTAGCATTTTCTCACCTTAGGTAAGTCAGTTTATCTATGTAAAAGGTGTTGGCTTTCTTTTTCCAGTGGAAGTGGGACAACCAGATGGAAACTATAGTTAGCTAGCGATAGATGCAGGAAATGATATTGCTCTACGTGAACTGACTGGTTCTTAATCCTTTTTCTATCTCTCTATGCTGACTATTTTTCAGCCTCAGAGGTGTGGTGCTGAATGATGTGAGATGAGAGAGATGGTGTAGGGTGGGCAAGGGTGGAAGGAGGATGGGCTGGAGAGTAGATGTGATGGGTAAGAGATCCAGCTGCTGCAAAATTCTTTTCTCCTATTGAGAATATAAACTCCTTGAGAGCAGTGAGTTTCTCTGCAAATAGACAGTGGGCATTTGATAAATATTTTCAAAATATAATACTATGGAACCATAAAACTGGAGGGGACTCTGGAGAACATTTAATATAACCCTGTCATTTGGCAAATAAAGAAAATGAATCTCATGGACGTCAAGTGACTTATTCAAGATCATAGAACTAGTCAGTAACCCAGCTGGGTTTAGAACCAAATTCTTCTGACTTTTCTTCCAGTGCCTTGTTCTCCATGTAGCACTGAAAGTTCGTGTCTTTTCCTATCCCTCGGGCATATAAAATGTCATAAATTTCCTTCCAACACCCCTATTCTCTGCTCAAAAACATATAGTGGCCTCTTATTTGTTAAATACAGAACAAAGTCCAATTCAGCATGGCACTTATTGTCCCTGCCTCTACAATTTTATTTCAACCTGTCACCTTATATAAAACTTCCATATTAACCAAATGCCACTCATTATTACTAGAGCATGCCATGCACGTCACTACTGTACCTTTCCTTGTTATGTTTCCCCTCAAGAAGCCTGTCCTCACTTCTCATCAATTTTACAACTCTGTCTTCACTGCCTATTCTTGTCTCTTAATTCCTACATCATTTATTGCCTGTAACTTAGTAAATGATGCCTTATTTTGGAACCTATCTCTTGATATATGGTTCCCATTTGCCCAACTAGATTATGAGCTCATTGAAGTTAGACACCATGTCCTGTGTCCCTTACCTCTTTGCAATTTCAGTATTTGGCATAGTGCCCTAAACATGATGGGCACTCATTCATTTGTTCTTGAAAATGAAATACAAAAACAATTAGAGAGATCTTTACATAGTAGTGTAGGGTATTCTGGTATATTTCTTCTCTCCAGAGGGAAAAATGGTCCTACTCCTAACAAAAATAGCCCTTCTATTTATGCTCTCAATCCCCTCCCTCTCCTTCCCATTAACCCACTTCCCCTCTTCCACTCCCTTCTCCCCCAACATTGCTCCATTAATCATCCCCTTGCAATCAATTATGCAGTATTGGAGGCTGGCAAATGATATGGATGAGGATCTAGCAAAGGAGATTGAGAATTGGGCCAAATACCAATGAAAGAACCAAAAGATATCAGGATCACAAAAACCCAGAGAGGAACCCAACAGTGCCAAATGCTGCAGAAAGGTCAAAAAAAATGGGGACAGAGAACAAGGCACTGAGAATTGATTTGGCAATTAAGAGATCAATGATAACTTTGGAGAGAGTAGTTTCAATTGAGTGATGAGATTTGAAACCAGATTGCAAAGAGCTGGGAAGTGAGAGGAGAGGAAGTGGGAAACAACATCTCCCTTGGAATTTGACTGTGAAAAGAACAGATGTGAGATGACAGCTTAAGAGGACAGCTGGATCAAGTGATACTTTTATTTAAAGGGTATTGAAGGCCTGAGCAACTTTGTAGTTTACACGAAAGGAGATAGTAGGTAGAAAGAGATTATAGTTTTACAAGAGGGAGGATGATTGTGGGAGCTATCTGCTAAAAGAAATGGGAGGGAGGGAGATCTAGGGTACAAATGGAGGCATTGGTTTGGGAAGGAGAAGGGCCATCTCTTCATCAGAGTAAAGGAGGAAAGAATGAGTGATGATTCAAGGAATTTTGAAATAGAAAGTAGAAGAGAGGAAGTCTTTCTTTGATACCTTCACTCTTTTCCTCTCTACCACCTTCTTCCCCTTAACTTAAATCTTTTCTGACCTCCCTCAAACTTCATAGAGTGGAGGAATCTCCTCTCAGCCCTTCTATCCCTCAAGCTAGCCAACTATCTTTCTCCCACTCTTCAACACTATTGTCACTCTTTACCTTCACTGTCAGAAAGCTTACAACATGTAATGATAGCTAACAAATACATAATGTCTTAAGGTTTGCAAAGTACTTCGTATATGTTTCATTTGTTCTCACAACAATGAAGGTACAATTATTCATTCCATTTTACCCATGATGAAACTGAGGTTGAGATAGCTTAAGTGGTTTATCAGAGGTCATACAGCTTGTACATGTCTGAGGCTGAATGTGAAATTAGGTCTTCCTGGTTCAAAGTTCAGTACTCTATCCACTCTATCACCCACCTGACTAAACAGGGTTAGCTTTTGCCAGTAATTAGGGATATGGAAGGAAATCATCCTTGTCTGCTAAAGGGAAGGCCTTTCTTGAGTGAAGAAAGAAAATCAGTATTATCTGAAAGGAGGGTTTATTACCAGAGTGTCCTTAAAATGCTAAGATGAAAAGGGGATCCAGTTGTCAAAGAATGAAAAGCTGAAGGAATTTGTTGGAAATTAATTTAAAAAAAAAACAAATTGCAGATGTCTAGCAAGCTGACAAGTTATCTTTCTCAAGTAGGTTCCTTGAAGTTTAAATCTTGTGACTGTGGAGACTTACTTCACACTCATTTTCATCCATGACCCATCCCCATATGTCTCCGATGACCTATATAGTTTCAGGAAGACCCCATCACTTTCTCCTCACTCAGTCACCCACCATTCATAAACTGTTTGCTCCTTGAAGGCAGGGAATGTCTTTTGCCATGCTTTGTATCCCTAGTGCTTAGCACAGTGCCTGACACACAGTCTGCATTTAACAAATGCTTGTTGACTGACTGACAAGCCATAGTCCCCTACAGAACCACCCATTTATTTTTTACTTCCTCAAAGATTGGCTCTTATCCACCAAACACCACTGGAACTAGTTTTTCAAAAGTTACCAATGGCATTCAAATCCCAGATCGGCTGGATTAATTTTTTTTCATTTTTTCTCCCTCAGACCACAGTGTCTTCACTGAAAAAGAAGCACAGAAGCTCTGAGTTGGATGGGCCTCCAAAGATCATCCCATGTAAGCCAATCCTATCAAATAAGCATTAAGGACCTACTTATGTGCCAGTTATTGTGCTAAGCCTAGGGATACAATTAATAAAAAGATAGTCCCTACCCTCAAGGAGCTCAATCTAAAAGTAGAGGTAACACAATAAAAGAGGCAAGACACTGGGATGGTGGGGAACCAGAGGGTAACTAGTGTGGTGGCCATTGTGTTCTATGGAATTGAAACCAGGCAGAGCAGCAGATGCCAAGTAGAGTCATGTGAAAATCCAGTTTATGCCTTCTATAAAGGAAGGCACTGGGAGGAGTTTTATAATCCACGCTATAGGCCTTCAACTGGGGGGGGGGGAAGAAGATGGCTGATCAAGTTTTGAGCCAGCGGTAGGGAACCTGCAGCCTCAGGGCCAAACGTGGCCCTCTCAGTCCTCAAATGAAGCCCTTTGACTGAATCCAAACTTCACAGAACAAATCCCCTTAATAAAAGGATTTCTTCTGTAAAACTTGACTCAGTCAAAGGGCTGCATTTGAGGACCTAGAGGGCCCCATGTCACCTTGAGGCCATAGGTTCCTTACTTCTGGTTTGAGCCAATAGCATGGTGATGAGTTTAGAAGTGACGAGCTGATCCTGTTAGGGGTATCTTGTTCCATGGAATTAAAATCAGGCAATGCAGCATATGCAAAGTTTAGCCATAACTAAATGGGAATCTCCCGCTTCAAAGTTCTCAAAATTGGTCATTCTAGATCTACTTGAAGATTTCCATTTACTAAGAAGCTACTTCCTCCATGGCAACCCATGGCAATTTTGAACAGCACTAAATGTTAGGAAACATTTCATGAAATCAAGCCAAATCTTTGCAGCTTAGATATTTATTTCCTCATTCTGCCTTCTGGAACCAAACAGAAAACACTTAATTATTTTTTATTTTTGCATATAACAAACTTTTAGAACTTGGAGACCTTTCTTTCTAGTCCTGAAGGTGGTGTGCTATAGCGGGGAGAGTTTACGACTACAGTTAGGAAACCTGAGTTCAAATCCTGCTTCAAACTGTTACAAGTTCTGTGACTATAGACAAATGTATTGTTTCAGATCTTAAATTTCTTCATCATTAAGATAGGGAAAATAATCTTTGCATTACCTACCTCATGGGATTGTTTAAAAAAAATGCTTTCTACTATCCTAAAGCACTGTACAAAACTGAGTTAGTATTATTATTATTATTACTCTAAAATCTACTCTTTTCTAAGCTAAACATTCTTTGTTTCTTCTCTTCATCTTTTTATAGCATGGTTGACAGTCTTCTCAGCAACCTGGTTGCTCCTGTGGAGCCCCTTCATCTTGTCATCATTCTTCATGAAAGAAAATAATATGCAGAACTGAATGTGGTTCTCTTGGTGTGATCTGACATTCCTCCCACTTTTGTCTCATCTGCAAATTGTATATACATGCCAACTATGCCTTAATCTATTTCACTTTTTAATATCTTAAATAGAAAAGGGCCAAAGACAGACAGATCTCTAGGATACTCACTGGAAACCTTATTTCAGTTTAACAACAAGCCAATATTGATTATACTTTGTGTGTGAACATCCAACCAATTCTGGATCCTCCTAGGTAAATTATCATCTTGGCCACACATCTCTACTCTGTTCACAAGGATATCTGTAAGAGACTGACAAATGCTTGGCTAAATTCTTGGTTTATTATGGCCAGAACATTATGCTGAATACCAGCAACTCTGCAAGAAGAAGGAAATGAAACTGACCTGGCATGAACCATTTCTGAGGAAGCTATGTTGTTAGATATAACAGCTTCTCTCTCTAAATTTTTATAAGCCATTCCATTAATAATAAAGCTCAGAATTTTGACAGAAGTCTCAGAATCTGAGTTGGAGAGGAACTCAGAAATCATCTGTTCAATAAAACCAAACTCATTGGCCAATGGTCTTTAAACCATACCATTTTCCCTATTTTGAAAATCAGGAGAGCCTTTCCTGTTCTCCAGTACCATGACATTTCTACCATCTTCTACATTTTCTTTTGTTTTTAAAAAATAGTCATTTTCAGTGACTCAGCAACATAATTCAAACAGGACTGGTGCCTTGAAGTTTGGAAGGAAGGTTATTGTCTTATCTTCCACTCTATTGACAGCTCATTGATAACTATTTGTATCAGGATCCTGCCCCTTTCCACAATTATTTTCCTTAATTGAGAAAAAGAAGAAAAATTAAAGAAGAATAATTTGATTTTCTCTAAGGTACTTATTATTTTGTCATCCACCCAAAGCAGGAGTTCTATTCCTTTTTCAAAGTTTCTCTTAGACCCCCAAAATTCTGGGGGGAAATAAAGCTTTTTGAGTTTCCTTAGCATTTATCTCTAACTTCAGTTCATTCTGAGCTTTACTACTTCCAACAATATACTTAGAAGACGATTCTACCCTTTTGTATACCTACTTAATGTCTGCCATTGCTTCCATATTTTGTATATTTCCTTTTTTATTCTAAATTAATCCTTATGTATCCACATCATTTCTTTATAGACCTATTCCATTTCTTCCATATCTGATGCATTTGTGCTGGGCTTTGGAATTGTTTTATTGCATATATCTAGTCCCTTTTGGCTAAACTTCACCTAGAAAATTCTACAAAACGAATCGATCTTTTTTTTAATGGACAGATCTTCAAACTTTGTGTAATGATAACATTTTTAAGGTATTGTAGGTACAATGCTAAATTCATCACCCTCTTAGTTCATATTTGACATTGGGAAGAACTGAGAAATTCGCAAGTCATTGAACATTTAACAAAGGAGGTTTACTTTGCCCTAAGCAGTATGAATATGAAAAAAAGATACAGTAGTACATAGCTTCTCTGGACATAACCCTGCTCATTTACTCATCTGGTGAGTAAGTCATCCGCATTTGGCAAGTCTAATGATCTCAGCAATCCACCAAGTTTGAGAGGTCCAGATTATATGTAGCGGTGAATTGTTAGACCTCTCAGATAAGAAGCTGAAGCCAATCCAATTGTGTGAGAAGAGGAAGTTGGGGCCTAAGAAAGTTGTTAGGAAAATGCTGGTTCTGAAGTCAAGACTTTTTTTCCCCTTCTAAATTTGGTCTCATGATAATTTCATCTATTTCTCTCTACCTGTGCTTTTATTTTCATTCCTTCCGATCTTATTCATGACCTTTTTCTATCAATTATCTCCTCTCATTGCCTCTGCAATGTTTTTGTCTCTGCTGGCTATTACACCTTTTCCACGTTTCTTCTATGTAGATGTATTACAAAATGATATAGCTATGCTTTATCTCCCTTTCAAGTTCTAGTCCTATATTTCCAGCTTCCTTTTTTATCTATTTAACTGGATGAACAGATGCAGAAACAAAATCATTATTGTTCCCCATGAGCTTACTCATAAACTCATTATCCTCCAAACTTTCCTGTTTCATTTGAGAGGGTCATCACCCATCTAGTCACCAAAGTTCACAATCTCATCGTCATCCTTAATTCTTCAATCAGTTTCACTCCCCATTACCCATATCTGATCAATTAATAAGTCTTATCAGTTCTCCCCCAACAATATAGCTCACATATATCTCATTCTTAGCACTCACATAATCACCAAACTACTTGTAGTACTTGTCTGGACTATTGGTCTTCTGATTGGTTTTCCTAGTTTTAGTTTCTCCTGTTTCTAATTTATCCTCTACATGGCCAACAAAATAATCTTCCTAATGCACATGTCTGACTAGGTCACTTCCCTCCTCAGAAATCTCCCTATTGCCATTAGGATTAAAATATAAGCTCCTGAGTTGCTATGTAAAACTCCTCACAATCTGGATCTAGCTTAACTTTTCAGGCATTCCACGTTATTCTCCTTCATGCTCCTTGCTGTTCCCTGAACATGGCATTCCATTTTTTTGTCTCTGTGCCTTTCACAAGTTGTATCTTATGCCTTGGATGCTTTCTCATCTCCCTCACTTCTTAGAATTTTTAGCTTCTTTCACAAATCAATTCAGGTGTGCCAACCACTGGGATACATTTTCTGATCTACATGGCTATTAGTACTCTTACCCTCCTGGTTTTATCTTATTTTCACTTATCTGTGCACATCTATTTCCAGAATATAATAGCCAGAGTTCCTTGAGGGTAAGGACTGTTTTTTCATTTTTTTATTTGTATATCCATTGCCCAGAATAGTGTTTTGCACAGAGCAGATGCTTTCTAAATCCATGTGGAATTGAATTAGTTTTAGATTGTATTGAACTGAAATTGATTGAATGAATGTCCTTTTAGAACCTAAAATTCAACATAGCAAACACAAACTCATATTTTTTCCCATATACCCACTTTCTTTTCCTAATATCCTTGTACTTTTTAATGGCATCATCACTCTCCCAGATAATCACTCTCAAAATCTTAGAGGTATCATCTCCTATACCTAACAAACACCATCTTTTGTGCTAAGTCCAGATAGGCTGTCAATGTCTCTTGAATCAATCCCTAATGAATATTAGGCTCTCAGAGTTGGAAGACCCTTAAGACTATTCAGTTCAATCCATACATACAGGAATACACTCTTTTATAATACTTCAACAAGTGGCTACCCAGCCTTCTCTTTAAAATCTCTATTAAGGTCAACCTACTATCCCCTAAGGTATCTGATTTCATTTTGGGAAAGGTCTAATTGTTTGAAAGCATTTCTTTACATCAAGAAGAAATTGGCTTCTATGCAAAATCTTAGTTCAATTTAATTCAACATATATTTATTAACTTCTAATATGTGCAAGACATTGTTCTAGGCACTGTTATAAAGGGGATTATGGGAAAGATCCATGTTTCAGTTTGGAGTTAAATAAAATGAGTTCTAGGATCCCTTCTAACTGGAAGATTCTGGGATTCTAGAGTCATAATGTAATGCAGAAATAAAAACTTGTGCTTAAATCCTGCCTTCAGATTTACAGAATCATTTCTTTACAGAATCCTGTGAGATACAGTAGACAGCTCAATTGCTGTTATCCTCATGTTATAAATGAGGAAATGGGGGCTCAAAAAAGTTGTGAGTTGGAGAGTCATGGAGTTAGGGTTGTAGGTAGGACTTGAACATAGATCTCTCCTAACTCTAGGTCCACCTATCCCCTACTTTACAAAGATACCTTCTGGGGCAAGGCAGAACAAACCTCATCTTTCTTCTACAAGACAGCTTCAAACCTTTGAGGAAAGCAATTGTGTTCTCCCTAATTATTTTTTCCAGGCTAAGCAACACCAGTCCCTGCAACTAAATCCTAAAATGGCATGGTTTCAAGAATCCACACCATCATACTGCTCCTCCTCTGGATTCTCTGCCAGTTGTTAATTTCCTTCCTGAAATGTGGTGCCCAGAAGTAAATATAATACTCTAGATATCATCTGATTAGGATGGAGTATGGTGGGACCATCACCTCTTTTGGAGACATTATACTACTAAATGCCAACTCAGATTGCATCATCTTTGGGGGCTTTGCCACATCACGCTATTGATGCATATTGGCATTTCAGGCAACTGAAGCTCTCACATTATCACAAAAACTAGTCTAATTGCACTTCCTTTTTCTTGTACTTGTGAAATATGTTTTTAAATTCATGTGTTGTGTTATTTAGATATATAAATATACATATATTTATAAGATTTTATTAATTCCCACTGCTATTATTATAGTTAAGACTTTCTTGCTTATGACTGCTTCCATTGCTGAGTATGCTCCAACCTGATCTTCCATTTTCCCATTTCTCCCCCCTTCAATGAATCCTCCACAGTAACCCCGGATGAGTCATCATAAGGCACTCCCATCATATCACTCTCCTGTCCAAAAACCTTCAACAACATTCAATTATAAAAAAAATAAATTACAAACCCTTCAGCCTGGTCTCCATAATGATTCACATTTATGGTCTCAGCCTATATTTCTAACATTAGATTCCTTCTATCCTCATACAGATAGTACGTGTGCATGCGTGGTTCCGCCAAACTGGATGATACACCATACCACAGATTCCTATGAAGCATTCCCTCCATATTTTGTCCTCCCCACCCCCAACACCCCCCCCAATTATTTATCATTGTTATGCTCTTACTCACCTCTGGGCTCTTGGTCATACTATCCCTTCTGTTTAATGTGTCCTCTTGCACTATCTGGAATCCCTAACCATTCTACAAGTTCCAAATCAAATGCTACCTCCTGCAGAGAGCTTTTTCTGACTGGTTTCACCACTCTGCCAAATAGATGTGACCACTCACAGTTCTAGGACCCCATCCCACTTTTTACCTCCATGTGATTGCATCTATTAGTGCATTTATTACAGTCTGCATTGTGTTTGTGTCATTTGTGTACCTCTCTCATGCCCACCCCTTGCCAAAATATTTAGACAAGTGGACATGACCTTAAGTTCCCATGGGCAAGAGCTACATGTTTTCCATATCCCCAAGCATTTTATATCATAGTGGACATTAAACATTTCTTGAATGGAACCAAAATGAGTTGAATGGAGCTTGATTTCTGAAAGTACTCAACTCACAGGCACAGAGATGTTAAGTGATTTGTCCAAAGTCACACAACTAGTAAGTGGCTGAGATGGGATTTGAACCCAGGTCTTCTTGACTCCTGACTTAGTGATCTATCTACTACACCACATTGCCACTCACATTGTCCACTCAGATGGGACACATTTTCTGGGCACATCTTCTCGCAACATTAATGATGCCGCTTTCTTCCCTTCTATGCCACCCAAATTGTACATCATGATTCCTAACCCTCTCTCTACCTCCCTTCTCCTCTCTCTCCCTCCCTCTCCTACTCTCCCTCTCCCTCCCTCTCTGTGTTTCTCTCTCTCTCTCCCGCCTCTCCACTGCCCCCTCTCTCTCCCCCCTCTCTTTCCCCTCCCCTCCCTCTCTCTCTCTCTCTCTCTCTCTCTCTCTCTCTCTCTCTCTCTCTCCCTCTCTCTCTCTCTCACACACACACACATTTCTACTGCGTAACTGTCTAATAGAAGTTGTCCCATCCTGCAAATGATATTTATCTTTTAGAGAAATAAACTTCTCTTTTAATTTCTCATCAGCTATAGCTATTACTAAATATCAATGTAATCTATGAGGCAGAGGGGAGTGTGCCCTTTAGCACCTATTCACCCAAAGAAAGGTATAGACAACAATGGTCTCCAAACTAAATAAGGGACATTTTGCTTACAGCTGGGGCCCTGGCCTTATTTCAAGTAACCACACACAAACTTCAAGGAAACTTTCTCCCTGCAGAAGAATTCCTCCTCTTTGATGAGACCAAGAATGGTACAGGTCTCTGCAGTGGTCCCTTTTAATCATCTTTGCCCACTGTTTCAAAGTAACATTTGGAGCTAAGATGTTGACTTACCATTCATGGATCCACTTTCCCTCCACCTCTTTATAAAATAATGATCTTTAATAGTGATTAAAGCAACTAAGTGAATCAGGCTAGCACCCGGATGACAGCCGCTCATTCATCATGCTTTGACTTACAGTCCCATCACCTGGTACCAAGACAATTCCTTTCTCCTTCTTGGTTCAAAGAGCTTTATAAATATTACCTCATTATCCTCCAAAAGAGTACTTGGAGGCCATCAGGAAGCAGGCAAAGTGACAGGAACAGCCAGGAGTAGGGTAGGTGGGTAAATGATTTACCTGAAAACATAGATAAAGTGGCAGGCTTGGGCTTAGGATCAAGATGTCCAGGTGACCAGATTTCATGTTTTATGTCTTGTTTTGTTTTTCTCAACAGGACCACAGGCCCTCCCAAAAGGGCCAAAGGAGAAGGATAATTAATTATCTCGTGAATCCAGGGAAGTATATATTCTACTAACAAGGTTCATTCAGGCAAGTCATTTGGATTGACTGGGTTCCTCTGGGCTATCTATGTGACTTAAATAAAATGAGGTTACGAGCAGCAAGTAAACATCATCCAAATTGGCTATCTACATAGCCTTGAATTCATCAAATGATTGCCCAGCCCACCAGCTTGGCTTCAGTTGGGTAGACCTTTTCTTATCCTATTTTAATTTGTAGCTTGGTTTTATCATAAATGGAAAACTCCCTTCTACTTCCTTGTTTAAGCTGAATATCAGGAAATAACTTTCTGACAATCCTGTGAGAACAGTATTCCAAAGGAAGTGTTAGAAATAACCTCATTTAACACATATATAACTAGAGCAAAGAAAACACTGGAAAGCATATTGGAAGAAATCCTGAACAGGCCCCAGCAAGATTTAACAGGTGCTTCTGAGCCTAATTGCTAAGGTTCTGTCATCACAGTATACATTTTTAGAATATTGGATGAAACTAAGCTGCATATGAGTGGTGTAAGTGTTGTAAAAAGTGACTTACCCATTTGAGCATCTCCAAACTTCTGGTACATGTTAGATGAACTTCCTCTTTTTTAATTAAATTTTATTTTTTCTATTAAGAAATATGTATTTTCTCTCCCTTCCACTGCCCCCCCATGAAGAAGAGGAAGAGGAAGAGGAAAAAAAAAAAACAAAACCCTTGTAACGAATATGCAGAGTCAAGCAAAACAAATCCCCATATTTTAGCCATGTCTACAAATGTGTGCCTTATTAGGCATATTTAGTTTATTGCATACTTCCAGTCAAGAGATTGGAAGCATTCCTCATCATGGGGATTATCGAGTCGTGGTTAGCCATTGAGTTGATCAAAGTTTTCAAGTCTTTCAAATCAAGCAATGTTGTTGTAAATACAAATTATTCTCCTGATTCTATTCACTTCACTCTGTATCAATTCATACAAGCCTTCCCAGGTTTCTCTGAAACCATCCTCCTTATATTCATATATCAGAGTTTAAAGAGACTCTGATGTTTGTTTTTCTGTTGTTTTTCAATAGCATTCAACTCTTCATGACCCCATTTGGGATTTTCTTGGTAAAGATTCAGGAGTGGTTTGTCATTTCCTTCTCCAGCTCATTTTACAGATGAGGAAACTGAGGCAAACGGAATTAAATGACTTGCTCAGGGTCACACAGCTAGTAAGTGTCTGAGGTCAGATTTGAACTCAGAAAGATGAGTCTTCCTGACTCCAGGCCCTGCATTCTATCCACTGTGCCACCTAGCTGCACTGGAAGAGACTTTAGAGGGCAACAAATCTGACCCCATCATTTTGCTGCTGAAATATAGAGAAGCTAAATTATTTGCCCAGGGTCACACAACTAATAAGTACCTGAGGCAGTATTTGAACTCAGTTCTTACCTAATGCCAAGCTTAATACCCTATCTACTATACTACACTACCACTCAAATTGTTCACTGCCAAATTGGATGTGGCTTCTGGACACATCTTTCTTCAATCCTACTCTCTCTCATGTCCTTCCCTTACCATAACTTCTTCCTTTTTTAAAAGCCAGATAGGGGCAGCTAGGTGGCACAGTGGATGGAGCACCAGTCCTGAAGTCAGGAGAACCTGAGTTCAAATCCGACCTCAGACCAAGCACTTGACACTTATTAGCTGTGTGACCCTGGGCAAGTCACTTAACCCCAATTGCCTAAAAAAAAGCTGGATAAGATGTTTTCCCCATATACCTATTGGTTTTTCATATTTAAAGGTTTCCTTTAATTTCTGTTTGCCTCCACCCCCAAGAAAGAATAAAGGAACCAAAATTTTACCCACCAATAGTCTACCCCAACCAAAAACAAGCGAAAAATCTGAAATGAGATTAGGCAGCATTAATAGAAATTTCTTTGCCATTCTGAGAGGGCTGGGGCAATTTCTCTTCCTATGATTTTTTTTTATCCTGGTAAAGCCATATGGAATATTGGGTTTGATTCTGGGCACCACATCATAAGAAGCTCACTGAGAAGCTAGAGAGCTTCTGAAGGAAAGTCATCACGTTGGTGAGGAGGCTTATGAAATACAAGAAATTGGTTGAAGGAACCGAAGATCTTTAGCTCAAAGAGGGGAAGGATTAGGGAAGCATGAAAACTTTCTTCAAGGATGTGAAGGTCTGTCGTGGGGAACAGAGAGTGGAACTTGGTCTGCTGATTCACAGGGAGCACTGGGTGCAAGAACAGGACAATGCAAAGAGGCAGATTCCAGCTCAGTATGAGAAGGAAAGATTTTGCAATGAGAAGACTATTGAATCTGGAGCCAAAGGATATAGCTCTGCTACCTACTAACACAAATTTAGACAAGTCACTTCCTCTCTCTGGGTCTCAATTTATAAAACTGGCAGTTTGTATCATAACAACAAAAACAACAGTAGTAGTAGTGGTGGTGGTGACGGTGGTGGTGGTAATGGTAGTGGTGGTGGAAGTGGTAGTGATAGTGGTAGTAGTAGTAGTAGTAGTAGTAGTAGTAGTAGTGATAGTAGTAGTAGTAACATTTATATCACACTTTAAGCTTTACAAAGCACTTTACAAATCTTATCTCATTTAGTCACTACATTAACCCTGAGAGGGAGGTGCTATCATTATTCATATTTTATATAGGACAAAATCAATGCAGTCAGATGCTAAGTGACTTGCCCAGGGTCGAAGAGCTTGTGACTGAGGCAGAATTCAAATTCATGTTCTGTGTCCAGAGGAGTCAACAAGCTGCCTGGATGATCTTTTATGTCCCTTCAAGTTCTAAATCTAGGATTCTGTGGAGAAACTTTCTAAAAAATTAGAGCAATCTAAAAGTGGAATAGCCTGAGAGATAGTGAGTTCCCCATCCCTGAAGGTCTTCAAATGTAGCAGAGCCATAATTAGCACATCATAAATGGAGTTTTTCCCCCCAGGGAATCAACATTCTGCTTGAGAAGTTTCATCACCTACCCCAGACTCCAGGAAGAAGACTTCTTCCTCAGGTGGTCACCCTATCTCCCCATGACAACTATCAATCTTGCACCTCCTATTGAAATCTTCCAGGGGTCCATGACATTATACAATGCTATCTTCAGGATCACCTTGCCATGAAGTCCCTCTCTCAAACTACACTTTCTCCCTAACCCAAAATGGACAAGATTTCTCTTCTCCAGTGCAATTCCGTTTACTGTCAGCCTGGTCTCTGGATCAACACCCTATCTCCCCTGCTTGCCCAAGTCTTTTTTTCAAATTGATTTTTTTTTTTTACTTTTTATGGCACTAAACTGAGGACTGGATGACCACTAGATGGGGATTTTTGAGAGGAGATACTTATTCAGATGTAGGTTGGACTTGATAACCTCTGAAGCCCCTTGTGGCACTTTGAACTGAAGATTAACCCATTATGATCAACCAAATAACAACCATTGATTGAGCAACTGCCAGTTGTAAGACAGTGCATTGAGTCCTGTTGGGCATACACAAATGGATATTTTATGGGCTTAACCCTTGGGGCATTTGATGCTAGAATTGTAGAATCTTAGAATGTTAATACTAGAAGACATCTTAGAAATTAACTATTCCAATTCCTTCAACTTACATAGGTGAAAATAGATGCCCAGAGTAGTCAAGAGACTTACTCAAATTCACACAGATTATTCATGGCAAAACTCAAGGAAAATCTAAGCTTCCAAACTCCTAATTGAGTTGTCTTCCTATCACTCAACCACATATCTTTATGCTTTCATTCAATTCAACAATTATTTATTAATCTCTTATTACATGTCAGGTGCTATATCTCTTAAAGAAAAACAAATGAAAATAATTCCTGTCCCTGAGGGGCTGACATTCCAATAAGGAGATAACATATATAGGAGATTGGTGGCCAGCAAAGGGAGAAGCCACAGAAATGGTGAGTGACAATAAATGGAAAGACTTTTTTTTTCCCCATGAGCAATTCTAACACAGATTTGATCATTGTTCCAAGAAAAAGAATCGGACAGTAGAGGATGGAGATGGGGAAAATATATAAATATAGCCAGGCTGAAAGATGGCATAATGAGGTGGCTATGATCAGACAAGTGCAGTGAGCTCTGACCAATCAGCAAGGCCCTTGGGATAAAGTAAGATTTCTAGTCGAGTGGGTATATGGCAGAAGACAGGAGTAACATGGCAGGAAGATGGCTTGGCAGGGAGTCTGGGGCCAGCTAAATGTTGTTGCTGTTGTTGTTCAATCATTGTCAATCATGTCTGACTCTTTGTGATCCCATTTGGCTTTTTCTTGGCGAAAACACTGGAATAGTTTGCCATTTCCTCCTCCGGCTTATTTTACAGATGAGGAAACTGAGGCAAACAAGGTTAAGTAACTCGCTCAGAGTTACACAGCTTACTAACTAGTAAGATGAGTTCCTGAATCCAGGCCTGGCAGTCCATCCACTGTGCCATGTAGCTACCCAAGATGTAGTAGCAATCAAACTTGACCGTGACCTTCTATAGCGTTCCCATTATTACCATAGTGAAATTTCTTGGTCCAGTATTCCTGTTTCCATACAGATAGCAATATTGTATTTCCTTCTTTTTTTAAGTATTTTATTGTTTTCCACATGTAATGATATTTTTAATATTCATTTGTAAAGGATTTGAGCTCAAAATTTTCACCCTCCCTAAGACAGTAAGCAATTTAATATAGGTTGTGTGTGTGCAATCATGTAAATATATATTTCCATATTAGTCATGTTATTAAAGAAGAAACAGAACACAAGGAAAAAACTATGAAAGAAATAAAGTGAAAATAGTATGCTCCAATCTGCATTCAGCAGTTTTTTTTTCCTCTGGATGTGAATAGCATTTTACATCATGAGTCCTTTGGGATTGTCTTGGATTGTTGTATTGCTAAGAAGTGTTAAGTCATTCACAGTTGATTACTGCACAGTGTTGCTCATACCATGTGCAATGTTCTCCTGGTTCTACTCACTTCACTTTGCATCAGTTCATATAAGCCTTTCCAGATTTTTCTGAAATCAGCCTGCTTGCCATTTCTTATAACACAATAGTATTCCATTACATTTATAGACTACAACTTGTTCATTCATTTCCCAATTGATGTGCATCTTTTCAATTTCCAATTATTTACCACCACAAAAAGAGCTGCTATAAAGATTTTTGTACACAGAGGTCCTTTTCTCTTTTTTTTATCTCCTTGGGGTATAGACTTAGTAGTAGTATTGCTAGATCTAAGGGTATGCACAATTTTATAGCCCTTTGTGCATAGTTCCAAATAGCTCTCCAGAATGGTTGGATCAGTTCACAACTCCACCAACAATGCATTAGTGTTCCAATTTTCCTACATCTTCTCCAATATTTATCATTTTCCTTTTCTGTCATATTAACCAACCTGATTGGTATAAAGTGGTACCTCAGAGTTGCTTTAATTTGCATTTCTCTAATCAATAGTGATCTAGAATATTTTTTTTCATATGGCTATAGATAGCTATGATCTATTTGTCTGAAAACCACCTGTTCATATCCTTTGACCATTTGTCAACTGGAGAATAACTTATATTCTTATAAGTTTGACTCAGTTCTCTATATATTGAGAAATGAGGCCTTTATCAGAAACACATGCTGTAAAGATTATTTCCCAACTTCCTGCTTTCCATCCAATCTTTGTTGCATTGGTTTTGTTTGTCCAAAATCTTTTTAATTTAATGTAATACAAATTATCCTTTTTCTACACTTTGTAATGCTCTCCCTCTTGTTTGGTCATAAATTTTCTCTTCTCCACAGATGTAACAGGTAAACTTTTCCTTGCTCTCCTAATTTGTTTGTTGAATTACCCTTTATGTCTAAATCATGTATTCATTTTGACGTTTTCTTGGTATGTAAGCTATTGGTCTATACCTAGTTTCTGCCATGCTGATTTACAGTTTTCCCAACTTTTTTTTTCTCAAATAGAGAGGTCTTATCTCAGAAACTGGGGTCTTTGGGTTTATCAAATACTAAATTACTATGGTCATTTACTACCATGTATTATGTACTTAATCTATTCCCCTGATCCACCACTCTATTTCTTAGCCAATACCAAGTTGTTTTGATAATTACCACTTTATAATATAGTTTGAGATCTGGTACTGCTAGGCCACCTTCCTTTGAATTTTTTTTTAGATTAATATCTTTTTTTTATTCTTGACCTTTTTTTCTTCCAGATTAATTTTGCTGTTATTTTTTTTCTAGCTCTATAAAATATTTGGTAGTTTGCTTGGTTATGGGACTGAATAAGTAACTTATTTTAGGCAGGATTATCATTTTTATTATATTGTCTAGATGTAGCCATGAGCAATTGATATTTGTTTCCAATTGTTTAGATCTGATGTTATTTGTATGACAAGTGTTTTACAATTGTATTTAGGTAGTGAATTGGGTTTGTCTTGGCAGGTAGACTCCCAAGTATTTTATATTGTCTATAGTTATTTTAAGTGGAATTTCTCTATCTCTCTGCTGGGCTTTGTTGGTAATATATAGAAGTGCTGATAATTTATGTGGTCTTATTTTATATCCTGCAACTTTGCTAAAGTTGTTAATTATTTCAACTAGTTTTTTTAGCTGATTCTCTAGGATTCTCTATGTATACCATCATATTATTGGCAAAGAGTGATAGTTTTGTTTTGTCATTGCCTGTTTTTTTTCAATTTCTTTTTCTTCTTATTGTTATAGCTAACATTTCTAGTACAATATTAAATAATAATGGTGATAATGGGTATCCTTGTTTCACTCCTGATCTTATCAGGAAGGTTTCTAGCTTATCCCCATTACAGATAATGCTTGTTTATGGTTTTAGATAAATAGATAATATTTATTTCAAGAAAAGCTCCATTTATCCCTATGCTCTCTAGTATTTTTAATAGTAACAGGTACTGTATTTGTCAAAAGCTTTTCATGCAACTGTTGGCATAATCACATGATTTCTGTTGTTTTTTTTTCTTATTGATATGCTCAATTATGCTGATAGTTTTGCTAATATTGAACCAGCCTTCATTCCTGGTGTAAATCTCACCTGATCATAGTGTATGATCCTTGGGATGCATTGCTGTAATCTTCTTGCTAGCATTTTATTTAAAATTTTTGCTTCAGTATTCATGAGAGATTTTAGTCTATAATATCTTTCTCTGATTTAGCTTCTTTGGTTTAGGTATCAGCAACATGTATGTGTCATAAAAGGAATTTGGTAGGGCTCCTTCTTTGCCTATTTTTCCAGATAGTTTGTATAGTATTGGAATTAATTGTTCTTTAAATGTTTGGTAGAATTCACTTGTTAACCTGTTTGACCTTGGGGATTATTTCTTAGGGAGGTCATTGATGGCTTGCTCAATTTATTTTTCTGAGATGAGATTATTTCAGTATTCTATTTCCTCTTCTGTTAACCTGGGCAATTTATATTTTCATAAATATTCATCTATTTTGCTTAGGTTGTCAGTTTTACTGGCATATAATCAGGCAAAATATTTCCTAATATTTGTTTAATTTCCTGTTCATTTGGTGAGCTCATCCTTGTCATTTTTGATACTGAAAATTTGGTTTTATTCTTTTTTTAAATCAAATTAACTAATGGTTTATCTTTTTTTTTTTTTTACCATAAAATCAGCTCCTAGTTTTATTTATTAGTTCAATGGTTTTCTTACTTTCAATTTTATTAATCTCACCTTTGGTTTTTAGGATTTCCAGTTTGGTGCTTAACTGGGGACTTTTAATTTGTTCTTTTTTCTACTTTATTTTAGTTGTGTGCCAAATTCATTGACCTGCTCTTCTCTCTCTCTCTCTCTCTCTCTCTCTCTCTCTCTCTCTTTCTGTTGGGGTTTATCAAACACTAAATTACTATGGTCATTTAAGAAAACTGTTGAAAATATACCAAACAAAATCAAGAGAATCAAGAAAAAAAGAAAATGTGAAGTATCTTATTGGAAAAATAACTGACTTGAAAAATAGATGCAGGAGAGATAATTTAAGAATTATTAGACTATCTGGAAGCCATAATAAAAAAAAAAAAGGATGTGGATATCATGTTTCAAGAAATTTTCAACAAAAACTGCCATGATATCCTAGAACCAGATGGTAAAATGAATATTGAAAGAAACCACCAATCACCTCCAGAAAGAAATCCTAAAATGAAAACTCCCAGGAACATTGTAGTCAAATTCCAGAACTTCTAGGTCAAGGAGAAAATATTGCAAGAATCCAGAAATAAACAATTCAAATATTGAGGACCAACAGTCAGGGATATGCAGGATTTGACAGCTTTAATGTTAAAGTTTAGAGGGCATGGGATATAATATTCTGGAAAGCAAAGGAGTTAGGACTACAACCAAGGAAGACTTACCTTTTTTTTATTATGGCTTCCAATAAGATATTTCACATTTTCTTTTTTTTTCTTGATTCTCTTGATTTTGTTTGATTGATTCTTGATGTCTCATGGAGTCATTAGCTTCCACTTGTCCAATTCTAATTTTTAAGGAGTTATTTTCTTCAGTTAGCATTTTTGCCTTCTTTTCCATTTGGCCAATTCTACTTTTTTAGAGAGCTGTTTTTTTTTTTCAGTAAAAATTTTGTACATCTTTTTTGTTTCCATTTTCAGTGCTTTCTTTATTAAGCTATTAACTTTTTTCAAGATGTCTTGCACCACTCTCATTTCTTTTCCAAATTTTTCTTCTACCCCTCTTATTTGACTTTTAAGCTCCTTTTTGAGCTCTTCCAGGAGTTCTTGCTGGGAGGTGCAGGCCCTGACTATTTGCCTGGTGCTGTACTGTTGCTGCCCTGAGGCCCATAGGGAACCACTGTGCTACACAAAGACTGCAAGGATCTGGTGACTCATTTGGTGTAGTGCTGAGGTCCATAGGTGGGGCTGGTCCTGTGCTGGAGCCACAGGGGTTGTTCTGTTTGCTTGGTGCTGCACTGAAGCACATGGGGTGGGGCTGGTGCTGGCACCTGCCTGTTTATCTGGTGCTGATGTGGGGGTGGGGTGAGGGATGGCTGGTACTATGTGGTGCTTCAGGGGTCTGGAGGCTCACCTGGAATTGTGCTGAGGTGTGTCTGGGGCCTGGTGCTGAGTCAATGCCATTGAAATTCTGCCCATTCACCTAGTGATGCACTTAGGCATTTTGGGGTAAGGGGAGCTGGGATGAGCTAGCAACTCATCCACTGCAGAAACAGGGCCATGGGGCCTCCATCACTGACCTGCGCTGGGGCTCAGGGTCTCCTGCTGGCTTGCTACAGCAGGGCCTGCTGCTGGCTTGCCAGGAAGCTGCCTGCCTTGAACTGTGCTCCCCTTTTATCTGAGTGAGAAAGCCCTTTCTTCATGATTTTTCAAGTTGTCTTGGCCGAGAAAAGTTGTTTCACCCTATCTTTTTGTTGCTTCTGCCATTCCAGAATTTGTTTTAAAGCACTATTTTGTAATTCTTTGGAGGTAAATATGGGAGAGTTCAGGTGATTTCCTGGTTACCCCACCATCTTGGATCCCAAAAGACCCATCTTTCCTTCTAATGTACACACTTACACAAAACCCTATCCTCTCAGTCCAGCTTCCTATGTTAATAAAATAAGACTCTATCCGTAACCAACTGAAATAAAACATGGTGAAGACACTGAAATATCATCCATCTATGCCATTCCCTCAAGCCTAACTTTTCTGTAGCATGTAATAAACATTAAGCCTTGTGTGGGTACACTAGTGATTATATTGCTGTCAGGAATACTTTACAAAGGTACAAATGTAGAAGAAATGAACCAAGGCAGAGTTTCCATTAGCTCCAACTGGCACTCTCAGTGATCTGTTTTTGAGCTGATTTGCATATCAATCAAGTGCACTATGGGAGTTGAAAAGAACCTTATCATCCCAGTTCCACATAACTCAGCCATTTTTCTTAATGGAATCCCTAGGACATTTAGAAATTATGTCAATTAATGACATGAATTGAAAGAAATTTTCTGACTTCAAATCAAATAGGGAACTGAGATCAGGAAGCATAAGTTCAACAAGAGGAAAAGCAGTTAAAGAAAATACAATCAAAACATGAAAATTTCTGATAGTTCTTGCTGGCTTCTAGACTGGCTATGGATACTTAGCCCTGGGCTATGACTGAAAAATGTTTAGTCCTCTTCCTGTAGTAAGCTGCAGCCACAGAATTGCACTATAGCATATGGAAGCAGAGAGCAGCAGAGTGGTACAGCAAAGGCAAGTGGACAGTAACAGAGAGTAACAGAAACACACTAGTCTACACCAACAAAGGAAGCTAGTAGTGGAGGAATTCAGCAGCAGTGGCATAGAGTAGAGAGAATCATGATGGGGAGGACAGTGATAGAGGATACCAACTTAGTGGAGAAAAACTAAACTTACCCATGACATCCTAGTGGTTATTAGAAACTCTTCAGAGTCAGACATGAGTTGCCTCAAATACATGGGTTCTCTACACATTTCCCAAAATATATGTATTTACATTCACTAGCCTGTCCCCAAGCAACAATTTGGTAACCTATGAAAGAGTATACATTTCAGTATATATAGGGAATCTTTCATGTATTTTCTCCTGCTATGCTACTAATTTGCATATCTTTTACTTTGAAGTAATTTGTCTACCTCTTTGGTAGAGAGAAAAAATGGAGGTGACTTAAAGTTAGAGGACCTGGGTTTAAATCCTGCTTCTGACATTTACAACCTGTATGACCTTGGTCAAGTACCTTAACCTGATTGTGGCACCATTTCTTCACTAGTGAAATAATAGGGCTGGGCTAGATGGCCTCTAAAACCTCTCCCAGGTCTAAATCTATCATTCAATGATTGGCTGAATCAAGAAACTTCTCAGTGGGGCTTAATGAGCTATGGCTTTAAGTGGATGCTGGATCACATATATAACAGGCCTTGAACCAGGGATGACATTTATGTCTATTAGCTCAACAAATTGAACTAATTTAACTGATTAACAACTCTTTTAGTTGAGTTTTGCCACAAAGTGTGAGGGAAGTGCAACACAGACAAAAAAATGGTGACATAATTTTCAACTCACCACTGTCCTTTGTCCAATCTATCTGTTTGTTCCCAAATATTGCCTACTAAACCACTCCTTCGTCTCTTTTCTTCCACTCATAGATTTTTCCAAGTTAGTGTTTCTTCATTTTACATATATAGATAAACACAATAAATGTGTTTATCTATATATACAAAATATAATAGATACATATATAGTATAATATATACATATATAAAATTTACTGGATTGCCTGTCTCAACAATCCCTCCTTTCCAATCAGTTCTTGATTTTCTTGTTCAATTAATTGCCTGCTCAATTCATCTCACTGATCATGTCATTTATTTCCTTAGTATCCTTGATAAATTCCATTGTAATTACTATCAGTTACCAATCCAAGGACTTAAGATTGTGCCTTGGTTCTACCATTTATACTTGTGAGATCTTGGGCAAGCCACATAACCTCAGCTGTCTCATTTATATTAGTGCTCTCTAAAATCCCTTCGAACTCTAAATTATATGATTTTATTATATATCCCAATTTTCTATATTTCAAAATATTTCATGAAACTTTCTGGAATAACTTAATTTGCCTAAATTTTCCTATTTTTCTAACTTTTTACTTATTTTGTTTTCTCTAATCATCCCACTTCCACCCCAAGTCTACAACTGAACACTAAGCTTCAAGAACCATTTCCTAGAGTTTAAGCAAAAACAGCAGAGAACAGGCCAGGACCCAGCTGAACTCTCCCAACATTCCCCTCTGAAAAATGTAAAATAAAGCATCATATCAAATTATGAAGCAGTAGAACCAAGAAAAGATCAGGGGGAAATAGTTATCCAGCCTAAGGCAGCTTAGGAGGTCTGCAGGAGAGGTCTATAAAAACAAAACAGATGCAGATCCCAGAACATGGCAGGAGCACCAGTGGTGGGCCTGGGATACAGCCACAACAGCAGCAGTAGCAGCCCAGAGACAATAAGGGGATCTAGCAACTGGTGGGGGGCGGGGAGGATGCTTTGCTGGCCATGGGTGCAGCTCATGTTGATTGCAACTTTATTGTCCGTAAATAGTTCTGGGTCACAGTTCCAGGGCAGAGAGTTATGCTTGTGATTGAATGATCATGTTCAAAGGGAGCAGGGACCCTGATCACAGTTCCAAGTCGAAGAGGATTGCTAGAACTTATGCCTGTAGGACAGCAGGGGACCCGGTCACTGATGGGCCAAGAGAGGTGCTACCATTTGCAGTGGCAGGGGAAGAGGGGACCTGGTTATAGTTGCAGGGCCAAGAGAAGCATTAGTGTTTGCAGCTGCAGAGAAACAGTGGGCCCTTCCTGGGTAAAGACCAAAGCACAAACCAGGAGAACAGTAACCACGCCTCTCCCCAAATCACACCACATTTGAAATACTGAAAACTTGCGTATCTCCAGAACTAGTTCTGAAATAGCAGCAAAAAAATATTTTTTTAAAAACCCAACAACAACAACAACCAAAGAACCCTGAAGTTTGGCACAGTGCCTCCCCACATTCAGGTAAGCAGAGTCCAACTTTAACAGAAAGTTCAAAGTAAAGAAACAGGATGGGAAAATAGTAAACTACCAAAAAAAAAAAACCTTGATCATGAAAAAGTTGCAGCGGCACATAAACTCAGAAGTAGAAAACAACGTGAAAAGAGCTACATTGAAAGCTAATTGGACTCAAAGCAAACAAAAATTCCTGGACAAGTTAAAGAAAAAGATAAGCATAGTAGAAGAAAAATTGGAAAAATAAATGAGAGTGATACAAGAAAATTATAAAAAGATAATTAATATCTTGGTAAAAGAGGCAAAAATATACTGAAGAAAATATCTTTATAACAGAATTGGAATAATGGTAAAAGAGGCACAGAAATTCACTGAAGAACTCCTTAAAAGACAGAATTGGCCAAATAAAAAAAAAAGAGGTGGAAAATCTCACTGAAGAAAACAATTTCTTAAAAATTAGAGTTTGGCAAATGGAAGCTAATAATTCTATGAAACTTAAAGAAACAATCAAACAAAAGCAAAAGAATGAAAAAAATAGAATAAAATGTGAAGTATCTCACTGGAAAAATAACTGACCTGGAAAATAGACCAAGAAGAGATCATTTAAAAAAATATTGAAGTTATCAGGAAGCCATGACAAAATAGAGAGAGCCTTGACATCATATTTCAGTAAATTATGAAGGTAAACTTCCCTGATATCATAGAACCAAAAAGTAAAATTAAAAATGAAAGAATCCATCTATCATCTCCTGAAAGAGATCCCCAAATGAAAATACCCAGGAAAGTGGTAGCCAAGTTCCAGAGCTCCAAGGTGAAGGAGAAAGGATTGGAAGTAGCCGGAAGGAAACAATTCAAATATTATGGAGCCATAATCAGTATCACACAAGATTTAACAGTTTCCATGTTAAAGGATCAGAGGGCTTGGGATATGATATTCTGGAGGGTAAAGGAGCTAGAATTAAAGCCACGAATACACTACCCAGCAAAACTGAGTGTAATTCTTTGTAGGGAAAATGAATATTTAATGAAACAGAGGACTTCCATGCACTCTTGATGAAAAGCCCAGAGATGAATAGAAAATTTGATGTTCAAACAGAAGACTCAAGAGAAGCATAAAAAAGGAAACATGAAAGAGTAATCATAAGGGACTCAATAGAGTTAAATACTTTACATTTCTATGTGGGAAAATGACACATGTCACTCCTAAGAGCTTTATTTTAATAGTATTTTTTTATTTTCCCCCAATTACATGTAAAAAAAAGTTTAACTTTTTTGTTGTTTTAAGTTTCAAATTATATCCCTCTTTCCCTTCTTCCCCTCATGTGAGATGGTAAGCAATCTGATATAAGCTATACACATGCAAGCATGTAAAACATATTTCTATATTAGTCATCTTGTGGAAGACAACTTGAAAAAGAAAAGAAGGGAGGGAGGGAGGGAGGAAAAAGGGAAGAAGGAAAGGAGGGAAAAAAAGGGAAAAAGAAAGAAAAAATGCTATGTTTCTGTCTGTATTCAGATTCCGTTAGTTCTTTCTCTGGAGGCCCATAGCATTTTTCATCATAAGTCCTTTGGAATTGTTTTGAATCATTGTATTGCTGAGAAAAGCTAAGTCATTCACAGCTTTTCATCACACAATATGGCTGTCACTATGTACAATGTTCTCCTGGTTCTGCCCACTTCACTCTACATCAGTTCATGGAAGTCCTCCTAGGTTTTTCTGAAATCATCCTGTTCATCATTTCTTATAGTATATTCCATTATAATCATATATCAAAACTTGTTCAGTCATTCCCCAATTTGATGGAAATCCCCCTCAATTTCCAATTCTTGGCCACCATAAAAATAGCTGCTATAAATATTTTTTTTTTGTATTTAGCCAATCTGGTAGGTGTGAGGTGGTACCTCAAAGTTGTTTTAATTTGCATTTCTCTAACCAATAGTGATTTGGAGCATTTTTTTCATAGGCTATAGATAGCTTTGATGTCTTTGTCTGAAAACTGACCGTTCATATCCTTTGAGTATTTATCAATTGGGAAGCAACGTGCATTCTTTTAAATTTGACTTTGTTCTCTAAATATTTGAGAAATAAGGTCTGTAACAGAGACATTTGCTGTAACCTCCCCCCAACATTTTGTTTTCCTTCTAATTTTGGTTTCACTGCTTTTGTTTGTGCAAAAAGAATTAATTTAACATGATCAAAACTATCCATTTTACATTTTGTAGTATTCTCTATACCTTGTTTGGTCCTGAATTCTTCCTTTATCCATAGATCTGAGAGATACAATTCTGTTTCCCTAATTTGCTTATGATACGACCATTTACGTCAAAATCGTGTACCATTTTGACTTTATCTTGGTATATGGTGTGAGATGTTGGTTTATACCTAGTTTCTGCTATAGTGATTTCCAGTTTTCCCAGCAATTTTTGTTAAATAATTAGTTTTTGGCTGTAAAGTTTGGATCTTTGGATTTATCAAACACTAAATTTCCATGGTCATTTACTATGGTGTATTGTGTACCTAATCTATTCCACTGATCCACCACTCTGTTTCTTAGGAAGTACCAAATTATTCTGATGATTACCACTTTACAAAACAGTTTATGATCTGGTACTGCTAGGCCATCTTCCTTCACCTTCTTTTTACTGATTCAATTAACACTCTTGACCTTTTGTTCTTCCAGATAAATTTTGTTATTAATTTTTTTAGCTCTACAAAATAATCTTTTGTATGACACAGAATAAGTAAATTAATTTGAGTAGAATAGTCATTTTTATTGTATTGGCTCAACCTATCCATTAGCAATGAATATTTTTCTAGTTGTTTAGATCTGACTTCATTTGTGTTACAATTGTGTTCATATATTTCCTAGGTTTGTCTTGGTGGATGAACTCCCAAGTATTTTATGTTGTCTATATTTATTTTAAGTGGAATTTCTCTCTATCTCTTGCTGCTGGAATTTGTTGGTAATATATAGAAAGGTTAATGATTTAGGTGAACTTACTTTATATCCTGCAACTTTGCTAAAGTTGTTAATATTTCTAGTAGTTTTTTTTGTTGATTCTCTTGAATTCTATAAGTATATTAAAATATAATTGCTATAAAATTTCCCCATTTCCTATTTTCCTTCTAATTTTGGCTGCATTAGTTTTGTTTATGCAAAAGTTTTTTTTTTAATTTCATGTAATTGAAAGTATTTATTTTATCTCATAATCCTCTCTGTCCTTTGTTTGGTCATGAACTCTCCCCTTATCCATAGATGTGACAGCTACATTTTTCTATGATACCCTAATTTACTTATAACAGTAACCTTTATGTCTAAATCACTTATACAGTTTGACATTATCTTGGTATACATTGTAAGATGTTAGTCCATGCTTGGTCCTCACCAAACTGATTTCAGTTTTTCCAGCAATTTTTCTTAAATGTTGAGTTCTTAATTCAAAAGCTTGTATCTTTGACTTTATGAAACACTAGATTACTATGGTCATTTATGACTGTGTATTGTATACCTAATCTATTTCACTGAGCCACTACTCAGATTGTTTTGATGATTAACTCTTTATAATCTAGTTTGAAACCTGAAACTGGTAGTACACCTTCCTTAATTTTTTCTTCATTAATTCCCTTTTGCCTTTTGTTCATCCAGATGAATTTTGTTATATTTTTTTCTAGCTCTATAAAACAATTCTTTGGTAGTTTGATTGGTATGGCACTGAATAAGGAAATTAACTTAGGTTGGATTGTTATTTTTATTATATTGATTCAGTCTTTGCATAACCAATTAATATTTCTCTAATTGTTTAGCTCTGTCTTTATTTGTGTGAAAAATATTTTGTGATTGTGTTCATTTAATCCCTGATTTTGTCTCAACAGGTATTTTATATTGTTTGCATTTATATTCCATGGAATTTCTCTTTCTATTTCTTCTTGCAAGATTTTGTTGGTAGTAAGTACAAATGCTATTGACTTATGTGGGTTCATTTTATATCCTATGACTTTGCTGATATTATTAATTATTTCAACTAGTTTTTTAGTTGATTCTCTAGGATCTATAAGTATACCATAATATCATCTGCAAAGAGTGATAGTTTTGTTTCCTCATTGCCTAATTCCTTCAATTTCTTTTTCTTGTCATTGCTGCAACTGGAATTTCTAGTACAATATTAAATAATAGTTGTGATAATGGACATCCTTTCTTCACTCCTGATCTTACTGGGAAGCCTTCAGTTTTATCTAGATTACAGCTAATGCTTGCTCTTGGTTTTAGAAACATACTATTTTTCATTTCAAGAAAGGTTCCATTGATTCCTGTGTTTTCTCATGCTTTTAATAGGAATGGGTATTGCATTTTGTCCAAGGCTTTTTATGTATCTGTTCATATAATCACATAATTTTTGTTGTTATTATTAATATGGTCAATTATGCTGATCATTCTCCTATTACTGAACCAATCCTGCATTCCTGGTATAAATCTCACCTAGTCCATAGTGAAAGATCTTTTTGATATATTGCCATAATCTCCTTGCTAATATTTTATTTAAAATTTTTACATTGATATTCATTAAGGAAATTGATCTTAGTTTTCTTTTTCTGTTTTGTCTTCCCTGATTTAGGTATGAAAATCATATTCATGTTATAAAAAGATTTGTGGACATTCAAAATCCTTTTGTGTATTTTCTCCATTGTTTGTGGTCTCCTTCAAGCCCTTTTTAGTCTTTTGAATTTTTCAACGGATGAAATAAAGACTATCTCATATCTCACATCTCGTTTGTTATTCTGTATGCCTATATAAAACCTGGAGGCTCTTCTTACCCAAATATTTAAAAAAATCTATAAGTGGCCCTATTTTGAGATATCCCAGAATAATCTATGGGTGAGGAAATAAGTGAAAGAGAGAATAATCTCTTGAATTTTCCTCCAAGATAGGTACCAATTTCTGTATATCTAGATCCAGTTGCTCTGGGTTAAACACAAAGAAGGCATTTAGCAAGTATTTGTGGAATTCTCTTGAATCATGTCATGTATGATCTAATCTGCAACTTCAATTAAAATGGCTGGAAAGGAATATTAACTGAATGGAAGTAAAAGTCATCTTCTAAAGAACATTCTCTTTTTAAAATGCCCCTATCACTTTCTAGTTCCTCTGTGTGTTTTGTCTTCTTTCATTAGAATGTAAGCTCAAGGGCAGTGCCAGACATGTAGTAAGCACTTAATGATTGTCTTTCCCTTTCTTCAGTCATTCACCATTGCTGGTGGCCTATATTAGCTAAATGCTACAGCTCTAAAAATAGAGATAAGTGTAATATAGGAATAAAGTTTTACTTTAATATAAAAGCAAATAAAATCAAAAGTAAACAGCTTACAATCACTATATCTGTTATCACTTTTCCTCCAAGCATTATTTGTACTCACTAACATTGGATCTGTACTAACTTGTTCAAAGCTCTTAGATCCCTACTAAGTTTAAAAATAAAACATAAAATAGAATAAAATTCTGTTGCAGGTTTTCATTGACCTTCATATTGTCCAGAATTAGTAATAATAATAACACATTTGCATGAAACCTTTAGTCTGTATGGCATTTCTGTCATTTTCATTTTCCCAATCAGTAGAGAATTTTACACTGCCTCACTAAATGACCTTAATCTTTCCCTTCTTGTCATTTATCAAGAAATACATCTATCTATCCATCTATCATACGCATCTATCTGTCTACTTATCTGTCTATCTGTCTATCTCCATTATCATTTGCTCTAAAAAAAATCTTGAAGTCACACAGGACTAGCCTTTTCTAGATCTGAAAGCATGTCCTCACATTCACAGAACACTCATAAAAATCAGAAAATAACAAAGTACTTAAATAGTTCTACAAATTCACACACACACACACACACACACACACACACACATACATGTAATGAAATCAGAGAATCAGAAGGGCAGGGGCCAGATAGTAGAAATTATATTATCCTTTTAAACATGAATGTTAATCTTCATTGTAAGATTGACAAAATAATTTAGGAAATACACACCAATAACTTTTTCTTTGGCATGAAGAATCATGTTAACCGCAAAAATACTAAAGCAATCCCTTCTACTTTTTTTCCTTTTACTAGATAGATAAAAATTGTCTATGCTGTATACGTAAAAAGTTTATTAAAAGAGACTTTAGTGTTCATCCATGACACAGAACATACAGATAGAAACTTAAGCATTCACTCAATCATTAGAATATTTGACAACATGAATTTCAAGTACTTAGATAACTGAAATTTTCATTTTCTATCTGTCAATTTATTGAGTGAGTACAACCTGTTAGGTAGTGGTAGCAAAAATAAAATGTAATTCCAAATTCCTAATCCTCTGGATTAGGGTGGTGGGCCTTTCTCAAATACCTCAATTACATCTTTCATAGGTACTAGGGAGAAAGAGAAGTACTGTAGTTCTGCTTTGGACATAAAAGAAAAAACTCTATGTTGGTATGAAATCATAGCTAAAATCTCATCTATCTCCTTTGAGAATGAGAACAATTTAAATGAAAACCAACTGTGAGTCATTTACCATGGCTTTTTCCAATTGACCTGATATGTCTGCTGTGTTCGAATCTACTGGAATCCAGTGTGGAGATATGTAGGCATTCATGTTCAAGGAAAAAAAAAATCTGCTTAGAATATGGGAGGAGGAATGCTGTTCTATGCATCTACATCTCCTACACAGGGCAAAATATTTCTCCCTCCTCTGTGATGTCCATTTAACCTGTAAGTTCTCAAGATGATTTTTTAAATATGTTTATTTTGGGTGGGGATTTATTGAAATTTCCTCTAATATCTCCCATTTCTACTTTTTTATTATCTCCTTTTAATTCTCTGGTTTCTAGTTAAAATCTAGTCACTGGCCAGTGGAAAAGTAAACACTGATCCCGTAAACTAAGAGCCCAGAACTCAAAATTGGCTTAATGAGAATCTGGAAGATCTTATAAGAACAAAATAGTGAATGTAAAGAAATTAGGGTTCTAGTCCAAACTCTGCTACAACTAGTTACATGGTCTTGGGCCATTCATTTCTTCTCACTGAGCTTTTGCTTCTTTGTGTGTAAAATGAGAGTTTGGGGCTGTACAACTGGCACACATCTGCATTTCTGCTCACTATTCATATGGAAAATGATGGAAAGAGATGGACACAGTTTGGAAGGAAAAAAAGGTATGATTGGAAAATGTTTGTAATTCCCAATTAGATTGTTTTAGAAAATGTTAACAAATTTGTCAGACACAATAGGAAATTGAATGAAAGAAGGTCAACATTTTTTAACTTACAGATTCCTAAAGGGATGCCAGGTTAGGGTCTTTGAGCTCCCTCAAAATAATTATAATCGTGTCAAAGAAGGACTAATGTTACTGTGGACTAATTTTATTTTACTTTGTTTTGCTTTAGGTTTTGTTTTTGCAGTTGTTAAAGAAAAAACATTAATGCTTTCTGGAATTATCTATAATCATCTTCCCTTCCATTCTTATCAAGAGACAACATTTTTCTTCATGAAACCCTTTCAAGTAACACTCTTTACAAAATAATAAAAATCTCTTTTCTCTTTATACTTTCATTTTGATTTATTTCCTTTGATTTTGAATCTGGAATCCTATCAATGTGTAATCATATCTCCTTATGTTACTTTTAGATCCTCAACTAAATATTCCTCATGAAGACTAAACTAATCCTGGTGTCAGTGTCTAGATACAAAGCTAATAAAAAGGTTTTCCACTCACCTTGTTACATCAAGTCTATTCTGTAGGAAATCATATTTATAGGGAATATTATTTTACCTATGGTATGCCAGAATCTGGAAATAATCAATTGTGTATAATGGAGGTCAATTCATACAAAATAAGAAGAGCACTTGGACGTAGTTATTGGATAAGATTATAGAGCAGAAAGGGAAGGGGTGGAGAAAGGGGATGGGAGGAAAGGGGAGGGGAGGGGAGAAATAAGCATTTATGCAGCACGTATTCTGTGCCAGATACTGTGGTAATTCAAACTTAAGGGTCATCTATTCAATTTCCCTGCAAAACGCACCAAATACATGTGTAAATGTTTTGTAGAGAAATTTATATGTAATATGTATTATATAGGCAGCTAAGTGGTACAGTGGATAGAATGCCAGGCCTAGAACCTGGAAACTCACCTTCCTGAGTTAAAATCCAGCCTCAGACACTTACTAACTGTGTGACGCCCAAGAAATTTGCTTAACTCAGTTTGCCTCAGTTTCCTCATCTGTAAAATGAGCTGGAGAAGGAAATGGCAAATCACTCTAGTATCTTTGTTAAGAAAGCCCCAAATGGGTTTCACAAAGAGTCAAACATGACTGAATAACTAATATATATATATACACATATACATACATATGCACATATAAAGTACATATATGTATATAATATGCATATATGTCCATATACAAACCTATAAACAAATCACTATGAAGTAAATGGAAAGCTATTTTTTGAAACATTTCATCCTAAATCATAGTTTTCATTGATTAGAAACCTCATTGTAAATAGTAGAAATGACAGGAACCTGTTTTTCTCATTTAAAACATGAGAAATTGTGATATGGAACATATTCTTATACCCAAGCATATAGTGAATATATACGACGTGCTTGATACTGAGGTGAAAGTTTATTGTCACCATATTGGATATTTGATCTCATGAAGAGCTTGCTGTTATTTGGTATCCTCATTATGAATAAATACAATAAAGGTAAGTCATCTATCCATATCTGGAATCTATACAAAATGCCAAAACAATCAATCAGTTTATTTTCCCAATGAGTCCATACATCCAAGATATCAGTTAGCTCAATTGTCTGTCACTGTGTAGACAAATCATCTAGTTTTTTTTTTCATCTTATAATCAATTGTTCTGTTGTCATATCATGTACAATATTAGGTATTCTGTTCTAGCATTGGTCCATTTAAAATAGGAGGAAGGTATTACAAATGACCATGTAAGGATACTAAACTCCTAATCTTAGCATTGTTTCAGTGAATACAAGAGATTTTGGGATACAACCTGTATATCTGATGTTTGTTTAGCATATGAGTAGTTTAAAATACTGTGGAAAATCTCCCTTCCCAGTGTCATTCCAGAAAATCTGCTCTGTATGATAGCCGTGTACAAAGAATATACTTACCCCAGACACCTAGCAAGACTGGGGTGCAGGTGAGAGAAGAGCCTGGGTCTTTCATCCATAATCATGGGGAATTCAGGATCTATGCTACTTGTCACATGGAAGACTATACTAAAATAAAATCAAGTTTTCCTTCCAAATCAAACTTAGGAGCCTAGGAAGAACTTGGCTGGAGACAACCCTCTCTAGCCTTTGAATGACTGCTTTTATGCACTTTTCTCCATAAATTCTTGGAGACAGACAGCACTTGAGAGCATCTACAAAATAGGCCACAATGCTATGACTAATTTGATAACGAAGGCATCCTGTCTGATCCATTTCTCATCATGGACAAAATGAAGTAGGTCTCTGTAACAAGTTCAGTTCTATTCAATCTATTTTTTAAAAGCCATGCACAGGAATGCATCAAGTAACCCAGAAACTGGCATTTTTGCATGTATATAATCCTCTGGGAGTATCTTCCGTTTCATGCTGTGCTGCAAGCTCCTGTGACCATCATTCACTAATTCCACTGTGCTGGTCACTACTGCTAAACCATCTGCGCAAGAAGGCAAAGGATGAGCACATGTGATCGCTTCACTGAGTAGCTGTAGAGGATTAGCATATACCTAATGGCCAGCCATCTCTTTAATATACTAGGCATTCACAATCTTAGGCTAAGGTTTACATGGTAACATAGCAACGTGCTGTACGATTAAGTGTGAGTTAAGAACCTGGTCAAAATCACAGATTCTTAGAGCTGCAACAAACCTTATTGGGATATCATCTAGTCCTAAATAATTTCATCTAGTGTTTTCTAAATGAGGACATAAGAGTTAAGTAACTTGGACAAGGTCACACAGCTAATTGTAGAACCAAAACTAGAAGCAAACAACCAGTGTTCTTGTTCCCATACCATGAGATCTTATCTATCCTATTCAGTTTCCATATTAGCTTCAAGATCAATACCCATGAAAAATACTGCTCATTCTATGGAAACCATAGTGAATTCTTGAAGGGCAATCAATTTAGAGCCATTAGTTCTCAAATGTGTTTTTTTTTTTTTCTGGCAGCACATTCTTTGCCAAGAGGAACTGAAAGCACATTGGACATTTAAATCAGCAACACTACAGGAAAGTTAGGAGAGTTCCATGTGTGTATCTCAATTAAAGAAGCCATTTTTGTTGAATCCTTTCAGAGTTCGAAACCTGACATGTTAATGGTCAATGTGTGTGTGTAAAAGACAAATCTGTTTATTTTGTAAATGTTATTTTTTACCATACGATATCTGATGGGTAAATAAAAATTATATCAAGTAAAATTATTTGTACATTTTCTCCAGTCTGCAAGTGTGACACCTAAAACATCATAGCTCACTTTGTGAATTCCACTGAAGGTTGAGAAGCATTGGTATACAGACTTCAGAGTCCTTCTTCAAAGGACTATATGTATTCAATACTCAAATGATTATGAATATTGTGGGTTTGATTTTTAACTTCATTTCTCCAAGTATAGAGCGGATGATTCTATACACTCTAGTTGGAAAGAGATACAGACAGAATAAGGCAACTGATGACATTGCCTTAGTTTGGACTTGGTTTGGTTAGGCAGACTTGGACAAAAGATTATCATGCAAAATGTGTGTGTCCATGTGCAAATACTGAAAGTGAAAGGTGCAGCTAAGTGGTGCATGGATAGAGCACCAGCCCTGAAGTCAGTAGGACGTGAGTTCAAATCCAGCCTCAGACCAAACACTTGACACTCACTAGCTGTGTGATCCTGGGTACCCCAATTGCCTAAAAAAATGAGAAAGTGAATGATGGGTTCTTGGAGAAATCTGATGGAGAACAAGGTATGCCTATTTGCCTGGCACCATCAATGTAAGATTTGTAGCAGTCAATGAGAGAGGTTATAATAAAACACTGAACTTCTGGGTTAGATCTCTCTTTCTTTCCCATGCTATGGTAATTAGAAAGAAAAGAGATTCCATCCCAAAAGATGTTTCTGCCACTTGTAAGACTGGATGAAGGGACTGAATAGGATATACAATTTGTTGAATGAAATCAATGTTTTCCTTTTCACTCTGAATTTCTTAATCTGATTATACTGTGCTTAAATCATGACCCTAAGAAAAGGTGAATCAATGAAATGACACTCTGAGAAAGCGAAAGGACGAAGTGTGCCTAGGTGAGAATCAAGTCTGAGACTGAGTGACATACTCTACTAGATAAAAGATAGACTATACAATGAGGAAGCAATGGTGTCAAGGGGCTTGTTGATTGCAGTCCTATGCCCCAGGGTCCTGACTGTTTATTAGAGCCTTACTGCTAAATATGTTATTGAATTAATTGTTTCAATCCTCCATCTCACTTTACTTACTAAGATGTGTTTTGTGTGTGATTCTACTTGAGAAAAAGCATTGCGTAATTGTGGAGTCGAGAGCAGGAAGGCACAAGTATAGGTCTACATGTTAAAACCAAAGAAAATCTCTGTTTACACAAAGAAAAATAAAGGTGTAGCATGGTGAATTCCAGCATTTGATCCAAGATTAAAACTGTGATTTTTTTTTTTTTTACAACATGGTAAATCACAAATGAAAGCAAAATCTAAACCCACCACTATAAGAATCAGGATTTTTTTAATGATGGTAAAATTGGGATTCGAGATATATCTCTTCCACAGTTTGAAAATGCCGTTTCCTGTCAAAACATTGGTTTCTTCCTGTCTTTATTCCTAATCTCTCTTTATTCCTTATGGGAAAATGTTAGGGGGAAAGAAAGAAAATGCCCTTTATTTCCACCAGCTCACACATGGAGAAAAGTCATTCGTTGCTGCTGTTCTTGGCTAGAATACTATCATGCTGCCCAGTGTTTCAACTTACACTAGGATGCTTTGAGGCTATATTAAGAGGCCTGGAGGCTTGGGATACCTTGGTGGATTTCTAAGACTCTGCTATCCAGGCAGACTAAAAGCACTTTTAAAAATGTGAATAGTCATGTCAAGGCTTGAAATCACCATTTGTCAAACTGCTTGTCTTCCAATAAATGGGTGGTCCTTAACTTGAGGCATACATGCAGGGGCTCATTCAAAAAGCAACATGGTCCTGTGTAGCCAATTAGGGGGATTATTTTCATTTGAACTGTAATGATATCATAGGGAGTATCCTATCATTCTCTGATAGCAAGGAGATAGATATAGAATAGGAAGTTAGTTAAAAGGGAGCTTGGCTTAAACCAAGTTAGAATAGGAAGTTAGTTAAAAGGGACTTGTATGATGCTGAACCTTAATTGGAAAGCCCTGAAAAAACAAATAAAAGAAACTTGATATTTATCATTTTCTGGAGTTACATGTAATTGTGCAGCTATGACACGTTTCAGAAATACTCTTCTTTTGACATAAATGGAACTAAATGATCAATGACAGAGAAGAAAGCTATGGTGCAGTCTAATACATGGGAAATGTCACATCAAAACTTAGTACACAGCAGTACATTCTGCCTGGGAAGAAGACCAGTGAAAAACTATGCAGAAAAGTCATACTCTAGTGACTTTGGGGCACTCAATTACCGTTAGCAGGTTTACTACAATTTTATCTGATCCACTCATTCATTCACTCAAGTCATTCATCAAATATTTATTATGACTCTTTGTAAGGCACTAGGGTAGATACTGTAGGAAATTCACCAATCTACAGGAAACCTTCCCCACTCTCAATGAGCTCACAGTCTATGAATGGAGAGGATCGCTTTCCCAAACAATGTCAATTTAAGTCAGTGTAAGATATAGGCTACTGAGTGGTATTACCAAAGTGTTACAGGAGTTCAGAAGTGACACCATTTTCAGTTGGAGAGTGGGGCTGAGGGGAGGCTTTGTGGCATAAATGATTCTTAGAAAAATTAATTGTATACAAGGCACTGTGTTAGCATTTGGGGTAAGTCAAATATCTGTGTTTTCATCAGCTCTGCAGCCCTGAAGCTCTGTAGATGGCCATGCATCTCTAACTCTGTTGATAAGTGTTGGAAGGTTGCCTGAAGCTCCAAAGGTCATGATGACTATGGTTAATTAAATAGAAAGTGTTAGAATTGGGATTAAAAACATGTTTTTCCTTACCCCGGGGTCCGGAATTCTTTCTACTATTCATTACTACCTGTCAGGCCTGAAGATACCAAGGTGAAAAGAGTTTATCTCTGAACTCACAAAGTTGATAATCTAATGGGGGCAAGTGGGAGTGAGTGGGGAGAGTCTAAGATATTTACACAAGTAATCAAAATACAATTAAGAATGAGAAAAAACTGCAGAGGAAAAAACAGGGTAGCCCTGGAATTTCAAGGACAGAAATGTCTCTCCTGGCTGAGAAAATCAATGAGGCTTCATGGATTGAGTAGCACCTGATCTGTTCCTTGTTGTAAGAAAAGGCTTCAGTATGCAAAGACATAAGGAGAGTGCATTTCAGCCTTTAGGGGATTGTATGGGTAAGCACACCTAGAGACAGGAGAGGGCAGGACTAAATTAGGTTGGAGGCTGACTGAGGAGGGTCTTTTATGGGTTTTTACTTCATTAAGGAGCAATGGGGAGCTAGGCAGGCACAGTGGATAGAGCACTAGGACTGGAGTGAGGAAGACCTGAGTTCAAATCCAGTCATACACACTTACTATACATGTGACCTTGGTCAAGTCACTTTACCTTATTTTCTCTCAGTTTCCTCATCCGTAAAACGAGCTGGAGAAGGAAATCGCAAACCATTTCATTGTCTTTGACAAGAAAAAACCAAATGGGGTCACAAAGAGTTAGACATGACTGAAACAACTGAACAACAACAAAAACAGTGCAGTGCCACTGGAACTTTTTGAGATTAGTGTATGTGGAAACTTACTTTGGAAGTTAGGAGAGGGGTTGATAGGAGATGGTAATTATAGGACATAACGAGATCACTTAATAGGCCATTACAATAATTCAGGTGATGATACGATCTAGGTCATATCAATGGAGGATTAGGAAGTGGGAAAGAGGAGATTAATGGAGAGATATTGGCAATATGAATCCACAGTCCTAGTTGTGCGGTACAAGAGAAATAGAAAAACAAAAGTTGACTTTGAACTTTCTAGCCTGGGTAACTAAGAATATATTTGTATCACCATACATAAGAAAACCAGGAGGAATGCCAGGTTTGGAGCTGAGATCAGATCTGGATACATAGATGTGGGTATCATCTTCATGGGCATAATTAATGATGCCACAGAAATGAATGAAATTGTCAGGGAATAATTCATGGAAAGGGTAGAGGAGAGAGGATGGGACCAAAGGGGAGAACCTCAACCCAAAGGGAGTAGATAAGGAGAAAGAGGAACCAAGAAGGAATAGCCAGGAAAGTAGGAGAACCAAAAGAAAGCCATGCAATGAATTGAACAGAAGAGAAGATATCAAAAAAGTATCAACTATTAGGGTCAAGGAACTAGAGCACTGAGCAGAGACCATTGGATTTTTCAATCATATGGTCATTGGTGACCATAGTGCAATTTTAGCAGAGTGGTGGGAAAAGAAGCCAGACTGAGTAGATAGTGATGTGGTAGAGGCCATATTCTTGCTAGAAATTTTCCAGTGAAAAGAAGTAGGGAGCTACTGTGACTAGGTAGTATGATCAAGAACCAAACATGTTTGTGGGTAGAGAAGGACCAGTACCAATCACCAAGCATTTATTAATTTTTAAATTCAATTTATACTAATATCAATATATAAAGTATTCTAACTGCTCCCTACTTCTAACTACCATCCAACACTGTTCTCAGACATGAAAGAAATATTCTATTGTCATATTTATAAGTGAGGAAAAAATTGATTTTACCTCTAAGTTTTAGAATTTGGATTGGAACCTGTTTTAAGTTAAAAAGGAATATTTTAATATATAGTCACTTGAGTGGCTTTGCTAGCAAATTCCTCTCATGTCACCACCAGCAAACACTTAATGGAGAAGATTTTTAGTTCCACAGTAGTGAATTTGATGATGATTAAAAAAATCTGAGGACTATAGTCCCTTATTTAGCCACATAAGTTTGGACAGAAATATGGCAAGCTTTACTCTGACCTCTCCATAACCTTAACTAACTCTAACTAAGAAATATTGACCCTGGGGATGAATACCACTCTAAAAACATGAAGTTGGCTGGTAGTACTTGAAAGTGAGCCACGGACTGGAGTTATTATATTTTAAATTCTACTAAGTGTCACAGGACATTAAAATCACATCATATATCAACAACTGTTGTTTACTCCGGATTTTGTGTTATTTGAACTGCCTCTCTCCAAGGGATACATCCATCATTTATCAGTTACTTTTGGCCAACTAATTTTGGTGCCACTGTTGTTACATTACGTAATTAAGTATTCAAACAGTCCATCAGTATGGGATAGTAGACTTGAAATAATTTTATAATTCAGATTTCTCATTTTCTTTTTATGTAGAGATTCTTTTCATTGTAAAAATAATACCACAATCTTTGTGGAATGAATGAGCATGAAAAAAAAATGAGGAGCAGGAATTAAACAAACAATAATATAAGCATTGCGATTGTTCCCCCATTTGATAACACTTTACACTCTTTATGTATATAACATTTTAATCAGTATAATCTTTATCTTATCCCTTCTACCTATTGTCTTAAGAGCCTACTAATGGCAGGGACCAAATTGCTTTTTCTCATGTCCCTACCACCTAGAATGATGTATTAGATTTAATGTACATAATTAATTTTTTTTAAAAACACAGATTAATACATTAATTGAATAATTTATTTTCTGGTACTAGGAAACAGAGTTAATTGTTCTATTTTTGTTCATAGATCAATCAAGTTACATATGTGTGTGTAGATAGATATGGATGATATAGCTACAGATGATATAGATTATACAGATTGATATAGAGATGATAGAGACATAAATAGATTATGTAGATAGAAATAAATCAACAATATAAATACAGATTACAGATTGATATAAATATGAATAGTATAGATATAGATTATAGAGATACCTAAATATAAATATAATAAGTATAGATATAACTATAGATATAGATTATATAGATGAATAGGACTTATACAGAGAGATGATATAAATATAGTAAATGCAGATGATATATAGATGTAAGTGAGATAAAGATAGAAATAGATAAGATCGATACAGATGATAGATAGATTCAAAGTATAGTTCTAAATCAAAACAAATTTGAGACATTCCAAAATCCTAAATGAAAGAATTTCAAATGGGCACCGCTAGAGAGTACGAGCAAATAGCATTAAGAAGGAAACTATTCACCACCTTTAACCTTCAGTGGACTTGAAAATATCTCTTTGAAAATGACTCAGGCAGGGGCAGCTAGGTGGTTCAGTGAATAGAGCACTGGCCCTGAAGTCAGGAGGACCTGAGTTCAAATCCAGCCTCAGACCAAACACTTGACACATACTAGCTGTGTGACCCTGGGCAAGTCACTTAACCCCAATTGCCTTACCAAAAAAAAAAAGAAAAGAAAATGACTCAGGCCAAAATTATATCCATACTTTCAGGCACTGAGCTAGATAGATTCTAGATAGAATTCTAAATAGTATATTGCTTTCTAACCTGTAATATCTGGTAGCTGGTGAGTTCAAAGGCTTCATGTGACTGCATAATCAATAGAGAGGTGAGAGGGAGATAGAGTGTGACAGGTTGTGAAGGTTTTTCATCACCTAACAAATAGTTTCAACTTCTGTTATACAGACCAGACTGCTTCCAATTGTTATTTGGCCGATATATCTTTCTGAGGCAGTATGGTTTTGAGGATGATACCCACCAATCCACCAAACAATAACCATGTATTAAGCACCTACCCTGTGGAAGGCTAGCATTCGGAGATACAAACGAAAATGCAACACAGGATGTGCTCACTAGAAGCTGAAGCTCTCGCAGTTGAGACAAGATGTATGTGTGCTAATTTGCTCAAGTTATACTAAGCAGATACATAACTCTAGAACTATAAAAGGTAATTTGTGTATGAGGGGATTTACACAGTAGGTGGCATTTTACCTGAGCTTTAAAAGATATCAGGAATTCTAGGAGGCGGGAGTGAGGAAGGAATGCTTTCAAAGCAAGGTAAAGGTATAAAGGAATGAATGTGGGGGATGGAGTGTCCTGTATAAGAATCAATGAGAAAGCCAATTTGGCCAGCCCACAGAATGTGTAAAGGGGAGTGATATATGTGCTGCATGGAAAAGCAAGTTGGAGCCAGGTTTTGAAATGTTTTGAACAGTACTTCAAACAACATTTGACTTGAGTCAACAGCAAGCCAGTAGAGTGTACTGGGTCAAGGACACACTGAGATCTATGCTTTAGAAATATCCCTTACGCCATTGTCACATCCACAAAGGTGGACCGGGGTTTCATTCCTTAAACTGAAGTGTAAATCACTTATTCTGAAATGAGGGCACAGAGACTAAGAAAAGCATAGCGTATATACACATATATGTATGTCCATGTATCTATATATAGTTAGGTGATGAATGAACAAGTCATCCATGTGCATCAAATATAGTTAGTTCTTGATTATTCAGAACACAGGACCTTGTTTCTTTATCCTTCTTTGTCACGCTTCTTTCCTTTCATTAACTAGTTTGTTGAGGGGAAGGTAATTAGAGGCAAAGGGAGTTATTATTTTTTTTTTCTTAAGCAACTAAACTAAATTATAATTAAATGTTCTGATTTGATCTAGGCAGCTCACCCAATCCATACAGGGCTTACCTGAAAGTATCAGATCTCCCATTTCCCTTTCCTAAAGATGGACCTACTGATCAGATCAAATTGGATGATTTCATTAAGTTGTCCTGTGTTAGCTTCTCTCTAACTAAACACCTGGTTAAAGGTGAAAGTGAAAGCTACAAAGTTAAAGGTTAAAATCAGATTGTGTTATCTACATTTTATTTACAGCATCCTCAATTCTCATCACTGAACACAACTGAGATTAGTCCTTCAAAAGGGAAGAACCATATTGCTCTTGTCATTTAAATCCCCCACAAAGCCTGGTAAAATGATTTTTACCTTTCCTGGCTTCAAGTTATCCCTTAGCTCCCTCACATGCTGTGATCCAGTGACACTCACCTTCTTATTCTTCCTCTCACCAGACACTCCATCTCCCAACTCCAGGCATTTTCATTTGCTGCCTCTCATTGCTGGAATCTCTTCCTCTTTATTTCAGCTTCCCAATTTCATTGGCTTCCTTTAAGTCTCAGCTAGAATCCCACCTTCTATGAGAAGTCTTTTCTGATCCTTAATGTTAATGCCTTCCCTCTATTGGTTTTCCGTAATTTATTCTGTATATATCCTGTCTCTACAAATTGTTCATATGTTGTCTCTATTATCAGACTGTGATATCCTTAAACATGGAGTCTGCCTTTGTTTTTCTTTGTATTCCCAAAGCACATAGAAGGCACATTTCAATGCTTGCTGATTTGATTTCTTCAAAAAAACATGAGAACTGACATGGTCCCAGAGCATTCTTTACTTTTGGAGGCAGTAGTGGGTAGTGGATAGAATGTTAGACTTGAAGTCAGGGAGAATTCCCATCCTGCCTCAGACACATGAGCTATATGGCCTTAGTGTCTCCAGTCTCATCTATCAAATGAGAAGGTTGGACTCAATGACTTCTAAGTTTTCCTTCTAGCTGTAAATCTGTTCTATTCTGATCTTCTCTGGCCAAAGCAATATGCAGTACTCTAAAATGACCACAACTAGAAGTCATTTTCTACATAGTGACCACAACTAGAGGCCATTCTCGATGTATCTATCTTTTCAAAGCAAGTAGAGAATGAGAGCAGCATTTCTAAAACAAGTATCCAAGTGGCCCATTAAATGAAAACTCCAATCCTATTGCTATAGTCAGCCAAGCACTGGGAAAGTTCAAAAGGTAAGAAATACTTCATGTCTCGAATAAAATGCAAATTGAACTTCCAATTACAATTGGTATTTCAGAGTTTACTATAGGGAGCAGCTGTAGGGGCAATTACAGAATTCTGGTTAAAGCTCCTTGAAGTAGTTGGAGGCTATAGCAGATTCCCCTCCCTAAGGTTTATATGCTTTTAAAGATGGGAAAGGATAGACATTCACTTTTAATCTAAATCAAGACCAAGTTTATTTACCTATTAAACTCTATCTCCACTAATAACAGAAGGAATGCACCCATAGATTATCGAGGAGAAGATATAAATGTACACCACTGGCAGCGTATGTGGTGATTACTGACAAAAATTAATCAGCATTCCTCACACCAGACACAATGCAGTTAGAACAGAAACAGAAAAATCTGTTCGGGTAATGCAAACAATCTGCATATAAGGCTAAACAAGTAAGAGTGTATCATCAAGCCGTGACTCAAATTACAACTTTAAATTGAATGCCAGCTTCCTTTAAATTAGCTATTTAAGAAATGAGTTTCTGGAACTGGATATAAACTGGAAAGTCTCACCTCTTCTCAGTTTTAGTAGTTTTGACAGGGTCAAACAAGATACTCATTCAATGATCCAACAGCCAGGTTCACCATTGCAGGACAGGTGCTATTTATATTGAGATGCATGGGTGATGTATTGTGCCTAACTTAGCTATTTCTTGTGGCATCAGCTGATAAGCCTTAGAGGTTCTGAATGTCCATGGTGGCCTAATCATGGATTTTCACCTCAGTTCTTTTGAAGGTTCAGTATAAATTGCTGCATTCCCCAGATCAAGGTCATTTTTCTTGACCAATTCCTTAGCTTCTCAACACTTTCTAGCTCTTTATATTGAGGCATCTCAAGTTTTATTTTCAGGTTCTTGGGTGATGAGTACATAAGAATAGTCCTCACCTACTCTTTCTCTCAGGTTCAGGTCTCTCTTGATGGTCTTCTGAATGATGGGGGATGATGAGGCTAGGCATCTGTTATGCAGGGATTTCTGTCAGGAGCTTGGGATGAATACTGAATCTCTAACCTAGGATAATTTAGCACTCTCCTGACACAAAACTGTCTCTTGCAAGGAAGATGTAAAGTAATATTTCTCCCCACCGTGTTCCCTGGGAGAGGTTCAGGCTATTAATGAAAGTGCTTGAGATTAACTCTGTAACAGTCAAGGGCAAAGGGACTAGGGGAATCGCTTAGGAAAGAAAAGTGATAAGTTCATGCTCCTCTACTTTTTAAGGCTTAATGAATAACATCCCTTCTCTACTCAACCCCCCCCCCACTAGAAGTTATTCTATAGGAGGAAGGACACAGTGAGAAGCCTCATTAACTCTTTCGGGTGACTAATACATCATTTACTGTCAATTCCCTATCACAATAGTGGGATACAGGGAAAATGTGAGACAACAAAATTTGTGGTGATTAACTTGACCCATTCCACCAACAAACCCTTTTCCTGACCAGTTATGAACAGGCAAAATTAACTAATTTCTGTTAACCTCCTTTTTTTAACCCATCTGCTTTCTGATGGAGGTGATAAAAATGTGTGCAAAATTCTGGAATATGAAGTATATCCCAAGAACAGATGTATTTTCCATATGATAAAGCAGAGTTATTAATTTGATATCATTTTTCGATGTTATCACATGCATTCTTACTGGTGGATATTTTCAGGGGTTCAGATAGGAGATTCAGAGCTGGAAGAAAGTTAGAGATGAGGAAATTGAGGACATGAGCATACTCCATCCTATAGCACACTGGTTGTTAAAGTGACAGAACGGAGAACTGAATTCAAATATTCTCTCTCCAACTCTAGTGATTTATGCACTATTCGAGTGATTATGCTGCACAGGAAAAGAAATTTACTTCTGTTTATATGTTAAGCTAACTTTTTTTAAGGTGAATGCTTTGTATGCATGGGTGCAAATGATAATAACAAGGATGATCATAATAATGAAGATGAAGATGAGGTGATGTGAAGACTTGGTGAAGCACTGGAGGAAGAAGGTCGAGGTCTAAGTCTTACTAAGGATAAAGAGAAAGAGGCTGAGACTTCTTGGGCAGAGAAAAACCGAAGATGCACTAATTTCATAGATTCTCCCCTATGTTTTCCTCTAAGCTCCCAAGGTTTTCCTATGTTTCTGAATGGCCGCCATTTTCTCCCAAAATTTCTTCAGGTGGCTCCTATGTTCTTTGATGACCATCAGCATCTCTTTACCTTTGATTCCAGAGGTTTGCTATGTGTTCCTCCCCCTCATGTGACATTTGGCCATTTCTAAATAAAGCATGCCCAAGCTGTTACCAACATCCTCTCAAATGAGAAGAAATTAGGAGGGACACGCTTAGTAAATTAATCAATGCAATAGAGTGGAAGGGACACTGAATTGGAGTCAATGGAATATGATTAAAATTCCAACTCTGCCTCTTGTTCTCTCTAGGATCTTGAACAAGTCATAAACTCTTTTGGCATAAGTTTCCTCATCTGAAAAATGAGGGCATTGGACTAGAGGTACTTTAAAGTCCTTTCCAGCTCTAAATCTGTGATCTCTCATCCTCTGACTACGTGAGTTCTAGGGTTTTCCCAGCTCTAAATCTCTGGTCCTATAAGCATAGGCCAGAAATATTATTTTTTTAAAAAAAGGCCCTTACTAGAATCTCTGACAGATATTTCTTCCTAAAATTATATATCCAACCATTTACAGACTCCTGTTAATTCTGTTTCCACATCATGGTGCTAGAAAGATCAGAAGATTTGATGTCAAGACCTAGGTGAAAATATTGGCTCTGCAATGACTTGAACTCTTTGACCTTGAGTAAGTCACTTAAGTCAAATCAAGAAGTCATCAAACATTTATTAAGAGTCCACTATGTTCTAGATCCTGTGCTAAGTGCTGAGGATGAAAAAAAAATCCCCTCCTCTCCAAATCATCCCTGGTTTCAAGAAGCTTACACCCTACTGTGAGAGATAACATGCAAACAACTATGTGCAAATAAGATATATACTGGATAGCTTAGAGGTAATTAATTAAGGAGAGACACTAGCATTAAGGGGATCAAGAAGGTGGGATTTCCACTGGGACTTGACAGAAGCCAAGGAATCCAGATGGAGATGAGGAGGGAGAGAGTTCCAGGCTTGGGGGACAGCCAGTGAAAATTCCTAAAGTGGGAGATGAGTGACTTGTAAGAGGAACATCAAGAAAGCCAGTGTCACTGGATAACTGATTATAGAGTATGTGGGGTGGGGGAAGACAGGGTGAGTAAGGGGTAGGATAAGGTGTAAGAAGGGGAAATTAGGAAAGGGCTAGGCTATCAAGAGCTTTAAAAGACAAAGGATTTCATATTTGATTCTGTAGTTTATTGAATAGAGTGGGGATTATAACATAGTCAGAACTTCGAGAAGATTGCTTTGCTGTAAATGGAGTGTGCAGTGGGAAGAGATATAAACCAGAGAGATCAAACACAAGGCTATTTCAATAGTCTGGGCAAAACGCAATGAGGGTCTGCTCTAGGGTAGTGGCAGTATCAGAAAAGAAGAGGGTGGGGGCATAAACGAGAGAAATTATGAAGGTAGAGTCTAGCAACAGATTGGATGTGGGGAGTAGTGAAACAGAATGAGGCATCAAATATAACACTAAGCTTGGGAGCCTGGGTAATGGAGGATGGTGGTGCCCTGGACAGTAATAGAAAAGTTAGGAAGAAGGGGGGCCGGGCTACAGGGAAAGAAAATGAGGTGTTTTAACCTAACCTCTCTGGGCCTTAGTTTCCTCATTTGTAAAACATAAGAATTATACTAGGTTACCTCTAAAGATCCTTTTCAGTTTTAGATCTCTGTGAAATTCAATTCCTTTGCTTAAAATCTTTAGTGCCCCCCCCATTTCCTGCCAAATAAAGTATAAACTTTTCATTATGGCATTTTGGGCCACTTTCATATTATGACTCCAAACTACTTTTATAACCTTATTTTGTATTTCTCCCATCTGTGTAATTTTACATTTTATATAAACTCTTCGCTCTTCCTCTTTGCTCATGTTTTCCCTCTTGTCTAGAGTAGACTCCACTCCCATCTAAAATGTTAAGATCTTTTTTTTTCAAAACTCAAATCAAATTTCTCCTATCAGTTTACAAGAACATCTTCTTCATACATATTACACCTTTTCTCCTATTAGAGTTATTTAGATACTTTTATTCCTCCTACTTTTCCTCAGGTAGGTTGTAACTTTCCTGAGGTCAGTGTCATATCATATCTTTGTGTTCCCAGAACGTAGGCCCTAGCACCGAGTTTCTGAACCTTTATTTTTTTTCCTTTTGTCATGGGTCACTTTGGCAGTCCAATGAGACCTATGGAACTCTTCTCAGAGTAATGCTTTAAAAAATTTAAAGACAAAGGATTATAATGGAAATCAATTATATTGGCATATGGTTATTAAAATATATTTTTTTAAATATTGCATGGGGGGCAGTTAGGTGGTGCAGTGGATAGAGTACCAGCTCTGAAGTCAGGAGGACCTGAGTTCAAATCCAACCTCAGACCATACACATGACGCTTACTAGCTGTGTGACCCTGAGCAAGTCACTTAACCCCAATTGTGTAAAAAAAAAAAATAAATTCATTAATTAAAAATATTGCATGGAGGTTAAAACTCTCTGGGTTAGGATATAAAAAGGTACTTTAAAACACTTGTTGAATTGTTTTAAAAGTAATGCACATGGCAAAAAGGAACTCCTTGGATGGCCAAAATAAACCCTTTCCAGAATTCTCAATTCAATAGCTCATGTTTGTGCAACTTAAATATACATACAAATAGATGGGCAGTCTGACAGTCATGGATACAAATGGACTTATCCTATCGTTAAACCGTTTGTAAGCATGAGTATCCAAAAGAGGACAAGTTCAAGAAGAGGTGACACATAAAATTAATCCATTTTATTCTCTGTTAAAAGCAAAATGTGCCTCTCCCTCCTCCTCCAATGACCCCACCTACAATGCCAAAATGATGGGCAAATGAAGGCAAACTCTGCAGTAGCAAGAGACTGAAACAGTCGACAAATTTGATTCTAGGACTAGAAATAAATGAGAATGCCAGTGGTGTGAAATGAAGTGATAATTTACCAAATGGATCCCTAATGATCTGAAAGAGTTAATGCAGCTTCTCTGAGTGTCTGATGGGGGCAGACACTGAAAAAGGGTGGATCAACTTGTTTAATCTCATTGAATAGTGAGTTCAGGATCTGTTTTACATCATGGAAAAAAAAAACATGCACACTTTTAAATTATTAAAATTGTCACAGATTCTTTTCCAGAAATGATCCTTAACTACTCACGACAGGCTTTACTTCCATCCAATGGTGAGCTAAGCAGTGAAGTAGGATGTAGTCTCAAAACAAAACCAAATTAAATTAAAAACTAATAAACAAAAATTGACTTAGGACACTATCAGGGAAAGTTCCTCCGATGACATTTATTTAAAAGGTGTCAACTCTAACAAAATAAAAGATTAGGGTAAAATATACCTTCCCATGGAACATTAAAGTTTGTTTTAACTACTGTAAGTAAAATTATCCATTTTAAATATTGGAGCATTTCTGTGAATATCAAACCACCTGACCAATTCTACTCACTTTTTCTAAGGGTAATCCTGTAGCAACAGTACTATAAAAGCAACGTCATTTCTCCAAAGGATGACTAACAGAGGGGAAAAGAATCAGAGAAGTCAAAGGAAATCATTAAAACTAGGTAGTCAGATCCTTACTCTCCCTAACTCAAAAGAGAAAACAGAATTTAGTATGATTCAAGAAATTTATGCAATTTATTTACTTTCAGGATTGCACTGAGTATTCCATAGGCTTCTGATGATTGGTCATCATTGTATCAACCATCTAACACTACAACTCTGGTTAGTTGACCTGAGGTTTCTGCCTCAAGTGGAGGGCCATACACAGACTATCATCTTTCAAAATAATAATACAATATTGGAATTTGATTTTATAAATGTATGGTTTAAAGAACTTTGGGCTTATTTGATGAAGCTTTCCAAGAAGTTCAGCTCTAAGATCACATTTTAGCCAAGATTCTAGATTAAGGGAAAAAATCACAATAAGAAGAGTTTTCATAATTACACTACCTGGCGTATCTAAGTATATACATATAACAGTGCTTAGCATGGTACCTGGCACATGGTAGGCACTTAATAAATGCTTATGGTTTCATTGACTGATCTGTAATCTGCCTAAAACAACTTATTTCCTTTATTCATTTAAAATAACAAGAAAGAGGAGAGGATGGATATGTCCTTCTCTCAGTTATCTCCACCAGGAAGCATGCTGGAGAAAGTTCATGGAAAAGAAACAGTATCAATTTGGAAAGGTAGACCTTCTCCTCTTTAGTCAAACAATCCCAAAGGCTTTCACTGTCATAATTTAATGAATGTTATAAGTAAGAGATAGTCTTAAAGACTCTTAGGAAATAAAATGATTTTTTAGAAAAACCTACTGCACACACTTTTGATTTTTGTTGCTTACTCTAAAAGGTAATGAGATTATTTTTTTTTTAATTTAACTTAACTAGACAAGTGCTAGGGAATTCAATGATGCTCACAGACCCAATTATCGATCGCTTTTTGATGCCATAACCACATGCTGTGTCTTGGAGTATTATAGCTCACAGGATAAGCTGAAGAATGTTGTTCTAAACTTAATTTTTAAATCTGCTATTGTGTTCTCATGGCATTCTGTAGTCAAAATCAATTTCCAATGTTTACAGTGTTTGCCATCATAAGAAGGTGTGCTAGCCAGTTTCTTACACTTCTTATAGTTTATGAGGCATCTAAAAATTGGAAATTTGTACCAAGGAGCAGCAAAATGAGGGTCAAGTGCTACTTCCACTGTATAATAAGCAGCATTCATGATCCAAACTATTCCAATCATAAAAAAGCATAACAACCATTTTAATATCAGGCAGGATATTTCTGGCTTTTTTCTTACGGCTGTGGATGAAATTTCAGGATTGTCCACATACAGTAATATGTCTAAGTATCAACAGCTTTATTCTTCATCCATCACATGAGTTCATTCAATGTTCAATTTAACTCACATAATGGGGTCACCCCAATCCCTTCTATGATAGGGTTTAACCTACTAGGTTGTTTTTAATTTTGTTTTGATTTTTTCCATTTGGCTTCTCTTTGAATAATAACTTTTAGATGTTTTTGATATTATTGTCACTTATAAACATACAAAGAAATGTGTTTTTTTCAAATTGTCTTCACATATGAGAAGTATGAGCTTTATAATTGCAGTGGGAAAACAAAAACTTCATAGACTTATTTTTACCAAAATGTCATACATAATATTCATCCAACTACTTAAGAGTCAGGGCAGAAATGTAGCCTTCTTTATCATGAAGATTGATTTTCAAGGATAAACTTTTCATTCTTTAAAATCCCACAAACAAATGTTTGTCCATGGAAAAATAGAGATGTTTTGAATACTAAAGTCCTTTATTCAACAACACAGAAATTTCACAAAAAACAACTTTACTGGGCAAATTGAATGTGTTTTTTTTTCTTTTTTACAGTTTTGTACATGCCCCATAAGTGATTTTTTTTAAAATAAATACACGGTTTTCCAAAACTGTTTTTCATAATTGCACAAGCATACATACACCTTACACAAATATCTGTTAGAAAATTTAATAGATAACTGCACAGTTCAGAAATAGGAGAACACTGTGAAAGGAGTACATTTTTTTTTTTTGTGGCCCACATTTCTGAAAAATCTCCAACTTCCCTGCAGTTGTGAAAATGGAACCCTTCCTAACGTAGTAGCTGTCTTTTATTCACTAGGAATACAGATCTCAGTGTGAAACTGCCATATTTAATAAAAAACAAAATCTGAAACATTTAGCTGTTACATGAAAACCAACTGTTTGATATCACTATGCATCTAACCATGATCAAAGACCCACTACGGCTTTTTGCTGAATACCTTCAACCCTGGATGGTGTGTTCACTTAACAACTCTCTTTTTTCATTATTTGATTACAGATATTGTCAGCATAAAGACTTTATATGCTTTAGCATTAATTGTATGACTTACATGCCAGGGGTTCTGATAAAAGGCACTATTCCTCTCTCTTAGGGGGGTGTTTAATACTAATTCACTGTAAGCTGTGCTCTCTACCTAAGAGTAGGTTGAAGCAAAAGAAGTAGGTTTCAGGGTCATGCTATCACACAGGTGAAGAAGGAATCTTTGGAAACCCTTAGGATAAGGGTGAAGAATCAGCTCCCTAGGGCCTCTTTGTGGCAGTGCCACACCTTTCGCATAGCCAAGCAGCTCAGAGAAGAAATGAAATACGCTCTGAGGGCTCCATCCATTCACAAAGTTGCTAGATGATCCTGTTGTTCCGTCTTTACTACCATCCTTTAACTCTGCTCTCCTCTACCTAAGTATGTTAGTGGGAATTTCTCTCCCCACTGGACCTGGGGGAACATACCACTGTCTTAGGACCATACCTCTTTTGCAACCTTTCCACTCAATAGCTTATTTAGTGTACTTAAAAAAAAAAGGTTGTCTTTAATGTATATACCCATAATACTTCAGAATTATATTCTGCATTTTCTTTGTGTTGAAAAAAAAAACAAGGAATAATAATGATGATGAAATCTTTTACATTTCATAAGCATTTTGGAATTGTGAGAAAATCAAATTTTTAGTTATAAACTTAATATACAATGCTCTAATGTACAAATACTTAATCTGTGATGAGAAAAATGGAAACCAGAAAAGGACTGTCTTTCTTTAAGTATTATCAACCAGAACGCTCTACACCCACTACAACATAGTTTTATTTTGTCAAAACATAAAAATTATATGATGTCAAGGAACAACTATCAATAAAAAATGTATGCAAGAATCAAAGAAAATCTACCCTTGTCTGTTTTAATAATTAACAGGTTTCTCTTAAATTTTTTTGAATTGACATGTAAAACACCACATTTACAATATACAAATCCATCAGTTCTTTCAAAAGCAAATTTTAAAAACACAAAAAGACGTACAACATGAGGGCATTTTAGACAGTGAACACATTGCTACTGATGTCTCTGTATGGTATCATACTCCTAATGTAGCCTGAACTGAATTTTGTTTTACTTCTGTAATGACAATTTAAAAAAGATGCAAAGTAAGTGTACCAACTAGCTGTGCAAATTAGGCTATGCTCAATTTTAATTGTTCAGCAATTTGGTTAAGAACTTACAGAGTAAGCTCTTGTTGGTTCCACAGTAGAAACAGAGGTCCTGATAAAAATGTCTAAAATTAAACAGCATCATGTAGAAAGTAACCAAATTAATGAATAGAAAACATTTTATCTTTACGGTGATTTTATTGTATTTTTCTAAAACTTTGACAAGACTGTCTCCGAAGACTTGCAGGCATTTGATGTCAGATTTTATGAAAGCTAGGGCAAACAAACCTTTTTGGCTTTCCAATATTCGTTTGTAAGCTTCCTCAACTCACAAACACATTAATATTTGGCCACTAAAAACACAGTGCCTCCTATGCTTTCCTCACCTTTTATGCCACTCCCAATTTAAACCTACAACTAAGTCCTATAAAATCCATTTGCTATTCTAATGTTCGCTGGTTCCTTCCACCACTCAGTCATTCTTGCTGTCTCCAAGCTGCATTGGCAAATGAACCTCTCTGCTAACCGTTTAATACTTTTTTTCATCAAGTGAATGAGGTGGGAGGGGAAGGGAAGGAGATGAGAGGAAAAAGAAAGTCTGTGGATTGAGATAACCCAGTGATGAAAGGGGAAAGGGTAGAAATAACATGACAACTTGAACACTTTATATATTTAGCCTGACTTGCTCCTTTCCCTCCCCCTCCCCCAAATTCAATCATGAAGCAGATAATCGTCATCATCCTCTGTGGTACAAACTAATTTAATGCGTAGCTATCATTCCCAACACTTTTTGTATTGATGAAATGGCCTATACATCCATAATTGTTATGATAATGATAAACAACAAATAAAGGAAAACATCAGTCCTGTGAGATGTAGATTCTCTGTGTTTCCATTCCAGATTGAATTTTTCTTATTCCATGTAGTGTGGCAATGTCTTCTTGGGAACCAATGGATTGGTTGAGTAACTCGAATGGGAGTGGATTTAATGGGACTTCCATTGGTGGACTACATTAGAAGATCATTGGTGCCACCAGGTAGGCTCAATGGAGAGAAAGATGTAAAGGGATAAAGAGCCACATTTGTACATCTATGTTCAATTCTTAGTTAATACGAATGTAGTCAGCCCTGCATGGCTGCAGAAGGCCTCAACTTACCTAAATTCAAAAACAAATCTAACCACTGAATATCATATATGGAATTAAAATATTTTATAAAGTTCTCCTTTTACTATTAAAAAGCCAACTTTGTAGCCCCTGGTAGGCAGGCAAGCAGGCAAATATAGTCAGCCATGGATTCTTTTCCTAAGATATGGTACTTTATTCATTCTGTATCCTAGAAAACACTTCTTTTAAAATATATAACTGCATGTCCTACTACTCTGAGTGCTCCACCTTCCAGTGCAGTCAAAGGCAAGTCAACTACCCTAAGTACTTTGGAGGTGTCCTCTTCCATACAGCTCTTTTGTAAGCAATGCAAGTGCATAACCACTACTCTAATATAGTGCTCAAAAGATTAATTGAAAATTTTATAATGTCTTCCCCTTTTACAACAATACAACTGAAGGTAATTGCTAGATGCATCATAATCTATTAATCTTGTAAAACTTGCCATCAAGTCTCTACAGGAGGATGCACGGCCAAACAGCGTTGCTGCCGCTGCTGCTACTAAACAACTGGCAAAAAAGAAAAATATATATTTAAAGCTAGAATTTATTGCTCCAGATTTGACTCGCAGAACCACACTGTTGTGTACAAACTGTTAATCTCCATAGATGCTCAGACGTGATTGTCTCCTTGTGTCTAAACACACAAAATACAAGCTGCTATCTGTACAGTTTACAGTACTGAAACACATAGATTTGGGAAATGAAGTATAGATATGTACTTTGCAAAGATACATGATTTTACAGCAGGGGTTTACCCAAACTTATTATTCTTTTTTTTTTTTTACAGCCACTTTAAAAATAGACAACGACTTCACTAGTATAGCTAAGTTACATCAAAGAAAGAAAGAATCAGTGTACTAACTGGCCAATTCCCCACGCTCCCAGATTTTTTCATGTTGTGGTTTGTTTGCTTGTTTGTTTGTTTGTTTTTTTGAGGAAACCCCTATACATAAAATGAAAATAGTATCTGAGTATTTTCTTCAGTGGTGGACTAAGCAGTTTTTTAAAACAAGACTTTAGTTTGCCATTCACTTCCGACTGCCTTGAAAATAAGATACACTACACCTTTAAAAGAACCATCGGAATGCTTCAGCGCTGGGAACAGGTGTTCTCTATAAAAAAAAAGCAAGAAAACAAGTTAAGCTTTCCTTCTATGGCAATACAAAATGAGATTTTTTTTCTTTACACTTCAGCCATATTTTTTTTAGTTAGTGAGATACAACATTTAATTTTAAAAATGCCATCTTAGGACATTTTAAAAAATCTGAATGGTGACTTTCTCCTGTTTTATTGAACAAGATACGCTTATATTAACAGTGGTGTGGAAAAAATTTCTAGGAAATGCCTCAAAAATCATAGCAAGTAGTATACAGGGAAGGGAAGAGGGAGGGAATGACCCTGTATATGTGACTTTGGTCAGGATAACTAAGTAGCCAATGGAAGGCTAGTGCCTGTCTTCTTTAATGGTTTACAGGAAAATTGTACCATATTAATGAGAGAATCATCTCACTTCAGGCTTAACAAAGATAGTGAAGAAACAATCCTATCACTTGGCAGTCCTGTGCTGTTTAACCTGGCCTGTTTCACTACTTATTATTATAGTTTAAAAGACTAACTCAGCTTTGGACCTCATTTCAGAATCAATAAGATAAATAAGAGTCCCAAGCATAAGTATTGCACGTTTAGTTACCTATGGAAACATTCACAAAATCATCTACTTTTTATTTGACTTGGCCCAAAAACATCCTCACTCAAAAAAAAAAAAACCAAAAAACCACTGACAGAGATTTACCTAAAAAGACAAAACTGATGGGCAGAACATTTCAATAAAATGATGTTGACAAGGGGAATGCTATTTCTAAAATAGTTCCAAAATATATTTCTGCTCAGATACACTGAATGCACATTCTACCCAGGTACAGTGTACTTTTGGAACCTAGTGCAGTCAGCTCTTCATTTTGAAGAATCTCTTTTGGGGTGCAATGACAACCAATAATTCATTGCTTTTGAAAACATTTTTTTCCAATTAGTATATGTTCAGCAAAATACTAAACACAAACTATTGAAAATTATGTAGAAACTAAAATATATCAGTCCCTTTAAACTAAATATATCAGACCCTCTAGGTCTGCATTTTTAAGACCTTTGTAAACATAAGGGAGGCAGCACTGAGTAGCAAATAGAGATCTGATCTTGAAGCAAGAAAGATCCGGGTTCAGGTACCATTTCTGACATACACTGATTGGTTGGGTGACTCTTTCTAAGGGTATTGCTCTAGTCAACCCTCTTAGACCATGCAAGACAAATAAAGTGCTGACTCAAACTGGCAGGGAGAATTTTCTTGCTTGAGAGATCCCTAGACCAAGAAAATACCAGGGTTAGTCACTATCCTTTTGTCTGCAGAAAAAAATACACAGAAACTGTTATATCTCAAAAATTAGGAAAAAAAACTGAAGTCATTCATTGATACTGAAGGGAATGTACCATCCTTTCATACTATTTTAAGAAAAGACAACAAATATTTTCCAAAAGACTACTAAAGCATGCACCAAAAATATTCACCTACTAGAGGAAGATTCCTAAATGTTTCGTACGTATTCCAGCAACTTTGTAAAGTGCTGGTTGTGGTGCAAGTGTAAGGGTTCTGAACTCCATTCACATTGTTCACATGCAGCAAAGGCGGTTTCTAAACACCAAAGGTAAAGAAAAAAAAAAGGGTATTGAAGGAATCGACTTAATCCTCATTGTCAAAGTATTTAATTTAATGTACATAAAAAGGGGCCTAGAAGAAGAGGAGATTCTCTTGTTAAATAATTGTCAATTATTCCCTGAGTAGCATCATGGATTAAATTGAATTGGTTATATCACCAGAATTTGAAAACATTCTTTCTCATTCCCCATGCTCTGAAAATATTGAGTTTAATAAATCCTGCAGCATTTAACTTACAATTACCATGAGTTCCTATCTTGTATAAACATAATCCAAAATATAGAATTTTCATTTATACCTTAACATTCAAAACAGTATATCACTATAATCCTCTTTATAATCCTTACCCTGTTTTATGTGGGATGTGTGTATATGTGTGCATGTTTGTATATATGTGCACATGTGCACACCTGGTTAAGAGACAGTAGAGAAGAACAGATAAAGAAAGCGCCTACCTTGGGGTTGGGGTGATCTGAGTGAAAGTTCTGCCTCTAATAATACACACTAATTTATGGACAAGTCACTTCACTTCTCAATGTCTGGGAGTTCTCTAAATTACAAATGAGAGATAAGTGTGTCATCTGCATTGGTAAAGACAGTTTCCACACCAGGATTTCCCTATACCAATGAAATCACAAGTCTGAGCCAAAGAGAAATTTGTGCAAGCATATGCGTATATATGTTTGTATCTACAATACTATATATATATATATGTGTGTGCACATGCAATTATATGTAGTCTTTTACATGTAATGTTATGATATACATACTTATGTACATGTTTTATAGAAGAGAGTGAAGTAAAAGTAAATCTTCCTCCAAACCCAAACTGAAGAAAGTTGACCTTGTTCACTTATTCACCAGTCTCATGTAGGTTACAAGATGTTTTCTAATGGTAAATGAGGTCGAGAAGTATGTATATTTCATAAGGAAGAAGTCAAAGCAGTTAGCGTTCTGAAACAGTATCTTATAACTGTGAATACATAAATTAGCTGAAGTCTCATCCCAACAGAATGATTAATTATAATTTTAGTTTCTTATTAGATATATGCATTCTTTATTCAAAACAGCTTTTTAATAACTAGAATTCAGTTGGCTTTTATTTACTGTCTTGAAACATTAGGCTGAATTAACTCTGTCAGATTTAGTCATATCAGCTGGAAATGAAGGAACAGTGCCTGATTAAAAGGTCAATCAGACCTTTAAATACATAGAATATTAGTATTGAAGGGCAAAGATGCTATTTTAAAACTCTCTCCTTCTAAAAGGTACGGCCAACTCTTTTTTGAACTAACATTGTAAAAAATAAATCATCATTACTATATTATGTGGAGAATAAGCCACTGGATGCCTTCAAATTATTAACCCATGTTTTTGTGTGTCTTTCAGATAATTTTTAAATCCTGAAACACCCCTCAAAAATTTCATCCTGCCCATCAAATGTGCATTGACCTCTCCCATACTGAATACTGCATTCCTTCTCCTTCCTATATCTATTTTCATCTGCCTCTTTGCATGTTACCATGTTCAAAGAATGCAGGAAAAAAAAATACAGCTTTCCCCGTAAGCTGAAATTTCCCTGAAAGCCACACAAAATGGAAATGGAAAGGAAAGACAGACTATATATTAGTCAATTTTTTTATTAAACCCACTGTCCAATTTTCATCCAGCCTGGACTGATTTCTGTAAAGCCCTGGTATGTGAGCCAGTACATTTTTTATGACCAACATATAGTGTGTCCAATTGTATGGTTCAGATTAGGCTAGGCATAATTTATTGGAATAAATTCTCTAATTTTTCCATCACAACAGGTGACATTATCTTCATTACAGAAATGCCCTTTCAACCAGTTCAATGGCTGAGCACAACAGCAGAGGGGCTTAAGTGCATTGACCATCTATCTGCCTTCTGGTGATTTAAATCCAAGAGTCCCAGCTGGGGAATCGAACTCTTGATGAGATTACACTTAGTTTCCAGATCTCACTTATGCTTGCAGGAAATCATTATCCTGAGTGGCAGGGAAGCCAGATTCCCCTGGAAGTTAAAGGGCAAGGGGAGATAAAGAATAGAATTGGAGTTGACCAGCATTGTTTAAGACAGCCTTCAGTGCTGATACAAGTGCAAATACTGACGAACAGCACCTTTGTTCCCATGAGGCATGTTCAGAAATCTGCAGCCCCAGCTTCTCCTAACAGGTAACATTAAAAGGTATTCTAGAGATCTTAGCCCAACATAAACCTTGTATGAAATGACCTTCAGTCTTAAAAAGTGTTTTCTTTTTCTATGTTGACTAACTTTAACAGGGAAAGGCATTTCTTTCAAAAGGAAAGATAGAATGTTAAAACTATGTTAATTTCATATTTGTTTACCCTTCTTCTTCCTACACCCCCCACTATAGACATGGTTACCAGACCCTTACCAGAAAACTATCTTTTTCTCCCTATCTCCTTACTCGTCAAAGAACACTAGCTAAATTATTTAAAATTAAAATAAACTTTTAAAAAGCATCATTTTAGAAGCCAATGATTAAGCCTCAACTTCCTTTTTTTGTGCACCTGAAAAATGGTCCCACGAAACATAATTTGTGTTCTGTTACAGGTAGCCCTTGAAGCTAATGTATTGATTTAATTGGTTGTATATGTAGCTAAGTATCATTGTAAAACACCCTATCTCTTGGGGAGAGGGGGGAAGATCTAGTTAAAGTTAGTCTCCTAAAGGCTGCAAAATGTGGCAGATATAACTCCCTTTGTGTGAAGATGGAGATAGGACCATACGTAGATAAAGGAATGGTATTACAACACTGATCTTAAAATTTAGTCATTCCTTTCAAGCAAGAATCAATCAGTTCTCATACCACAATAAACTTCAGGAAAATATTGTTTCTAAGGATCCAAAGATTTGGAATTGAAAGGGCATATGATATAGTGGAAAGGACGTTGGATTTGGAGTCAAAAGGAATTGGGTTCAAATCCTGCTTCTATTACCTTGGGAAAGCATCAGTTTTCCCATCAGTAAAATAATGGTGTTGGACTAGCTGGCCTTTAAAGTCTTGTCTAGGTTTAAATCCATTATCTAACAGTAGACCTGGTCCTATGACCTAGTACATTCAACAAAAGGGACCCATGTCTTAGTCAAAGGAATTGACTTATCTGACTCTAGCTGTGTGACCTTGCCCAAGTTAGGCACTCAGAACCTTAGAATCATGTGCTCCTCTCAGATTTGTTATGAGTATAGTGCTTTGTGAAGCTAAAAGCATTACAGAAATATATTTTTATGTCCATCATTACTGTCAAAGGTCACACAGCCAGTTAGTAGTAAAGAATTATTTTGAAATGAACTAAAGTACCCCATTGGGCAATCATGATTTCACTAGAAAGTTATATGAGTAAATGATAGCTATAAGTAAAATAACCACAACCTATTGTCCTTTATCTTTGATAATATTATAATAGAAGGAATTTATATAGTGTTTTAAGGTTAGTAAAGCATTCTGTAACAAGATTATTTCATCTGATGCTCAATGAAATCCTCCAAGGCTTTCCCATTGTACAGGTGAGGGAATACTAGCTAAGAGAATTTGTGTCCTACCCATAGACACACAGCTAGGATCAGTGGCAAGATTTGAACCAAGATTTCTAGTAACTTTAGGTCTGGGCCTCTTCACAAAACATTAGGTTGTCTTGATTGTAGTCATTCATATAGTCCAAATGCTTTGTGCTTATTTACCTGTCTTCCTACAAAGGAAAATAGAGCTTTTGTATGCTCAGGTTTAATAGAGGAAGCTATAATCCAATCCTAAAGAATACTGAAATGTAATTATTAAATATCATGCAGAGTAATATCAGTTTACTTATAAGTATGGAAAATAATTAAATATCTACATTTTGTCTATAATCATGGAGGAATATATATACAATGTAGAAACTGAGGCACAAATCTACTACCAATATTGAATGCTGAAACACTTTGTATTATGAAGCCAAGTGAGTATTAGACAAAGCTAAAGAAAGCAAACAGGAAAATATGTAAAGTTTTCTCAAAATGTTCTGCTGTGCCCTAAATAACTGCAAAAACAATTAAAAGAAACAAACAGAATAGAATAGAATATAAACTCATTGAGGGCAAGTAATGTTTTCTTTCCCTTCTTTCTTTCTTTTTTGTATTCCTAGTGCTTTGCCCTTAGAAGGTGCTTTTGTTCATTTAATGGAGTCTGCTGATACCTGCAGTAAAATCATCATAAAATATAGAAACACATCTACATGAAGACGTAGAGAAAACTAGTGCTCAGAAGCATTGTATGCCTGTAATAAAAGTCAGCTATAAGTAACCCTGCAAAATAGGAAATAGTGGTGCCCAAACTAACAATATAATGGTATTTACTGTGTTAAGAGTTAGCAGCCCTTAACTTAACACATTCAATATGTGAATTAACAAAGATATAAGTAAATATGAAAGTACTCTGTTGTGACTTTCTAAGTTACAACTAAATCCCTTTTGGGTTTTTTTCTTGTAATATATCTATCTCTAATACATGTTCATATACATTAGATACATTTGTCTCATAGCATTTTTGGTTTACACAGACATCTTTGTTTTGGCCATTAAAATATTTAAATTGGATATAACTGTTACTATAGTTATAAAAGGAAATGAAAATCCCTTACCTGGAACAAAGTCTAAATTTTTGGAAATGAAAATGAAAGAAAAATAAATAAATCAAACATGTTTTACTTAATACTTGGTTATAAGTAATATGCCAAATTTCCTGTTTCTGGGTGACTCAAACTTTTAACCTGACTAATGAGAGAAAACCAGAAGTAAGAATTTTTAATTAATAGACAATCACTGGATGTTATTGCTGCTTCACCATACTCCCTAGGCACTGTCCCTATCACCTCCATCCTTACCTCTACTACTTTGTGAATCAGCAGTTGGGAGTGGGGATGGGGCAGGGAAGTGGGAAAACACATATGAACTCTCTGCAAAGGGTAGATGATTTTTATTCTTTTATTATGTGATAAAGGTGCTAAGCCAAAGAAAGCCATTATAATAGTGATGGAAACTGGGGCAGCAGATGATAAAGGGGGAGAGGATGAGGATGTGAAATCAACCACTTCATACCACACCTGTTCTTACTCTGGAAAAGAGGCTAAGCCATGAAAGTTCACTTTGAACAATGGAAATTACTTTTTTCTTGAGCTTTTTAACTATTTGATTGAGGTAGATTTTTTTTTTGTAAGGAGAAGGGGATGTTCAGTTATCTTTCATCGAATTTTGTCAAAACCATCCAGGAAAAAAACATATGAACTCTAAGTCCATCAAGCAAGTAAAAGCTGTTTTGTGGCATTATAAACATCCTAGGTAGTAATAAAAAAACTTCTTAAGCCTAGGTAAATAAATTACAATTTGCCAGCATTCACACACACACACACAGTATGTATAGTGGCAAGTTGTAATCTATGTATATATGTACATGTATGTGTATATACATATGTGTGTATGTGTATGATTTATATCCAAATTGGGAAAAAGGAATACTGACTTTTAAAAGGGAGAATGAATACCTCAAATTTTTTTTTAATAAGATTTCCTACAATTGTTTAACTACACCTAGTAGTGACAATATGTCACAATCATTTTTTAAAATTGAAATAAACTGTTCTTTCATAAGGAAACTGAGATAAAATAATAGCTAAAAGCCCAATATCACCCTGTCAAGGATGGTTGTAATATTTACATTTTTATATGCACATTTCCCCTATGTCTTTTGTTTGTCTGATCCAATAATTCTGTCTCTTCTCAAAGTCATTACAGTAATTCCTGATGAGTACAGCAATACTACTCGGTGAGGACAGAGCCAATCAGCTCCTGAAAAGCGACCAATTGACTATGTTTGTAGGGCATTCTTTTTCATTTGTGGTGGTGGGTTTGAAAACTGCTATTGAACTTTCCCCATTCTTTTTTTTTTTTAATGAAAAGAGGAACAAACATTCACATTTAATGAATGGTAAAGGCACTTACTGATAGAGGAAAAGGTTAACCTGACCAGTGGGTCAAAGATAGGGGAATCTGTGAATCAAATTCAGAGAAAAATAAAGTGATTGAACCTAAGTGAGGGGGTAAATCTATATTCTTTCACTGGAGAGCAAATACGCTGTAGTGGATAGAGACCTGGATCAAGCTCTGCCCCTGACTCATACGGGCTTTATGAATGTGAGCAAGTCATGTGCCCTCTCTTTGCCTTTTGGCAACTCTCTGAGGCTCAAAGTTGCAAAAAAAAAAAAAAAAAAAAAAAAAAAAAGAACCACCCTGAATTCCTAGAAGCAGTAATCTTACCAGGAGGTCTTGATTGAAATCATAGGTCCAATTCCTAACCCCAAGTACTACAAACAATAGCAAAAAACAAATTGGTGTGTCCTACTTGGTACAGTGAAGAGTCCTGGTCTAGGAAAGATTTAGGAGACCTGGGTTTGAATCCAGATCATGCTAATAATTAGCAGTCATTAAACCTCTTTGAGCCTCAGTTCATTCATCTGTAACAGAAAAATCAAAGCACCTCACAGGATTGTTGTGAGGAAAAGTACTTGGGAGCCTTAAAATACTATAAAAAGTTTCATTGTCATCATGTAGAATTTTGCAAACAGCCACCCAATGGAATTTAATTGTGAATGTTTCTTACAACTTTGGGACATTGCTAAGAAAGCCATAGCCTGAAGAAGCTGAAACTATTTATTTTCTATTTATCACCAAGGAGAATTAAAAAAGAATTCATTATGAGCAATTTATCTAATTGGACACCATTAAGAATATAAGATATCTATCTGAAAGCTATAGTTCTGAGTAGTCTATGCAGCTTTTAAAATATATTTTTTCCCAATTACTGCCCAATCCCTCATATCTGGTTTTCCATTTAAGTTCCTTGAAAGCAAGGGTTGTTTTTACCTTTCTTTGTATCCCTAAGGCTTAGCACAATGCCTGGCACATAATAGGTGCTTAATAAATGCTTGTTGATTTGATCATAATTGTCATATTATCTTAACTAATACTTAATTTAACATTTTAAAATTTCAAAACGCTTTACCGATGTAACCTATTTTAATAGTAATCCTATGAGTTAGGTATTTTTTTTTACAAATAAGGAAACTAAGGCTCATAGAGATTGAGTAACTTGTCCATGGCTAGTGCACTTCAACCACTGTATAATGCTGACTTTCAACTTGAAAGAGTTCTATTATTTTTCCAAACTATCTCTACTAACACAGGAGGGGGAAGAAAACAACCGAGTTTTGTGACAATTAGAGTTACTTAGGTCATTTCCCTCTATTAGGCTAATTATAAAATAATTCTTTCAAAAATTAAATAGGACATTTTTCTACATGAAGTTATTCTTATTTTTGTTAATCATTAAAGAAAAACATGTTACTATTACAATCTCTCTCCTGTTTTATATGATATCTTTGGTCAGTCCAAGTCTTCAAGGCCTTATCTATAGGAATGTTTTAAAAAACATCACCTACCTTTCCAAAATGTTCATATGTACTGGTACTGAGAAAACAAAATGAAATTCATGATTTTGTTATATCAAGAGCCATATACATATCATTGGAACTTTCTTTTTTCATAAAATCAGAGGAGGTGCCTTTGAAATCATCTAGTCCTATCCCCGATTAAAGTTTTAAAAACTAAGTCCCAAAGAGGGGAAAGGACTTAGCCAAGGTCATACAAGTAGTGAGTCACCATCAGGATTTCAATTTTAATTTTTTTTTTCCTCTGCAGCATGTAGGACACACTGGCTAATATTACAGTTTATCAGGGCAATATTTTGTTTGTTTTCCTGTATTTCTCTTGGCCAATTAAAAATGTTGCTAAGGTTTCTGAAATATTGGCAATTCGATCACCTCTACCAAGATACACATTATCATTACCTTGGAATGGAAATTCCTTCCCACACCATCTTTTCTACAGAACTTCATTTTAATCCTGAGAATCAACTTTCTTGAAAAAGCAGCATATTCATTTCTGTGCTAATTCTATCTATCCACACACGTACATACATATGTGCATTCATGTGTGTACACACCCACATATATATATACACATACACACACACATATGCATATATATTTACAAGATAAGTATATAGTTGATTTTTTTTTATCAAGGTTATCAGCAATGACCAAAGCTTCCTTGTCATTTCTAATTTGGACCAGATTCAAGATGGTGACCTTGAGACAACATGTGTTAACATATTTCTTTCTGTATTTTCTTAAAAACCATGACAACCCTAGCTTATTCTCTCTTTCTTCTATTTCTTATTTCTAATTCCATTAAAGCCAGTGCTGTCACTTGCTCCAGAGTGAATACCTCTACCTAATTCTACACTATTCTCTCTCTCTCTGTGTCTCTCTGTCTCTGTCTGACTCTGTCTCTCTGTCTGTCTCTCTGCCTCCCTCTCTATCTCTGTCTGTCACTGTCTGTCTGTCTGTCTCTCTCTCTCTCTCTTGCTCTCGATCTCTCCCTCCTTTCCTCCCTCTCTCTCCTTCTCTCTCTCCCTCTTTCCATATTTTCAATGGATTGTTACTTTTAAAACACTCCTATTCTTTATCCTTCCATATTAAAATATTACATAGATCAAAACAATCTTGTTTTCCTTCCCAGATACCAAAACAAGTCTATGTAGTGAATATAGCAAAGAATCAGAGGACTTTTTGAATGAATGTGAAAATTGCCCAAGTCTCCTATTGTTTGAGTGAATGAATTTTAGAATTTCCTTCTCCCTTTGGGATGGAGGGCTAGATATAGGCTGTAAAGATTGAAGTATCATGAAGGAGGAACTCGAGGTATATAAAACAGGAAGCATTGGTTCAATGATACTACAACCCCATCTCTAAAAGTGAGTCTAAAGTACCCACCTCACTGAATTTCATATAGACATAGTGCCTTCACCTTGAAATAAGAATATACCATTACCTTACTACCTTAACTTATTTTCATTTCCTCCCTTTCATATTTTTAAAGAACATTTCGGAATTCAAAAATTGAAGATATGGCCACCTCCTCTGATTTTTTTCTCTCCACCCACATAGAAGATAGCATTCTATCTCTTACTCTTACTTCTTCCATCTCCATCAAAGTCATCACTGACCTCATTTAACCCATAAACAAGAGCATTTCCCCAAGGGACTTCCCATTTCCCAGCCCAGTTATCCTTTTCTTTCCACCAACATCAGATTCACCACCACTAACAATCACAATTTTGTCACAGTGAAATTTATATCATCTTCAAATATTTTAAAATATTCATTTCAACTCTCCTTACCTCAGCATAGATTTCAAGACAGGAGATCTTGACATCAAACTAGCTTGTATCACATTGCAAAATAGTATGCTAACCTTCTTTTCCTTAGCACAGTACCTGGCACATAGTAACTACTTAAGAAATACCTGGAAATTCCACTATTTTCAGCCCTCCTGCAATATAGGTGCTTCTTTTTAAAAAGGTAACAAACACATAAACAATAAAAAATACACACATATGGATATATGTATGTGTGCATGTCTCCTTTTCTTTTCATATACTATTTGCTGTGAGGTTTTTGACACCATCAATCATTCATCTTTTCTGAGTCTTTGAGCAAGTCCTTCAGAACTGTTTTCTCCTAAGTCATCTCTCTTCTTTGTTTCTTTGCTTCTGGAGGGATTTTTCATGTCTACCTAGCTCTATATGAAACATAAGTTTTGATATAGATGACCCCCAAATCAGAACCTTTCACCAATCTTAGACTTACTGAAATCTAGTTACACTTTGGCATCTTTCTATCAAATGCTTCAGAAGCTTGGATAAATACTTATCACCACTATAACCATAACTACCATCATGAGAAGTGGAGAAAAAATTCAGACTCTCACTATAGTTAGGCTATGCACATGCATGCGTGGGGAGGGGTCAGGGGAAGGGAAAAGAAGAGGAAAAGGGAGAGGGAGAGGGAGAAGGAGTTTGCCAGCAGACTATGCTTCCCAATGCCCTGTCCTCAATTACTTTGTATTTACTTTGTATACAAAGTCTATTCACTTCTGTTTGCATGCTATCTCCTCCAATACAATGTAAGTTCCTTGAGAGAAAGTGATATTTTCATTTTTATCTTTATATCTGCAATACCTAGCAAAGTGCCTGGCACACAGTAGGCATTCAATTAATGCTTGCTGAATTCAATAGAATTTGTGTATATTTGCATGCATCTCCCTAATGCCTCACCCTAGCTTCCCAAACAAGATATACTGATTATAAACCTGTGTCACACTTTCCTTCTCCTTTATCCTATTTCAAAAAATTTCTGAAAATAAGTATAAATTCACTTCCTTCCTGGGCAGAGTTTCTTCTATTTCACCTGCATTCACGGTTTCCTAGTTTGAGCATTGCCATTGCCTCTTTCAAGGTTGCCTTAATCAGCATTTGAAATATTATTTGGCTCACTATAACCACAGTTAACTATGTATTTACTTCCCAGAATATTTCCTAGCACCTTTTGACAAATCCAAAACCGACTCAAAACTACTTTCTTATATCTCAAGAACTTTCCAAGGACTTTCTTCCTTACCTCTCCAACTTTATATCCTCCCTCCTTCTATCCTTCTGGTCTTTCAACTGGCCATGCTATTCTAATCACATTTTAGTTTTGTTTGTTTGTTTGTTTGTTTTTAGAAAAAGTAACACAATCTATCTCTCTAGAATACATTTGAGGCAGACTTTGTCTATCTAGCAGCACTTTCCTCTCATAACATCTAAACTACTTCTCCTCAAAAACTTTTCCTTAAAATCTTTTAATTCTCATTACACATAATATTAGCTATTTCTGCATACATAACAGAGATGGAGGATAACATTTTGCAGATTATACAATAAATAGCAAGAAAAAATGAATGCACTTCTTCAAGAATTTAAAAAACAGAAACAGAGATTATCTGGATTGATTGTCCCCATTAATTGAATTCAGATAATAGCTCCATGTCTTAACTATGACTTGCTAGTATTGTTGAAAACAAATCAGAATTTAACTCTTTCCAAGTGAATCCACATCACACCTTGACTAGTAAAATGAATACTAATAACACTATCTAGATAACTTAGGTTAAATAGCAAAAAGGACTCCATCAGCCTTAGTTACCTGAACATCATTAATTATCAGCATAGTTGCTTGCATTTTGATGGTATGGACCTAACAATGAATTCCAAAATATGTCATAAAATTATGAAGAAAACTGAGGTTTTGAGAAACTTTCAGTGTTTCATGATATAAGTATGAACGAGCCTTAATATAAGCAAAAGGAAAAAAAAGGCTTTAATTTTGATTTTTAAAAGAAATATTTGATGATCACACTGCTTTCTTTTGCATATTGCATAAAAAATAAGATTGGTTAAATATTGAAAAACAAACTCAGAAAACTGCAAAAATGCAGTAGGTTTAATGCCTACCTGGCTATAGATTTTTATAGTTTTAAAATAAATTAAGAGGAAGCCTAGGAGTTCCACAGAGGAGAAAATATTTCCCATAATGTTTGAGAATAGAAGTTAACAAGCCTGCTGGGATCTTTTTAGCCCCTGCAGAGCTAAGGCTTCAACATTATTAAATGGCTGTCGCATCTGAAGTATGGTGCACATAACTCAATAAACAACAGAAAACATATGATGCTGAAAGGGGGGAGGCTTTAGATTACCCTGCAGAATAATTCAATTTCAGGACAGGTGTTTGCATGTGATGGAACAAGATATGACTGAGGAATTTAAAAAAAAAAAAGACTGTCTGGAAAAAAAAAAAAGATGCTGCAGCCTGAGTTCACAGTATAATGTCAAATGAAACCATCTATTTCAAGGCAATATTTCTAGACTAAAAAAAATTAAATGTAGTGAAAGGGACAAAAGCATAGATAAATAGGATCCTCAAAACTGTTTATTTTTAGCAAAAAAATGTGGGGGTTTTCTGGGATAAAAATAATAGTGTCCAAATCTACTTTATTTATCTAGTTTAAAAGTCCAATCCTAAATCAAAGACTATCCTAATTCCAAACAAGTGAATAAATATTGTACTATTTTAGAAATTTAAAAGTCATGACTCATATGTTTGTATCACAAATTTAGATATACTTTTTTTAAAAAGTGTTTTTGTTTTCAACCAAGGAAAACTATGAAACATGGGTAACAGTGGAGTGGGAAAACTAAACTTAAAAGAATAGTATGAATTTTTCCAGTGGGTATCTTTATACTCATATCTCAATGTCTCCAAATCAGACTGATTATAAAGATCACAAATGCACAAATATTTATTTTCTCCAAGCAATTCAATAAATTAAGTTGAATTCCTACCCACTCAATAATACAAATTCTCACAGGCTTCCTCCAAAAGGGCAACATGTAGTCAATATGGTTAATACTTTTTTGGTGTATTTGAGTACTATACATTGCCAATCTGGATCATTTAAGGTGACCACTCAGAAGGCTCCATCACCACCCCACCCCACCCTCAAATTGGCTACATATCATTTAAAAAAGAAAGCTATTATATTCAGTATGTAACTAACCCTTCCTGCCCTCCCCCCCCAAAAAAAAACTATAGAAAAAACATTCTCAATATAATAAGAACTAGAATTTTTTTAAAAATCAGGGTAGAGTTTTCCTATGACTGAAACAGTTATCCTTTATACACACTTTTCTGTGGTTTTACAGTTAATTTAAATATTCAATGAAATATTTAAAGCAGATAATTTACAAACTAGTCACACTTTGCTAATCTCTGTGCCTGTCCATCACAATGTTCTTAATTATGTTTGTAATTCATTCATTCAGGAACATGAAAGACAAAAACTGGGAGGAGGGGGAGAAGAGTAGCAAAACTTCAATATTCTACTTACTGCTTCTTTAAAATAGTTGAAATGTAAACTGCTGCTATCCTACCATGAAGCCTCCTTTCTTAATCTAAAGCAACAAATAATTTTAATCTGATCAATTCCACGTGTTACTTTTGTTAAATTGCTTGATATGTTAGCATTATTTTTAGCATAATTTGCAAATGGTTGATTGTTTATATTTTACCATTCCTGACTGACTTTTTTTAAAGTTTCCCTAACATTTAAAATGGGATGAATTTGTGTATATTCCTAATTTAGGAAGTATTCAAAATACTTAGTTTCTTTTTTAAAAATCATGTAATATTTTACAAGCTATTCCAAAAATATTAATGAATTTTAAACCTTAATAGCTGCACTAAGATGTTTGAGACACCCTGTAACGGGTTTGAATCTTGTGGGAACCTGCCTATTGGTGGTTGCTTTTAGAATTAACTAAATATATTTTGTTCAAAATTTTTAAATTTTTTAATTAAACCTAAATATTTGATTGCAGTATGACACACCTCTCCTTTAACCTCCAATTTAGAAACACATTCTCAAATGAAGACTTTAGGACATGAAACACCAAAATACTGACCTGTATCATGGTTCAGATTAAAACGTGAAATATTTCTAGTTAATGTAAAAAAGCTTAAAAGTGAAAAAAAAACCCAAACATGTGAAAAGATTATTTAATTACAGAGATGTTACATTTCTGTGACCATATCTTGACAAGTTTGTGGTTTTCATCAATATAATCTATAACTTTGGCTTGAAACTACAAAGAGAGACTTGGCCCAGACCTAGGAGCCTAGTAGGTCTTTAACAAATTTTGTTGCCTATTTGCTGCTGTTTTTAGGACTTAATAAAATATTTACTGAACCCAGCAACAATCAAAGTAAACAAACAAAACCCTGCAAAAGTCAGAAATATGTTTATGACTATAATTGACAGGGCCTGAGTCCCTGAGATGCTGGTTCTTTCTTGAAAAGATAGCATAGTCTCCATATTTGATAGAGAGCTCAGAAAACTGAATAAGAATGTCCTTTTACCTGATTTTTTTCCATTTCTTTCCAACCAGTTCATTACAACTAGCCTTTCTATCCCCTTTCAATATTCTAGTTCTCCCTACAATTTAATGACATTGTGGTATGTAACTTTCAACAAGGAAAGCAAAGGGGAGGAAGGGGGCACAAAAACCTCTAGAGGAGCTACTTACTAATGTAGTTCCATAAATCAACTAATGAGAGAGAAACCAGATCTGTGTGGTCTCTAATGCTATCCCACAGAGATTAATCATGTCACCTGAACAATGTTTAGGGACTTAGGGGTTGGGGTTGCCCATGGGATAGCGTTATTCTTTGGGCCATATAAGTTGAGATCATGTCTAAATAGTAACATGAGTATTAGAAGTGTGATGGCTGAACATAAAAACTCTATCTTCATAAAGTAGTTTAAAAAAATTATGATAAACCAATTAAAATAAGTTCCTCTAGATAAATTAATAATAATTGTAAAGTACCCAGGATCTTAAAACTGATCAACTAGGTTACAAGTTTTAGAAAAATGTTACCTAATAGGAGGGGAATACAGAATTGTCCCTAATTACTTTGAATAAATAAAGTCTACATTTGGTAAACTAATCATTAGATAAATAAAAAAAAGTATGTATGCAAATATGCAGTGAATAGTTGCATAGGAAACTATTTTATTATTTTATATACATTATATATAGAAAATCATAATTAATTTTATTAAAAGAATTTATAGGATATTGGTATGCTTTTAAGGTGAACCTAATAAGGAAAATAATGGAAAAGATGAAAGCAATGTTAAAAGGAATACTGGAAGGGAAGCATTTCATTAAAAATGTAAGGGCAGGAATCTGAAAACATTAATGTGAATCGGTCTTAAGTTCCACTTACTAACCTTGGAATCTGATTATTTCTTTAATACACCAAGACAAGAATAAGTGAACAAGAAAAAAGTAATTGAAGGAATGAAGAGCTAGAGATTCATCTAATAAGATAGCCCAACCTGCTTGGCCTCTACCAAGTTTGATCTGCACTCTCAATTTGAAGCCAATCATTGCATCTGATGCTAAGCTTAGACCAGGAAGTCTCACAAAAAGTCCATGATGGAATTTGACATCTCTACTCTTAGTAAAATGTCTAACCAATCTATAAGGCACCACCTAAGAAGATGATGAATTATGGGGACCCTGAAACAAACTTGAAAGGCCACATAGTTCAGCAGGGTGACTTTGCATCCACCTGCCCCATTCTTGTTGCTTTGGTTTAGTCATGTAAACCCTATCACTCTGACATGTTTCCAGTTGGTTTCCTTACAACCATAACAGTGTTGCTACACATATGCTTTAGGCAATCATGTTGTCATTCCTTAGGGTTTTTTTTTCCCTTTTAAAAAACTGACTAAATAGTAACCAAGCCAATTTAGGAAACTCTTCCTCTCCTTCTACCAAATAACATTCTTTTAAAGATATGATCTGTGGTCCATAGGACATTCTCCAAAGAGACATGACTTGCAGTCAAGGGAACCTCTAGAAGCTAGAAAATCTATCTTCAAACCATGGTTAAGGAGAAGAGAAGGAAGCAAGTGGTTATAAAAATGCACATGGCTAACAAAACTATGGTTTTTACTGGTCACAATGATTAAATAATTTTAACATCAGGTATAACATGCCTCAACAATTTTGAATGCTAATGGAACATCTTAGTCAGACTCAAGAAAATTTTTAAAAAAATGTTCTTAGAAGTAGATATCTGTCCAGAAACAAGGTGATGATAAAGCCCTGGTAATATGTAAGTCAGGCTCCCCCAGAATACCATGCTTATGAAATAAACCAGAGAGCCATCACTGTCTCCCCATCTACTATGTACCCTGTCTTGCAACAGTGTGTTATAGCTTCTGTCTAACTCATTTTCCAGGCTGGCATCACCCAAAGACTGGAATGCTAGTGGCTAACACCACAGAAAGGGGGCAGAGGAGGGAGTCATGTGCCATGTGCTCATTATTAATTGTGATCAACAGGAAATTTCAGTGTTAGCAGTTTTAATTGCCTATAGTTCTTTGAAACTCTTAGTAAAAGTGAACTCATGATAATTGGCTAAAAACAAAAGTCAAGACAATGGACAAAATACTATTTTACCACCTGAGATCTAAAGGAAATGGAATCTAGTGAGCTAAAAATGAAAACTTCCTGGGACATACACTCTCATGGGGGAGGGGAAATTGTTTGATGCATCTGATCATAAGTTATAATGTCAATAAAACATGGAATTTTAGAAAACAAATGTTCTTCAGTTCAAGATTCCAAACTAATTTTTTTTTCATTTGTTTATCTTACTGCTGGTATTTCACAAACTACAAAGATGTTTTTCTTTTTTTGTTTTATTTTTTTAATCCCACCTACAACACTTCCTGGAGAAAACTCCTCCAAAGCAGTGATCATTTAAAAAGGAATATAATAATTGATCACTGATGACAATTGGCAATTGCACATCTCTCACCTACTTTAGGGTTCAGTCAATGACAAAGCAAGCACCTCCAGCTTTATAAGCATTGTGTAGATGCATATCTAACCAGAAGCACTGTAATTTCAATAACATGATTAAATGATTACTTGCTTGTCTTCCTTTGCTAAAAATACCACCATTTTACTTATGGTTTTGTGCCCCCCCCCCAGTTTGTTTTGTTCAGTATGTCACCTGAAATTCTTCCAAACATCTCTTCTTTTATGTTTAACAAATTTGAAAATCTCACTTTACAGCTCTGTGATATTCCATACATCATCCATTTGGAGCACATATAGGTAGAAGACATTGTATTACAGATCAAATATGTATTAATCAAACCTGTGCCTAGCTATTTAGTAGAATTTTAATGCACCGTAAGCAGTGGCACAGAAGCAGTGCCCAAAGGAAACATTTTTCTTAGTATATTTTACCAACCATTCATTTCGGAAACTATACCCAGGCATTCTTTCTGAACAAAATTACCTCCAGCTACCCTAAAATTAACTCATGTATTACTTTACTCTGAGCTTCTTCCCATTAAAAATGCAGGTGTTCAGCTATCTCTGTATTTTTGTCTGTTTCTTAAGAAAACACCAGCTATATGTGTATATTTGAAAATAGCATATAAATCAGAGGAATATTTAGGACATGCTAGGGAAAATAAGTATAAATGGTTGTGTGTATATTTGTATATATGTATACATAAATGTGTATATATATATATATATATATATATATACACACACTTCAGGGAGAATCTTCATGTGCATCCAGGTATTTCTGGTTCAAACATTCATTTCTTGTTACGTTATTTTTCACATCAACACATACCTATGTGCATGAAAATGCTTGTGTTACCATACAGAAATGGTGAAAATAGGTCACCAATGTGTCATTCTGAGCCTACATATAAATGTATAGGATATGATGAGTTCAACCATGTGCAGAGATTTGGGGTTGGGAAGAAAGACCAACACGATGGGGGGAGGGGCTTTAAACCACCAGGGTAAAATTGTGACCGTAATGAATGTGAAACTTCTGACTTTTAGACCAATTACATTTCCCCCCCAGAGACAAAAAAGAAGGGGGGGCCTCCCCCTGTAGAGGGTGGTTCCATCCGAGATGCAAGTCGGGGTAAAGGGGGGGAGACTGTGCCCTCCTCCATTCACCTATAGTATTTTACAACCTGAATGAAGCTTCAGAAAAGGGATAATGCATCTTGAAGTTAGACAAGAAGCCCTGAAGGGGTGAGGGGAGGGGGGTGAGAAGGGACGGGGGGAGGCTGGGAAACAAGAAATCATCTCCTCTGACCTCTAGTGAAGTGCCAGGTTTTTTCTTTAGCTCTTCACATTTCCTAAATTTGCAGATCTGGTGTCCCGTTTTGCGATTCCTGCAACTGCTGCAGACTCCACAGTTGATGAGCCTCTTGCAGGGCACGCAGACCCCACACCTTTTCCTCTTCTTCTTGGCCGGGTTGGTTCCGCCAGCTCCTCCAGAGGAGGAGGAGGAGGAGGAGGAGTGATTCTGCGGGCAGTCTGCCAGATTGGCAATTTGAAACGCACTGTCTGTGACGGCTGCTGAGGCTGCTGCGGGGGAGTGAAGGGCTGTCATGACGATGACCCCTGGAGGTAATGAGATGCCCCCTAAAGCCGGGATAGCGGAAAAAGTCCCCACGCGTTCAGGGAGATTCATTATCTCTGCTTCAGCAGCGCCGCATTTGAGCTTGTTCATGCATTCCCCCGCCAAAGGTCTGCAGTGTTCGGGGGATAAGGTGGAGAGGAAATTAGTATTTGCCATTTGCAACGACGGCTCTGGCGGGCAGCCAGCTTTGCCCAGCCTCTGGGAGTCGTTTCGATGGTGCATGCTGGTCCTGCTGCTGCCGCCGCTGCCCGGGTGGATGGAGGAGGAGGAGGAGGAGGAGGAGGCGGAGGAGGAGGAGGATTTCCTGCCGCCCCCCCCTCCGCCGCCGCCGCCGCCGCCCCCTCCTCCTCCTCCTCCTCCGCCCCCTCCTCCTCCTCCTCCTCCTCCGCCTCCTCCTCCTCCTCCTGCTCCTGCTCCTCCGCCGCCCCCGGCTGCGCCCCCGGCTGCGCCCCCGCCGCCGCCGCCGCTGCCCCAGAGCATGGCGGTGGCGGCGGCGGCGGTGGCCGCGTTGTCGCAGTTCCAGGGGGACATGCCGATGCGGGCGGCGGCGGCGGCGGCGGCGGCGCTGCTGGGGAAGATCGGCGTGGTGATGCGCGCGATCTTGGCCGCCTGCGGGAAGGCGCCCCCGTTGGTCTTGTAGAAGGAGGTGGCAAAGGAGCGGTAGCGCTCCATCTCTGAGTTGTAATCCACAAGGCTGTTGAGGGCGCCCTCGGGCAGGTGGCTCTCCTTGGGCAAGCCCGGGGCCTCCGGGCTCGGCCCCGGCTCCACGCAGACATTGGTGTTCATGGTGCAGGGGGGAAAGAAGGGGTGCAGGGTGGAAGAGGGGGGCGCCTGGTCCGACACCTGGGCGGGAAAGGGGGGGAGGTGGGGAGGAGGGAAGGGGGTGATGGTTGGTGTTGGGGTGGGGGCCTGGTTAGGAGGGAAAGATGGGTCGAGGTTGGAGGGGTGAGGGGGGGAAGACAGATCGTGAACGGTTGCTTTATTCCTCTCTGGGGCACATATCCACAGACGGCGAATTTCCAGGCAGCGTCTTCCTTTGCATTATCCTCCAACTGTTACAACTAAAATAAAGAAAGTCATTCCAACGAGATGCACGAGGAAAAGATTAAAAATAAATAAACCACCACATACATAGACGCGCTCATACATTCACCTGCCAAGTCGTTCGCATGACAATCATAAAGACATGGACATCCCCCCCCCACCCCGCGACATACACACACCTCCACACCTCCCATTCTCTCCCCCACTCGCCCTCCCTCCCAGGTCACCTCACCCCACCCCAGCCCACCCCACCCCAACCTTAGCCACCACCACACCGAAGCTCCACCCCCCCCCATCCTTGTAACACTCCCGAGTAAATGAATTAATAGTCAGGGATGCCTAGGGATAGAAAAAGGAGGAAGGAGGTTACAAATGCCAAGGGAAGAGGACACTCCGAGTACTAAAGACATGCAAATGAGGGGCGGAAAGGGTGATACTACCTATAAGCAGAGGGCATTTAAACATTATGAAATGTGTGAACAAGTGTTGCATGGGCATGCAAATGCTATAAAACTAGAAAAAAACATCCATGGCCTTAAGAAGAAAACAACAGGAAATTAACAAATGAGGTACGGAGAAAGTCTACAATGCTCTAGCGTATAAACTGTAAGCAAACACAATACAACTGAGAGCTAAGCTACAATCTGAACTAAAGAGGCCAGAAAAAAGGGAACTACCAGCTGCCACAGTGTCCTTCTGTGTCTGACGGTCATTAGTTTGAATCCCAGCACAGCTGGCTCTGTTAGGGTCTTAATTCAATGGACCAAGGACAGGTCTCAATTGGACAAGCCATTTGGTGGTGAGGTTGGGTGGAGGGGGGGTTAAGAGGGGTGGTGGTCTACTTCTTTAAAAGAAAAAAAAAAAGAAAGAAAAGGAGACCAGATTAAAAATAATAATAGTAAACCATGCAATTTCATAGGTTTTGATCCAAGAGCCTGCAGCTGCTGTAAGGACTTATATTCCTAGTCATTCCCAATAGGGATTTCTGTCCCTTTCCAAAGACAAGGGGACTGCATGGGACTTTATTTTTTTTTCCCTAATGCAACTCCTGTAGACATTGAAGGACTTTATATACAGATTAAAAGGGGAGGGGAATATTTCAGGTACTGATTACCTGAAGATCAAACCATTAAAAATAATTTTCTATTTTTTTTTCTTTTTTTAAAGGAAAGTTAATGTTAACTGAGTGTTTTTGTCTCTACTTGATGCCCTTATAGGCCATTATTATGCTTTGAGAAGGGGTATTTTAGTTGTTTACTACAGAGGGAAAGAGGTACTTCACAGGGTTTTAAGAAGTAAAACAAAAACACAAAGTACATATTAAACAAAAATATAGTCCTTTGTTTCCAGATTTTTCCAGATTCTTTACCAGAAAATCTGTTTATAGCATCTCCTGAAGCCTAGACATTGGCCAGAAGTGTTTAGTTCTGGTATTAGTAAATGGGGCAGAGTACAGTGTCAGCTTTGAATATTCACAGTTCAAAACGGTTATCAATTATTGTAATTATGTTTATAATTAGATTAATGAACCATTTATGTCTAACCTACCAGTGAAAAAACTTCAAGTTCTACAGATGATGTATACTAAAAAGCAAGGTTTGTGTAAACAAATCCCCATTAGGGTAGAGTAAATCAAGATAAGGCATCTCACCCAGGGCTGGATTAGGAAGTAGCGTGCATCTTTCAATCACTTAGAGTCCCTAAACATCCAGGAACCACCTCTGTATTTTAGCATCAGGGAAAACTGCTCTCTTTAGAGGTCTGCTGTCAATACAAAGGGTGCCCCCCAAAAGCTCCAGGCTAAACGTTCTGGGGAGGAGGGGAAGGAAGGAACATACCAAGAATATGCATAGAGATTCCCTTTCTGCAAATAAAATTGTAACTCTATGTCCATAATAACGGCTATCCAACAAAACTAGTTATACCAACCATGCACTGGAAAGCTACATATTGGGGAAAGGGGAAGAAGAATGTGTCAATATTTCAGTCCTTTAATCTTGATCCAATAAGGAAATCATTTTATGTCCTATTTCCAAGGAAAAAAAGTGGTGTTTCCAAACACAAGCTTTCCTCATCTGCCCCTTCAGACCTCCCCCCTCCCAACTCTTTCTCTCTTAAGGTCTAATGCCATCAGAAATTGTAGAAAATGATGGTGCCTACCATCCAGGTCATTATTGTTTAATCAATGCATCTCTAGAGCATGGGGAAAAAAAAAGGTGTCTAAGCTACAGCTATTGTTTTCTTTTCTTTTAAAAAACAAAACACATAAATAACTACTGCCTAACATAAAGCCCAAATTAGACATCCACACTTCATGATCCTGTTTTAGTTTTAAACAATGTAACTGTACATGCTCAATATTGCATGTCTGGTCTACCAGAGACATAGAGATCAAAGGTCATATTTAACATTCAGGAGGAGGGGCGGGTGCAGATTAATTAATAAATTAATACAGCGGCGCTTTTTATTGCTGGAGTCCAGCATTATTAATCCACTTTTACAATCCCAGCGGACAGCAAACATTTAAAAAAAAAAAGCCAGAGAAAAAGAAAGAACAATCACTTACCAGTCTCTTTTTATTTGGGGAGCCTTAGGATTTGCAGACGCTGCCAGTCTGCCTTTAATTAGTTGCACATCACCCCCTAACACAAAGAAACACAAATCCAGATGTGTCTTGGCAGCTCCCAATTACAACTTTAATACTTGTAAACAAACTGTTAGGGGGAAAAAATAAATAAATATGCGGATCCGCCAAAAAAAAAATACCTGTAAATGGCTTTTTTTTTTTCTTGTTGCAGAGAGAAGGAGGAGGAGATGGTGTTAGTGGCGGGGGGGGAAGGGGGGGGGGGGGGGGGAGAGGAAAGAGAGCAGAGTGTGAGTGTATGTGTGAGAGCGCGGGGCTCTTCTCGGTGCTCTCTCCTCTCCCTGCGCGTTGCTCTCGGTCCGTCTCTAGTCGCTGTGTGCGAGGGAGGGAGGGAACCGGGGAGTCTCTCTCTCTCTCTCTCTCTCTCTC
>NW_020954599.1:9987381-9991944 GCF_900497805.2 Vombatus ursinus
TGGCCCCCCTCCCGCCCCCTCAGCCAGCACACCTCCCCCCTGCTCCTTTCTCTCTCCCTCTCTCTCCCTCTCTCCCCTCCCCCAGCAACCACACACGCACACACACAAACAGAGGGGGGGGGGGCGAGAGGGAGAGAGAGGGAGAGAGAAAGGAGCAGGGGGGAGGTGTGCTGGCTGAGGGGGCGGGAGGGGGGCCAAGTGTGTGGGGGGGTGATTGGCGCTGAGGTGAGGAGGACGCAGGGACGTGGACACCTACTGATGATTGGCTGCAAATTACACCGGGAACAAGAGGCGCACGCGGTCCACCGCTCCTCTTCACAACTCCTCTGCTAAGCAGCGGAGCCACGTTTCCCGGCTCTGCCCGCCTGCCCGCCTGGTTCCCTCTCTGCCTGCGCCCTGGTCCCAGGCGCAGCAAGGCTGGAGATGCACGCACACACACATACATACACACACACACACACACACATACACACACGCAGTTGCATACATACACACATAACACACACAGAACGAGGGCTGCTGATTATTTTCTTTCTTTTGCTCTTCGAAATAATTGTTTGGGAGACATGGAAAGAGGGCGTTTCCACAGCTCCTTCAGTGTGAGGTGTGTGTGTGTGTGTGTGTGTGTGTGTGTGTGTGTGTGTGTGTGTGTGTGTGTAAATAAACTTGTCTGGGTTCTCTGACTAGGTTGAGAAGCAAACCAAGAAGCAGAGTGAAGGTCGTGTTTGTCTAAAGGATGCTTTTTCGTCCTCATCCTACCGTACCTTAATCCCTTCTGAATCATTTGCTTAGGATACCCATTAAGACTCTCTCTGTCTGTTTCTGTCTCTCTGTCTGTCTTTTCTCTCTCCTCTCTTTCCCTCTCTTTTATTCCTCAGAGGCTTAGAGGAAGAAAAAAGCGTCTCCAGTCAAGTGTTTCTGGTTGCACTGAAATTCAGCGCCTTAACACTATTGGAACAGAAACTAAATTGAATCTGTGCTACTTTGCCTCTCTCTCTCTCTCTCTCTCTCTCTCTCTCTCTCTCTCTCTCTCTCTCTCTCTCTCTCTCTCTCTCTCTCTCTCTCTCCCCCCCCCCCTTCTTCAATCGCACCTCTCATCTACTTTCTTTTCTTTTCTCTTTCTCTCTCTTCAATTCCTTTTTCTGTATCTGCTTTGCAGGTGAACCAGGATGGGTTTGATTTTTTTTTCTTTAAATTTCCAAATTGACTTGAAGGGGAACTTTTAAACTTGGATTTTTGTGAATATTGATTCACCGGTGACCAATTCTTGATTAGCATTTCATTTGTTGTATTTCTTGGCATTTTAATGAATGTAATATCATTTTAATGATTAATATTTTTTCTCAGGATTTTGTGGTTCCATCATGATTACAGCTCAGAGTGTAATGCAGTGACAAGAGTACTACTGGATTTGCAGTCAAAGACTTGGGTTCTAGGCAGGGCTTTGCCAGCTTACATCTTTTGCTTTAGTTTTTTTTTTTTTTTATCTGCAAAGTGGGGATGATATGCACCTCACAGAGTAGTTGTGAGGATCAAATGATGTATGCATGTGAAAGCAATTCAGCAACTAAAAAGTGCTATGCAAACATGTCAGTATATTTCAAACAGGCGCTGCTCTATTACACATTGAAATGAAGCATACTGTATTTTTTTTTTAAAGTAGAACCAAAGTAATTGTAGAGCCAATATCATCACTTTAAAATTTGGTGTATTTTGTAAGTTTTTCAAAAGGAAAAAAATAGCTATTTATAAACTATTAAAAAAAGGAAAAGAAAAAAATACTAGTTTAAGATTCTTTCTTTTGCTTCTATGAATTGGAATGCAAATTTGTGTTCTGAGGGCAACTAATTTCAGTGGTAAATAATTATTGCTAAAAAATGACAACTTTTAAAAATGAAATTTTTCAGTTTTAGCATTTGGATCTTGTGTATGTCCGTCTCATTCATATCAAGTTTAATATCAATTAACAAAGGGTAAGAACAAGGACTAAACTGTGATTTCATTAGTATAGGGAACTCCCTGGTGAGGAAACTCCCTCTACCAGAGTAGGGTGACACTTTCTCTGTAATTTATAGTTTTAATGAGTTGACTAGAGCATGTATGTAGAGTGACTTGCTGAGGGCCACACAGCCAGTCTGTTCTGGCTCTGAGCTTGGCTTTATCCACTGCACATACTGTCTCACTTTATATCAATAAATACATTTAAATGGTAGATAGATTTTGGGGGATTATACAGTCCATCATCAGACTAAGGTTTTAACAGAGTGCCTAATGGTCTACAGAGTAAGCTGAACTTTTTTGCAACTTGGTCAGCCTTACCAAGTTTGAATGGACCAGTACAGAACACCTTGACAATTTGATAAGACCTGACACAACTTGTCCTTTACTAGAATTATTCTTTAATGACCCAGCATTCCATTATGACTGCCATACTGGACAGAGCACAGGATTTAGACTTAAAAGACCTGCCTTCAAGTCCTACTTATGTGACCTTGGAAAAATCACTTAACTTCTCTTGATCTCTGTAAAATAAAAATCATCATATAGTTCTGGAATTATGATTTTGAAGACTTCTCAATAAGTACTGTTCTCTATGTCTCATGTTTGCTCCCACCCAAAGGGACTCTGAATACAATGATCTGACTCATTTTTTTATATCTACACTGGGGATGCTCACTTTTCTGCTTCAAATAACCAAGGCTGCCAAAGTATTGAAACCTAAATCAGCTTCATTGTCAGGCATTGAAAGGATAGAGAGAAAATGGTTATAAATAGCATCCCTTACTCTGAGACTTTGGCTCTTTACCCTGCAGTTCAGGTCACATTCCCCACCAACAACTCATGACGACAGGAGATAAAACCCCAGTATCCTGGGCTATCCGAACTTCTGTGGCCAGTTCAAATGAACTGCATTAATTAGGGTCTCAGCTTTGGCCACCGCCCATTTGTCACTCCTGGCTTATCTTCTTTTAAGCCAGTTTTCCCACTTTTGGTACAACCATGGCTATGTACCACCACCATTATCTTTTCTTCAGAAGTTTTCCGCAGTTCCTAGCTTATCTCTCAGGTACTTCCTACAAGTTGTCTAGGAGTTATTGCCTCTGCATACTACTGCTGAAGTGTGTGTGTGTGTGTGTGTGTGTGTCTGTGTTCAGCCATTGCCATTTCTCCCTTCTTCCTCTCAGCAAATCCCAGTTGTTACCTTTTCTTTTTTTTACCCTAAGTTCACAATAATGTGGGGAAGTATTTGAATACCTTTTCTGCCATTGCCTTAATACCTCAGATCCCTTAGTGGGGGGATTCCTTGGGAGAAAAAGTATTAAACCCCAGAGGCCATGTAGTTCAATCTCCCCATTTTAGAGATAAGAAAACTGAGGCCCAGAGAAAATAAGTTACTTTCCCAAAGTCAGGGTTAGAAAGTGACAGACCTGAGATGTGAACCAGTGTCCTCTGACTCTGAATCCACTTTTTTTTTGTTTGTTTGTTTTTTGTTTTGTTTTGTTTTTCCCTCAGTCCCAAATAAGAGCCATTTAAATTTCCTGGCAAGTTTGAAGACATTTCAAGTCAACTTTTTAGTCCAATATTTCTAAGTGAAATCAAACAAATGTATAGAATGACATAAAATGTACACATAAAATATTTTAGTGTTTTAGCATTACAAAATATATTTGTTCTTAAGTCTGTGATCTTTATCACCATATAACTAAATATTTTGTTGTGCAGAGTGAATATCATCCCATGCCATGCACTTGATGATTGACAGTAGCATTTTTAAATATGGAGTAAAATTTGAGACCACACTTTGTGTTTCCAGATGCCAGGAGTTTACTGAAGGTAATATTATAACTTCTTGATTGACATTGCAACATGATGTATCAAGGGGGAGAATTTCTCCCCTAACTCACAGGTCCTATAATCAAAAGGGATTTGACCAGTAGAGCAAAGGCAATAGAGGAGAAGCTTACTATTGAATGAAATTCATCCTTAATCTCTTCTCCTGGAAGTCATGGCCTGGATGGATGGAGAGGATTTCAAGTAGGAGAGTGAAGAGGAAGAGAAGAGATAAAGGGGGAAGGGGATGGCCAGACTCCGTGGCTTTGGTTTTCAGTCACCTGAATAACCATTATTCATCTAGATTCATAGAAGAGATTTAGAAGTATAAGGTAGACCTTGGAGACCATCTACTCCAACTCCCACATTTTACATATTTAGAAACTGAGGCTAATGAGAAATGATCCATTAACAGTCATTCACATAATAAATAGGAGTGTCAGCATCTGAACTTAGCTCCTCTGGATACAAATCCAGCACTCCACTCTACCATACTACCTCTACACTGTTTCAAACTGAGGCTATGTATACAGTGGAATTAAGTGATGGGTTTCAAGGTAGAGAATGGGTTTGAGGCTTGGCTCTGCCATTTACAATCTGTGTAACACTGAGCAAGTCATTTCACCACTGGCCTTGCCTTAGTTTCTGACCTCATTTCATTTCTCTATCCTCTATCTATCTATCTATCTATCTATCTATCTATCTATCTATCTATCTATCTATCTATCTATC
>NW_020954599.1:9991954-10015993 GCF_900497805.2 Vombatus ursinus
ATCTATCTATCTATCTATCTATCTATCTATCTATCTATCTATCTATCCTATTCTATCCTATTCCTTATCTATAAAATAAGGTTGTGGCATGCTAATGGATTCTGGGATGTTTTCTATCTCTTAATCTTTGAAACTATAAAATGGAAAAAAATAGACCTCACATAGGTTCAAATTTGCATTCCAGTCAATGAATTCTTATCTATTGAGTGTCCATACTGCAGAGTGCCTACACTTAACTTGTTTTCTGCTCTCAAAGATTTTACAATCTAACTGGGATTTTAAGTCAGAAGATCTGAGTTTGAATCCTGTCTTTGATATTTATTACTTGCATTAGCTTGAGCAAATGATTTGATTTCCCTAAGCAAGTTATTTAACCTCAGTTTCCTCATGGAAAATATGATGGTTGGATAAAATAACCTGTAAAGTCCTTTCCATTTTATCAAGCCAGAAAGTCTAGTGTGAAGGATTCAGAGACCCTGAAGATCTGAATTTAAATTTCCATTCCCATACTTACATGTATATGCACAATGCACACACGTGTGTGTGTGTGTGTGTGTGTGTGTGTGTGTGTGTGTAGTCATACTTGTATGACCATGGACCAATCACTGAATGTCTCAGACTTCATGTATTCTTTCATAATATGGGGATAAAAATTGTGAGTTGTTGTGAGTGTGTATTACTGTTCAGGGAGTAAGCAAGGGGATATATGTGGTCTAACAGCAGGCAGAAATTTAAGAATCCAAAAATGTGAGGCATGTCTAAATTTAATGAAGAATCCAAAACAATACACCATACTCAGTGACCTTTGGGTGCTTGGGTGTTTTTATGTTCATACAGGATGCCAGCTTTCCTTTTCCAGCTTCCCCGAATGTGTTTCTGCCCTAAAGAACAGAGTCCTCAACAGACAGATAAGTTGAGAGAATGTGGCTGAATCAAGAGACCTCTGGGGGAAAAAAATACTAGAGTGATTTGCCATTTTCTCCTCCAGCTCATTTTACAGATGAGAAAACTGAGGCAAATAGGGTTAGTGGTTTTCCCAGGATCACACAACTACTAAGTGTCTAAGGCTGAATTTGAACTCATAAAGATGAGTCTTCCTGACTTCAGGCCCCAAGCTCTATCCACTGGGCCACCTAGTTGCCCCACAATAAGTAACATATGATTCAACAATGTAACATAACAGAAAGAAAAAAAATACAACTAATAGGATCTGGGCTGCACAAGAAAAGGCGCATTTTCAAGTATTAAAGAGTAATAATAAAGGGGTATGGGCACAAGCCAAGACCTTTGCCCCTTACCCCAAAAGAATTTATGTCCCTTTTGTCTATGGGCCCTAGAAACCCTTGAACTGTCCTTGAATTCTCAGTTTGAATTCTCTTACTTGATCAAGGAAGCCTCTGAAGGCATAATCCCACCAACTGGTCTTTCCTACACTCAATCTCCCAATTCTCTGTTCCAAGCCCTCCATTGTCTTACCTCCCTATGGCCAATTCCCACCCTTTATCCTGTATAGGCTCCATTCTCCCTTGGCCATAGATCCCTCCCACAGTCTTTCTGTATATAATGTCCATCTTGTCTCCATTAAGTTGCTCAGATTCTTACAATCTAGCCAATAGCTCACAGATGGTCAGACTCCTTAAGAGTCTGGCTAATATGATGGATGTTCTAATAAACCTTGTCTTTGACTAAAAGAAGGCTTGGGTCAAATTCTTTCGGGCAGGACCCATGTGTTGTGATTTGGGGTCCCAGCACCCCTAAACCTCTAGACCTCACAAATACTAGTCAGACTACATCAGGAGTATTGTGTTTGTGTTTAGGGTGCTACAGTTTAGGAAAAACGTTGTTTACTGGGATAATGTCTAGTGTGAGGCAAATAGAAAGATGATCTTGAGTTCATGCTATGTGTGGATTAACTAAAGAACCTGGGAATGGGTTACTTTAAAAGTCAGTTGGTTTACTTTCCCTGGAGTCATCAAACACTAAAGAACTAACCATCTGGCTTTTGCTAAATGACTAGTTGCTGGATTTGTTTTAGTAGGGTTTCTTTTTGAGATATTGTAGTTACTGAATTAAGTGGCTAATGCAGTCCTTTTCAGCTCAAAAACTCTGTGATTCTATGGCTGTAACTATCAATTGATGATATAAATAATAGACAGTACCTATCTTGTGTTTCCTGAATGGGAGTGGTTACTGTCCTTTGAGTTAATCAGGAGAGATTTCGCATAGGATGGCAGACTTCATTTGAACCTTAAAGGATACACACACAGAATTCTAATTGGTGTAGGAGAGGTATGATTCATTTTATTGGGGTTGTGTGGTAATGGTGAATTGAGTGGAATTTTGGAGGAGGAAATATACAAGGAACTTTCAAAGGATAGTGAGGAGAATGAGTGAATTATATAAAGTGACTTAATTCCTCGATAAGCCTTTTGAATTTTGCCTTAGGCTTCCAGTCTTATTGCTGACTTAACTTTTTCACTTAACCTTGACCTGTCCCCAAATTGACCTATTGGCATTACTTACTCCTGATTATAAGGACCCACCTTCTTCCCTGGGTCTCCAGGCCCTGTTTTCTAATTGGACTCTTGACATGTTGCTGTGGCATGCAGGCACACCCTTGCTTCTGGCCCCAGATCCTGTCTGACTAAATCAATGCAGTATTGATCTTATCATTATTCCTCCCCAAGGGCAAGCTTGTTACTCTGACTTCCCTGGTCCCTTCTCCAGAGAGGAGTGCAGGCAGTTACTACAGTTTTGACTCGTAAATTCTTTGGAGCCATAGCTGAATCCTTGACCTGAAACCTACTTATGCCAACACAGCTATGTCTCATCCTTGTTCTGTCCCAGTACCACCTCTATGTACCCAGTGCCCAGAACTCCCAGGAGACCAAAGGCAATGAACAAAATTAAAGCAAATTTGGATGTATGCATTGCATGGATACATACATGTATATGTGTATAATACATAATATATGGTGTGCGTAATGTGTGTGTAAACATATATGTATGTGTGTATATTTGTATAGGAAGTATCCATTTTATGTGTACAGCTAGGTTCCAATTAGCGCCAATAATGAACCCCATGAAGTTTATGCATGTATTTAAAATTGCATTATTTGAAGTTATAATTATGAAAAATATAATAATTAGTTCCATCTTGATGGAAATATGCAGCATGAATTAAAAAATTTGACCACTTCCAATACTAATCAAGATTTTATTGTACGTAACTTTCAAATGGATTGTATTTAATATAGCGAAATTTCCATCTCATAAATTTAAATATTCTGAGGATTTATTTTTGATGGTTTAACAACTATTATGTAGAAGAAATTATTTTCTAAAACCAAGTTTCCTTGCTGCTGTGTTATTTACTTTACTTCTAAGTAAATATCCATACATCATCACAACCTTGCTAGCTTTCCTACACAAAGGTTACTCCAGTGACCTGTCCTTAGTAAGGTATGTTTTAAGTTATTTTTTTTCCCTCAAAGGTCTTTGATTTACTTTGATCCATCGACATTCCCTCAACTTATCTGTCTATTGGGGACTCTGTTCTTTAGGGCAGAAACACATTCGGGAAAACTGGAAAGGGAAAGCTGGCATCCTATGTCTGAACATAAAAACACTCAAGCATCCAAAGGCCACTGAGTATGGTGTATTGTTTTGGATACTTCATTTATTTTAGATGTGCCTCACCTATCTGGATTCTTAAATTTCTGCCTGCTGTTAAACCACATATATCCCCTTGCTTACTCCCTGAACAGTAATACACATTCACAACAACTCACAATTTTTATCCCCATATTATGAAAGAATAAATGGAGTCTGAGAGATTCAGTGATTGGTCCATGGTCATACAAGTATGACTGTGTGTGTGTGTGTGTGTGTATGTGTGTGTGTGTGTGTGTGTTTGTGTGTACGTATATACTTGTAAGCACGGGAATGTAAATTTAAATTTAGATCTTCAGGGTCTCTGAATCCCTTACACTATGCTTTCTGGCTTGATAAAATGGAAAGGACTTACAGGTCATTTTAACCAACCATCATATTTTCCATGAGAAAACTGAAGTTAAATAACTTGCCTAGGGAAATCAAGTCATTTGCTCAAGCTAATGCAAGTAATAAATATCAAAGACAGGATTCAAACCTAGGTCTTCTGACTTAAAATCCAGTATTCTTTCTCCCATATCTCACTTTCCTTTATACAGATCTTCTGCTTATCACTCCTTATCTGTAAGCCCATATTTCACCACATATTGTCACATCTTATTTTTTCGGTCCAAAAATTGGTCTGTAACCTTTCATCATGTAACCATCACATGGTATAATTCTGTTCATCCCATCACTTAAAAAATAAACAGAGTGGGGTAGTTAGGTGGCGCAGTGGATAGAGCACTGGCCCTGAAGTCAGGAGGACTTGAGTTCAAATCCGGCCTCAGGTCAAACACTTGACACTTACTATCTGTGTGACCCTGGGCAAGTCACTTAACCCCAATTTCCTAAAAACTAAAGAAAAAAAAAAAGCAAACAGAGCAGCAATGTATTCACCAGTGGAGTATGGATGTGAATTTATCTTTCTTACATTGTGAGCCTTGAGCCTAGAATTCTCAGTGCATGCACACTGTCAGTATTCAATTTTAACACATATTCATAAGTATTTCATGCATGTTATTCTTGTATAAAAGATAATTTAGTAATAAAATCATTTTTAAGTAATACCAGCACAATTTTTTAAAATGTCACATAATGGTCACACCCCACCTTTTTTTTTCTTCAAAAAATGGCATAAAATCTATGATGATTATTCAGTGAAATATGGAAGCTAGCTCCTGGCAACTTCTCCAGCCCTCCTGGTTCCTACTAGACCTGACCTTTCCCAGTTCCTTGAATCACAAAGTCTCAACCTGTCCTGGTGGTATTGCTATCCCTAGCCCATAGTAGGCCCCATTGTTAACCCTTCCATTAAATGAGACAGGGACAATTTGGCACAATCCCTTGTATAATCAATAATATGATATGGCTGGACAGTGTCAATGGAATAGCCTGTGGTTATAGAACAGAATAAAACTAACTGGTCCGAATGGTTGATCTCATTACTTCAGACTTATTAAGAATATTTTGTAACTAATCTAACCCAGCTGTATGTATGTGTGTGTGTGTGTGTGTGTGTATGCCGTATATTGATGATCCTACAGTGTCAAAGGCATAATTTGCCCCTCCACACAGTTTCCCTACATTTATGTGCCTCTATTCCTTTTTTTTTTTTCCTTTTGGTGAGGCAATCGGGGGTAAGTGACTTGCCCGGGTCACACATTTAGTAAATGTCAAGTGTCTGAGACCAGATTTGAACTCAGGTCCTCCTGACTTCAGGGCTGGTGCTCTATTTACTGTGCCACCTAGCTACCCCTCTGTGTCTCCATTCTTTCCACTAATGTATATGTATATGTATTTGTAGGAGAATGTGCCCCTGGATTTGGAAAAAAATATTTTATTTGCAGCTTTTCCTACTATTCATTTGATGTCTTTTCTCTAAGCTGTGTCCTCCAGCTGATTAGGAAAATTAAATATGTCAATAGGGGCTCCTGAGCTATGGTTTGTGGTAAATATGGACCCACAGAAATCTTTAAGCTTTAGGTTACCATGTTTAGGCAACTGAGCTGAGTATTTACTTTTCTTTTTGCTTCCTCTCCCCCTTCTCCCCTCCCCCCACTATGGAAAGACAAGTCATTTTCTGTAGCAGATGTAAACACTTTTCAGGCCCAGATTTCGATTTAAACCAAGTTAATATGAAGTAGAAAGTCCAAGTTTAAAGTTTATTTCTAGATCTCTATTTTATAACTTTATTATGTTTTCTGCTTAATTTTCTTTATGAATGGATATGACCTGTTCTCTTTGAACATCTATATATTCAAAAAATGAATGTATGATCTTATTGATGCAATCTTTCCTCCAAGGATGCAAATCAGAAGCCATCCAGACTTGTTCATCCCATGGCAATCTTGTCTGTGTTCTCATAGACAGACCACAGGATTTCCACCCAACAATATTGCTGGCAATCTTCCTTGATGTCTCATATTATAAAGCAAAAAGTAGAATATGCAGGCTGTTCTTCAGTTTGATGTGGTTTAGGGGTTCAGGGGTCCTGGGACCCCAAAATCACAACACGCAGGTCCCGCCCGAAAGAATTCAAACCAAGCCTTCTTTCAGCCAAAGACAAAGTTCATTAGAACATCTGTCATATTGGGAAGACCCTTAAGGAGTCTGAACATTAGTAAGCTATTGGCTAGATTGTAAGAATCTAAGCAGTGACTAGATTATAAGAATCTGAGCATCTTAATGGAGACAAGGTGGACCTTACATTCAGAAAGACTGTGGGAGGGACCTAGGACTGGCCAGTAAGCTGGGGTAAACAGAACTCCTGGGACCTGGACCTCAAGGCCAAAGGAGAATGGAGCCCAGCTAGGATTAAGGGTGGGAAATGGCCAGGGGCCATACATAGGGAGGTAAAACAAGGGAGGGGAGATTGGGTGTAGCCACAAAGAAAGACCAGTTGATGGGATTATAGCCTCAGGCAAACACCAGAGATTTGGCCATGTGGGAAAGTCCAGGGTTTTTCCTTTCTGGGGCCCAGATCCCAACCCCAACAAGTTGATGCACCTTCTTTGCGCATGACTAACCCACCTTCTTTTGGGATCATACATGACACCTTAACTATGGTCCTTTTTAAAAATTCTTTATTTGTGAGTGAGATATAACCTCTGTGAAGACTTCTCAGGGTGGTGATGAAAAGACTGTCTCAAAACTAGAGATAGGCTCTGAGAGAATGAACAGACTGTAAGTTTAAACTACCTAACCCTATAGGAATTCGGCCCTAAACGCTCTCCTGATTGCCACTGCCACATCAGCATTAGGTACACTAAATAAGGACATGTATGTTTGGATTGACTATACCCTGTTTCCTTGCTCTTTGGGAATGGAAAAGATTTTTGCATCTAGAATGTAAGCCCACCTCCCAGCCAATGGGAGTAAGGGATAGTGGTGGAGTGGGAGTTTCTTGTTTGCATTAAGATATATAACCTTGTTTTGTCCCTTGTGCCTCGCCTCTCTCTTGCTGGTAGTGTACTGGAGGAGTGACACCCCTTCTCGTGAGATTGTAATAAAGAGTAATTTTTGCTTCCTTGAGAAGTCCCTAAGTTTAATTGTGTTAGAGTCACTGTACCACACATTTATAAGGTATTAAAATCTGCTCGTATGTACCATGTGCCTCTTCATAGCCCTGTAGATGATATTCATGTTTAATTCTTCAGAGGCAGCAGTGTCCCATGAATTATAATCAGACAACACCCATTGAAATATTGGTATTTAAAAGATGGGTCTCTATTTCAGAGGAAAGTTGTCATTAAAGAAGCTTTACAATTTTGTAAAGGTAATCTAGTCTTCTTTCCTTTTCCTGATTAATTACATGTCCAACTCATTTTCTTTTCTTTTTCTTTTTTTTCAGCCAAAGACAAGGTTTATTAGAACATTCATCATATTGGCCAGACTCTTAAGGAATCTAAACATTTGTATCACTAAAGCAAGTGGGCCAGGTCTTAAGAATCTGAGCATTTGGCTAGATTTTAAGAATCTGAACAGTTTACTGGAGACAAGATGTACTTACACAGAAAGACTGTGGGAGGGATCTAGGAGTGGCCAAGAAGATTGGGGTGACAGGAGGAGGGGTCTAAAGAGTATCTGGATGAGAGTGGCCAGTAAACTGGGGTGAACAGAAGGCCAGGGACCTGAACCATGTGGCCAGGGAGAAATGGAGTCTAGACAGGATTAAAGGTGGGAAGTGGCCAGGGGCAATGGGGAGGTTACTGAACAGAATTGGGAGATTTGGGAAAAGTCCAGGGATTTTTTTTTCTGGGTCCAGATCCCAAAGACATTGTCTTTTCCTTTTAAGGGTTGAGATCCCATCCCCATCATTCCCCCCTTAAATGAATGGGACTGATGGGGTTGGGATCTGGGCCCCAGAAAGGAAAAACCCTGGACTTTCCCACATGGCCAAATCTCTGGCATTTGCCTGAGGCTATGATCCCATCAACTAGGCTTTCATTGTGACTACACCTAATCTCCCCTCCATTGTTTTACCCCTGTGTATGGCCCCTGGCCATTTCCCACCCTTAATCCTAGCTAGGCTCCATTCTCCCTTGGCCATGAGGTCCAGCTTCCAGGAATCCTCTTCACCCCAGTTTACTGGCCACTCCTAGGTCCTTCCCACAGGCTTTCTGAATATAAGGTCCATCTTGTCTTCATGAAGATGCTTAGATTCTTATTATTTAGTCACTGCTTTCTCATGTTCAGACTCCTTAAGAGTCTGCCCAATATGACAATGTTCTAATAAACCTTGTCTTTGACTGAAAGAAGGCTTTGGTCAAGTTCTTTTGGGCAAGACCCATGTATTGTGATATTGGGGTGCCAGCACCCATGAACCCCTAAATCGCATCTGGACCCAAAATCTTTTAGGATAAGGGACTAAGGTCTTGCCTTCTGAAACTGCTTCCTGCTGGCAAGGGGCATAGAGTTGTACCTGCCTTCAGGGGGTCCCAAAGAGGAAATTGACTGGAATAGAGCACAGGCTGCTTCTAGGGGACAATGGGGAAACATTGGCTGGACTCACTGTAGGTGAATGGCCTGTAGTCTGGAAGACATAAATCTGACAGAAAAGACTGCAGGGCCCAGATATAGAGAGAAGTAAAAATATAAGAGCGCCATTAAAATCATTTACATTTGACCTGCAGGATTATCTGATCTCTTTACTTTTTCAAAAGTTCAAGTAAGTAACACTTTTGACCAGTAGAAGTTTTTCACCCCTGGATTCAATAGTTACACAAATGAATTTGCCAAGAGACTGACTTTTACTTCAATTATCACTGAAATTCTCCTCCCTAAACCAACAAAGATGTTTCTGATTTAATTGCAGTTGTTTAGGGGTACACATTCAGGTCAAAAAGCCAGATCTCACACACCTGCATTGATCTTTTACTGACCACTTGCTCTGATTATAGAAATTTGCTATAAAAGGATTTTAAAGCAGGAACAAAATTTCGGGTACAAATATGACAGGATAAAATATCCTTAGCTCTGTTCAGATTCAGATAATTCACAGTTTCTCAACCATACAGTATCAAATCCACCTCATAGCCAGACTCAGGAATAGCCAGATGGATAACATTCCTTTTCAAAGGAATATAATGGGGAAACTGAGCCAGAAGGATCCCGTCTTAGACTGAGGTTAAACTTGTCCTCTCAGCTTTTCTGGATATAGATTTCATACCTGTATCACATTCTGTCTGAGTAGCTTGTGGCATTTCTCTCAGAGAGAGTGGATTATTGATTATTGATAGATTATTATGATCCATCAGATAACTCAAAATAAAATAATTTATGGTCTCATGAGCTTTTACCTCAAACAGCAAGTTTCATCAATCACAGTTTAGGAAAAATTTTTCCTGGATTTACACCTTAAATTTAAATTTGTCCTGGTGTAAACAGCCAATTGTTAGAGATTATTTCCATATACTTGCAAATTCTCAGCAAGTCATAACCCAAACAAGCATTTTGGCAAGTTTACAAATTAAAACAATAACTAACAATGGCCAAAGTGTTTTATCTGTAACCAAATTATGAAATATTGTTTGACGTAACTGATACACAAAGTTACCAACGTGAAACTTGAAACAAACCCATTAACAATCAAGTGACTTCAATTTTGTTAAACGCATTTCCAAATTACTTTACACAGAGAATCAACATCTCATCATTAGCAGTTAAAACTACAACTTTAAAAGAGCATGGTTACCCAAGTTCAGAGGCTAGCTTCTCTACTTTGAACAGGTTGTGCTGAACCTGGGTGATGCTTCCAGGCATGCCCTAGGGCCCAAGGCCATTGCCAATGGTAGCTGCTGTCCCTCCCCCATCCTTCTTTTCACCAGGTAGGGGAGGGCAAATTCAAAGGTGGGGGGAGGGTGATACTCTCTTCTCCTATGAGAGGGATTAACAAATATCCTCTTGACTCAAGGGAAGGGAGTGACCAGGGTTGTAAGGAGGTGTTTCAAAATTCCTTAATGGTGGATCAGAAGACCTTCCAGAATCTGCTAAGATGTTTTCAGCTGTTTTAACTTTTCCCTGTAACCTGCATGAAGGTGGATCCAGGTCTTTAGAGGGAAGGGAGTAAGTAAGCCTCAGGGAACCAAAAAGCACCTGCAGTTTTCCCAATTCCCTAGTGCCAAGAGAATTGACAGAATTGGGCATACACTTCCAGATAGGGTGTCTGTCCTTGTCCTCTATGCTGGACACAGGTCCTTGGACTTGAACCAAAGCAATGGATTGAGAACCTGAGAGTGTCAGGCTGAGTGCAAGACAGCCTCATAACTGTCTGCCTGAAAAGCACCTCCAAGCCTTACTAGGTGCTTGGAGAGTGACCTCAGCTGCAGGGTAGAAAAGAGCTGGGAGAAAGGCTTACATACCTTCCAGTCTTGGCTGGAGAAGAACTTGGGATTAGGCAGCTTCCCAATACAGGCCACCAAAATGTTGAGGCTTAGATGTTAGGGGAGCTGGGACCCCAAAATCGTAACAATAGGTCCTGCCTGAATGAATTTGACCCAAGTCTTTTTTCAGCCAAAGACAAGGTTTATTAGAACATCGATTGGGCCTGGGTGAGATTTAAAGAATCTGCCATATTGGCCAGACTCTTAAGGAATCTAAGCATTTGTATCCCTTACGCAAGTGGGCCAGATTATAAGAATCTGAGCCTGTCCAACCCATTTTCAATTTACTATGTCTTTCTAAGATCTACGGAGTGAAGTAACAGCTCTAGAGGTATTTGAATTACATGTCACAACCTTGATGATAGGTATTCTTCATCCACTTGGTTTTTCCTTTGTAGATGGTTAGGCCAAAGTCTTTTGAATGGCTCTATTTTTTGTCCAAGAGGCTCTCTCTGCATTATTCTAAGGCTTGGTACATCAGACACAAGGTCACATACAGATAGGAGCCTCAAAAGGACCTTATTTAAGGAGTCACTCCTATTTGAATACTACTTTGTATCTCTTTCATAATAATAGTGAACACCTTTAGTGATCCTATGTCTCCTTTTTTGTGCCTTGTTTGATATTGCCTGGACGTGTTTTCCTCTGGTGTTATACCTTTCAAGGAATTTTGCATCATTTTGATATGTGACTAGGAGCCACCTAGTTGTAAAAGAATCTTTTTAGGTAGTGCTCTGCTCTACTTACACAGAAGTTGTTTTTGTTTTGGTTTGGTTTGGTTTGGTTTTTGTTTTAAATAGTAAACCACAAGCATAATGAAATTTTGCATTCCCTGCTTTTTTTCAGTCAGCTGTGGTATGGTAAAAATATAGAATATTTTTAATATCACTAATGAAGTCTCCTTGTTCCCTCCTGATGTTCACTTCACCTGTCTCCCTTAATGGTAATGTCTTCCCACTGAGGTTATTTCCCAGTTTATCCCATATCTGTCTTATACGTTTATCGCTTTTTGTATATTGTTTCACCCATTCACATGTGAGTTCCTTGAGGGCTGGGACTATTTTTTTTGTGTTTCTTTTTATCTTCTCTGCTTAGCACAGTGCCTGAGTTACTGAAAGCACATACTAAATGCTTATGACTAATGACTAATGCCTCAATATTTGTATATATCATTCTCATATATATTTTTACATAGGTTGGAATATAAGCACATAGGTCACCAGCTGTTGGTATCTCATCAGCTATGTAGTAATTATATATTTTTGCTACATTCCCTCCTTAATCTATCTTGTGAAAACATACTTTAATACTCTCAAAATTGTATTACTTCCAGAACAGAGCATGTATACAGTTGGCCTAATAGAATTAACCTCTGTTCTCTTTAGAATTATTTCATCTTTGTCAAGAACATCTTGAACTTAAAGTTCAAATATGCACCTCTACTATACTTAACGGTGCAACAAAATCATTATAAAAATATTGGTATGTAGTTCTAATCTTTCTTCTTTGCCTTGTCCTCTTTCCAGTTTTATCCTTTAAGTGCCCTAGGTATAACATTAGTTAGTTGGTTCTTTTCACAGACTTTATATAGCTATTTTCTGTTTTAAAAGGGGATAATTATAATGATCTTCTACCATTCTTCTCCATGTGATTTTATGAATGAGTTTATTTTCCAAGCTGGGACTGCTCTTAACTGCCCCATCCCAAGATATGACAAATAAGTCAGATCTTTGCTGAGCAAGGTGCTTTTAAAGGAATTTTTGTTCTTTTCTTATGTGTAATTAATTTATATTAGTTGAATTTCTATGAGGAAATATTGTAATCTACGTCCTTTTTTCCATCCATATCCAACTTTTCATTATTAATAACTTGTTTAAATAGGTCAGGTTGGAGTTGTTTTAATTGCATGCCATGTCTTTGTCATGTAATTTTTTCTAGCTTTGTACTAATTTTGATTTTTGCTTTAACAAATCACAGGTGTATCATTTCCTTCCAGTTAAAATATAATCACTTTGGTGTGATTTTATCTACTTCTCATGTCTAGTTACTATGGATTCATTTCTAGAAGAAAGTATTCATGATGTACAGGCAAAAGGCTTTTATGAAGTTTAAGTCTTTGGCCTTTCTCATTGCTTATTCCTGATCCATATTTCATTTTAATATGAAATTTAAAACTCTTTTTTGTTACCATGAATTTGACAAACACCATCAAATATGACCATTTCCACATGTAAAGAAGAACATGAATAGAGGATTGTATATGAAATCATGAACCTCCATTATGTATAGCTTTGTACAAGTATATAATACATTCAGTATGTTAGTTCCAAAGCTGTCTTTTGTCTATTTCCCCTTGAACCCCTTTTTCTTCTATTCTGTGCATTAAAAGAAGAAAATGCTTCATTGGAGCACTTACCATTTTTGTATCATCATTATTATTATTACACTCCCTCCAAATACTCCTTCTGCAAAATTAATTAAAAAAAAATAACCCTTCAAGTAAGCACAGTCAAGAAACACAGTTCCTTACTTCAGACATGTCTAAAAATATTCATCTCATCTTTCAGCTCTAATGCATCACTTCTCTATTAAGATTTGGACTTCATGTTTCATCATTGGACCACTGGAATTGATGTTGGTCATTGCATTGATTAAAAATTTTCAGCTTTTCTAAGTTATTTTTCTTTGTAGTCATTGTATAAATTGCTCTCCTACTTCATCTGCATCAATTCATATAGGTTTCCCCTCTGCCTTTCCTCTTCCCTGCCTTTCCTTCTCCTCTCTTTCCTTCTGCCTTTTTCCCTCCAACCCTTTCCCTTCTCTTTCTTCATCATGTACCTCAACAAATCTTGGTACACAGGCTACTACTATGTTTGTGTCTACTTAGGAATGCTTATCGTAAATACTTCAATACAAACTAACCAAATACCCCATGAAATAATGCCATTTGTTTCATTTGAGCAGAGGATAAAACTAATTCCTCCAACTCTTTCATTTTCCTATTTGAGAACCTGGGGCAGTCTTCAATTTAGTTACAATATCCTCCCATCTTCCTATTTTGTCAATAGTGAGATTGATACATCTTCAAAATTATGTTAAAGTTGGTGAGATTCTTAGTATCCCTTGACCACTTTTCTGCCCATGCCATCACTATTGCAGAAGCAAAAAGACTTGAGTACAGGGCTGAGGTATATTTGAATTTTCCTTGGTTTCTTAGTTGTACTAGCCAGGTAATATATCACCAAAAGGTCCACCTGCTAATGATAAGCCTCTCAGTTCTGAGCTAGACTGTTCTTCAGGAAGCAGACTTAGTTTGATTTTAGTATGGAATTATATTCAAAGACCTCCCAGGTTGCTAAATATTGTGTTCTGTTTGCTCATCCTTTAAGAAGCAAAGGTCACCTTCACACAATTATGAAGTATCAGAGTAAGAGTTTGTGAAAAATCTGTGTATCTTATTAAAATATTATGTAGTTGTATGTATAATTATGTTCATGTATATATATATATATATATATATATATATATATATATGTTGCAGTGGAAAGAATAGTGGATTTGGATTCAGAAGATCTGGGTTTTACCATTGATTTTCTATATAACATTGGGTAAATCAGTTCATTTCTCCAGCCCTCAGTTTCCTTATCTATAAAATAAGGATGTTGGGCAAATTGACCTATAAGTTTCCTTGTAACTCTACACTGGGCACCTGCAGAATACATAATATGTCTACTGGGTTATTAGAAAACTCACAAGTAAAAAAAAAGTTAGGTCACAATTTTTTTCAATTAATATTTTAGAAAAAGTTGGGTTGATTTTTGTACAAATGGAAAAATCATACTAATTAAACTATAGGCACAATTTATAACTAAAATCCATTTTCTGTCAAATTTTCTGAGGATAGGAGAATTAGACTAAGAAGCTGATTGTGTGTGTATGTGTGTGTGTGTGTGTGTATGTACGTATGTATATGTGTGTTTATAAGTATATATGTATATATACGTATGTGTGTATATACACACAAATACAGATATATACATATACATACACACTCTATCACACACACACCCATACATACACACTTATTTTTTGTTTGTTTATTTCATACCCAACTCTTTGTGAATGCTTTGGGGTTTTCTTGGCAAAGATTCTGGAGTGGTTTGCTATTTCCTTCTCCAACTCATTTTACAGATTGGTGACTTGCCCAAAGTCACACAGTTAGTAAGTGTCTGATGTCAGATTTGAACCCAGGTCTGCCTGATTTCTGGCCTGGAACTCTATCCACTGTGCCATCCAGCTGTCCCAACATATATATGAATATGCACATATGCACACACATGTACACATACACATTCACACCCCTTTTTTCTTCTAGTTTTTGCCACTCATTCGAGAAGGATCATTTGGATACAGGTTAACCCCCTCACTGCAGAAAGTTTATTGAATTATAAGATTTTATAGCTAGAAGAATCTAGAGACTATTCACATCTGACAGATATAGATATGACTTGCCCAAGGTCACATGGCCATATCTGAATAGAGGAAGTTTTAAAACTAGAAGAAACCATGGAGATGATCTAGTTCAAGTCTCTTTTCTGGATCTCCATCTTCCTCTTCTTCTCTTCTACCTTTGTTATGCACCAAGCAGAAACATAGTACTAGCCTATCATTCTAGAAGGATAGTCTTTAGTGACAGTGTGACCTGGGGAACAAGTAGGAAGTCCCATAGAGAAGTTAGGAGCTGGAATCAAACCCTATAGCAAATTTCCTGCAACTTCAGCCAGCAGCCACCCAAGTACTGATATGAGTTTATTTATGCTGTTTGGCTATTGATCTCTAGGTTTTGCAGCTTTTAGTTGTTCTCTCCTATACACAAATTCAATCTTTACCTAAAAGGCAGAATACTAGAAATTTGAATTGGTTTGTAATCTCCTCCGAATAGAGAGTTGTTGCTCATTTGAACCCTAAGGAGATGAATGTGTTGATTGTTTACATAATATTTACTACATTCAGAAGCTGACTTTCTGCAAATGAGTCAAGACCATCTTGAAATTACAATATAGATCCTGCCCAAGGTCAATCAAAACATTATATATACACATATATGCTTACATATATGCATGTATGTATATAGATATAAAATATATATGGCTTCTTTCTTTTAAATTAGAAAATAATCAGGTCAAAATTGTTAATTAAATGGTCTATTTTTTTAACTAAATGAAACATCTGTAAAGTTTTGACTCCTTTGTGATACTACCCTGTAAGAAATTATGTCTGTGGTAAATACAGAGAAGCATGGAAAGATCTATATGAACTGATGCAGAGTAAAGTAAACAGAGTCAAGAAAACACTATACACAGTAACTACAACAATGAAATGGAAAGAACAACTACGTAACAAAAAAATTGAATGTAGAAAGTTATAAAGATTGAGCAGGAACCACATAAAGAGATATGCAGGGACACTCTCAACCCAGCCCTTTGTGGAGGTGGGAGGTCCACAGGTGTATTGCACATGTGTTAGGGCATTTTCAAAGTATAATTCAGTTTTGCTAGGTTTCTTTTTTCCTTCTCATATAAAAAGAAGCAGTATCTTACATAATATACATTTATTTTTCTCATCTATCTTTTTTTTTTGCTAATATTTTTGCTCATCGACAAATGAAGTAGTTTCCACATGGGACAATGTGTGTATTTTGTTAAAAGTTTTGAAAAAAATTGGCTGAACAAGTTGTGGTATATGAATGTAATGGAATGCTATTGTGCTATAAGAAATGATGAGCAGGCTGACTTCAGAAAAACCTGGAAAGACTTGTATGGACTGATACTGAGTGAAGTGAGCAGAACTAAGAGAACATTGTACACAGTAACAGTCACGTAGTGTGATGACTAATGTTGATAGACTTAGCCTTTCTCAGCAATGCAAGGATATAAGATATCTCCAAAGATCTCATGATGGAAAATGCTATCTACATCCAAAGAAAGAACTATGGAGTTTGAATGCTGATTGAAGCATACCATTTGCTATTTTTTTCTTCTGTTTTGTTTTGTTTCTTCTTTCTGGTGGTTCCTCCTTTTGGTTCTAATGCTTCCTTACAACATCACTAATGTGAAAATATGTTTAATAGGAATGTATATGTATAGCCTATATCAGATTGCGTGCCATCTTGGAGAGGGAAGGGGAGAAAAGTTTAAATCTCAAAAGCTTATGGAAATGATTGTTGATAAATCAAAATAAATTAATAATTTTTTTAAATGGTTGTGCTTAGCTAACTAATTATGTTTCATGAATTTACTTAAAATGCATTTTTCATTTCCTTTTTAGCATGTGTGGGGGGGTGGAGGCAGGGTATAGGACAACATCCTTGAGTGGTTAAAGTTTTAATCGGGAAGCATTTTGAATTCAACCTGTGTTCTGTATGTGGAATTATAGGGGTATGAAGAGTTCCTTCTGTCATTTTTTTTTTATTGCTAGAAACTAATGATTAAGAGGGGTGACAATCTTTCATACTGAGCTGTATGGTTTTAGAAATAATTTATACATATTGACACTAAGTATGTGTACATCTTTGCAAATGTATACAGCTTAACCAACAGTTTAAATGAAAATGTTAAATAAATGCAATTTATAGCTAATTTGCATTTTATATGTGTCATCTATGGAATTTCAATAATTCATGTGGGGATTTCCCCATATTGTCTGAATGCTTCTAAACACAGAATCATGCGACTCAGAGCTAACATGGACCTTTAGAAATTATCTAATCTAACCCTTTCATTTTACTGTCAACCAATAAAACAATTAACAATTAAGCACCTACTATATGCCAAGCATTGTTCCTCAACTGAACATACCAAGACAATAATGAAAAAATTGCCATCCTCAAGGAGTTTGCATTCTATTATGGGAAACTGTGTGTATATGTAAGAGTAGACAAAATGATTATGTAGTACATTTTATTATGTAGATTCTATTATTTACTTCTGAGTAGAACTTGGAAGAAAATAGATGAGGAAAGTGAGGCCCACATAGATCAAAGTGACTTTCCCAAGGACACAGAGGTAATACTAAATGGTAAAGGTCAGGATTTTAACTCAGGTCCTCTGATTCCAAATCCAAATTCAAATCCACAGTCAGTACTATATGACCTCTCAGTCTGTGGTTTAACTTTTTATGTTCAAGGTTCTTATTCAAATTTATTTAGCTGCTTATCTTTACATAGCTTTAAACTAAATGTGTGTGTGTATGTGTGTGTGTGTGTGGGGGGGTGGTATTACAAAAGCCTCATTTTAGTGGAGAAGTGACAAGTAGCCAGGACATGTGGTTCTGCCTAATGTGGACTACCTAATCTCAGCATGACCTTGAATTTTCTGAGTCTCATTTACCTCTCCAAAATATCAATTTAATTATAGTTATTACCTACTTCACAGGACTTGTAAGGTTTAATTAATGTTAGCAAGTGTTCAAGTTATTTAGTTGAAATCTACTACATAGAAAAGTCACATGGACCTGAAAATACCCCCAGCTGTTACACTCTTTAAATCCATACTACTTTTCTCTCATTTATTCTGAGTTATGATCAAGTTTCTAACTTGTCTCCATCCATGACTATTTCCTGCTCTCTGGTTACAGGGAAAACAAAGCAGAGAGAAGACAAGAGGCAATGGAAGCTCCTCTTTTTCTTTCATTTACAGTTAGCGTCAACACCTAGCTCCAGAGACTCCAAATTCAGAATACAAGATTTCAGATGAATTGCAAGTTTCAGGCCTCAGCCATATACAACTTTCAGATTGGAAGGGTGGCAGCTTCCTGAGTATCTACCACTGCTTGCTATCAAATGGACTATTTGTGCCCAACCTGTGGTAGAGCCTTCTGGCCTTGTATTAGATTGATGAGCCTCAGTTGAACGCACTGTACCTGGGCTTCAACATCAGGCTGTCATTAGCTCCCTTCAAGGAAGAAGGGTGGACAACAACATCCATTCAGGCTGCAGAGAAACTCCATGGAGATCATCACTTTTCAGTCATAATTTTTCTTTCCTTTTTAACATATTAGCTTCCCTTCTTGAAACTAAACTGAAACCACCATTGACTAGTAATCTTGCTGATGTAGGTGTCCTCTCCAGTTAATCAGATTGCAACCCATTTATGCCTGTCTGTCTTATATAACCCATATTTATATTCTCTCATAGATATACTCCAGAGAATCCATTTAGCACTCTAGGGGGCTTTCTCACTTTCTCTTGACACTCTGACAGTGAAGCATATGGACTGCCCATTTCTTGTTCTCACCATATGAAAATTTATCCCATAAAATCCTTTATATGTGTGCCACATTATGGATTGGCACCTATCATGTATTGCTATATATAATTATGGTGCTATGTAAATTATTATGTAAATATTATTATGTAAATAATAAAATTATTATTTACATTTACATTATTTATATAATGAAACTATATTACGTACATGGTAGGTGCCAATTCATGGTGTGGTACAAGTATAAGGGCACTGATGTGAAATCATAGAAAGTAAACAATGAATAAGGGCATCTAAGTGGCACAGTGGGTAGAGTGCTGGGCCTAGAATCAGAAAGACCTGAGTTCCAATCTGGCCTCAGACACTTACCAACATTTAACCCTGTTTGCCTCAGTTTCTTCATTTGTAAAATGAGATAGAGAAGGAAATGGCAAACTACTCCAGTATCTTTGCCAACAAAACCCCAAATGGGGTCATGAAGAGTCAGACATGACTGAAAAAGTGACTGAACAATAAAAATAATGAAATAAAGAGGAAAAATACAAATGTATTAATGAATTATATCTGTGACAGAAGTTTTCCAGGTTTCAAAATTAACTAGAGTGGTAACACATATGGAACTAATTGTAACATTATTAGATCAATGTTTGTTATGGCTTGTCATTTTCTTTGGGGGAACACAGATCTCTGGGAGGAAAATGAAGGGAGAATGTTATATTTTTATTTTTTTATTAATTTATTTTGATTTATCAATAATCACTTCCATATGCTTTTGAGTTTAAAATTTTTCTCCCCTTTACTCCCCACCACCCTCCCCAAGACACGCACAATCTGATATAGGCTATACATTTACATTCCTATTAAACATATTTTCACATTAGTGATGTTGTAAGTAAAAATTAAAACCAATAGGAGGAACCATCAGAAAGAGGAAGCAAAACTCAAGAGAAGAGAAAAAAATAGTAATTCAACCTCCATAGTTCTTTCTTTGGATGTGGTAGCATTTTCCATCACAAAACCTCTGGAAATGTCTTAGATCCTTGTATTGCCAGGAAGGGTTAAGTTTATCAATATTAGTCATCGCACAACATGGCTGTTATTGTGTACAACGTTCTCCTGGTTCTGCTCACTTCACTCAGCATCATACCATACAAGTATTTCCAGATTTTTCTGAAGTCAGTCTGTTCATCATTTCTTATAGCACAATAGTATTCCATTACATTCATATACCACAACTTGCTCAGTCATTCCCCAATTGATGGGCATCCCCTCAATTTCCAATTATTTGCCACCACAAAAAGAGCTGCTATGAATATTTTTGTACATGTAGGTCCTTTTCCCCTTTGTGTGATCTCTTTGGGATATAGACCTAGAAGTGCTGTTGCTGGGTCAAAGAATATGCACATTTTTATAGCCCTTTGGGCATAGTTCCAAATTGCTCTCCAAAATGGTTGGATCACTTCACAACTCCACCAACAATGCATTAGTGTAAGAATGTTACATTTTAAATAGCCAAGCTATCATCAATTTCTGTTGCATGCTATTTTCTCCCCAGTAGCATGCTTGAAAAGTCAATTGTTCTTCTGACACAGGAACATCTAGAAAAAACCTCAGTGATCATCTCATTCAACCTCCTTCATTTGAGAAATGAGGAAAATGAGGACTAGGGAGATGAAAGGATTTATCCAAGGTTGTATGGGTAGTAAATGTGAGAGGCAGGATTGAAATTCAGGTACTTTAAAATAAGTAATAATAATCTTTCCCTTTTATCATTTTTTGTTCAGTCAAGTCTGATTCTTTATGATCTTGTGGACCATGCTGTCCATAGGATTTTCTTGGCAAAGATACTAGAGTGGTTTTATCATTTCATTTTCCAGTGGATTGAGGCAGACAGAGGTTAAGTGACTTGCCCAGGGTCACACAGCTAGTATATGTCTGAGGCTAGATTTAAACTCAGGTTTTCCTGAGTCCTGGCTCACAACTCTATCCATTGAGACTTTTAGCTGATTCTCCTTGTAGCATACATTGCTATTATGTTACCTTATAGAACAACAGAAGAAATAGAACCAACTATGTCACACAAATTGAACTAACCATTCATTGGTTTTTATGCAGTGATCATTACCACATTACCACAAATAGTCACCGTACCCATTTGAAGCTGGCCTAGTTGTGTGATGTTTAACAGATGGATATATGTGTGTGTGTACATGTGTTTGTATTTGTACATGTATATGTATATATATGTGTGTGTGTATCCATATATATATATATATTCACATATATGTATGACTCATTTTTATGTCTAATCTTCATTATTAACATTTTCTCCGTTGCTTTCTTAAGCCTAGACAATCCACAAACAATTAATCAAGCCCTGACTTGTAGTACTTGGCAATTTTTGAGGTGCAAGTACTCACACTGAAAATTTAACAATCAGCTCTCAAGAACTGTTTAGAACTGGCTCCAGCACATTCCTGATGGTAGCCTTATACTTCATTTCTCTTTATTACATTTCCAGTAGAATGTCAGCTACCACTTTTCCTGAGTCTCATAGTAACATAAAAAACTATTTTGTTTTTTTTTCCATGATAAGAGGAAGGAGATATACTTCTAGCCCTCTGGTTCTTCCATCTTTGAAAAGTGACTGTGTTATCTTACAGATCTGATCCCAAGATAAGGACAACATATGCAGTTAAAGACTTACTTGGGTTTTCTGTCTTCTCTTCCCATTATTTCTCAGGAATATCTGCCCATTCATTTCAATTCAATTCAACAAATATTTGTTAAACAACCCTTATGTGCAAGGCATTTGTTAGGGACAGGGGATACAAAAGCAAAAAAATAAAACATTCTCTGCCCTTAAGAAGTTTTTGGGGTGGGGAGACAGAAGATGCACATATGTAAGTAATTAAAATATATACTAAGTAAATACAACACATTTAAGAAAGGAAAACTAACAATTTGGGGGAATTACGCGTGATCTCTTGTAGCAGATGTCACCTGATCTGAACCTTGAAAGAATCTTAGGATTTTAAGAGGCAGTCATGGGAGGCAACCTGTGTTAAGACATAGAGATAGGAAATGAGATATCAAATTTAGGGAACAGCTAGTGAGCCAGTTTGGCTGGGACATAGTGTGCACGAGGGAAGAATGCTATGATACAAGTCTGGGAAAGTAGAGTGGAAACATATTGTGAGGGGCTTTAAATAGCAAAATAAAGAAGTTTGAATTTAATCCTGGAACCAAGAGGGAGTCATTGCAGTTTCTGGAGCAGGGAAGCAACATGGTTCAAGTTGTCTTTTAGGAACCTTATTCAGACAGCTGTGTAGAAAATAAATTACAGATTACAGGGAGACCAATTATGAGGTTAAATATCATTTGAGAATTCATGACATCCTCTCCTAGGTGTGACATATAAAAAGTTCAAAACACATAGTTTCTGGATAATTAATTATTTTATTGATCATTGCTAGTGGATAATGAATAAAACAGATCAATGGCAGTCTCAAGTGCCAAAGAACCCTTATGGAACCCATTCAATGCTTATATGCCCTTGGAATAAGAGGTATGCCTGAGGATGGCAGTCAACTCTGATTGATTAACAATTAATGAGAAAATGAATATTATAATGAGATGTGGGTTTATTCTAATGAGAGAATGGGGGATGTGACTCTGATCACTCAATCTCAGGCAAAGAGGCTTATCTCTTATCCAGACTACCCTCACCTAGGGCAATCTAGACGAAAGGGGGTCCACCCCTACTCACACCTGGTTAACTAAACACATGGGCCAAAGCTCACCTTAGATTAAATTCTTTGTAAGGTTCTCTAGTCTCCCACCCAGGATCTGAAAGTGTGTACGCTGGGAATCTGGGCAATCTGATTCATCAACAATGTTCTTCAAATAACCTCCAGGTTTCTAAAAAAAAATCCTCTTTCTAATTCAATAATTGATTATTAACATAAGAGAGAAATAATCATTTCTCTCATCAGGTAGTTGGTCCAGTGAGAGAGAAGTGAATTAGTGATAAAAATTTTATAGGTGATTGGATATGGAGTAAAGGAATGAGGATAGATGGGGAGATGAAGAAGAGGAAAAAGACCAGAATAACTCAGAAATTGGGAACTTGGATGAGTGGAAGAAGGAGGGTGTCTTGGACCAAATTAGCAATATTAGAAAGTGGGGTGGGCTTATTAGGAAAGATAATGAGTTTAGGTTTAGGCAACTTGAGGTGCCTATTGTATCTTTTATTCGCTTGAAATATCCAGTAGATAATACCCTCCCCCCCCAAAAAAAACTTCTTAAGGGCAGAGAGTGTTCTGTTTTTTGCTTTTGTATCTTCATTATGTACAAACTCCTTGCACATAATGGTGTTTAACAAATACTTGTTGATTTGCATTGAACTGCAATTGAACTACGCAGATTTAGGAATACTCTTGTATAGAATCCCTAGGAGCTGATCAGATCACTGAGAGAAAATATATAGATAGAATAGTACCCAAGGTGAGTCTTGAGATACACTCATTAATAGAGGGTGGGACAACGTTAATGATTTGTGACGGAGAAATTGGCATGGTTGACCTTTGGCAAAATGCTTCTACCTGGGGGAAGTTTTGTCTTTTTTTTTTTTTTGCTAGGTAATAGGGTTAAATGACTTTCCCAGGGTCACACAGCTAGTAAGTGTTATGTGTCTGAGGCCTGGGGGAAGTTTTTAATTGTAATAATTCCTCCCTCAACCACTACTTCTCTTCTACCCCCTCTCTCTTTTCTGTTATATTAGACCTCTCAGACTCTGATATTCAAAGTTTTGTTGTTGTTCAGTTGTGTCAGTCAAGGTTAAGGGTGCTGATTTCAGTTGGCAAGGGTGTATAGGGCAATAGACCTTCAATAGAAGTCCAGAGCTATAGAAATGATTAAAAGAATAAGTGTTATTGGTGTAATCCTTAATAGCTTGCAAAATGCTTTTATAGATGTAATCTATTTTGATCCCCACAACAACTCCATGATGTAGGTAGGAAAGGCATTATCATTACCACTTTGCAGATGAGGAAAATGAAGCTCGGTGAAACTTTCGCAAGGTCCCAAAGCAAGTAAGTGGCAGAGTATGGACTCAAACAAAGTAAGGTGTTCTGGCTTCAAATTCAATGCCATTACCTCTACAAAAAATGTTTTCTTATGAGGAATACAAGAAAGAAAGAAAGAAAGAAAGAAAGAAAGAAAGAAAGAAAGAAAGAAAG
>NW_020954599.1:10016003-10023447 GCF_900497805.2 Vombatus ursinus
AAGAAAGAAAGAAAGAAAGAAAGAAAGAAAGAAAGAAAGAAAGAAAGGAAGAAAGGAAGAAAGGAAGGAAGGAAGGAAGGAAGGAAGGAAGGAAGGAAGGAAGGAAAGAAGGAAGGAAGGAAGGAGGAGGGAAAAAGATAATGACAGAAGTGAAAAGAAAAAGGAAAGGCAGAAAATCAAGAATTAAAATGTCAAAAAGAGCATAATCTCTCCACTCATCTCTGGATTTTGTTATACAGCCAACCCTTCTGACCATTAATTGCTTCCCTTAAAATGATAACCCCTGAAATACTACATTCCTCCCTGCCTTCCCCCCCCATCCTCATTTAATTTTATTCTTCTGTATCTAGCTATCAAGAAAGGGATTAGCATGGGCAAAGTCCTTGTAAGCTTTTACCTAATTTCTTTTTGATGTATTAAATATCTTTTCCCATACCTAAGCCAACCACAAATATTCTCCCTAGGAATTCTCTCTGTATCGCTGTTACCTTAATCTATCAATATAGGTGTCAGAAACTGGTGTAATAGCCAGCCTTTAAATGTCTTCGTTTGTCCCCAAGCTGCCTAGAATCGGCAAAAGTCTGGCATAATTTAAAAGTAAATAAATACAAGCAGCACTTAACAGAAGGCTCCAAACATAAACAAATCTGTGCACGTTTTGTTTATTTATGGGATTCATGCAAAGTGTCACACTCACTTCAAAAAATACTCTGTACTGGAGTGATTGATTAAACACAAGAATTAAGAAACACTTTTATTCTGGATAATGCTGCTTTAAAACTAGGAATTTAATGTTGTTCTTCCGGGGTCTTTTGCTTGGTCATCTCCAATAACCTGCGGGGTGGAAAGCCTTTGTAACTCTCTTTTTGGTATTTGTATCCCCAATGCTTAGCACTGTGCTTGGCACATAATGAGAACTCAATCATTGTTCATCCTTCACTCTCAAAAAAGACCAATGACATCAGGGGGTTGATGTTTTGACTTGCAAGTGAACTGGATTTAGGTGAGGCAGAGCTGTGCAAAGTCACCAGCCTCCCTCTCTCAATGTTTATTGGCTGACTGAATACCTCATATCAGTCATTTTAAAAAAATGACTCCTCATTAGTATTGAAAAGAAAAGCCCACACTGCCAAAGATGAAGGAAGGGGGAGTATATCAATTAAAAATGTAAATTCAGTGTTTTAAATATTGTCAGCATCTTCTTCTTATTTTGAACTACTGACCCTCTCATCCATAGGCTCAGGGTTACCCATGTCTTTGGAATTGTTTCCACCCTAACAAAAAAGTGAATGAGATGCTCTTGGCTGGGCCAGAATCATGTTGCAGGTTTGAGCTCACTCTGTTTGGGTTTCTGCTCCTTCTCATATATTTTCTTTGTTTGTTTGTCTATCTAAAACCTTGACTTATTGGTTTTTTTTTCTTGATCTCTGGTGATTACTTAATTCTATTTTCTTTCTACTTTGTCTTTTGACTCTTTTATTATTTCTTGTTTTCTCACTGAATCATTGAACTCTGTTTGCTCTGTCATATTCTTTCAGGGTCTTTGCTTTTCTTAAGGTTTTCTGTCTTCTTGTCTTATGTCTCTTTTCTCTACAAGTGCTGTAATGTCATTCTAGATCTCTCATTATAGAATTTTTCCATACGGTACTGGAAACTTTGTGCTTATATTCTTGACCTCTACTTGTATTTCTTATGGAGTTGCTTTCAACTTTTGTTTTCTCTTGGACCTATTTTAACCCATAGCATCACTTCTTTGTATTAGGTATTTTCTTCTGTTTGGTCATGTTTCCAGCTGCAATTCCTGGATTGAAACTTCGTGTCAGGCCAGGTTCTGTCTCCTCTGCATTCTTTGATAGAGTGACTGGGTCCTCATCTGTGCCTCCCTCTCCCCTCATTTCTTTCTTCTGAAGCCCCAGACTGAGTCAGGTAATAAGAATTAGAGCTTAGACCAGGCCTTGCCCTCTGGCTCAGTCTCTGATTTCTGCTTCCTTCATCTAGTGCCCTGACCTACACTAGCTATGGTGTTTCTCTGCCTCCTTGCACAGTCATCTGTCTGTAAGCTTGGTGACTTCAAGCTTTATTCCCTAGATGGCCCTGTCTCAGAGATTAGAGACTGGGCTGATTTAAGAGATCTTCACCTAGATGGCCCTGATATACACTGGCCTGGACTTCTCCATCTCCTTGTGGAGGCATCTTCCAGTAGATGGCTTCATCCTCTGATGTGACCTCTACATATCCCAACATAAGATTGTATTGGTTCAGGCCCTATCTCTTTTTTTTTCAGCCAAAGACAAGGTTTATTAGAACATCCATCATATTAGGCAGACTCTTAAAGAGTCTGAACATTAGTGAGCTATTGGCTAGATTATAAGAATCCCAGGAGTGGCTGGATTTTAGGAATCTGAGCAGTGGCTAGATTATAAGAATTAGAGCATCTTAATGGAGACAAGGTGGACTTATATACAGAAAGCCTGTGGGAGGGATCTAGGAGTGGCCAAGTAGTTTGGGGTGACTGGAGGAGAGGTCTAAGGAGGATCTGGATGGGAGTGGCTAGTAAACTGGGGTAAACAAAACTCCTGGGACCTGGACCCTGTGGCCAAGGGAGAATAGAGCCTAGCTAGGATTAAGGGTGGGAAATGACTGGGGGCCATAGGGAGGTAAGACAATGGAAGGGAGATTGGGTGTAGCCACAATGAAAGGCCAATTAATGGGATTATAGCCTCAGGCAAACGCCAGAGATTTGACCATGTGGGAAAGTCCAGGGTTTTTCCTTTCTGGGGCCCAGATCCCAACCCCATCATTCTCCCCTCAAAGAAATGGGACCCAAATTCTTTTGGAGTAAGGGGCGAAGGTCTCCTCTTCTGAAATTGCTTCCTGCTGCCAAGGGACATAGAGCTGTCCTTGCCTTGAGGGGGTCCCAAAGAGGAGGTTGACTGGAACCAAGCACAGGCTGCATCCAGGGAACGATGTAGGGACATTGGCTGGCATTCTGTGTTTGCTACCAACTGTAGGTGTGATGGGGTTGGGATCTGGGCCCCAGAAAGAAAAAACCCTGGTCTTTACCCTGTGGCCAAATCTCTGGCATTCCCTTGAGGCTATAATCCCATCAACTGGCCTTTCATTGTGGCTACCCCCAATCTCCCCTCCATTGTCTTACCTCCCTATGGCCCCAGGCCACTTCTCACCCTTGGTAATTCTATTACCTCATGGACTACTTGGCCACTCCTAGATCCCTCTCACAATCTTTCTGTATATAAAGTCCATCTTGTCTCCATTAAGATGCTCTGATTCTTAGAATCTAGCCAATAGCCCATAGATGCTCAGATTCCTTAAGAGTCTAGCTAATATGACGAATCTTCAATAAACCTTGTTTTTGCCTGCAAGAAGGCTTGGGTTGAATTCTTTCAGGCAGGATCCAGGTGTCATGATTTTGGGATTCCAGGACCCTTAACCTCTAGACCTCATCAGATGAATGGACCATAGTCTGGAAGACATAAATCTGACAGAAAAAACTGCAGGACCCAGATATAAAGCAAGGACTAGATTTAGGGCCCAACTTTGAGAGGATAAAACATCCTTAGCTCTGTTTGGATTCAGATAATTCAGTTTTCCAACCATGCAGTATCAAATCCACCTCACAGCCAGACTCAGGAATAGCCAAGTGGGTAACATTCCCTTTCAAAGGAACATAATGGGGAAACTGAGCCAGGAGGATCCCATCTTAGACTGAGGCTAAAATTGTCCTCTCAGCTTTTCTCTGATGCTGACTTCCCACCAGTATCACCTTCTCTGAGTAGCTTGTGGCTTTTCTCTCAGATGGTGGATTATTGATTATCAATGGATTATTATGATGCAAACAACTCAAAATAAATCCTATGAGCTTTTCCTCAAATAGAAAGTTTTACTAATCACAGTTTAGGAAAAACTTTTCCAGGATTTACATCTCAAACTTAAATTTGTCCTGGTGTAAAAAGCCAATCATTAGAGATTTCTATATACTTGCAAATTCTCAGCAAGCCATACATAACCCAAACAAGCTTTTTGACTTGTTTACACATTAAAACAATAACCAACAATAGCTAAATTATTTTAGTGGTAACCAAATTATGAAAAATTGCTTGACATAACTGATAGAGAAAGTTCACCAATTTGAAACTTGAAACAAACCCATTACCAATCAGGTGACTTCAGTTTTGTTAAATTCACTTCCAAATTACTTTATATAGAGAATCAACATCTCATTCTTGACAGTTAAAACCACAAATTTAAAAGAGCATGCTTATCCAAGTTCAGAGGACAGCTTCTTTACCTTGAGCAGGATGTGCTGAACCTGGGTGATGCTTCCAGGCAAAGGTTGAGCTGCTACCCCTCCCCCCTCCTTTCTTTCCCAGGTGGAGGAGGGTGAAATCAAAGGTAAGGGGTAAAGGGGTAAAACTCTCTTCTCCTATGACAGGGGTTAACAGATACCTTCTTGACTCAAGGGAAGGGAGTGACCAGGTTGTACAGGTGTTTCAAAACTCCTTAATGATCAATCACAAAACCTCCAAAATATGCCAAGATATTTTTAGCTGTTCTGACTTTCCATGTAACCTCCATGAAGGAGGATTCAGAGGTGCAGAGGGAAACGAGTAAGTAAGCCCCTGGGAGCCAAAAAGCAATTGCAGTTTTCCCCAATTCCCTAGCACTGAGGGATTTAAGAGAATTGAGTGTACACTTCTGGAGAGGGTGTTCATCCTTGTTCTCTATGCTGTGGAAGGTGTACCCAGGTTCAGGACCTATCTCTCGACTGATAACCTTGTCTCAATTCCATCTCCTCTGAAACTGGCCCTGACCAGAGAACGTTCTGATTTCTGGCTCCTCAATCATACCCTGACAGGAGTATCTTTATGGTTTTGCGTGTTTTCTGATGCAGACTTAGATGGAAGGGCTCATTGGCATTTCCTCTGGTTTGACCAAATCTTTGTTTTACAATGATTGGCACATAGTGAGCATTTAAATGCTTTTACATTCACTTATTGGTTAATTCATCTATTTGCAATTCTCTTTCTTGTCTTGATTGTTTTTACAAGGGAGCTACCTTTACTTGAATGAGAACTTTCATGGCAACATCCTTGCTGGAAATGTTTGTTTTAATCACCACTTGTCTTGACCAGTGTGCCTTTCGCTCCTACTGTCTTCATATACCTTTGATGACATACTTTTGGACTATTGCCTTGTCTTTCTGTTTTGGCATCTTTAAATCCTGTTTGTCTAACTGACTACAGACCCCTATTTCCTAGGTCATCTGGTGTCTCCATGTTCTATGATGACTGCTGTTGTCTGGTTACTGGCATATAACCCCTGCTTTGGATCTCCCAATCTTAGGGCTCTATTTTTGCACCATAATCCATATTTAGTTACAATCTCAGCATAGATTATGTTCTTTCTTCAAGTAGCTTATAGTCTAGGAGGTAGATTTGATGAACAAACTTATAGCTTTAATATAACATGATACATGATGACTACATTAGAGAGACATAAAACAAAGTAAGAAGCAAGGTACATTGAAGTATGAAACTGCATGTAATTAAATGTGCTGGGAAGGCTTGGGAAGAAGAATGCTAGTGGAAAAAGGAAAAGATATTTATGAAGAAATGGTGTTGTGTTTGAGGATATTGTGTTTATTTCTATTTCTTTTCTTTCTCTTACTTTTTGCACTTTGATGGTGGTAAGCAAGGGTGAGATCAAGATATAGAAAGAGATTGAGCAGGGGGTTGTACCACATTTTATAATAGAGTTAGATGAAAATGTTGCAGAGAATAGGCCATCATATGATAAGATAATAGAAGGAGATTATTAATAGCAATTCATTTGGATTATAGAAAAAGCCATTTGATAACACATGGTTATTAGGGCTATACTATAAGCAATATTTTGGCCTATTATCTGTGTATCTATCCAAAGATGAATACCACACATACCCTACCCTCAAGAAGTCTATGATCTAATCGAGGAGCTCTTCAGTCATTTCAGTCATATCCAACTCTTCATGAGCCCACTTGGGGTTTTCTTGGCTAGTAAGTGTCTGAGGCCAGATGGGAACTCAAGACTTTTTAACTCCAGACCCTGTACTCTACCACTGAGCCACATAACTGTCTCAATTGAGGAGTAGAAAAGCTAACTATAAAAATATTTGTGATATGAAAGAGAGATAATTTCAGAGGAAAGGTTAAAGCAAAAAGCTATGAGAAATTTGAGGAAGAAGGGATCATTTTCTCTTCAGGGAGATTAGGGGAGAATAGAAAGGAAAGCTTCATAGAGGAGGTACCATTTGATTTGGGTGTTGGAGGGAGAAAGAGGCCTTAGTGTCTCATTTATTGAACTAATATAAATTCCTCAGAGTCAGGTGCCAATTAGGAATAGTATGATTCTTGAAGACAGGAATTTCTTTACCCTGAGTCAGTTCCAGGAACAGACTTCTCTCCTCTTCTGATTGCAATGAGGCAGCAAAACTGAACTGGCTTTCCCCGTGAATCATCTCTTTGGGCCAAGGAGAACCAATTAAAATGAAAAGTAGGGACACCTTACCTCTTTTAGAATAAGTACAAAGTAATTTTGAGCTGAAGCAAGTAAAGGGGAATGTCAACCCACCTATGCACCTCTCCTTTTGGGTGCTGACCACTCATGACCTGGCCCTCCCTCTTTTATCTTCTGCTCCAGCTGTCTGAGTGGTACTCCTCTTGATTCCCCTACAAACTCATTTCCTACCACTTATAATATTGTCTTATTCATTAAGATAAGAGATTTGTCATTGCAATGTTAAATCACTTTTCACATCTCTTCTCCTCCTGATTTTTCCTGTTATACCTTTTAACACATTGATTCCAAATGATCAATATACTCAGACAATGTTAGAGATTTTTTTTTAAAAAATGAAACAAAAGAAAAAAAAACATAAATTCACCTTCACCCTTCATTCTTATCTTTGGATCTTAGGCATGTAAGCAAAATCATTTCTTAGTTTTACATTACAATCTTAAAATCTTCTCTTGCTTAGTCAGTTTTCATGTTCAATATCTTGCTTACTTCCAGGATCTTTTGAAGGAATAATTCAAATTCTTTCCTTTTACTAAAACATCAGTTATTTTCTTTCATGTTCTTAGCCTCACCATTCTTGGATATTGTATTCCTGGGTGCCAATAGATGCCCTTTGATTTTTAACACCATACTGCAATTTTTTATTTGATTTCTTGTAATCATGCTATTCTGGTTATTTCACCTTAGAAATTGAAGATTTTTTTTCCTTTTCATTCTACCTATAAAATTTGTTCTATGATATAGTTTTGAAATTTGACTACAATGTTTCTAATAATTTCAACTCTGGGTTTTCCTTGCTTTGTTTTGAAGCAATCTGATCATCTCTCTCTCTCTCTCTCTCTCTCTCTCTCTCTCTCTCTCTCTCTCT
>NW_020954599.1:10023457-10028441 GCF_900497805.2 Vombatus ursinus
TCTCTCTCTCTCTCTCTCTCTCTCTCTCTCTCTCTCTCTCTCTCTCTCTCTCTCTCTCTCTCTCTGTCTCTCTGTCTCTCTGTCTGTCTCTCTCCTCCAGACTAATCTAGTAAACATTTATTAAACATCTACTACATACCAGGCATTGTGCCAAGCACTGGGGATGCAAGTAATATAAAGAAAGGCAGTTCTTGCACTCAAGGATCTTGCAATCTAATCATTGTTTATTGCTCTCTGAGTCTTTGTGACCCCATTTGGGGTTTTCTTGGCAGAGATACTGGAATGGTTCACAATTTCCTTCTCTAGCTCATTTTATAGATAAGAAAACTGAGGCAAACAGGAACTTGCCCAGAGTTACACAGCTAATAAGTATTTGAGGCCAGATTTGAACTCAGGAAGAGTCTTCCTGACTCCAGGTCTGGCACTCTATTCACTGTGCTACCTAGCTGCCCTCACAATGTAGTAGGGGAACACAAAAAACAAAAGGAGGTAGGAAAGTGCTGATGGGGAGACCAGGAGGTACTCAGCACAGGATTGTTGAAACCAGAAAAAGCAGCAGATGCAGAGTGGAAGTAGCCCCAAAGTCCAGTTTCTGCCCTCTATAAAGGAAGGCATTAAGGGGAGTTTGGCACTCTATCCCCCAATCAGAGGGGAGAGGAGACTGAGGGAGGTGGTGTTAGTCAAGGTTTGAGTTAGCATATCTGTGTGCCTTTTCAAATTATTTCCCATGCCTAGATCACAATCCTTCTTCCCTAGCTTCCTTTAAGACACAATTCAAGCATTACCTTCTGCAAGAACCCTTTAGGTATCAGGAATATATATGTTTCAGGCATGGGGACAGCCAAAAGGAAAGTCTGGAGGCTAGAGATCTAGTGGCTTGTTCACTGAACAGAAGAAAAACAGTGTTACTGGATTGAAGAGTACATGATGAAGAATAAGGTATAAGAAAACTTGAAAAGTAGGAAGGGGACAGGTTAGGAAGGGCTTTGAATGCCATAAGATTTTGTATTTGATCCTGGAGGGCATAGGGAATCAAATTACCTTTTATTTACCTTGTATGATTTTGTATTGACTTTTCTGTATTCACTTTGTTTTACCCAAATAGAATGGAAGTTCCTTGAGGGTGAGAACTGTTTCATTTTCATCTTTGTATGCCCACTGCTTAATATTTAGTACCTGGCACATAGACACAATTCAAGCATTACCTTCTGCAACAGACTTTTAGGTATCAGGAATATATTTGTCTCATTAGTATCAAAGGAGGCTTCTTTTGGTGTAATTAATTATATCTTAAATATTTGATAGAATTAAGTTATAAGTCTGCTTACTTTTTCTTCTTTTCCTTTGGGAGTTCAATTTATAGCTTGTTCAATGCATTTTTGTAAGGTTAAGTTGTTTGAATCCTTTTTTTTCTGTTCCACTAATCTGAGCATCCCCCCCCTTTTTTTTGCAAAAATCCATCTATTTTATTTAAATTTTAATTTTTTTGGCATATATTTAGGTACAATAGATTTTGATAATAGATTTTCCAGCCATTCTGTGAATATTTTTTATTTTTATTTTATTAATTTGTTTTTCTCTTTTTCAGAAATTAACTAAATATTTGTATCTCTTATACATTTCTCCATATCAAGAACTCCCAAATCAGGTTTGAACTTTTCCTTACCCCATTCTGTATGAATGAGATCAATCTCATTAAAAATGTGAGTCCAATAAAAGAGAAATTCCTAGGTAGACAGTTCATTCTTTGAACTTTGCTAATGTAGGCAGAAATTCTAAGTTCGTTTGAAGTAATTTTGTTCTTCTTGCTCCACATTTATGTCTCAGTAATATTTTACTCTTTCCCACATATGAATAAAATTCTGGGATCCATTGATACAGTACACAAATCAGCTTAGAAGATATACATGAGACAACTCAATTTAATGCAAGAAATGTTTATCAGTCAATAATCAAAAGAGTTTTTTCATGTGCTTCCTATGTGCCAGGATAAGTGCTAAGTGTTGTAGATGCAAAGAAAAAAAATAGTATTTCCCCTTACTTTCTAATGAGAGAAAAAAAAAACATATATAGAAATCCTAATTACAAAGTACAGTTATCCCTTCCATAACTTTCCTTATCATGATTTTGATATCAAGTTGGCATAAGAAATTGCTGTAAATGGGAATTAGGGGGCAGCATTGTGGAAGCTGTAGGTGACATATCAAGGCCAGAAGATGTCACATCTTTGACCTACATATAGCTTATGACCAAATATTTAACCTAAATTTTAGAAGAAGGTACTGTAAACACCCCATAAAAGAAAAAGAAAAAAAGACACTTTTTCTCTGGTATGAAAGGAGGGTCAAATAATTTTACATGGATTTTCCAGATTCCAGGGGCACTATGCCCCTAACTCCTGAAATGTGGAAGGAAAAACTGTAGATGGAAGGTAGTTTAAGCCCTTGGGAGACCAACAAATGCTCCTGAAGAAAATAGTACTTAAATCATGTCTTAAAGGTAGCCAAGCATTCTGTGAGTCAGAAATGGGAAGGAGTGTGTTTTAGGCATGGGGAATAATCTGAAAAGGTACACAGATATGGAGTAGAGTGCTATGGGTAAGGAATTTATTGTTGTTCAGTCATTCCCAAATCTTTAAGAACCCAGGGACAAGCTACCAATGCTATTCAAGGAGTTTTCTTGGCAAAGATGCTGGAGCTGTTTACCATTTCCTTCTCCAGTAGAGTAAGGCAAATAGAGGTTAAGTGACTTGCCCAGGGTTGCACAGCTAATAAATGTCTGAGGCCATATTTGAACTCAGGTCTTCCTGGTTCTAGGCCTAGCCCTGAACCACCTAGTTCCCTAGAGGTGAGGAATAGAAAGTAGGAGATCATATTTTAAATGTAGAGTGTATGCAGAAGATAAGAAGGGGCCCAGTTTTAAAGAGCTTAAAATTCTAAATAGAAACATTTGTATTTGAACCTAGAGGCAAAAGGGAGACATTGGAGTTTTCTTAGTAGAGAGTGACATGATCAGTCTTTAGAATGATCATTTTGGCCATTGTGTGGAGTATGGATTGTCACGGGGAAAGACATGGGGCACAGAGTCCAATTAGAAGGGTATTATAATAATTCAACTCAAAAGTGAAGAGCTGTTAAAGTAGGATGGCAGCTATAGGAATGAAGAGAAGGAATAAATGTGAGAGAAGTTGTAGAAAAAAAAGAAATGATAAAATTTGGCATCTAATTGGATATACAGAGTGATTGAGAGGACTTGAGCATGACACTAATATTGCTAACCTGACTGTCTGGTTGCAAACCTAGGTAGTACCCTTCATAGCAATAGGGAATTTAAAAAAAAAGTCATGAGTTTTAGGCAAAAGATAATGAGTTTTATTTTGGACATTTGAGATTGCTATTGGACACTTAGTTCAAATTGTCAACTAGACAGCTGAATACGCAGAACTAGAGCTTTGTGGAAAGACTAAGTTTGGACAAAAAGATCTTTGAATCATTTGCACATATACAGTCATTCAAAACATGGAAACCAAGTAAATAACCAAGTGAGAGAGTAATATTAGAAAAGAGAAGAGAATCTATTGAAGTTCTCTTATGGGCAAGGTACTCTATTTAGTACTGGGGTCACACAGGTATAAAATAGCACCATTTCCATCCTCAAAGAATTTGAAATTTAGTTGGGAAATGAGATACCTCATGCAGAAGCACAAGAAAAGTTGGAATGAGAAAAGAAACTGAATTTGATTGATCTCTTCCAGGTAGGAAGGTGGTATCTGATTTGGTTTTGAAGAACCAGAGAGTTAGAGATATGAAGTGAATCCATTACAAAGACAGAGGTCAGTTTGTACAAATGCACAGAGGCCAGATAAGGAAGAATGAGATATAGCAGGGTCAAACGCAGATTTTGTAAATTTCCTGTTAGACATTAAAACTGTGTACCTACTTTAATTCTAGATTCCCAAAATGATGCAGAATGCTTCTTGTATTCACAAAAATACAATCTAAAGATATGTTAGAGTCTAGAGATATCAGGAATACTGAGTGAACCTTATTGGCAGATGGTACGATGTGATGGACAGATGAATGGATTTAGTGTTAAAATAACTGGTTTTGATTCTTAGCTCTGCCACTCTATATAATAATAAGCAAGTTGTTTTATTTTTCTATTCCTTTTCCTCAGTGTATAAAGGGGGGAAGTTGTACTAGATGTTCTCTAACATCCCTCACAACTCCAACACTATATGATTCTATAAAAGCTAACTGAATTTAGCACTTGGAAGGTCACTGATGCTTTTAAGAGAACATCTACAGTAAAGTAGTGGGGAAAGAAACTGAATTTTTTGGGTCAAAGGAATGAGTAGTGCTGAGAAAGTGGAGACAGTGATGGCAGACTAAAATGTAGTAGAAAGAATGAAAAGTGGTGTTTTTTAAATTTAATTTTGTTTTTGTAAGCTTACTCATGATAGGGTAAAGCAGAGCATAGCTTAAGTATGGTGGAAAGGAAAAAAAGGAGAGATTGACGAAGAAAGGGTGAGACTGATTTAAAAAGCAAAATTCCCAAGGAAATGGCATCAAGGGCACAGATGGATGGATTGGCCAGGGGAAGGAGGACAGACATCCTATTAGGTCATAGAAAAAAATTAGAGAGTGGATATAGATATAGAAGTTTTAGCTATGGAGGAGGGGAGATGGGGAAGTTTATCAGGAATAGTCTCAATTTTAGTAATAAAATAGGAAATTATGTTTTAAGAAAAATGAAAAGAGGAAGAGCAGTTGGGAGGTATAAGAGACATTATAAGCTTTGAAATGGTTTATGCGGGTAGCATGATGATAGGTAGATAGATAGACAGATAGATAGATAGATGGATAGATAGATAGATAGATAGATGGATAGATAGATGGATGGATAGATAGGTGGATGGATAGATAGATGGATAGATGGATAGATAGATAGATAGATAGATAGATAGATAGATAGATAGATAGAT
>NW_020954599.1:10028451-10284094 GCF_900497805.2 Vombatus ursinus
GATAGATAGATAGATAGATAGATAGATAGATAGATAGATAGATAGATAGATAGATAGATAGATAAAAAAGATTACTGTATAGCCTTGAAGACCCATTCAAGACTGAAGAGAAAGAATTTATAGTTGACCCTGTCCCCAAGTTTTATGATCTGTTTAATTCAAATCAAACATCTCTTTCTGCTGGATATTCTTTTCTCCCTGGGCTTCAGAGAGACCATACTCATCTTAGTCTCCTCTGAATTTTTAACTGCTCCTTTGCTGTCCCCTTGACTTAATTCCCACGCTTTTTCTAATCTCCTCATTGTGAGTGTTCTTAAGTTTTTCTCTGTGCCTTTTCTCTTAGTGATCTTATTCACTCACCTGGCTATAACTAACAAATAGATGGATTTGGGTCCTAAATTTGTCTCTAGACAAGACACTGTTCTAAGATCTGACTATCAAGACTGTTGACTGGACCCTTATATCCCATCCATACCTGAGACTCAACACATCCAAAACTGAGTTTGTTGTATTTACCCTAAACTTGTTTTTCCTTCTGATTTCACTTCTTCCGTAACTGTTACCACCATTCATCCAGTATGCAGCCCACATTTTATGAGTTGCCAAGACCTGTTATGTCTCTCGTCTACTGCTGTAACAACTCTCACATCTATCTCCTATACCTCTCATTTCTACAAGCACCGTATTATGCCTGGATTACTGCAATTGTTTCCTACTTGGCTTCCACCCTTACATCTTGCCATCTCTACACAATACATCCTCCACATTACAACTATAAAGGTCTTCCCAACGTTCATGACATTCCTCTGCTCAAAAATTTTCTGTAGGTCTCTATTGCCTATGAAGCGAAGTTCAAACTTTTTGTTTGTATTCAGACCCCCCCCAAAAAAAAATCTGGAACCACCTTAATTTTTCAGATCCATTACATATTATTACTCACTATATGTTCTATATGCCATCTTTTCTGGACTTTAATTTTTTTCTGTCCTTTGAACATAGCCTGTGTTATTCTGCTATCACGTCTTTGCTCATGCTTTTTATTATCTTTTCTTTGAATGCCCTCCCTTAGCTGACTTGTCTTTTAAATTTCTAGTCATATTTTAAAATATCATTAAAATACATAAATGTCTTAGATAGATTCTGAAAACGGATAATGGATGGGAATTCGAATTGAATAGGAAAAAGAGTGACCAAATAGAATTTCAAAATTTCTCTATCACTTTAAACTACCCCAACTTATTCCATGACATTCCAACTTATTCCATGAAACAAAAAAACAGATGATTTTAACATGAACACAATTTTCATGATGCTATACAGTTGTAAATTATGGAATTTTGGTCTTCGAATAGCCATATTTCCAGGTGACCTACAGGACAAAGAAGAGAGAAATGATGGCATAAATGGTCCACATTGTGCTGCCAATGATGGCTTGGGCATACGAATGTCACAAAAGCTATTATCAAGTAAATATTTGATTGGGAAAGGAGCTAGGCTGGCCACATAGCAAGAAGAAAGGATTAATGATTGGTACCCAGAGCACAATACTGGTCTACATAGAATGACAAAAGACCTACTCTAGAGAAAAGCCTTTACTATGTTGAATTGATTCTTTCTGGAGTACTTATGGAAGATACGGATAAGTATTTCACAGGATAAGAAGCATTGGATTGTCTATAATTTGTCTTGGTGAAAATACACCAATGAAATTTTGAATCCAGCAAGAAGCTGAAAAGACTGAGCAGGATCTTAATAACTCTCTTCAACTCTTTGAAGGGTTGGAAGAGGGTTTACACAAATGCTGCTTGTTCACAGAGGGAGTAAGTAGGAACAAGAGCTTGAAGTTCAAAAATGGCAGATTTTGTCACAAAATATGGAATATCTTTTTAACAATTAAAACTATACAAAAATCTAATGGGGTTCCTTAGTGGATAGTGACCTCTCCATCTTAGTCTTCAAGGGCAAACTAGATGGGAATTTCTTAGGAATGTTATAGGGGGAATTCATGCTTTTGAGTAGAGGTGGGAACCAATGACTTCTAGAGCTCTTTCAACTCTACACTTCTAAGATTCTCTAAGAAGAAAGAGAGCTTCAGGAGAAATAGAAATGATTTCTTTTTATGTTGTTCAAGTTCCTTGTTGTGCCTTTTATCAAGAGAGCATTAAAAATTTCAAGCTGAGTAGACTATTATCTTTAAAATATAGGTAATGGGGCACAGTTAACATGAGGTACAATTTTTAGCTAATTGCCTAGATATCCTATTTTGCTCTAACTTCAAGGTGCCAGTGGACTTTTGTAGACAACCACATCTTTGTTGCCAACTACTTGGACCAACCCAACCAAGGGAGTCATTGAATCTTTGCTTCTTAAAGTATTTAGATCACAAACACCTTTTCATTTGAGTTGTAATCACATTTAATTTTGCATTTCTAAGTGCCATTCAGCATATCTGCTGACATTTTGGTTGTTTTCTAGTACAATAATTTTAAAGTCTAGGTGTTTCCCTCATTGTTTTGTACATATAATAAAATATAAAAGTCTTGTTAGGTGTTATTCTTTAGAATGTAAAGTTATGCAGAATCCAAATAAGATTTAATATCACACAGGCCAATAATCTAATTGTGATATTGAGTGGTGAGATGACACAATATATTCCATAGAAAACCATTACACTGAAGTTCAGTTGTGCTATTTTTGTGATCCAAAGTACAGAGAAAGACAGCATATAAATGACTATACAGATCTTAATTCAGCCCTTCATTATGTCTCATCTGTATTATTGTTCTGGTCTCCTAACAGGTCTTTATATAGGGTCCTCCCCCCCAATTCTTTCAATAGCTATTCAACAAAAATATTAAATACTTACTCTTTTCAGAGTATAATGGTAGACTTTGGAAATACTGCAAAGTTTATCTAAGAAACATTTCTGCCTTCATGAAACTTCCAATGTATTATGGTGGCCAGATAGGCACAGAGACAAATATAATTTACAATGAAAAATTTACAATGCATTAAAGTGCTTCTAAACAAGATGTTACACAGAGTCTAAAGGGAACAGTTTTTATCAATAGGAAGCATGAGAGAAGGCTCCATGTAAAAAGTGGCATTTGCCTTTGGACTGAAAGAATGTGTAGGGATTCAGAAAAAGACAGGGAGGACATTTTAGGCATTCAAGACATAGGAAACACAATGAGCAATGGTGCAGAGGCAGGGGAGGGGGGACAGTGTGTGTCTTCGAAAGACAGAGAGTCAGGCAACTAGGTGGTGCTGTGGATAGAGCACCGGCCCTGGAGTCAGGATGACCTGAGTTCAGACACTTGACACTTACTAACTGTGTGACCCTGGTCAAGTCACTTAACCTCATTTGCCTAAAACAAAACAAAAAAACAAACAAACAAAAAGACAGAGAGTCAATGAGACCTAAGTTAGAATCTTGCTTCAGACACTTGCCAGTTATACCATCCTGAAAAACTAATTTTCCTCTTCTGTAAGATTATGATAAGAATACCACCTACCTCCCAGGATTATTCTTGTAAGGATCACATAAAATAATACATGTAAAGGATACCTGTAAAAGAACATTAAACTTAGCACAATGTCTGGCTTATGGTAAGTGTTTAATAAACACTTATTGACATGACCTAACTTGACTTATTCACCCTTAAACAGATTCATTTCTCTCCCATTTTTTCCTGAGAGCCACTGTGGTTTGGTGGAAAGAACATTGGTCTTGGAGGCATGCTTCATAAAATCTAAATGATATTAGGATCAATCATTTAACTTCTCTGAGCTGGGTTCTTGATCTAGGAGAAATAATGAAATAATGTATGAAAAACACTTTGCAGGTGCTAGAGGAGAACTGGAAAGACCTGCCAAAATTGGGGGGGAGGGGGCAGAGTGGAGATGCAGACATAGGGGATGGGGTGGAGAATGGTAGAATTAGGAGAGGAGGTAATGGAAGTTGAGGGGTAGTCAAAGGATTTTAGAAATGGAAGTTCCATTAAAGATCATCTTGTCCAATATCTTCATTTTATTGATAAGGCAATTAAGGCCCAGAGAGGTGAAGTCCCTTGGCCAAGATCACACAGTGGTAACACCGGGATTTAAACCCAATCCTCTGACTCCAAATCCAGTACTCTTTCCAAAAGACTTCTATTGCAGCCAGGTTGGACTATCAGTAGGTCACAGGGAAGTTATAAGAGATCTAGAGACAGGGCTGCTGCAGGTAAAAAGGGTGGTAGGGAGGAGTCATGCATAAGAGAGACTGTATTGTAAGACTAAATAATATCGTAGGTTCAATGAGGAAAATGAAGCAACACAGGGAGAAGCCTCATGCCAAGGTATAGCAGGTAATTCTGGACTGGTCCTAAGTTAAGCTCTTACTTATCCTATAAAGGATCCAAAGAAAGAAAGAAAATGGTCCCTGCCCTCAAGGAGCTTACAGTCTAATGGGGGAAGATGATATTTTAACGGGAGCTGACAAGGTGTGGGGGAAATACTAACACAGGGACATAGTAGTGAAGGCCAGAGAATGAAAAGTGTCTAATCTAGGTCTATTCTCAAAATGGATGTTCTTGAAAGAACTCGCTAAAGGTAGAAGGGAGTCTTACGAGCAGAGGGAGAAGTTGGCTGAGTCATGGTGGTAAAGTCTGAAGAATGAACATTCTACAAAATTGAGATTCTACATGATCCACAAATTATTCAGGATACTTATGGACCCCAGTTTGACCTTCAGCATAGTCTGAATTCATCAGATAATATCCAGCCTTCACCTTTATTCAATGGATGTCTAACTTCACATTACTAATGACTGTATATTTTTAGCTGGAAAGAAAGAGCAAAAATCCTATGAAATCATAAATACTTCATAAGCTACTTAACATGACTGAAGAACTTCAGTGATGATACACAAGTAGAGCTTGGGATAGATAAATGTAAGTCAGTATTAAGTACTAAAAGAGCACATTATGTATATGGGCAAGTTCACACTCAGGAAAGGTCAGATAATTGAGATTTAATGCAAGGAGAAGTTTAGAATACCTGGACTTCTTGCAGATGAAATATGGGAGTTAAACATTTTTTTTAAAAAGTTGAAGAAAACCTTCATACCATGCTGAATATGTTACGAATTTAACCCAGTGAAAGTATTATTGTTAAAGTACTGATTTAAAGACCCAGTGAGACCATTAAAGATAACACAAAAGTCTTAAATGTCATAGATAATAATAAGGGTTTAATGTTCACAAAATGCGTTACAAATATTGCCTAATTTTATTCTCATAACAACCCTGGGAAGTAAGTGTTATTATCCCTACTTCACAAGTAAGGAAACTGAGGCAGAAAGAGGTAAAGGGGCTTGCCCAGGAAGATACAACTAGAAGCTCACAGTCTGATGCTGGATTTGAACTCATCTTTCTAATTCCATTTCCAGTGCTCTATCCATTTTACCTTCTAATAATATGGTAGAAGTAGGGAAACAATTTTTAATGTTATAAGACACACATGGTGAATTCAGCTGGGAACTGAACACCAATAAATACCAACTCAGTCTAATTGAATTGTCAGTTTCATAGATTTTGTTTTCCTCTTCTTTTGCTTACTTTTCCTTCTTTGAAAAGAAAGAGATCTGGAAGGAGTATGAAATCAGGTGTTGATTAAGCAAAATGACCTAAATTAAGATCAGGGAATATGATTTTATTCTTTAATAAATACTACTAATATAACTATATTTCAACTCCATATTATGAACAACTAAAGGACAAAGAAGAAATAGAAAAGGAAGTCAAGGACTCTGTGTGCATTTATCTGTGTGTATGCACGAGCGTGTACACATGTGTTTGCCTTTGTGTGTATCCCAACACTTTCTATGCTGACACATATTAAGTACTGAATATATGCCTGCTGATCGATTGATTGAAAAGAAAATAGATATGGAAAGCTAGAGAAGGAAGGAGGAGAGAACAGACCATCAGAGTGGGGAAGAGTGAGATAGACAGAGGGAAGGAAATGAAAGATATAATAGCATAGTGAAAGAAACCCACAGTGAGGAAGAGAGATACATGTAGCTTTAAGGGTTGATAAAGGAAGAAACAAAAGGGTGAAAGAGATTCTGTATGTTCTGAAATGAGAGATGGAGTACACCATTCTTTTTGTATTCATCTTAACTGTAGGATGAATATTATCAATATTATGTAGGATGAATATTATCCTTTAGCTAATGACAGTTCATAACTCTTCAATAATTCTTTGGCAACAAGTCAGCAGTCAGTTAACAAGCATTTATTAAGCACCTACTATTTGCCAAGCAAGAGCTGGAGATGCCCAAGAAAAGACAGACAGAAAGAAAGAAAGAAAATAAAGAAAGAAAGAAGGAAGGAAGGAAGGAAAGAAAGGAAATGAAGGAAGGAAAGAAGGAAGAAAGGAAGGAAAGAAGGAAGGAAGGAATGAAGGAAGGAAGGCAGGAAGGGTGGGAGGGAGGGAGGAAGGGAGAGAGAGAGACAGACAGACAGATGGACAGACAGATATACAGAGAGAGAGAGAAGAAAGAAAGAAAGAAAGAAAGAAAAAGAAAGAAAGAAACAAACAAACCAAACAAAAAAGAAAACAAAAATTTCCAGGCCCTATTCTCCAGGGGCTCTCAGTCTAATGGGGAAGAAAATGTAAAAGTCAGTATGTAGACCATGTAGAAACCTTGGTGGTTTACATACTGTCTTCCCCATTAGAATGTGAACTACTAAAGAGCAAGGCCTGGTTATTGCTGTTGTAGCCAGCACACACAGGGCACCCATTATAAAGAGATCTTTAAACTGTGGCAGCCCCTACTTTGGGCAGAAAGCCTAACCTCAGTGTTACATATGGACAATTTCAGAGATAGGGGTGTTAGAATGATGCTTCTACTTTAAAAATAAAAACTTGGATTTCAAGGAATGTATTTCTGGGCATATAAATTGAATACCAGCAGTACCAGAACATGCTGAACTCTAAGTGAAACTTCCTTAGTTTCATTTCTCAGTTCTTATCCTATTATCTGTTTGCCCACATAGGACACATTAACATGGCCCCATAATTCTCCTTGAGATTGGTTCCCAGTGTATGGACTTCCTTGATACAAGTTTCTGAATATGATCTCTCAACCCCTTTGCATTATAGAGATGATCAGCATCTTCTCTTTCCACTCAGGACGGAACTCCGGACATTATCTAAAGATATGATGGATTAGCCACCTCCCTCTGGTCAACTCATATAGTTCTATCTCACCCTAGCTTCAAAAACCTATTACACATTTCTTGCTGTGGCAAGAGTCAGTCCCAAGTCATGACCAAGAGTGGTTCTGAATGTGAAAGATGGATGATCTATGTTAATGAGATAATATGTTAAGTACAAATTAACCTAGTAAGAGTAGGTAATTTGGGAGGTCAGAGAAAAGGGTAGATATCAGAATTTCCAAAAGTCACAAAAAGAATGTGACAAAAAAGTCAAGACTTTATTTCAAGTCCCTGTAACCTATAAAACTGAAATCATTAAAACTTTACATTACTAGAATTTGGAAGTACAGAATGTAAGTCTGTCAGGAAATCTACAGATAATTTAATAGCAAGTTCATATTCATACATTATAAGAGCTTAATGGTACTGATCTAGATCAATTTACTTAAAATTGGGAAGAAAAATGTCCAAATGATAGCTAATACTACATGTTGCTCATTGAGATGAGATGGTTTATTGTACCAGTTCAGCGTAGGGTGATTGGAATTGTATCTTATTGTAAGCAAGTGTATAATAATGTAGAATATGTTAGGTAAGTGACAAGATAATGGCACAAATATATGTAAGATATATGATACTTGGGTTGCTGTGAATCATGCCATTTGACATAGGAACATTTCTGATATTTCTAAGATTGTACATGGAATTATTCTTCAGATAAGAGGTAATACACTCAGGTAATATTAAATAGAATGCAAACTCTTCAAGGGCAGAGACCAATTCACATTTGCCTTTGTATCTCTAGCACATAGCAGATGTTTAATAAATGGTTATTGATTTATTGAATACATGTAACAAATAATTATGTTGGAAAACAGCAGGATGCACTGACAAAGAGTCATTATAACAAATTTACAAATTCATGCTAAGAAATCAGTGATTGCTTTGTTGGGTAAAGTTCATCAAATCAAGGTGCTTATTGGTTTTACTGTTTCAATAAGCAGAAATATCAGAAGAATATTCACAATGAATAGCAAACAGTGTGTGAACCTGATGGTGAAAATGAAGCAAATATAAAATTGGAAAGAACAGAAACATAAAGCATTTTCGGGATCAAGTTTCCTCCAGATATAGAAATTAACCATTGCAACAGAGAATTCATTAAACATTATAAATGAATTCAGAAGGCATTACTTCTGTAAATCCATCACAAAACCGGGAAGCTTAACTAGCAGCAAATAATAAATTTCAGCAACATAGTAAATATTTCTTTGGTATAACCTATAAAGATGAGGTGAATAGAATAGAATAGATAGATAAGATATCAGTAATAATGAAGATATTTTAGTGACTTTACTCCAAAGACCTCAATATGCTACATTCTGGGTTTTTTTTTCACTTTAAATACACTTTATTTGTGCAGACATAAACCAGTAAGGAGTTTGTTTAAAGTTTTAAAAAAAAATCCACAAAAATAGAAATGTTTTATTGTTATAACCCCTTTGTAGGCATCTCAACATGAATTATGGGCAGAAGACTCTCAAAGGGTTAAAGTGGGAGACCCAGGTTAAGAGAAAAGCACATTAAAAGGGAAGGCTAGCCTGAAAAGAAGCCTGAGACAGGACAGACAAGTGAGCAGTGTTGGGACTCTCTAGCAAGGTCCTTTTCATCTTTATATACCCCTTTAGCTACCACTGGTTTTATACTACTTTAATTGATTTTGTTGTGAATATATATCAGGGACATTTTTCAGTTTCATAACAGTAGCTGGCATGTCAGGTGGCAAACTGAGGTCTCATTTTTCTCTCTTCTGCTTTCTGAGAGATTGAAAAAAAAGAAAACAACACATCAACTGTATCTCAACAGACACAAATGGTTACCAAAATGGCAGTTTTTCTTCGAGTGGGAAATTAACCTATATCTCAATGGTTGATTCTAATTTGCTTTTTCAGATCTCCTGGAAGCTTAGAAATCAAATGACTAAGTTCATTAGCGATAATGTATATTTGTATCTGTATGCATGTGTGGGCAATCACCAGTCATCTTGACTTACATCTTGCCACTGGACTCTGATGACTCTGGAGGAGAGAGTGAGACTGGTGACTTTGCACAACCCTGCCTCACTTAAACCCAATTCACTTGTGAGTCAAGGCATCACCCTCCTGATGTAATTGATCCACTTAGAGAGGGAAAGATGAACAACAACAGTGATGATCTCATTAGTTTCCATGGATTCAACAATCATTTCTATGCAGATAACATCCAAATCTCTGTCTGGCCCTTGTTTCACTCCTGTACTCTAATCTTATATCACCATCCACTTCTGTGGCCTTTCATGGTCACCAAACTACTACGTTCTCATCATCTCTTTCCTGGCCTATTGTACTAGCTTTCTCGTGGATATCAGTATTTTAAATCTTTCCTCTTTCAAAATCATCCTCTACATAGTTACCAAAATCATCTGCCTAAAGAATAAGATTTGAGTATGCCATTCCATTTTTCAAAAATCTTGAGTTATTCCTTATTGTCTCTTAGACACAATATAGCTAATGATAATGGTAACATGAATTTCTGTAATGCTTTTAGGGTTTGTAAAGCACTTGCCACCAAGGACTAGTGTTGTTGATCTGCTATCATCTGGCTTTTCGATCAGTCAATTAAACAATTAATTAATCAACAAGCATTTATTAAGCACTTCCTCTGTCAGACACTGGGCTAAGCACTGGGATTACAAAGAAAGGTCAAACCAGTCACTGCCAAGAGGGAATTTATATTCTTATAAGGAATACACCAGGGGTGGGGAACTTGTGGCCTCCAGGTCACATGTGGCCCTCTAGGTCCTCAAGTGTGGCCCTTTGACTGAATCCACACTTCACAGAACAAATCCCCTTAATAAAAGGCTTTGCTCTGTAAAACTTGGACTCAGTCAAAAGGCTACACCCAAGGACCTAGAAGGCCACATGTAGCCTTGAGGCCTCAGGTGCCTCACCCCTGGTCAATACACTATGTGCATTCAAAGTAAATACAAGGTAACTTAAGCAGGGAAGGTGCTAACAGCTGAGGGAAAAAGGAAAGGCCTCCCTCCAGCAGAAGTGAAAAAGGAATTCATTCTGGGCCTGGAGAAAGGAAATGGAGTATATTCCAGGATGACTAGACCTGTAGAGAGTGGGGAGGGGGAGTAATGTATAAGAAGACTGCAAAGGTACAAAGGGGCCAGGTTGAAGAGATATAAATCCCAGTTTATATTTTACTAATCAGTCAATAAATACTTATTGAACACCCACTACGTACCAGATGCTGTGCTAATTGCTAGAGAGACAAAAAGAGGAAAAAAAAATTCCCTGACCTCAAAGAGCTTATGATCTGATCCTAAAGCCAATAGGGAGCTTTGGGGATTTATTGAGGCAGGTTGGTGACATAAGAACATAGATTTAGAGCTGGATTAGCTAGACTAGAGCCATAAGTCCCACCCCTTCATTTCACAAATGAGAAAACAGAGGTCCCGGGATGTTAAGTGACTTTTCTAAGGTCACATAGGTAATAGGCATCAGAGGTGCTAAGACTTTTGACTTCAGAGACATCACTACTACATTCCCAAAGTCTTGCACTTTAGGAAAATCACTTTGGCAGCTTAATGAAGGACAGATTGGAGCAGGGAGGTACTTGAAACAGGATACTATTACTATAATAGAGGTGAGAAGTGATTAGTGAGGACAGCAGTGGCTATGTCAGGGAATAGACCTTGACATACATGGGGACATTTCTGAATGATGTTTTGAGGTTATACAAGACAAAATTTGGCAGTTGATTGGCTCTATGGGATGAATAAGAACAAGGAGTCAAAAGTGACACTGATGTTGGGAAATCTGTGTGATTGGTAGGATGGTGTTGCCTCTAGGAGTAATAAACAAGTTCAAAAGGGGAGGGGGGCTAGAAAAAGCATACATACATATATACACACATACACACACATACATATATGTGTATATGTGTATATTATATATGTATGTGTGTTTGTGTGTGAGTGTAGTATACATGTTAGCTATTACTATTCCATCTCTGGAACATAGGGTTCTTGAAAGTTGGGCTTATCTTATTTTTGTTTTGTTATAACCAGATCCTAAGATAGAGCTTTGCCTATAATAAGTTTGAAAATGCAGAGGAGGGGAGAGGAGTACAGGAAAAAAAGAGTGGAGGAATAATTCCGAAATGCTGATTGAAATGGGAATTTCTGTTCCAGTCAAGTGAGTATGGTTCTGAGTGTTTAGAACTAACTTGTTAGGCTCTTTAGAGAAGTCCTATGGGTAAAACAAAAGGGGCATCAATGAGTCAGCTATTCAAATTGTTGTAAGAATTATTTTAAATGTGTGGTTAATGCTGTGAATTATATATGGATTTTTTTTTTACTGAATAAATGAAGGCATTAAAACACATGCTGTTGGATCAGTATCTCAGAATGCAATCAGGTATCTCTAAATATTCTTAGTAACACCCCAAAGATGCCTGTCAGAATCTCTCAAAAGAAGTCATTCTAACTTCTAAAATCCTAATGAGGATATTTTGTCCCTTTCTGATTTGTGGAAGCTAAAATAAAAGGGAAGAATTGTGAAGAAGGCAAGAACTTTTCAGGATGGATGATCCTTGATCTGTATTACTTCTGTATTTAGATATGTTCTATATAGTTGGTTCCTGAAATTTCCTTTTTATTTCTAAATAAACTTGACAAGTTTTATGGAGTGTAGCATATAGGTATAATATTTATATTTTATAGTTGATTCAAATACAATATTTGTGGCTATTGCTATAGAAAGTTGTGCATTAGCTGATGATTAGATATGTAATCCCTATTTTAACAACATTAAACAATAAGCCAGATTCCATCTAGTTCTTGTTAATGTGTAAGCAGCTTTTCCTAAGAATGTAACTGGGTATAAAGATATGACTTGTCTATGTAGTTTTTACCCTGTGATTCCCTTAGGTTATTTTTTTCTAATTTTTTAAAATTAACAAATATTAATTTTCTCCAATTCTATTTCCATCCTCCCCCTTCCCAACCCATTGATATACATAGTCAAGCAAAACAAATTCTCACATTGGCTATATTCGAGAATCTCCCTCTTCATTCCTCCTTTAGATTGGGTGTTAAAGAAGAGAAGATGAGGAAGAACTATGTAGAGCATGAGCAAAGTCTTTTAAGAAAAAAATCATCTCACTTCTTTTCTACCTTGGGTGGTAGCCCTGGGAAGATGCTCAAGCCTCAAGATAAGTAGCTGCAGAGGACTTCATTGATTTGTCTCCAAATAGATTTATGTTCATGTGCTATTCTCATAGTTACCTACACACATACAAGTGAAGATGTGAGCTACACCTGAGCAAAAGGTGAATTTTCCAAAAATATTTCCACACATCGAGAAGCAGCATGTGGGTGGGAGGGAGAGAGAGCTGGGCTCAAGTATTGCCCCTAACACTTATTGCCAGTGTGACACTGAGCAAATCACTATACCTCTCAATGCCCCAGATAATTCTATAAGATGCTAAATTATATAGCAGGGGCTAATATTCATTGGTAGATGGAGTTTACTTGTGTGGGAGTTCCCCAAACAAATGAAATCACAATCCAGTGTAACTGCCCCACTCCAAATACATATGCACACATACATACATACATACACACACACATACATATATGTTTCAAATTTAGCCTTTTTTTTTCAAGACAAGGTTTGATTTGAAAGAACTTTGTGTAACTGAAAAGAGAGCTGTAGCTGGGGTGTCCTCATCTATAAAATGAGAGAATTATGCTGAATGTCCACTAGTGTATCTTCTAGTTTTAAAATGGTCCCCATGCCAATCTCACAATTTGGATGTTATGTTCTTTTTAAAACACATCTTTTGTTAACATTGTTTTAGAAATCACAATAATTTCATGAAACCCACCACTAATTGATATTTTCTGTGGATAAAGAAGTAAGCATAACCTTCTGATATCACAACTGTAACTTACAGAGTGTTATTTGACATGCATATAATCTATAATCTTTCCAAAAGGGTGTAAGACATGTTCCAGAATCAGTCCTACGAAAATAGCATATTAGGTGGTGCAGTGGATAAAGTACCAGCCCTGGATTCTGGAGGACGTGGATTCAAATCTGGCCTCAGACACTTGACACTTACTAGCTGTATGACCCTGGGCAGGTCACTTAACCCCAACTGCCTCACCAAAGTAAATGAAATAAAATAACATATTTGGCACTATGATGGAGCTGAAGTCTGATTTTAGTTGTGTCCTCATTTACATTATTATATACATTATTCGCTTGATTTTTCTTTCTTCATTCAGCATCAGTTCACGTCTCTCCATATTTCTCTCATGCTAGCCATGTACAATACAAAATTTAAGTAGTTGAAAAACAGATACTTATCATAATAAAGCATGTTACATATAGCATAGTGTAGCATATTATTACCAAAATATAGCATGTGTTAGACTGGGAATCCATTGAGTTAATCTAGCAGTATTTAGATCTCGGGCAGACCTTGCCATTGAGCAATGAACTGGTCCCAAAACTGGGTCTAGATTGCATTTGTAAAGCACATTCATGGATGCCATATTGTTACTCAATGTCTCAAAATTCTACTTTTTTAAGAGTAATATTCTTCTGGTGAAGCTATATATAGATGCATATCATTGAATGCCATGGAAGGAAAATGGGAAGGCATATGATTAATGTAAGTTGGCTACAGCATATTGCCAGCCATTATCTGTGTTCAACAAAAGGCATAGATCACAAATCTAGAAATGGAAGGGATGTCAAATGTCATCTAATCTAACCCTTTCATTTTGCAAGGAAGAAACTGAGTACAAAGGAAATTAGGTGACTTCCCCAAGGTAACACAGGTGGAATGCATAAAACTCACAAAGAAATTTTGAACACAGGTCCCCTGACTCCAGAACGATTGCTTCTCCCAGTGTATTACACATGGATAATTTAAAAAGGATATAGAAGCAAAGAATAGAATAAGGACCACATAGGAATTTTACTTTGATTTTCCAAAATATGCATGAATAAAAGGTAGGTTCTTTTAGAGGCTTTGCAGAAAGACATGGACAAGAGTCCCACAGGAATAGAAGGCATCTAGGAGTTGTCATCTGCACCAGTACAGGAAGTGTTGCCATCAATGCACTGAAGTATATAATTACATTAGTTTTATGAAAAAATCATTTATTATAAATATAAAAACAATTATTTATTCTAATTTTCTCCCTTTAATCTGTACCTATGATTTCACATTGCTGTAGGAAACTTAGAGTCTACCAACTCCTTCATCAGAAAGTTCAGCAAACTTATGATCCTGGACAGTTTCCTGAAGCATCAAGAAGTCATGTGACTTGCCCTTGATATTACAGCTAATGTATGCTAGAGGTAGGATTCGAACCCTGGTCCTCATGACTTCAATACCATCTTTCTAACAATTATGCAATACTGCATCCCATTTATTACAATATCATTTGGGAAAAACATAACATCTTTGCTTTTGCTTTTCTTTCTAAATGTTCAAATTTTCTGATGAGTATGTTTTCTGATTATGTTTCAAGACCTTGACTCTGTTTTTCAACTGCTCAAAAACAAAAAAGGAATGGATATATAAAGTATTCACTACTTATTTAAGAAATTATTGTAGTTATGCTGTCTACATTCTGATTTTGTTTCTGGCTCTGCTAACAAGCTTGGCCTGTTTTTTGAAGACTAAAAACATACTAATATTTATCTCAACCTATATGGGCATGCATGTATATATGCATACATATAGCATGGTATACAACATACATGTTCATGTGTGTACACATGCATATATGTACATATATAGATGTACACATATATAGATACAGGTATGTGTATAAACAGAGATAATACAGACATATGAAATATATATTATAGATATAAATAAATAATACATATTATATCTGTATATGTATATACATATGTATGTATATTTATGTACGTGTATATTTATCTAAAGAAACTAGGCTCTAAGAGAAGTAAAGGTCATTCTCTGAATGTAGATTTTTTATGATTTTGACTTTTTCATTTGTAATAAATATACATAGAAACCATTGTTGGGCTGCCAATACCTTGGATAATATATTTGGTTTATGATTTGTTAAGTTGAAGTCAAAATTCACATGCGATAAATGTTAACTTCTCACATTTTTCCTATATGATTTAGATAATTGTTATCATTTTACTATTCTTTGTCTTAAATGAGGTACAGTATATATTTAGACACTTTATAAACTAACTTAAAGTTTTATATAGGTCTGGCACTATCATTATGAAGAGCAATAATTTTAGGAAAGTTTTATTTTATGATATTTGTAAATAATGTTAGTGCAGATATCATTTCTTTCATTTGTATTTTATCTAAGCTCTCAAGCCTAGAAGTCTACAAATGTTCCTGTTCATTCACATATTTAGCTCTTATTCATGTGATTATCACATATGTATCCTTGTTAAATCCTTACATTTCTCATTCTTGTTAAAAACATCAATAGAGTAAATTCCGGTGTGTGTGAGTGTGTGTGTGTGTGTGTGGGGGGGGTGATGAGGTGTCTTTTAAAAGAGTGTGGGTGGGTAGGAGTGAGTGAATTCCTCCTTCAGAAATAAATTAGTCTGCCCACTTTTCATCTCACTAGGCAAATTGCAAATTTTCCCCAGCACTGCTCAGTTTCCAAGGGATTTAAGCTTGCCAATCAGCAGTCCCCCCAATATAGCTTATTGCCTTGGCTTCCCATCTCCTGACTTCTTTGGGTCATTTCATCTGAGCCTCTCTTTCAAACCATCTGGGATCCCTGAGCGCAGCCGGGCTTAAATGCTGAACACCTGGCCTACTCCTGTTTACTAGTCCTCTTTCACCTGCCAGCCCTTTGTTCCTATACAAGATTGAATGGGCCCCACAAGTCTTGTCAAGCATGCAGACAAGCAGCTTTCCTTTAGTCATCTCTCTTCCACTAGACATAAAGTCTGATAAATCCTTCCATTATTTCCCCTCCCTAGTCTTGCTGTTCCATCTACTTTGTGTTCTCCAGGAGCTCAAAAACCCACATCACAATTAAATCTAGACTAAATCTGATATCTCTAGAATGCCAGTGTAGAGAGGAGAGCAGGAAAAAGAATAACTGTTGAAAAATAAAATAAACCCCATAGAAACTTGCTGCCCATGTTTCATAATGACTATAAATCAACTGGATTTGCACTTGACCTGTTAAAAATTCAAAAGAAATAGGCTGCTAAAATCGTGTGTATTCGGTGCTTTGTATTCGGTATCAGATAGCTTATGTTCAAAGAGCAGAAGCCCTGCTTGCCACCCAACGCTAATTCTTTCCTTCTTTTTTCTATTTCCACCTAAGATTCATAGCCTAACTCTCAAACTCCTCCCACACATCAAGATTCATCTTTACACTTCCCAAAATAATTTTTGTTCTGACATTCCCAGGAATATTGAGTCTATACCTTAACTTCCATCTGTTTCCTGCTTTCTCAATTTCTATAGACCACACAACTAAGAATATAGTACTTGGCTTAGCATTCATTACTACTAATTATTCAGAAAGCTTTCCAAACTTTAGCCTTTTTCAAGTTTCTTCTGTCAGTTAACACAGATAACTTTCTCTATTAGGTAAAGCACATTTATACTTCTGGGAATCTCCAGTTAATACAATGCCACCTTCCATAGGCCACTAAGAAATGCATATGGACAAAATTCGAAAGACATCAGTGAAGTGGTTGAATTGCAAGAACCAATCAATACATTACAGTAAGTATAGTGTTGGCCATGGGAATTAGGAAGACCTGGGATAGAGTCCTTCCTACGTATGCTGTCTGCATCCCTATATAAATCACTTAAATTCTGAGAACCCACAGGCAATTTTTCAAACCTATAGATTTTGGAGAAGGTACCTGTTTGCATTGTTATAGGGAATTTTCTACATCAAAGAAACATCACAGGTCCTGTCTAAAAAGAAAAGAAAAAAGAAAAAAAAAGTCAACACAACCATCTTTCTTGATTAGATATATCCAATTCAACAAGTAATTATTAAGTACCACCTATGTGCTGGGTATTTTTCAAATCTTAAAGTGCTTATAGAAATGCTAACTATTAAAAAGCTAGCTATTAAGAATCCTAGTTACAACACGAAAAATTCAAGAAGAAAATCAATAATATATGCATCATCATTTGACATAGGGCATAGTATGAACAACTAAAATGACCAGGAAAGGCTTTGTACAGGAAGTGGCACATGAACTGAGGAAAACTAGGGATTCTAAGATGCAGAATGGTGTACATTCCTAGTGTGAGGGACAGGCTTGTGCAAAGACATGGAGATGGGAGATGACATATTGTTGAAACAAAAAGCATATAAAAGTGTAATAAACCTGGAAATGTAGACTGGAGTAAGATTGTGAAGGACTTGAAATGCCAGGCTCAGAAATTTTAATTCTGTTTAATCAGAGAGGCAATAGGATGTTTCCTCATTGGAAGCTGCCCATATTAATAAAAGGAATGGGAATGAAATGATCCAATGTGGTATAAGAGTATCAATTTGGTGGTTGAGTGGATGGTGGGTTGGAGAAGCAAAGTAAAGGAATCCAGGAATCTAATTAGGAGGTTCTTGAAATAGTCCAGGTGAGAGTTCACGAGAGGCTAAATTCAGCTAATGTTCATGGGAGTGGAGAGAAGGTAACAGATGTGAGAAATGTTACGGAGTTGGAATCTATAAGTCTGGATTTGGTAGGTAAGGAAAAGGGAAAAATCAGTGATTCTGAAGTTGTGAACCTTTAAGAGTTTTGAGGGATCAGCTTAAAAGGGTGATGAAGAGGGAAATCCAGTCTTCTGGGATTATGGGGTTAAGGATTATATTGGCAGAATGAATAGACATGGCGAATACTGAACAATATCACAAGGTATGATAGTGATTATTTTATATTTTTAGAAGGTGAGATTTTACTTTATTTTTAATTGATATTTTATGTCATCCCAATTACATGTAAAAACAAGGGGATAGATAACATTTTTCATCACATGTTATTCAGAGCTGTCTTGGATCATTGTATTGCTGAGAATAGCTAAGTCATTCATAGTTGATCATTTTACAATATTGCTATTACTATGTCCAATGTTCTTCTGGTTCTACTCATTTCACTTTGTATCAGTTCATATAAATCATTCCAGGTTTTCTGAGAGCATCCTGCTCATCATTTCTTATAGCAAAATAGTATTCCGTCATAATCATACACCACAACTTGTTCAGCAATTCCCCAATTGATGGGCATCCCCTCAATTTAATTTTTTGTCACCAGAAAAAGAGCTTATACATACATACATACATATATATATATGTATATACACACATACACATATATAGTATGTATATTATATGTGTATATATATGTGTGTGTATGTATATATGTATATGTGTGTGTGTGTGTGTGTGTGTGTGTGTGTGTATACTTTTGGTCATTTCCTATTTCTTTTTTTATATCTCCTTTGGTATACAGACCTAGTAGTAGTGTTGCTGGGTCAAAGGTTATGCATGTTTTAATAGCATTTGGGCATAGTTCCAAATTGTTATACATAATGACTGAATCATTTCACAACTCCACCAACAATGCATTAGTGTCTTAACTTTCCCACATCCCCTCTAATATTTGTTATCTTCCCTTTCTGTCACATAAGCCAATTTGATAATTCAGAGTGGTTTTAATCTGCATTTCTCTAATCAATAGTGATTTAGAGCATTTTTTTTTCATATCGCCATAGATAGCATTGATTACTTCTTCCGAAAATTGGCAGTTCATGTCTTTTGAGCATATATCTATTGGGGAATGGTTCTTATTCTTCTAAATTTGACTCAGTTCTTCATATATTTGAGAAATTAGGCCTTTAGCAGAGAAACTTGCTTCAATTTTTTCACAATTATAATTGCTAACTGTATTTCCCTCCATCCTATTCCCCCCCATTTATTCTATTCTATCTCTCCTTTCACCTTGTCCTTCCTCAAAAGTGCTTTTCCTCTGATTACAACCTCCCCCAATCTGTCCTCCCTTCTATCAGTTCTGCTTCCCCTTTCTTTTATACAATTCCCCTCCCACTTTCCTATAGTGTAAGATACATTTCTATACCCAACTGAATGTGTATGTTATTCCCTCTTTGAGCCAATTCCAATGAGAGTAAGGTTCAAGCATTCCCTGCTACCTACCCCATTTTCCCTTCCACTGTAAAAATTCTTTTTTTTGCCTTTTTTATGTGAGAAAATTTACCTCATTCTACCTCTCCCTTTTTTTTAATCCCAGTGCATTCTTCTTTTTCACCTCTTAATTTTATTTTTAGATATCATCCCATCATGTTCAACTCACACTTGCATCTTCTATATAGATATATGCTCCTTCTAACTGCCCTAATAATGAGAAAGTTCTTAAAAGTTACAAGTATCATCTTCCCAGGTAGGAATATAAACAGTTTAACCTTATTGAGTCCCTTCTGATTGCCCTTTCCTGTTCACTTTTTTATGATTCTCTTGAGTCTTGTATTTAAAAGTCAAATTTTCTATTCAGCTCTGACCTTCTCATCATGACTCCTGGGAACTACTCTATTTCATTGAATGTCCATTTTCATCCCTGAAGAATCACACTCACTTTTTCTTGGTAAGTGATTTTTGGCTGTAATGCTAGCTCCTCTGCCTTCTAGAATATCATGTAGATTCTTTAAGGTAGAAACTGCTATGTCTCGTATTGTCCTGACTGTGGCTTGATGATATTTGAATTATTTCTTTCTGGCTGCTTATAATATTTTTTCCTTGACCTGGGAGCTTTGGAATTTGGTTATAATATTCCTGGGAGTTTTCATTTTGGGTTCTCTTTCAGGAGGTGATTGGTAGATTTTTTAAATTTCTATTTTACCCTCTGGCTCTAGAATATCAAGGCAGCTTTCCTTGATAATTTCTTGAAAGATGCTGCCCAGGCTTTTTTTGTTTTTGTTTTTGTTTTTTGGCTAGGCAATGGGGTTAAGTGACTTGCCCAGGGTTACACAGCTAGTAAATGTTATGTGTCTGAGGCTGGATTTGAACTAAGGTCCTCCTGAATCCAGGGCCAGTGCTCTATCCACTGTGCTACCTAGCTGCCCCTAGGCTTTATTTTGTATCATGAATTTCAGGTAGTCCAATGATTTTAAAATTATGTCTCCTATCTATTTTCCAGGTCAGTGGTTTTTCCAATGAGACATTTCACATTCTCTTCTATTTTTTTCATTCTTTTGATTTTGTTTTATTGCTTCTTGATGTCTCATAAATTTATTAGTTTACTCTTGCCCAAACCTAATTTTTAAGGAATTTTATTTTCTTCAATGAGCTTTTGTACTTCCTTTGGCATTTGGCCAATTCTACTTTTTAAGGAGTTATTTTTATCACTGAATTTTATGCCACTTCTACCATTTGGCCAATTCTACTTTTCAAGGCATTCTTCTCTTTATTAGATTTTTGTGCCTCTTTTTACCATTTGGCCTATTCTGTTTTATGAGGTGTTATTTTCTTCAGTACTTTTTGTGCCTCCTTTACCAAGCCATGGACACTTTTTTAATGATTTTCTTGCATCACCCTCATTTCTCTTCCCAATTTTTCCTCTACCTCTTTTATTTGATTTTTAAAATCCTTTTTGAGCTTTTTCATGGCCTAAGACCAATTCATATTTTTCTTTGAGGCTTTGGGCATAGGATTTTTGACTTTTTTGTCTTCTTCTGAGTGCATGTTTTGATCTTCCCTTATCACTATAGTAACTTTCCATATTTAGACTTTTTTTGTAAAGTCACAATTTTGTTTGGTAAATTTTCAGCCCATTTCTTGGCTTTTAAGTCTTTGCTAAGGTGGCACTGTGCTTCCAGGGTGGAGGGTGCACTGTCCCAAGCTTCATGGGTTTTCTGCAACTTTCTTCACAGATAATTCTAGGAACCTGTAAGTTTCCAGTTCTTCCAAAGTGGTATATTCTAAGGAGAGGTGTGTTTACTACTCTGCTAGCCTGTGCTCATTTTTCCCTAGAACTGTGAGGAAGTCCACTGCTTCATTGTGGCCACAAGCTCTGGCATGCTAGTGCCCCTCCTTGCCCTAGTACTGCCACCCAGGGCTGTGACCTGGATCCAAAGATGGGAAACACAACAGAGTCCTGCCCCTAGTGCTAGCCAAGAGACCCCTCTAAAGTCCTTCTGACCAGTTCTCCTATCCCCTTACTGTCTGTCAGCTGAGCTCTGAAAGTAGCTGCCACCACCACTGCTGCCACCACCGCTGCTGCTGCTGCTGCTGCTGCTGCTTCAGTCACTCCGAAGGCCTGACCCTGGTTTGCTGTGGCCCTATCTACTCTGGCACAACCTGCAGTGTACTGAGCTCCACTCTAACCCCAGTGTGACAGAACTTTCCGGGTGACCTTCTAAGCTGTCTTGGGCTGAAAAATTGTTTTACCTCATCCTTTTGGGGATTCTGCCACTAGAGAATTTGTTTTGAGGCATTATTTAAAGTTGTCCAGAAGGGCTTTGGGGAGAGTTCAGGCAAGTCCTTGTCTTTTCTCCACTTCTGAGGAGGGACAGGGTCAAAAGAGAGAATAGAATAAATGGGGAGTGGGATAGCATGAAGAGAAATATAGTTAGTTTTTCACAACATGACTACTATGGAAGTGTTTTGTATGACTTCACATGTATAACCTATATTGAGTTGCTTGCCTTCTCAATGAGGATGGGTGGGGAGGGAGGGAGGGAGAAAATTTGGAACCCAAAGTTTTAAAAACAAATGTTAAAAATTGTTTTCACATGCAACTGGGAAATCAGATATACAGGCAATGAAGTATAGAAATCTATCCTGCCCTCCAGGAAAATAGAAGGGGAAGGGGATGGGGGGGGGAGAGATCAAAGGAGGTACAGATTAGAGGAAGGGGCATTCAGAATGCATGCCATCTTGGTGTGGGGGAGGGACAAGATGGGGAGAAAATTTGGAACTCAAAATCTTGTGGAAGTGAATGTTGAAAATTAAAAATAAATTAATAAAAATAAAATGAAAAGTATATAAAGGACTGGTGACTGATATAGGAGTCATTTAAAACTTATCTGTCTTTGTATAGTAAGAATATCTGTTTATCACAATAAAGATAAAACTCAAAGCCAAATAACAATTAAAAAAATAAAAGTACTAAAGATAGGTGTGCAATTGAAACATCTTTAGCCTGACCTATTTAAGGAAGCTTTTGATTTTTGAAAAAAGATGCATGGATTAAGGAAAAGGTATTAACCTGGCCTTTCACCATTTCTTATATAGTTTATTAATGTAAAAGAAATAGCTATTGCTAGGAGACCAATAGAATCCACAGATAGTCTCATCTATCTAACACTTGAGTTTCTTGTAAAGTTGAGAGATATGGCAGCCAAGAAGAACAATGGTTTAGATAATAAAACTTATTTGCAAAATCTTGGAGGAGGATTGTAGTATGTCAGCAATAGGACTTTCCTAATGATGACTAAATGAGTGGTCATGTCTAAGCCCTCTTTACCTCAAACCAGTAAGAATCCCACTAAACAAAAGTCCATCAAAAAAAAAAAAAGGAAAGGAAAGGAAAGAAATTACAAAAAAAAAAGTTTATGGGAAGATCAGCTGATATTAGGTGACAGCTAGGTGGTGCAGTAGATATGGGGCCTGAATTCAGGAAGACTTTACTTCAAATATGACCTCAGATACTAGCAGTGTGACCCTGGGCAAGTCACTTAACCTCTATTTACCTCAGTTTCCTCATCTATTAAATGGGAATAATAATAGTACCTACTTATCAGGGTTGTTGTGGGGATCAAATGACATAAAAACTGTAAAGTACTAAGCACAGTGCCTGGCACATAGTAGGTACTATATAAAGTTAACTTTTTAATTATTATTATTCATTATTTATTTATTACATTTTATTATTTATTAAACTTATTTATTATTTAATGTTATTTTATTATTATTATTATTATCATTAACAAATCAAAATCTCCTAATATAGTATAGAAATACTAGAGGGACAATAATGAGTGAAAACATCTCCAGAAGAAGAAAATAACTTTGAAATGACTACAACAAAGCTCTTTGAAAGAGAATGTAATGGGGAAGCTAGGTGGTGTAGTGGATAGCACACCAGCACTGGAGTCAGAAGGACCTGAATTCAAATCTGGCCTCAGACATTTGACACTAGCTATGACCCTGGACAAGTCATTTAACCTTGTTGTTTAGCCAAAAAGAAGAAGAAGAGAATGAAATGGCCACAAGTCTAGCTTGCTGCAGAGGCAAAGAAATGAACTGAGGTAATCAAAATTAAAACTCTTAAAGAAAATCTTGAAAGGGGGTGGATCAATAGTTTAGAATAGACACTAGAGATTTTTTGATATAATAGTTTGTATAATGAAAAAGAGAATGGAGAAGCTAGAATTGAAAAAAAATAGTTTAGAATTGTTTTGCAAAGTCAAAAGAATGCACCTATAAGCCAATGTAACTTGGAGACAAAGCTCAGTCATATAATCTAAGAATCAACAGTTTCACATTAAAAAAAAAGTGATGCACAAGGAATCATCTAAGAAAATTGCCCCCAAATTTTGGAACTAGAAAAAGTGTGCATTAACAGTAACTGTGGGATATCAGTAAAAGGAGAGTGAAGTGGAAGATAGATTCAATACAACCAGAAACATAATTTTCAAACTCCTGATCTTTCTGGTCAAAATGAAAATATTTCAAATAGCCAGAAAGAGAGGTCCCATAGCAAAGATCTCCAATGCAAATTGCTCATGACTACTTATAAACAAGAAATGAAAGGAATTATCAAAATATGGCTTATAAAAAACAAAAAAAAAACCATCCTCTACCTGAATATATCTTTTAAATTCAAATAGGACAATATGAGGAGCAAACAACATTTTAATAAAATTTATTATTTTCTATTTTTTGAGAAAATTAGATGTAAACCTTCATTTAAATGCAAAAAATACAGTGAATAAAAATAATACTTAAGGAAGGCATTTGTACTTAAGTACAAATAAATAGATTAGAGAAATTGGCAGTCCAATGTTTAAATGCCTTAAGGATGTCTCCCCTTTATGACTAAAATAGTTTGGATTCTAATCTAGTCTAAGGGTCATTGCAGAAACAAGCAACCACCTCATGATTTGGGTGCTTAAAAAGAATTAGCCTAGAGAAAGAAAGAAGGAAGAAAAGGCAGGAGCTTAGTATTTCTTTAAATCAGACAATCTGATTTCAAGGAAAGAAACATAATTGGGAATCAGGGGAGAATTACAAACCAAATGAGTAGCTAAGATTGGAATGGTAAGCATATATATTTATATATGTGTATGTATGTATGTATATTTGTATGTACATATATATTTGTGTACACATGTATGTATGTACATAATATACACATACAAATACCTATGTACATGCATATACATATATACACATGTAGTATCCACATATGTATATACTCACATATGGAGACAGGAAGACAGAGACAGAGAAAGAGAGAGAGGAGCAGAACAATAGTGATATTTGGGTGGAAAGGAAAGGGTAAGCTATACAAGTGAGAAAAGAATGATCAAAGAATAAATAAATTTCAAAGAAGTTATGGTTATTTCTTTCTCTTTCCGAAGAGATAACATAACACAGTTTCATTGTTTACTTCAAAAACCCTAAAGAATCAGCCCAAAAAAGAGATAGCAGCTTCAGTGAAATAGTGAAGTACAAAATAAATGCTCAAAAATGATTAGCTTTCCCATATTTGATTAATAAAATCCAGGAGAAAGAAAAAGGAAGATGAATTACATTTAAGAGAACAATGAAAAACACTAAATATCTAGAAGCTAATCTAACAAGATATACAAATATACCAATACTACAACAAAACAATTGTTATAGAAACAAAAGAAGACCCATACATTGGGTGAAACATTCAGTATTTTTGGTTAGGCAACAACAATAGAGTAAAAATTAAGATGCTACCTAGAGTACTCTATAGATTTAGTGCCTACAACATTTAAATAACCAAGGAGAGAGCTTAAAATTTAGACAAAATGATAATACAGTTTATGTGGAAAAATTAAAATATGAAATAAAAATAAAATAAAATAAAAAAGAATATCATGGTATATAAAGAAAAAAGAAAAGAAGTGTGGAGGACAGTCTTGGTGCCACCAGATCTGAGACAGTATTACAAAGTAAAAATTATCAAAAGTACATGATACTGGATTTTTAAAAATAAGAAAGTAAATCAATGGACTAGATTAGTTAAGCAAGTCCTAGACATAAATTTACCTACAAATCAAGTGTTCAATAAATCTAAGAACTACCAATAAAGAGAATCTTTGTTTCATAAGGACTATTGAGAAAAATAACAATATGATTTTTGAATATGTTTAGACAAGCATCTTACATTTTATAGAATTTCAAATGTATATTTCAAATGTATAAATATTTTAAATTTTAAATATTTCAAAAATATTAATATGTACACAGATTTCAAATGTATAAATATTCTAAATATGAAAAATTATGAGATTAAAAGAGAGAAGAAAAAAAAGCAAATAGAAAGTTATATCTTTTATAACTACGGATTAGGAAGAATTTTTTAACCAGATAATTGTAACCAATTTGTAACAAATGTTAGAAGACATTAATTATAAAACACAAAGCACACTATCATTTATGTAAAATTCAAAAATTTTGTACAACTAAAATCAGTGAACTTGAAATCAGAAGAAAAAAGATACTGATTTCAAAAAATAATTGTATAAATATACTTCTAATAAAAATCTGAGGAATTGACATAAACCTATAAGATTAAGAACCGTTATTCGACTGGCAAATTGTTAAAGTTTATGATCACTTTTCAGAAGGAGAATCATGAGATATAAACATTTAACATTTAACCATATTAAAGTTCTCAAAATCACTAATAATGAAGGAAATGCAAATAAAAACATTTCAAAGTATTTCCTTAAATACTTCAAATTGGAAAATATGGAGATAAAGAGAAAACATTATCAGGGAGGACTGTGGAAAGACAGACTTTCTATTTCAGTACTGCTAGAGATAAGGATATAGTCAAACATTCTTTAAAACTGTTTATAATAATGCAAGAGAAATCACTGAAATTTTCTGTTTGATCAGTACTGTAGCACTGGTACTGCCAGCAAGTATTAATAGCCTCTATGGTATTGATGATTCATGTATTCAAAAGTATTTATAGCAGCATTATTTTTTTCCTCATAAATCCCCAAAATACATGCAAAACAATCAGAAAATGCCTGAACAAAGTGTGGTATATGTATGTGTGTGACATTACTATACAACATGAAACCATCTTGGCAGATGAGCTAAACCAAGCTGAACTTAACTGACAGGCCTCAAACCATCAGTGAGTTAGGGGGATGTTTACCCCGAGCATGTGAAAACTTTCCTCATGGAATGGGTGCATGAGAATAATTTGTTCCAATGGCCACAAAGATGGCTGAAGCAGGTGCTGTGGAGTGCTGAGAGCTTGATCAAATATTGAAAATGCCAAGGTCATCTACTGCATCCTAGGTCATTGGCAGTTGTTTTGACTTTTGTCTTGCCACTGGAGTTCAATGTCTCAGAAAGAGAGTGAGGCTGATGACTTTGTGCAACTCTGTTTCACTTAAATCCAATTCACCCTCGAGTGAAGACATCATTGGCCCTCTTAGAAAATGAAGGATGAACAAAAGTTCTGTTGGATGATGAAATAATCATGTATCAAATATGATAACATACACAGAGCACTTTGCAAACCTATATAAATGTTAGCTATTTTTACTTGTAAAAAGCCATTATACTATTATGCAGGTTTTCAGAGAATGTGCTTTTTAAGGGTGATTGTGTGGATGTCTGCTAAATTCCCATTCTGTGCAAATTTAAGTATCAGATGGTTTGGCTAACTGTCTACCTGACTACTGACCCAAAAGAAATGGTTTCTGGGAAGACAGATTGTTAGGTCTAAATCTGAAAGGAAGCTCAGAAGCATCTCCTCATTTTATAGATAAGGAAACTGAGGAGTAGGTTAAATGATTTGCCCAAGATCTTATAGATTGTTATCATCAGAAGCAAGAGTGCTGGAGAAGTATCAAACTCTGTGTAAGGAGGCATGAATCAGATGATGAAGTCATTTCAGGTAACAAGAAGATTGCTATGAACATGCGTTGGGGTGGGAATTGGTAGACAGGGAAGACCTATCATATGGCGAGTGAATTAAGCCTTTATAGGAGCTAGGTATTCAAAGAAAAGGAAGTGAAAAGGGATTACATTTCAGGCATAGGGGATCTCCTATGCCAGAGGTCACACTATGGCTCAAGGGCCAAATGTAGTCTGCTACATGATTTTGTATGGCTTGTGAGCTCAGAATGGTTTCTACATTTTTAAATACTATACACACATGTGCATACACAAAAACACATACACAAACATATTTATATCATATATATTTCTACATATTTAGTGTAAAAACCATTGATAGCTCCAAGTTGTAAGGAAAAAAAATAAGTGGTGGGCTAGATTTGGCCCTCAGACCAGAGTTTGCAGACTGTTGGCCTATGCAGAGGCACCAAGTTGGGAAGAAATATGTTGCATATAGGGAACAGTCAAACAGTCAGTTTCACTGTTATGGAGAGTGTATAAATGGAAATAAAGAGTGATAGGGCTCAAAATGATAGTTTAAACCGATTCTGAGTGAAGTGAGCAGAACCAGGAGAACATTGTACATAGTAATAGCAACATTATGCTACCAGCTTTGATAGACTTAACTCTTCTCAGCAATACAAGGATCTAAGACAATTCTAAAGAACTCATGATGGCAAATGCTATCCATATCCAGAGAAAGAACTATGAAGTCTGAATGCAGATTGAAACATATTATTTTCTCTTTTTTATTTATTTGTTTTTTCTTTCTCGTGATTTTTCCTTTTGGTTCTAATTCTCCTTTAAAACATGACTAATGTGGAAATATGTTTAATATGATTGTACATGTATAGCCTATATTAGATTGCATGCCATCTTGGGGAGGGGAAAGTGGAAGGAAGGGAAGAAACTTTAGAACTCAAAATCTTATAGAAGTGAATGTTGAAAACTAAAAGCAAATAAGAAATAACTAAAAAAAGATAGTCCAGAGGCAGATTGTGAAGGGTTTCAATCATGACCTAAATATTTGTTTGCCTTTTATCCTAATGGCAATGTTGACCCAGCTAAGCTTCTGAAGCAGAGAAGTTCCATTTGTCAAACCTATGTTTTAGGAATATCAGTTTAGTAGCCATGTTGAGGATAGACTGGAGGGGTTAGAAATTAGAAGCCAGGAATATAATTAAGTGGTTGTTGCAACAGTACCAGCAAGGGGGCTCAAATGAAGATGATTGTGGTATGAGTAGAGAAAGGGGGAGAAATGCTGTAATTAGTATTGATAAGATGTGACAACTAATTGGAACTTAGATGAGGAGAGGTGTAAAGAGTCAATCACTCTGAAGTAATATCTAGGTGACTAGAAGGATGATAGCAACTAGAAAGAAATAGGATATCAGAAAAAAGGGATGGGTTTGAGGAGAAAGATGATAAGTTCTGTTGACACGATGAATTTGAGATAACTTTTTGTCAGCCAAGCAAAGATGTCTAGTAGGCATTTGGTGCTATAGTACTAGAGGTCAAGAGAGGGATGATGACAAGGGAATGATAAAGCAAGGGAAAGTGCCAAGGAGTGGTTAGAGAGATAGGAGGAGGAGGAAAAAAGAGTGTCACAAAATCTAAGGGTGAAAAAAGTATCCCGGGAGGAAAGAGAAATCAACAGCTTCAAATATTACAAAATTATGTGGTTTCACCTAGCTGATTTTCTTTGTGACAAAGGGTGGTACTTTACTAGAGGAGGAAGGTTAAATCTTGGGAAATATCTAGTGTAAAAAGACAGATATCAATTAAACTTTAAAAAGAAAAAAAAAAGAAAAACTGCACTTGAGCTCCAATTAAGCCAGATCATCCCAAGAGCATTTAAAGATGAATCTAGAAGGATAACTGAACATAAACTGAACACATGTGCCAGCATTTTTATAACAACCACATTTAGAATCTAATATTTTAGTCCTTTGCCTGCTACATGAGGAAGTGGAAATGGCACTAAAGAAGACAAAAATGGGAATAGCAACTGGGCCATAACAATTATATAAAGAGGAAATCTATGCTAGTTACAACACAAATTTAAGGACAACGAGGGACTAAGTCTTAAGATATCTGAAAAGGGGGAAGACATTCAACAATTGGAAGAAATAACTAATAGCATTACTTTTAAAAAGATGAAATTGAGAAGAAATCTATTGACACAAATGCCAATGTTTTCATCTCTATAAAAATCTTTATGAGGATGACATACACCCATATCGATGGAATCCTTGATGAAAATAGGAAAAAGGGAACAGATTGGCTTTTACAAAGAATTTTCTACATAAGACCACACATCAATAGTCCCACAAATGATGTAAAGGAAAGGAATTGTGTTTATTATTCATTGTTTACTTTTTAAAGCATTTAACTCAATAGGCCAAAATGTATCTTTAATTTGCTCTCCATCAAGATATCTCCCATCTACATGTTTAGATGCCTTGACAAATTTATCATCATATTACAGTTCAATGATCCTCTAGTTTGATGAAGTGAGCCATAAAATAGTGATGTTCACCAAAGATGTTTTCACTATCAATACCCAATGCAATCCCCAATGTAACAGAAATTAACTCTAAATGGCGAAGTCCTCCTGAAGTTGCTGTTTGTAGATATTGTTGTTCTAATTGCATCAAACTCGGAAATACTAGAAGGTATACTCCATGAGGCTAAAAATGGATTAGCCTAACAGTCTGCTTATTCAAAGCCAAGTAAATTCAAAATTTTGATTGTCCAGACTTTGATATGTGGTTGGATGGAGAGCTTATTGACCTGGTCCATCAGAATGTATTTCTTTGACACAAAAAATGAATGGGCACTAAGTAGGAACCAGATTTGGACATTATATTGGAAAAATTACAACTCTTCTGATGATCCCAAGCTATTCTTTGAAAGAAAAAAAGCTTCTGAACCCGTAATTATTCCAAGAAGACCCTGTGAGGAACCAAGAGAGATGTCAATGGAAACAAAAGAAAAAGAGAATATCAACGAGGGGCTGGTCAACAGTGTCAAATGTTGCAGAAAAGCTAAGGAAGATAAGAAATAAAAGTTATTGCATGTGATATTTGGTTGACCCTGAAGAGAGTGGTGGGGACAGAAGCAAGATAGCAGGGGAAGGGAAGGAAAAGGAAATGAAACAAGAATTTATTAAGTGACTACTATGTACCAGGCACTGTGCTAAACACTACAAATGCCTCATTTGATCCTCAAAACAATCCTGAAAGATGTGTGTTATTATGGCCTTTTTGTGGTTTAAGAAATTAAGGCTGATAGAGGTTATATGATTTGCCCAAGATCCCACAGCTAGTAGTTGTCTAAGGCTAGATTTATACTTAGGTTTTCTAGACTCCAGGTCCAGCAATCTATCCACTGCACCACTTAGTGCAAATCAACCCTCCTTGTCCTAGGGCAGAATATGGCATTTCCTTGTAGTCTAGTCCCATACTTGAGGTGAGCTCCGGAAACTGAGGTCTGATGACTTATTCCCAGGGAGCAGCAATGGATTTGATGGGGTGCTTGAGCACTTGTGTTTGGGTACTTGTGCTTGGACCCCAATTTCTCCCTAGCCTCAGAAACACTATCTCTGGCAGTTTCTCCCCAGCACAAGAACACTGTGCCTAGCAATTACTCATGAGTGGGCCCCAGCAAGACTCTTATCTCTCTCCCTGGTGCAGTTACAAACAGCACCTGAAGGAATCGTTAGTTTGAACTGGCTTTGCACTGGGAAGATATTCTTAACCACTGGACTATCTATACTACCTCCCTAACTCATTATCTGTATCCTGAACTCCTCATTACCTGTATTCTAGACCTAAGACACATGTATGCTCCCTACATCTATCTTGTCAAAAAAGACAGTAACTGGTGGCAGATTGGACAACTCTCAGTTACCCCCTAGGTCTAGTTAATTTAGTGACTTAGCAAGCCTAAAACCATACCTCCATGTAGTCCCCCCCTACCCCTGGCCTTTTCCTAGTGAACTCTGGGTAAAATGCCTGCACAGTAGGTACAAGAAATGCATATTCCTTTCAGAACTGACCACTCCTTAACCACTCCCTTACCCCGCCGTGAATCACCTTGTTAGCATATTTGGCACTTTTTTTTTGTATTTTATGCTATATAAATTTTAATTGTACCCCTCTAAGGTCACAGATTCCTTAAGAATCCTTGCCCGCTATATAGTGTAACAATAAACTTTTTGTCAACTTGACTTAAAGAATACTTGAGTCTGTGAATTCATTCCAGATGACCCCATCTTGTACTCCAATCTTTGAGGGGTCTCAACATCTCAGAGGCAACAGATTGAGATACTCCCTTGCTGGGACTTTGGATGAGTCTCCCTCCCCACCCCCCACCCTACCTCTCCTCTACTTTTTTTTTGAGGTAATTGGGGTTAAGTAACTTGCCTAGGGTCACACAGCTAGTAAGTGTCATGTGTCTGGTCTGAGACTGGATTTGAACTCAAGTCCTCCTGAATCCAAGGTCAGTGCTCTATCCATTGCACCACCTAGCTGCCCTTCCCTTCCTGTACTTTTAACTTGGACCAAAGTGGATAGATATTCTAGCCCCTGCTTGGGCCCCTTCTCTTCCGACTGGTGAGAATTCGCCATATCTAGTCAACTCAGGCTGACGAAGAGAGAATCCAAATTGTGCTGGTGTGATTTTTCCCTCTTTTCTCCTACCTACCCTCGTCTCCACCTTCCATTTCTTGCTCTGAAAACTGTAATCATATCAGTACTACTATTCCTGGAATAGATGTATCAATTGATTTCTCACTAAGTTCATTATTACTGTGACTTCTCAGACAAAAACATTCATCCCAAGGCACTATTCCGCTTTCCTTTATACACATTGACTTCCTTTTTTCCAATATTATCTCCTTTAGGCAGCCCCTTCCCCTGCCCTGCCCTTCTCTCTTTCTCTCTCTCTCTAGCACACACACACACACACACACACACACAAACACACACACACACACACATACACACACACACAGAGACACATCCCCAGTGCTTAGCACAGTTCTGATTAATAGCAAATACTTAATAAATATTTTTGACTCAATCAAAACCTCCAATCAAGTACAACTCCAAATTTAGGACATTCTTAATACTCCCAATCCTGAAAAAAAAAATCAGTAGAAATTTTTAAAACTCTGCATTTCTATAAAGAACCTTAAGAGGTATAAGGGGCAGAATTCCTCTGGAAATCCAATTTGAAGCATCAATGAATAGCATGAGAAGAGAGCCAAAGGAAAAAAATGGAGGATAAATATATGAGACATCAAAGAAACACTCACACAAAAGATATGAGGAAAAACTAGAGGAAAACAGTTAAATATCCAAGGCTTAAAAACACAATTAACAAAACCAAAATCAAAACATGTTAATTTATGAAAATCTCAATTACAAACATAAGTAGAAAAACAACTGAAAAAAAACTTAGATGCAAGACAATATTAAGGATATGGTATGTGTGGAGGTGGCAGCAGAGGAGAAACACGGAAGCACAAACATCCTATTAATTGGCATCCCAGAAGATCTTAAAAAAGCCATGGGGCACTATATATGTATACATACCTAATTAGAGAATTCTCCACAGTGGACTAGAATGAGTAAGATTCTACCAATAGATAGAAGCAGCAAGAATAAATTCTAACTTGGATTCACCAAAATGTATAGTCATAAAACTGCAGAACTGCAGAGATAGAAAGGCTTTTAGATGTGGATAAAGAGAAGGGAGGTAGTTCACAACTAGCATTCTCCATCTTTGTAGTGAAATAGGAAATGAAGCCATCTACTGAGACAGAAGTGGGGTGAGCAGTCAGCTTCAGAAGTGAGAAATTTGAGATAGCAACCATAGGGGGTATAATATGGCTTCACTCAGAAGGGATGCCTGTTGTCAAGACCCAGTTAAAGTTAGAAAATGTGGTCTACAAGGCAAGGCACTCTTTCTAGTTTGGGCCTAACTTCCTTTTCATACTTACTTCACATTATTCCCCTTCATGAACTCTGTGCTCCCTGATCCTGGCAATCCCCTTCCCTCTGATTGGAGAGCGAGAAGGTTGGACACTGGATCCTCTACCATTTAAGAAACTCACCTCATCATTTCCTACCTGGATGACCTCTCGGATTTCATAATCTCCAGAAGCTCATCGTTTTGCAATATGAAATCAACTTGGAAATTCATATATCCTTAGATTTTTCCCACCCTACCTGAAGGATTTCATCATAGCCTTATGCTGGCTCCTGTTCTTTCCTTTCCTTTCAACTCTTTTTATGTGTTTTCTTCTCCCTTTAGATTGTGAACTTCATGAAGGCAGGGACTATCTTATACCTTTATCTGTACCTCCAGCACTTAGCACAGTGCCTTGGCACCTAGTAAGTGCTTAACAAATGTTTGTTGACTATTGACTTTGGCCCTGCCAAACTGGTCTACTTTCTTTGCCCAGAAGACCTGGCACCCAATCTCTGAGCTTAGACATTCCCTCTTTATTTCATCCTTTTAGAATATCTAACTGCAGGGGGCAGCTAGGTAGCACAGTGGATAGAGCACTGGCCCTGGAGTCAGAAGGACCTGAGTTCAAATATGGCCTCAGAAAACATTTCCTAGCTGTGTGACTCTGGGCAAGTCACTTAATCCCAATCGACTCTAACTGCTATCTAACTGCTTTCAAAGCTCAACTCAAGCATCACATTCTATACAATACCATTCCTCATTTTCACCCTGTAATTACCTTGTAAACTACCTTGAAATATATGCAATATGTTTTGCATGTATTTTACATTTACTTATATGTGTACCTATGTTTTGTTCTGCTCCTCCCCTTCAATAGAGTGTAAGTTTTTTGAGGCCAGGGACTGCTTCATTTTTGTCTTTGTATTACTGGTATCTACAAAAATGCCTGGTGCATGAATTGAATATTGGATTGGTGGGTGACCCAGGGCAAATAATGATCCTACTGAGAACATAATAGCAAGATGGCAAATGATTCAATTTGATTCAGCAAATTAGAGAATGTATTAAACAGTGAATGTGCATTGCTGAAACTGCTAAAGAGAGGGTTGGTCAAGACTGTGATAGAAGGGAAGTGAAAGTAGGTTAGAAGTAATGGACTTAGAAAAAATAATTAAATCAGTTAGTGCTTCATCATTTAATATCCTTAGAATTCTTTAACACTTCTGAACCAAAAGGAGAATGGATATTCCCTTTCTCCCTCTTTATCCATAATTCTTCTTCATCATTCTAACATCCCCAACTGATTTTAAATGTCTTTCAAAGATTCTTCCAGTTCCCATATTCTATGATTCTATGATTGTTGCGTTTGCCCTCACTTTTCAGTTTAGGGCTTTTAAAAAGTCAGGAGAGTATTTCCTTGTAGATACATCATTGCTATAAGGTAGATGATGTTCCCTGATGACCTTGTAGTCAAAACCAATATCCATATAAGCATAATTAACTGAGAAAAAAATTAACAATTTTTTCACCTCAATTATTAAATAAAAATAGAATTTTTAAAAGTTGAAATAGATATTTATACATGAGGGAGAGTATTACATAGGAGAGACAGCTAACTTTGGAGTCTGAAGACCCAGGTTCAAATCCTACCTTTAACACATATTAGTCCTGATTTTGGAACATTTTCTGATTTCTGATTTGTAAATACTCACATTGAAAATTTAATAATCAGCTTAGCAAGCTTGGCAATTAGGTAGTTCAGTGGATAGAGTGCCAGGACTGGCCTCAAACATTTATTAGCTGTGACCATGGGCAAACCCTGTTTGCCTCAGTTTTGTCATCTGTAAAATGAGCTGGAGAAGGAAATGGCAAACTCCAGCATCTTTGCCAAGAGCACTCCAAATGTGGTCATGAAGAGTTGGATACAACAGAAACAATTGAATGACAACAATTAGCAAGATGCTTCAAGTTGACTCCAGCACATCCCTGGACACAGAAGTTATATGAAACTTAACACAGGTTACACAGCAAGTCAGTGGCAGAAACAAGGGACAGAGTTCAGGGCCTCTGCCTCATTCAACTCTCACTGAAACAAACTATATTCCTCTCTTGAGACAAAGACTAAGTATTTTCAATATCAGACTTAAAAAAAGATACAGCTAATGTTTTTAATTGAAATATCAAAGGGATTTTATGTATAATTTAATCAAAACATTCCACTTTAAAGATGAGAAAACTGAGGGCCAGAGAGGTGAGTAATTTACCACTGGTAATTTCCTTTCTCCCAATCAGCTTTCTCCACAACCTCATTTTGACCCTGATACGTAAGACCCAACAACTGATCCTGCGTTAGGAGTAACTAACAAACCACAAACCCGGTGTCTCCTCTTTTTTGCCCCAATATTCTTCTGCATTGTTGTTGCTACCCAGGTGTTGAGTCCTTCTCCAGGACCAAAATTTTCTTTCCTCTGGGACTTTGCTTCTCTAATGTCTGAAGAGTCTTATGCTCATCTTCAACTTTTGTCAATTTTTGACTCATTCCTTTAGGCCCAGATACTCCCTAAAGCCTTCACTGATACTTCATTCAGGAATTATCTTTCCTTCATTTGCGTTTGCATAACAGCTCATGAAATTTAAATGTTCTTTTTATTGTGAACTTAATAATTAATAAATCTAGATATAATAATAACAACAAGGATAACTGGTTTGCTGCAAGAGTTATAGTGCACAAAATGAAATTGTGCTGCCATTGTCAAAGGAGCTGAGCTGAGCTACATTGAGGCCAGAGTCTTCGCTTAGTGGCACTCATCCCTACTTCTCCATCTTCACCAACTTCAGTTATATGCAACCCATGGTTTCATACTTCGTAAATTATGACTTTAAAGAAAAAAATAAAGCTTGACAAACAAAATGGAAAAAAACAACTTTCAAAATAATAAACATCTGAAAAAAACAACAAAATAGATGACTAATGAGTCATTCACAGGTTTACATTTGCTAGATAGATTATCATATCTAGAAACCTCTCCATATGTTTTTGTGGTGATAGGTTGAATACAAAGGTCAAGTAGTTCTTTCAAGTGTCCTGGGAGCTCTGGGCAGAAGCTTCTTTTCAATGCTTATCCAATACTCAGCCATTTTCCAATTTTGTGTACTTTTTGAGCTTTTGAGAAATCTGTAATTATAATGTAAATGTTTCAGTTTCAATAGGATTTGTATGGTATAAAGCATTAAACAAGTGATGATCAAATCAGAGGAAATAACATAGATATTTTAGTAATAAATAAAAAGTCCACATTCCCTCTAAATATGCATCCTTGCTATTATGGTGCCATACTACTATTGGCTCTCCCATTCCCTTCTCACTAGCACTCTGGAAAATTGGGATGGCAGCAGTGCCATGTAAAAAAGCTCTGGCCACATGGTCAGTAGATCTTGGTTCAAACCCTGCCTCTGCTACTTGCTAGTTATGTGACCTCGGGCAAGCTACCAGCCTCCTTAAACCTTTGTTTCTCCACTTGTAAACTGAGTAGAGGGGACTAAATGACCTTGGAAGTCTCTTTTAGCTCTAGATCTCTAATTTCACTTGCTAACAACCTGAGAAGAAGCTATGTTGTATCCCTAGTGATGTGCATTTATTTATTTATTTATTTTTTGGTGAGGCAATTGGGGTTAAGTGACTTGCCTAGAATGTTATGTGTCTGAGGCTGGATATGAATTCAGGTCCTCCTGACTCTGGGCCCAGTGCTCTATCCACTGCACCAACTAGCTGCCCCGCTGTGTACCATTTTTAATTGTTATAGCATGGACTATTTTTTTTTTTAGGCAATTGGGGTTAAGTGACTTGCCCAGAGTCACACAGCTAGTAAGTGTCAAGTGTTTGGTCTGAGGCTAAATTTGAACTCAGGTCCTCCTGACTTCAGGGCCAGTCCTCTATCCCCTGTGCCACCTAGCTGCCCCTTATAGCATCGACTCTTGAAATTGCATATCAAGTCCATAGATGTAATTTTTGGTTCAATTGTAGGATGACCACTTTTACTTCTAAAATTTTAAGTCATTCATTATTTTAAAACTTTTATTAGCTATTTATTTTTAACCTTCTTTTCTTTTTAAATTTTGAGATCCAAATTATTTCTTCCTCCCACCCCACCCCCACCCAGTGAATTAGCAAGCAAAATGATATCAATTAATTATACAAGTAAAATCATGCAAAATGTACTTCCATATTAGTCATATTGCAAAAAAAGCAAAAGAAAGAAAGAAAAGAAGGAAGAGAGAGAGAGAGAATTATGCTTCAATTTGCACTCAGAATACAATAATTCTCTCTTTGGAGGTGGACAGCAGTTTTTCATCATGAGTTCTTTGAAGCTGACTTGGATCATTGTATTGATAAGAGTAGCTACGTTTTTCATAGTTGATCATCATTACAATATTGCTATTCAAGTGTTCAATGATCTCTCATTTCTTCTCACTTCATTTTGCATTAGTTCATATGTCTCACCATGCTGTTGTTTTTTTTTTTCTGAAACCACCTCCTTGTCATTTCTTATAGCACAATAGTATTATATCACATGTATATGCCATAGCTTGTTCAAGCATTCCCCAATTGATGACCATCCTGTCATTTTCCAATTCTTTGCCATCAAAAAAAGAGCTGCTATAAATATCTTTTATAAGTCTCCCCCCCATCTTTTTTTTCTTTGATCTCTTTGGGGTATAGACCTAGTAGTAATATTGCTGGATCAAAGTGTATGCACAGTTTTATAGCTCTATGGACACAGTTCCAAATTTTTCTCCAGAATAGTTGGACCAGATCACAACTATACCAATAATTTATTAGTGTACCTATTTTTCATCATCCCCTCCAGCATTTGTCATTGTGAGGAGGCATTTTAAAGTTGTTTTAATTTGCATTTCTCTAATCAATAGTGATTTAGAATATTTTTCCTGATTATGAATAGCTTTGATTTATTCTTCTGAAAACTGTCCTTTCATATCCTTTGACCATTTATCAGTTGGGGAAGGGTTTTTATTTTTATAAATTTGATCAGTTCCTTAACATATTTGAGACTTTATCAGAGAAACTTGCTGTACATTTTTTAGTTATTATTTCACGGCTATGGAACATTTCAGCAAATTGTAGCTTCCCTGATTATCTCTTTCAATTAGTTCTATTTTTGCTTTGTCTGAAATGGTGATTGCTACCCGTGTTCTTTTTTTTTCCCCCTCAGCTGAAGCTTAATGGATTCTCCTCCAGTCCTTTATTTTAACTCTGTGTGTCTTTCTGTTTCGAGTGTGTCTCCTGTAAACACCATATTGTTATATTCTGGTTTCTAATCCATTCTGCTATCTTCTTCCAATTTATGGGTGAGCTCATCACATTCACATTCATGGTTATGATTATTAATCATGTATTTTGTGCCATCTTATTTTCTTCTGTTTATGCTTCTCTCTCTCTTTTTATCCTGTCCCTCATCAAGAATCAATTTTGTTTCTGACCAATACCTTCCTCAATCTACCCTCCCTTTCATTAGCCTCCATTTCTCTTATTCCCTCTGCCTCCTTCCCTGCTGGGGATTTCTACACCAGAATTCTATACCAAATGACTTTACACATATGGTCTTCACTCTTTGAACCAATTCTGATGAGGATGAGATTCAAACATTGTTGGAAACTCCCCCCCCCCAATCATTACCCTTCCACTGTAAAAGCTTTTCCTTGTACGCTTCTTTTATGTGACAAAAATTTTCCCCATTCTACCTCTTTCTTCTTTCTTATCCCAGGGCATCCCTCTTTCTATCTCTTTGAGTTTTTGAGCTCATCCCAATATAATCAACTCACACCCATGCCCTCTGTCTATGTCAGAACTTTCTCACTGTCCTAACAAGGATAAAGTTCTTAGAAGTTCCATGTATCATCTTCCCATATATGAAACAGTTTAACTTAACTTTAAGATTACTCTCATGTTTACTTTTTTATTCTTCTCTAGAGTCTTGTGTTTGAATTCCAAATTATTCAACTTTGGTCTTTTCATCAGGAATTTTTGAAAGCCCTCTATTTCATTATATATCCGTTTCTCCCCATGAAGGATTATGTTCAGTTTTGCTGGGCAGGTTAAACTTGGTTATAACCCTAGGTCCTTTACCCTTCAGAATATCATATTATAAGCTCTCTGCTCCTTCAGTGTGGAAGCTGATAAATATTGTGTGATCCTGACTGTGGCTCCACAATATTTGAATTGCTTTTTCGCTGCTTGTGATATTTTCTCCTTGAACAGGGAGCTCTGGAATTTAGCCTTTATGTTTCTGGGAGTTTTCTTTTTTGAGATCTCTTTCAGAAGGTGATTCTTTCAATTTCTATTTTACCCCCTGATTCTAGAATATCAAGGCAGTTTTCCTTGATACTTTCTTGAAAGGCAGCGTCCAGATTTGTTTTTTTTCCCTTTATCACTGCGTTCAGGTACTCCAATAATTCTTAAATTATCTCTCCTGAATCTATTTTCCAGGCCAGTTGTTTTTCCGATGAGGTATCTCACATTTTCTTCTATTTTTTTTCATTCTTTTGACTTTGTTTTATTGCTTCTTGATATCTCATGGAGCCATTAGCTTCCAATTGCCCAAACCTAATTATTCTATTTTAATGAGTTATTTTCTACAGTGAATTTTTGTTTCTCCTATTCCATTTGGCCTATTCTGCTTTTTAAAGAGCTCTTTTCCTCAGTGAATTTTTGTGCTTCTTTTACCACTGGGCCAATTTTTTTTTCTTAAGGTGTTATTTTCTTCAGTATCTTTGTGCCTTTTAAAATAAGCTATTAATTCTCTTTTCATATTTTTCTTGCATAACTCTCATTTCTTTCCCCAATTTTTCTCCTATCATTTTTATCTCTTTCTTTAACTCTTCCAGAGATTCTTGTTTGATTTGGGTTCAATTAGAATTTTTTGAGGTTTTCACATTATTATCTTCTTCTCAATTTTGTCTTGGTCTTACCTGACACCATAGTAGATTTTAATTGTCAAGTTCTTTTTATGTTGTTTGTTCATTTATTCAGTCAACTTCTAGACTTTGAACATTATACTAAATTTGGGCTCTGCTCACCTGGTGTTGAGGAGGTACCATCCCAAGCTTCCGACTTTTTCATGCTGCTGTTTTCAAAGCTAGTTCTGAGGGTCTGTAAGTTTCAGTATTTCCAAGATATGTGATCCTAAGAGAGGCATGGTTACTACTCTCTTAATCTGTGCTTTGATCTTTACCAAGGAAGTGCTTCTGCTTACCTTCAACCATATAAGTTAGCACTCCTCTTGGCCCTGGAACCTTGACCATGTTTTTTGTTCTCTTGCAGTCACAAACCTTAACACTCCTTTCTGACTTGGAGCTGTGACCAGGGCCTCTGCTCATTTGTGACCATTCACAAATCCTCCTCCCCACCATAGAACTATGTCCAAGAATTGCTATGGGCAATAAGTTGTCAATCAGCATCAACTGCACCCAGTGCCAGCAAAGGGTCCCATAGAAGCCCTTTCTTACCAGTTGTCTTACTGTCTCTGAGCTGAGAGCTCCCAAAACTGTTGCTGTCATTGATACAACTGCCTCCAAGATCCACTGCTCCTGCTTCTGCCATGCTCTGGGCCAGCTCCCACTCCAGTGTCACAGATCTCCTAAGATGTCTTAGGCTGGAAAAAAAAATCTCATTCTTACCTTTTCTTGGCTCCACTGCTCCAAAATTTCATTTGCAGTCATTTTAAAATTGTTTGGAGGGGAATATTGGGAAAGTTCACCTGGATTGCTGCCAGTTCTCTGCCATCTTGGCTCTGCCTCTGATTCATTCATTCATTGTTAAGAAAAGGGGAAGAGCACATTAATTATAAGGACTGTGCAAACATTTCGGAGTCCTCTATTAAGAATTTACATAAAGACAATCAATGTTTTCACTAGAATCAAGAAATTTAAGAACCAGAAGGGACACCAGTGACCATCTGGTCTAACCCATACATGAAATGAATCCTCACTACAACATGCCTGAGAATTCTCTGCTTGAAGACCTTCAAAAGGCAACACATTCTACTTTTAGGTGTCTCTATTTTTTTGAAAGCTTCCTGTGACAAGCAGCCTAATTGGTACTACTTACTACTTTCACACATTGTTCCTGATTCTGCCCTCTGAGATAAAAAAAAAGAAGTCTAATCTCTCATGCACTTTATTGTTGTTATTGTTTGTCCTTTTTTGAAGAGGACCCCATGACATCAGGAAGATGATGCCATGACTTGCAAGTGAATTGGATTTAAGTGAAGGAGGGTGGTGCAAGGTCACCAGCCTCACTTTCTCCTCTGGAATCATCTGGGGTCAGTGGCAAGATATAGGACAACTGGAGATGGCCCAAGATGCAGGTGGAAACATTGGCCTTTTTAAGCTAAGGTCTTTCTGACTTCTCGATTTGACTGAGGCAGCACCCATTCAGTGATTGAGGCTGGTTGAGAAATGAGCCAAGGAACGACCCTTTTTCCTAACTAAAAAAAAAAAAATTAGTGAAAGGAAAGGAAGGTCAGACTACTCACAGGTTATTGTTTGTCCTTTGTTATCAAAGAGAACCATGACACCAGGAAGATGATGCCATGATTTATAACTCTTTAAATACCTAAAAAACTGATTCATAAGGGATACAATAAAGTCAAACTGTTTACTTTTTATAAATGAAAATATTATAAGTTCTTTTATGACTGTCAGTTTTTACTTGGGTAATCTGAAAGAAAGGTTTGGGCTGAGCTGAGTATGATGGGGCAAGTCTAAAAAACAAAACAAAACAAAACAGTGTAGGGAAAGATAAAAAGGAACAATTATCTTTGCAAATGAGGTAAAAAAAGGAAAAGAAAGTTACAGAGGAAACTAGTAAGAAGAAGGGCAGGTAGTGTTGTAACCCTATTCTCATTGGGAATGGGTTAAAGAAGGAATAACACATATATCTACAAGGGTGTAAAAGTTTTCTCAATTCAGAAAGAAATAAGAGGGTAAGGGGTAGGGTTGGGGAGAATATAAGGGAGGATTCTTGGAGGGGTGGGAAGGTAAAGGAATAGGAGGGCAAGGCAAAGGGTAGAAGTAAAGTAGAGGAGAGGAGGAAGGATTGGAATAGGGTAAGAAGGACAATGAAGGAAATAGGAAGGAGAGAAATATAAAGCAAGTAATTATAATTTAGAATATGATTTAGATATATTGAGATATATATGATTTAGATATATCTAAAATATAATTTGGAATGTGAATAAAAATGAGAGATATACACAAACACAAAAAAGGGTCAGGAGTACAATTTATTATGTAAAAAACAGGGGTAGTAATCATGATCTCAAACAAAGTTAAAGCTAAAATAGATAAAGAGAAAAATAGAGAAACTATACTATATGTCATCTGTACTATTCAATATTGTTTTAGAGCATTTAAAATAACTAGACAGTATAAAATACCTGAGAGTATACCTGCCAAAACAGACACAGGAGCTATATGAATATAAATATAAAACACTTTTTATACAAATAAGGTAAGATATAAATAATTGAAGTAGATTTTACTGTTTATGTGTAGGTAAAAATATAAAAATGACAATATTTACTAACTAATCTATTTATGTAATGCCATCACAATTAAATTACTAAAATTATCTTACTGAATTAAAAAAAATAATAACAAAGTTCCTTTGGATGAACAAAGGGTCAGAAACTTCAGAGACCAGGGGAAGAAAGATGTAAAGGAAACAAATTCAGTAGTATCAGACCTATGGATCCAATGGCAAGACAATCTGAGACAATCTCTTAGATAAAATGTGATTGGGTTGGAATATTGCTGTGGTGCAGGAAATGATGAGCTGGTTGAATTAGAAAAGCATGGAAAGATTTGAACTTATGAAGGAAAATACTTTCCACCTTCAGAGAAAAAGATGACAGGTCCATAAGCATGATGTGGACTAACATGTGTATGAGTGTGCGTGTGTGTATACACACACATGTGTGTGTAATTATAAATATTTATGTATGTATACATATGTATACACGTGTACACATATATATGTGCATATTTATATATGTGTATATATGTATTGTGTGTGTGTGTGTGTGTGCTTAATTGTAGCCTTTTTTGGGTGGGGGAGCGGTGAGGGAAAAATAAAGTAAATGCATAGCAGCTTTGAGTACAATTAGTAGTATTTACTATACAAGCTTTCTTGAGATGGAAATTTATTGTTTTATATTGAATCCCCTCCTATGTTCTGTTGTGTACAAGGCAATGTTAGCTATTTTTATTTTCTTATTTTGTATCTAATTTCAAAGGAAAATATATATATATATATATATATAAGAAAAAATACCTAAAAATTGCCATCATGTCTTCCCCAAGTCTTCTCTTCTCCAGTCTAAATATTCCCAGTTTCTTCAACTGAACCTCTTAGTTCATGTGATCATAATCCTTCATCATTCTGCTTTCTGTCCTTTGGATGCTCTTTGGGTTATCAATGTCTAATCAAGATTATTAGAATATAACCCAACCATGGAAGCAGCATTTTGCTTTTATTGCTGTTTCTTCACATATAAGGATTCAGCAAAGGTCACCCTGATCCAGCAATAAAGGACTCAGAAACTGTCATGAAAGTAATGAGTGTTATAAAAGGCTGCTAATTGTCAAAATCTCATTTGGTCAGTTTTTCCTCATGGTCAAGTTTTAATGAAAGGAAATCTATTAGTATGTTGTCAAATGAGGGCTAGTAGATTTTTGTCTAAACAAGAAAAACGGCCCCATACCCGAAGCATGATGGACAGATTGATTGATTTTTTTATGTGTTTGGCAAAAATGAGGGTCACAAGGAAAAAGCTGACAGATTTGCAAAGGTTTACTTCTCAGTCTTGTCACTATGCTCCAGAAATACAGTCCTGTAATGGCAAAGCATGTTTAACAATCTCCTCTAAATGCTCCCAGTCTGATTAACCTCATTCCAAATGATTTAATTGTTGCCTTGCATATTGCGCTTGCATCATTTTTTGTTTAAAATTGCATTTTCAAATGGTGGCAAAGAACTAATTGAAACTTTTTTTGATGATGCAGAGCATATTTTTGACCAGATACATGACACCTTGAAAATTCTTAAAATTGGTTAATCATCAGTGATGTGTATCTATTTTGTTCATGCATCTACAATGTCTAAATGTAGAAGTTGCAGTAAAATGTAAAGAAATACTCTACATACATTGTTATGTGCATTGTTTAAACTTTATTCTACCTAGTAGATGAACACACTTCATAAAAGGAACAGAACTATCTTTGATTTGTCAGTGTTATTAAAATTTCTATCCTTTCATAGAGGAGGATTTTATGAAACCTGAAGTTATGGAGAACATTTGAAAGTATAGTCCAAGTTGAAGTCTTTGATGTCAATATCAAACAAAGATGGGCTTACAGGGGGAAAAATGGCAAAATAATGGGGTGGGCTGTTTTACAAGAGATTATAAAATCAACTTATCTTACTAATGCTAAAATAAAAGTTGGGTGTTCTTATGAAAGAACTAAATTCATTTGGGTTCATCTTTGCTCTTTATATGAGGGACCTTATTCTTCATTCCTTCAAATTCTAATTCATAATTTACTGAGATGATAGGAATGAAAGGTTTCTATACCTCTGGTTGTACTAAGAAGTTATCCAGAACATTTTCAATCTATTTTCAATGACAATGTGAAGATGTGTATAGAGAATACTGTAACAATTTCCCCAGTTAAGAAAAGAAAAAAAAAGACCCATTTATTAATGATGTACTTAGTCACAGCTTTACTTTAATGAAAAAAAAAGTAGTAGGAGAGAATAACTTTATTTTAGATACTCCTACACTTGATAATTACTAACATCGACCCATGCTTTGAAAAGGAAACCTGTACATAGAAGAACCTACTCAGTTAAAATGTTGGCAACCACAATTGTTCACAGATTTAAAGTGTTTTTGTACAACCTAGAAGCTCTTGTCCTTAAGGTACAGATACAAACCAGCTAAAGAAGTTTGCTCAGGCTTCCATTTTACAAGCCTTTCTGAATTTATTCATTGCTTTGCAGCCTTACCTATAACAAGCTGTTTGCATAAAGGAGGCCCTTTGAAACCATCATATGTTAAATACAAAGAAGTATCATGGGCCAATGGCACCTTTTCCTAACCAAAATCCAACCTTCTACAGGAAGCTTTTTATAACCCCTTGAAATTCTAGTGCCTTTCCTCTGTCAATTACTTCCTATTTGTCATACACACACAATATAATGTATGTATGTATGTATATAGTTTGCTTTACATGTATTTGTTTGTATGTTGTCTTCCCCATTAGATTGTAAGACCCTTGTGTATAGGGACTGTCTTTTGCCTTTTCTTCAATCCTCAGTGCTTAGCATTGTGCCTGATACATAGTAGGCACTTAATAAATGTTTGTTGATTGATGTGATTTTGTATAATGAATGAAAATTGAATTCATCAATGCATTACTAGTAGGTGATTCAGCAATTTAAGTTTGTAATATTTGATTAGCCTTGTCTCATTCTTTAGGATATGTAGATGAAGAAAGCCTACTTTTAGTAGGCTTTTTAGTTTTAGTCTATACACATATGTGTGTGTGTGTGACTGTATGTGTGTGTTTCTGTGTGTATGTATATGTATATATGTATATATACATGAAGAGAAAGTATTGATTTTGATTTACTATACATTACACACATACATGAATGTTATACCATATAACACAACATATAAAAACTTAAAAGGAAGGGGGTTAATCATTTATATAACACCTAATATGTACCAAACAATGTGTTAAGAGCTTTTAGAAATATTATATCATTTGATCCTCACATTAGCCTTGTAAGATAGGTGTCATAATTATCTCCATTTTACAGTTGAAAAAACCGAAGCAATTAGAGAATAATTTTTCCTTGCCTAGGAACATAAAGCTACTGAGTGTCTGAAGCCAGATATTAACTCAGGTCTTCCTGACTCTAGGCCCAAAACTGTGTCACTAGTTGCCTCTCAAAGAAAAAGTTCACCAAAATGCAGAGAGAAATAGAGTAAAACAGTAATAGTGAGATTCCAGTGTAACCCTTTTCGGATCTAGAAAAACTCAAACTAAAGATGAACAAAAAGAATTAAGGACCTGAATAGAAGTTCAGGAAAAAAAATAGAGAGAATAGATATCTGGTGAATATTGAATGGGAAAACAAAGAAGTTTATATATTTCTCAAGTGTGCATGTCAGTTAAAAATTGATAATGTATTGGGATATATAAGCCTCACTTAAAAAAGAGAAAATCTGGAATGCTAAATTTATCATTTTCTGATAATGATTTAATAATATATTCAATAATAGTCCTTTAATAAAAAAAAGACAATATTAAAATGAACTGGAGACTAAGTAACTATATCCTAAATACCTGGTGGGTAGAAGAACAAATCCTAGAAGCAATATATTTCCTTAAAGAAAATGACAAAACTAGGACAACATAATAAAACTTACGAAATGCCTGTAAAAATTCAGGGGAATGAACATACACACAAATACATGTATGATTTTTTAAAGAAAGAGTATAACCACATTCTCCATTTAAAAATAAAAAAAACTAAAGAGTAAATAAAAGAAAAGTTTCTAATAAAACTATTTTGCCCTATCATATAATAGCAAAGTGCATAACAAAGGAAATGGATGTATACCTCAAAAATATAAAATACTTAGATAAATAACAATGCAAATAATTTATTTTAATGGCCCAATGTTGGAAAAAATATCGAATGAACCTTGAATAAATGGCCAAAGGGGGTAATTACTCTGGAACAGTTAGATTTACAAGTGAAATTTGTGAAAAATGGAAAGAATAATTAATTTTCATATTATATGATCAATTATAAAAATAGAATAATCAGAAACCTTTTTTATCTCTATATTATATTTACATGATTTACGTAATTATTCTTGATATTATGTAAATATAATCTTGCTACCTAAACTAGGGAGAGACAAAGGAAGAAAAGTACAGAATAATTTAATCAATATTGGCATAAAAATATTAAATAAATATTAGATAATATTGTATAGATATATGTAATATGCTATTATTAAGCTGAATTAGTACCAAATATTGATTTAATACAAGAAAAACTATAAACACAATGAATCATATCAATAGCATAAATAATAAAGCTTGATTTTTTCCATAGATACAGAAAAAAAATTTTGATGACTCTAATATTCATTTCTGCCAATGACACCAAAATATAAATTAAATATAAATTATAAAATATAAATTAAAGTAAATTATTTCTGTGTAAACCAAGAGTGAATATTATGTATAATGGAGAAAAGTTAGAGACCTTTCCAATAAGTTCAGGGGTAAAGCAGGAAGGCTTATTAAAACCACTATTTAACAGAGTTCTAGAATTGTTCATTACATTAATAAGACAACAAAAGAAATTGAATAACAACAGGTAAAGAGGAAATAAATCTATCACTTTTAATAGGTGATATGATGATTTAGCTAGAACCCTAGTCAACCAAAAAGTAATTGAAAAAAATAATAAATGCATCAAAATGTCATGTAAAATAAACCCATACAAATTATGTTTCCCTATTCTTTACAATAAAAGATAAACAGTAGAAAGAAAAGTTTCACTCAAAATAACAATTACAAAGTTAACATCATAATAAAACCAAACTTGATATTTATGCCAAAGTTAGCCAAATTTTGAAAGTAACTAAAATTAAAAATATTTTAATAGCTTTGAAATTCTGACAAGGCCTTTGGGATAATTTAGAAATGGATTATAGTTGCATCAGTGTTCTAAATCATATGATAAAAGTTTCAATTGAAAATATAATAATGTTTAAAATGCTAGCACATCCAGATACTATATTAATTCAAGGATAAATCACTCTTTATACAAATAAAGGCAGGCATATATAATTAGATAAATATTAATTACTCGTGGGTAAATCATGATAATATAATAAAATGACAATATTACCTCCATTGACTTATTTATTCAATGCCATAGCAATCAAACTATCTAAAGATTGCTTTTGAGAGTCAGAAAAAAATATCAAAATTCATCTAAAGGACCAAAAGGCCCAGAATCTCAAAGGAAATAATGAAAAAAATGAGAAGGAAGGGTTCTATCAAAACCAGATCCCAAACCATATTACAAAGCAGTAATCATCAAAATGTTACATACTGATTGATAAAAAGAGGTCAATCAGCGAAACAGATTAGATGCAAGATGTACAAAAATAAACAAGTACATTAACTTAATGACAGATAAACCAAAATATCCCAGTTACTAAAGTAAAAACTCACTATTTAGCAAAAAAAAAAAAACAACAAACTACTGGGAAAATGAAGAATAAACAAATTGGCAGAGATCAGGTATAGATCCACAATTCACACCATATACAAAGAAAAATTCTGAATATATATGTGACTTTGATGAAGAGGGTGACATAAAAGGCATATTAGATGATCAAGGAAAACAATTACCTTTTTATTCTATAGATAGAAATACTGTTGTTACAAGAAATGAAGAAATTTAACATTTCAGAAAAAAACTGATGTCTCATATTAAAAGATGCAGAGTGAAGTGAGCAGAACCAAATAGCTCAACACCAAAAAAATTAGAGAAGTCACCAATGAAGGCAATTTTGACCATATAAAATTTAAAATCTTATGCAAAAGTAACAGTAATGAAAAATAGAAGGGAAATGCATTATCATTATTATCAATAATGAGATTGTTTCATAGGTCAATAATGTAATGTTATAAGATTAGTTATATAATATTGAAAATAATAGCATTTATAAATATTTTTACAATTTTCAAGCAATTTATCCATATTGTTTTCTCATTTGATAATGGGAAAAAATCTTTGGGCAAGTTTCTATGATAAAGTTCTAGTATCCAAGTTATCCAAAGAACTAATTTAAGTTTATTAAAATAAGAGCCATTTACTTATTGATAAATGTTCAAAAGATGTAAATAGGTAGTTTTCAAATGAAGATGTCCAAGATATTTACAATCATATTAAAAAATGTTTCAGATCACTAAAAAAAGGACAAATGCAAATTAAAATAACTGAGGTTCCACTTCTCATCAGTTAGATTTACAAAGATGATAAAAAAGGAAAATGAAAATAAAAAGGGAATTGTCAGAAAACAACCTCACAAATGCACTATTGGTGGAACTATGACTTGTTCTGGTCAATCTGGAATTCAACTTGGAACTATGCATAAAAATTCACTAAAATAACTAAATCACTACTTTTTTGATTTAGAGATGCCAGTACAGGGAATAAAAAAAAGATTGAAGAAAGAGGGGAAAGACTTAAATGTGAAAATTTTTCATATCAACTTTTTTTGTGAGTGGCAAAAATCTGGAAACTAAACCAGTGTTCATCAGTTGGAGAGCTGCTAAATAAATCATGGTATATAAAAGCTGTTGTTCAGTCATTTTGGTCATGTCCATTTTTTCGTGACTCCATTTGCAGTTTTCTTGGCAAAGATATTGCACTGTTTTGCCATTTCTTTCTCCAGATCATTTCACAGATGAGGAAATTGAGGCAAACAGGGTTATACTACTTGCTCAGGTTCACACAGTTAGTAAGTATCTGAGACCAAATCTGAACTCAAGTCTTCCTGACTCCAGGCCTATCACTCTCTCCACTGCACCACCTAATTGCCTCAAAAAGGTGTGCATGCATGCATGCATGCATGCATGTATGTATGTATGTATGTATGTATACACAACTATACATTTCTATACACACATGTGTGCACATATATTCATGTGTGTGCACACATATGCACATACATGTATGTAATGAAATAATATTGTTTATTGAAAAGGAGGAACTAGACAGTTTCAGAGAAAATTGGAAAGACTTTTTTATCAAATCATGCAGAGTGAAGTGAGCAGAACCAAAATAATTTGTACAATTCCAAAAATATAATAAGGAAAACAATTCCAAAATATATTACAACTCTAATGTGTGTAATAACTAATCACAATTGTGAAGGACTAAATAAGAATCTTACTATCCACCTCCTTACAGAGAGGTGATGGACACAAAATTTTTGGACATTTGTATAGCTTGGCTACACATATTTGTTAAAAGGGTTTTATTTTTGTTGCTGTTGTGATTTGTTAAGTGGGGAGGAATGAGGGAGAGGTAAATAGAATAAAATAAAATAAGGCTTATTAATTGAAAAATATAATGAAAGAAAAAACAGTTTTTGTGCCACTAAACACTAAATATAGACATTTAATATTAATTTTGTGTGTGTTTTTGTGTAAAAGTGATTATTCTGTCACACACAGCCTGAGTACTAAGTGTGTTACATTTCATCCCTCCCCCAGAATTCTCCAGTACCCTTAGGGAGGTTGAAGGGTGTCATGTTTCTGTCATTGGCTTACATTCCCATTGATTATTCCTTCAGTTTTAGCAGTCTAAGTACCCTAGATTCAGTTATTCATTTGATCAGTCAGATTAACTCTTACAAAAGAATATTTATTTCAAAGCTATAGAAAGAAAGGAAAAAAATTACAAATGTTATCTATAAGGCAGAATAATTTCAAGATTTGATTCAGTTCCCCCACCAAGTTCCAGGTCTAAAGACTTCCTGGGCTATGTCCAAGAACCCTGGCTTTTCAAGATTTCCCTTCTGAGCTGTCAATAACATCTGGCCAAGAATGCAGGCTCCAGTTTCCATGGTTTAAGCTCTTGGACCTAGAGAATCTATATTGCATACACCTAGAATTAAAAAGGATAAAGGAAACAAAACTCAAACCCCAAGTCCTTTTCTTGGGGCCATAGGACCAATGGGAAAAGTGGCCCTTGCCCCGCTCCCATTCAGCTTAGTGAATGATGGACGTGCAGTGGTTGAATGAGGGCTTCACTCTGGGGAACACCTAGAAAGTGAGTAGGATTGTGTCTTGGTCAAGTAGATTTCAAGATACAGCTGGTTCTACCAATTGAAAGAGGATATTCCTACTCACATGTATGGGGATCACAGAATGTCTTCTCCCAGAAGCAGATTCCTTTCTTTCCCTTATGGATTCTTCCATCTTATATTATCTGAGGATGCATCTAAGCTGTGTTTCATTTTGTTGATAGGAAGACTTTTCAGCTTAATAATCTTTCATTGTAATGCATGGGCCATCTCATTTTTCAGTCAATCATGGCCTTGATGATGATTTTTCTACCTCTACCTCATCAGTGCTGTTAATATAGTTCAGTCTTCTTATATCCATAATGTAGCTTTACCTGGGTCACCCACTACAGCAATACTTCTGAAATCATGGCAATCTATGATGTAGTATCACTGGGGAAATGTTGTTATTAAAAATGAAACCATTCAGGGACCTAAGAATAAAACAAGTCATTTTTTAATGAAAATTATTCCTGAGCTCCAAGATTCACATTTTTTGAGGCAATAATTTTTCAGTTGTGTCTGACTCTTTGTGACCCCATTTGGGGTTTTCTTGGCAAAGATACTGTAGTGGTTTGCCATTTCCTTCTCCAGCTCATTTTGCAGATGAGGAAACTGAGGCAACCAGAGTAATGTGACTTGCCCAGGTTCACACAGCTGGTAAGTGTCTGAGGCTAGATTTGAATTCAGGTTCTCCTGACTCCAGGATCAGTGATCTATACATTGCACCACCTAGCTGCACCCCCCTCCTAGATTCATCTTAACATTAATTTATTTGATAATTATAATCACTTTCTTTTATGTAGCTCTTGAATGACATTAACACTCATGATCTCATTGGGCCTTCACACCAATCTTATGAGGTAGTTGCTACAGGTATTGTCACCATTTTGCAAATGAATAAACTAAAACTCAGAGGAATTAAATGATTTAATCAGAGTTCCACAACCAGCAAGTATTTGAAGGCCAGATTTGAACCCAAGTCTTTCTGACTCCAGGTCAAGCAAACTCATCTATATAAACACTGCATCTGAAGGAGAGCTCAAAACTGATCCCTACAGGACAGTAAAGATTTCTACCTTTTCTCATGCAGTTTCTAGAGCCTAGATTGTCTTCTCTTTTCTTCATCCCCAAATATTATAGATTTTTCAAGGATCTGGTCATTTCCCACTCTTTCCATGAAACATTATTTTATCATGTTTATTTACTGAGTAGCCCAGTGTAGTAAATAAGTTTTCGTTAATTGTTTCATATATGGTAGGTTTTCCCCTCATAGCTAGATTATACATTCCTTGATATATAGTATATTACTTTCTCTTATATTACTTAGCACAATATGGGGCAAATGCTCAATACTCAATAATCAGTTATAATCAACATTAGCTGATTAACAGTGATATTCATGTTAATAGTGTTTGTTCATTGGGGAAAGGCAGCAAATAAGAGGGTAGTGTAGTTGGGCTTTTTTACAACATTCCCTAAAGTTTGCTGATGAGAAAACCCACAATTCCAACTCCTAAATTCTCAGATCCCCACTCTTTCATCCTCACACCTTCAGACTTCTTTGTGACCACTGTAAAAGCCCTTTGCTACTCAAAACCTGTCAGTGATAGCAGAAAATTTTACAAAAAGAAACTCAATTTCATGGATGTAGCTGTAAAGGCACTGGTACTCAAGGGACCCACTCATCATTGCTATGTCATACCCCACTGAGAGTTGACAGTTGTCAGTCAAGCATCAGTTATTCCATCTGCTCACATCTCCAGATAGACTAATCCCAAGATAAAGGCAAGAGTGAAAGCCCAGGATGGCCAACTGTTTTGATTGTTTATAATTAAACACTAACTAACCAAGGGAAACTTTCATTCATTTATAAAGTATTTATTTGTTATAAGCACCAGCATTTTTCCTAGTTCAATTGTTGACTTATCTTTGTCCCTTGACAAATTACTTAATCCCCCCATTGATTGAAGCCTACCACATGTTAGGAACTGGAGATAAAGTATGAGACATATGCTCTACCCTTGTGGGGCTTACAATGTATCAAGAAGACTATAATATCATCAAGGTCACATGTTAAACTCATCATAATAGGTAAAGGAATGGAAGTAAAGGAATAAAGGAATGGATAGAACTAAAGAAATAGAGAATCTTTTTTCTCAATAAGCTTTCCTACAAGGAAGTTTGCAAGTACAGGTGAAAGAATTTAGGAGTAGGATGATAGAGTCATAAAATTTGAAAGTGAAAAAGACCTTAGAAATCATCTAGTCCAATGGCTTCAATTTACAGATTAGTAAACTGAGGCACAGACAGGTGAATTTTCTTGCCCAAATACACACAGGTAGTAAGCAGCAAAACCAGAATTTAAATCCAGATCCTATGACTTCTGATAAGAACAAGATCCAAATACTGACCCATTCAATATATTACAAAGAGTATATACATTGTGACAAACTGCAATTTATACCAGGAATGCAGTGGTGATTTAACACAAGGCAAATGATTAATATACTTGATTACATTAATAATAAAGTAAAACAATCATGTAATTGTATCAATAGATGCAGAAAAAACTTTTGATAAAGTATAACACTCATTCCTGTTAAAAACACTTGAAAGTATAGGTATAAATGAATTTTTCCTTAAATTGATAGGAAGTATTTACCTAACATCATCAGCAAGCATAATTTGTAATGGGGACAAGCTAGAAGTATGATCAGGTGTGAAACAAGGATGCCTATTGTCACCAGTATAATTCAATGTTGTATTGGAAATCCTATCAATAAGAATAAGAGAAGAAAGAAATAGAAGGAATCAGAATGGGCATTGAAATAATAAAATGTTTCTTTGTGCAGATGATATGATGATATAGTTGAAAAAACTTAAATACTCAACTAAAAAGTTACTTGAAAAAATTAATAATTATAACAAAATAATGGAATATAAAGTAAACCCACAAAACTCATCAGAATTTCTACATATCACCAACAAAACCCTGCAAGAAGGATTAGTATGAGACACACCCATTTAAAATAACTGTAGATAATATAAATTACCTTGGAATACACCTGCCAAAATAAATCCAAGAACTATATGAACAAAAAGAAAAAAATCTTTTTAAACAAATAAAATCAGATTTAAATATTTGGAGAAATATTAATTGTTCATGGGTAGACAGGGCAAATATAATAAAAATAACAATTATACCTAAATTAATCTATTTATTCAATGTTATTCCAATTAAATTGCCATTTTTTACTGAGTTAGAAAAAAATAGCAAAATTCATTTGGAAAAAACAAAAGGTCAAGAATATAAAAGGAATTAATGAAAAAAAAAAGCAAAAGAAGGAGGCATAGCAGTACCAGATCTTAAACTATTTTATAAGGCAGTATTATTAAAACTACTTGATACTGGCTAAGAAATCAAAAAGTAGATCTGTGGAACAGAGTAGACGTACAATATACAACAGCAAATGACTATAGCAACCTTCTGTTTGAGAAGTTTAAAGACTTAAGTTTTTTTGCGTAAGAATTCATTACTTGGTAAAAATTGTTGAAAAAGTTGGAAAGCAGTGTGGCAGAAATTGGGCACAGAACAATATCTTATACCATTTAACAAAATAAAGTCAAAATAGATATATGACCTAGAATAAAGGGAGGTATTACAATGAAATTAGAAGAACATGGAACATATTACCCATCATATAGACAGGTGATTTGTGAATAAACAAGAGATATAAAGCTTTATGAAGTGTAAAATGGATAATTTATATTACATTAAATTAAAAAGGTTTTGTCCAAATAGAACAAATGTAGCCAAGATCAGAAGGAAAGCAGCAAATTGGGGAAAAACTTGACAGTTTCTCAGATAAAGGTCTCATATCTCAAATATATAAAGAGCTTGGTCAAATCTATAAGACTAAAAGTCATTTCCCAATTGGTAAATTGTGAAAGGATATGAACAGACAGTTTTCTATTGAAGAAATAAAAATAATTTGTAGTCATATGAAAAAGTTCTAAATCTTTATTGATTAGTGAAATGCAAATTAAAACAACTTTAAAAAATTTTTATACTTATCAGATTGGCTAAAAAGATAGAAGGGAAAAGTGATAAATGTTATAGGGGGTGTGAAAAATTGGGATGCTAATTCACTATTGGTGGAACTGTGAACTAATCTAACCATTTTGGACAGCAACCTGAAATTGTGCTCAAAGAGTTATTAAATGGCCTATACCCTTCAACCAAGCAATACCACTCTTAGATCTGTTACTCAAGATGATTAAGGAAAAAGGAAAAGAACCTATATGTTCTAAAATATTTATAGCAGCTCTCTGTATGGTGACAAAGAATTGGAAATCAGAGAATGGCTAAGCAAGTTGTGATATATGATAGTGATTGAATGATGCTCTGCCATAAGAAATGATGAGCTCAATGATTTTAGAAAAACATAATGAAGATCAAAATGAACAGAGTGAAGAGAACCTTGTGTACAGTAACAGCAATATCGTTTTAAGAACAACTTTAAGTGACTAAATCATTTGAGTGCTATAAATACCCCAGTTAACTACAAAGGACCTATGAAGGAAGACACTATCTGACCCAGAGAAAGAACTGATCATTAGAAGCATGCATAGTATGGTTTTACACACACACACACACACACACACACATATGTGTGTGTGTATATTTACATATATATGTGTATACACATATATGTATTCACACAACTGTGTCTAAATGGTAGCCATCTTTGGTGGGATAAAGAAAAAATGTAAAAAGTACACAGCACAGAACAAAAGAAAATGTAGAAGGAAGCATAGAAAGCAGATCAGTTTTGAAAATGATGAATAGTATGTGTTATATAGTGTTTTTTAAACAAACCAAGAATACATTACAATTACAACCATTACAATTACAATCACAATCAAGAATAACATACCCAACAAAATGAACTATAATTCTATCAGGGAAAAAAGAGATATTTAATGAAAAAAAAAGCCTTTCAAGTATTCCTGATGAAAAGAATAGAGCTGAATCAAAAATATAATTTTCAAATACAAGACTCAAGGGAAGGGTAAAAAGGTAAACAGGGAAGAAAAATCATAAGAGATTCTATGAGGTTAAACTGTTTATATTTCTATATGGGAAGATATGGAACTTCTAAGAACTATATCATTATTAAGGAAATTAGAAAGACCTACATAGAAAGAATGGATAGGAATGAGTTGATTATGTTGGGATAAAGGGAAAAAAAATAAAAAAGGATAGGCAAGAAAAAATATCCTGGGAGAAGGAGGAAGGGGAAGGAGGAATGAGAAAAATTATCTTACATAACAGAAGTGTGCAAAAGAAATCACTTTTACGGTAAAAGGGAAAATGGTGAGAAAGGCTGATAATGCTTGAATGTCACACATCTTAATTGGTTCATGGAGGGAATACACACACACATACATACATATATACATGAACATATATGTATGTATATATATATATACATACTCAATTGATAATAATTTTTTTCTTATCCAGTAGGGAAGTAAGAGGGCAAAGAGTTAAGGAAAAGATAGAGGAATGATAAAAAGGAGGGAAGATAAAATAATCAATGGTCAGAAGCAAAATAGACTTTAGGAAAGAATCCAGATAAAAAGTGAGAATAGGATAAACAGAAAAAAAAATAGGATGGAGGTAAAAGCACAATTAGTAATCACAATTGCAAATGTGAATGGGATGAATTCACCCACAAAACAGAAGCATAGATTAGAAACCAGAATTCAATAATATGTTGTTGTTGTGTGTGTGTGTTTTACAAAAAATACATTAGAAACAGACACACATACATAATTAAAACAAGGGGCTAGAGCAGAATCTATTACATTTCTGCTGCATAAAATAGGTAGGGGTAGCAATCATGATCTGAGAAAAGCAAAAGCAAACATAGACCTAATTAAAAGAGATAAGCAAGGAATAAAAGAAACCAGATAATGAAGCAATATCAATACAAAACACATATGCACTAAATAGTGTAGCATTCAAATTCTTAAAGGAAAAATTAAATGAATTATAAGAAGAAATAGTAAAACTCTAATAGTGGTGGATATCAACTTCCTTCCCCCCACCCCAGAACTAGCTAAATCTAACCATAAAATAAATAAGAAAAAAGTTAAAGAGTTAAAAATGATCTTAGAAAACTTAGATTTTATAGACCTCTGGAAAAGACTGAATGGGGATAGAAAAAAGGACACCTTTTTCTAAGTTGTATATTGCACCTTCACCAAAATTGACCACGTATTAGGACATAAAAACCTCACAAGGAAATGTAGAAAAACAGATATATAAAATACACCCTTATCAGACCATAATGCAATAAAAAATAAAATTTAACAAAGAGTCATAAAAGCATAGATTAAAAATTAATTGGAAATTAAATCTGATCCTAAAGAATGAGTGTGTCAAAGAACATATCATAGAAACAATCAATTTCATTAAAGAAAAAGATAAAAATGAGACAACATTCCAAAATTTATGGAAGGTAGCTAAATAAGTATTTAGGGGAAATTTTATATCTCTAAACACATATAAACATAATAAAGATGAGAAAGAACAGATCGATGAATTGCACATACAAATTTTAAAAAAAAACTAGAAAAAGAATAAATTAAAAATTCCCAATTGAATACCAAAATGGAAATCCTGAAAATCAAAGGAGAAATTAATAAAATTGGAAGGGAAAAATTGAACTTAATAAACAAATTGTGTAATGTACATAATTCATTAAAATGATAGAAATTAATGAATAAAACTAGGAGTGGGTTTTATCAAAAAGAATAATAAAATAGATAAATGATTGGTTAGTTTGATTAAAAAAATACAGAAAACCAAATTAGTAGTATTAAAAATGAAAAAGTGTAAATGTACCACCAATGAAGATACAATTAAAGAAATTATTATTATTATACGCCAGTAAAAATGACAATCCAAGTAAAACTGATTAATATTTACAAAAATAAAAGCTGCCCAGATCAACAGAAGAGGAAATAGAATAATTAAGTGAAATTATTTCAGAAAAAGAAATTGAACAAGCCAATGAGTTCCCAAAGAAAATTCCCTATGACCAGATGGATTTACAAGCAAATTCTATCAAAGATTTAAGGAAACATTAATCTTAATCTATAAAAACTATTGGGGAAAAAAAGTAAAGGGGCAGCTAGGTGGCACAGTAGGTAGAGCACTGGCCCTGTAGTCAAGAGGACTTAAGTTCAAATCCATTCTTAGACATTTGACACTTACTAGCTGTGTGACCCTGGGCAAGTCGACTGATTGCCTTGCTCCTCCCCCCCCCAAAAAAGAAAAAGAATAAAATAAGAATCTTACCAAAATATTTTTATGAAACAAATATGGTTTTCATACCTATATCAAGAAAAGGAAAAGCAGAGAAAGAAAACTAGAGCTCAATTTCCCTGATGAATATCAATGCAAAAAAAAAAATTAAATACCAGCAAGGAGTTTACAGCAATATATCACAAAGATTATACACTATGATCAGGTGGGATTTACACAAGGAATGTTGGATCAATATTAGGAAAACTATCCATGTAACTGTCCATATTAATAACAAAAGCAAAAACATTATTTTTTTATTTTAATTTTCATTAATTTATCTTTTAGTTTTCAACATTAGCTTCCATAAGCTTTTGAGTTTTAAATTTTCTCCCCTTCCCTCACTACTTCCCTCCCAAAGATGGCAAGCAATCTTATGTAGGGTCTACATATACATTCCTATGAAACATATTTTCACATTCATCATGTTGTAAAGAAGAATTAGAACCAATAGGAGGAACCACAAGAAAGAAGAAGCAAAACAAAACAGAAGGAAAAAAAAGAGCAAATAGTATGCTTCAATCTGCATACAAACTCCATATTTCTTCCTCTGGATGTGGGTAGCATTTTCCATCATGAGATTTTTGTAGAAGTCTTAGATCCTTGCATTGCTGAGAAGAGCTAAGTCTATCAAAGGTAGTCATTGCACAAAGGTAGTTATTGCTGTTACTATGTATAATGTTTTCCTGGTTCTGCTCACTTCACTCAGCATCAGTCCATAGAAGTCCTTCCAGGTTTTTCTGCAAGTCTGAAAAGCATATAATTTTATCAATAGATACAGAAAAAGCATTTGACAAAATGCAAAACCTATTCCTAATGAAAAATACGAGAAAGCATGAGAATAAACGGAGCCCTTCTTAAAATGATTAAGTGGCATCTAACTAAAACCAATAGCAAGCAGCTATACATCTATACAATACCTCTAATGAGGATGAACTTGCTCCCTTCAGATATAAAGCAAGAATGTCCATTATCATCGCTATTTTGCAGTATTGTATTAGAAATGCTAACTACAGCAATGCTTCCTAAAGCCTACTTGACTTTTTTCTCCATGACGTCTGGCTCTAGACCAGTAAGCACACCATTGTGGTGATCACTGATGTTAAGATGTTTCTTTTACAGTTCCTCTGCATATTCTTGCCACCATTCTTAATCTCTTTTGCTATTGTTAAGCCCTTATTATTTTTTCTTTTATCGTTCCCATTTTTGCATGAAACATTTTTATATCTCTAATTTTCTTGAAGAGATCTCTTGTCTTTCCAATTCTATTGTTTTCTTCTATTACTTTGTATTATTCATTTAAGAAAACCTTCTGATCTCTCCTTGCTGTCGTCTGGGATTCTGTATTGATTTGGACATATTTTTTTCCTCACTTATTTACCTTTCATTTTCCTTCTTTCCTCAGCTATTTGTAAAATCTCATCTGACATCCATTTTGCTTTCTTGCTCATCTTTTTCTTTGAGATGTTTTTTTGTTGCTGCCTCCCTTACAATTTTGCAAACTTCTGCCCATAGTATTTTTGGCACTCTATCTATGACATTTAATCCCTTAAGTCTATTAATCACTTCTGCTTCACATCCACATTTTGGAATGTTGTCTCATTTTTATCTTTTTCTTTAATGAAATTGATTGTTTCTATGATATGTTCTTTGACACACTCATTCTTTAGAATCAGATTTAATTTCCAATGTTATTTTGATCATACCTGTATGGTTTGGTGGTTTTCCTCTCCAATTTAAGTCTGAATTTTGCAATGAGAAGCTCATGATATGAAACATAGTCGGCTCCAGGTTAATGTTCTAAGTCTCCATCTTTGATTGTGAAGTTTATAATCAACCTGATTTTGATATTGACCATCTGGTGATGTCCATGTGTAGGGTCATCTTTGAATCATTGAAAACAGTGTTTACTATGACCAGAGTGGTATCTTGACAAAACTGTTAGTCTCTGCTCTGTTTCATTTTATACTCCAAGTCCAAACTTACCTGTTATTCTAATTATCTTTGATTTCTTACTTTAGCATTCCTATACCCTATAATGAATATGGCATTTTTTGGAGGGGGGAGTCATTTCTAGAAGATGTTGTAGATCTTCACAGAATTGAACAACTGTATCATCTTTGGCATCAGTGCTTGGTACATAGATTTGTGTTATTTTCATGCTGGATGGTTTCTGTGTAATTGAACAGACATCATTTTGTCATTTTTGAGATTATACCCCAGTACTGCTTTTCTCACTCTTTTATTGACTGTGAGGGCTACTGCATTTCTTCTAATGGATTCTTGCCCACAGTAGTATATGTAATAATCTCTTGGATTAAACTCACCCATTCTTGTCCATTTAAGCTCACTGGCACACAAGATGTTTAAATTTTCCATCTCCTTTTAGATCACATCTAGCTTACCCTGGTTCATAGGTCTTACAGATTCCTATGAAATAGTGATCTTTTTAGTGTTGGAGTCTCTTTTTGTCACTAGACACATCCACTGTTAATCTCCCAGCCAAATTATCCTTTCTGGAGTACTTGTAGTTATCTTCTGCTCTCCCCCAGTCACGTGTTGGACACCTTCTACTCTGAGGGACTCATCTTCTGATGTCACATCTTTTATCATTTTAATACTATCCAGGAGGTTTTCTTGGCAAAGATATTGGAGTAGTTTGCCATTCTCTTCTTTGGTGGATCATCTTTTGTCTGAAATCCCCACTATGACCTGTTTGTTTGTCTTGGGTAACCTAACATGACAATAGCTCATAGTTTCATTGAACCGTGCAATCCCTCTGCCATGACAAAGCAGTGTTCCAGGTGGGGAGACAGTGATCCAGCAGGGGAATGTTTTATAGGCAGTTTAGTTATAGAGCTAGAAGAGAACTTTGATGCTGCTTATTCTAAGCTCCGCATTTGATAGTTAAAAAAACTGAATCTCAGAGAAGTCATGTAACTTGGTCAAGGTTACCCAGGAAGTAGGTGAAAGAGACATGATTCCAATCCAAGTCTCTCACCCTACTTCCAACAATGCTTCTGTACTACCATCCTTCTTCCTCTAATATTCCATTGCAGTCTGCAATCCCATACATTCTGTGATTTGCCTTTATTTTAGAAGTTGAGGAGAGACTAGTTATTTCTGCTGGATATTGTCCCTGCAATTTATCAAATATCCAATAGGGAGTTAGATATGGGATGGTCAGGGAATAGGTTAGGATTAAGAATTATCTGGGCAGAGATGATAATTGAATTTCTGTCTCCCGCATTAGATTGTGAGGCAGTTGAGGCCAGGGATTGTCTTTTGCTCCTTTTGACATCCCAGAACTTAAAACAATGTCTGGCACATAATAAATGCTCAAAAATGTTCATAGATTGTTTATTGATTTATTGAATCCAATGGATTTGCTGAAATCACCAAATGAAATAGTATAGAGGGAGAAGAAAAGAAGGCCCAGGATAGGGCCTTGGGGCATACCAATAGTTAGTAGGAGTGAACTAGAAGAAAAGTGAGCAAAGGCAATTGAGAAAACTGGTGGGAGGTAGGAGTAGAACCGGGAACAAACAATCTCATGAAAGCCTCTAGAGAAGAGAGAATCAAGGAAAACAAGTTGAACAAAGACTGCAGAAATGTTAAAAAGGATGAGGAATGAGAGGCCACTGTGCCCACCTCCAGAGACTATAACATAGGGGAGGTCATCAGTTCACCATTCAAACATCAGCCCTGCCACTAGGCACCCTGATTGGTAAGTGAGTAAGCACTAACTTGAATAGCTCATGAACCCTAGATTTGGACATGCTTCACATCTCATCCAACCAGCCATCCCAAACATTTTGCATCCCTCCACAACTCTGTATGTCTTTTACCTCTCCTGCATTTCACCTCTTGTGTGAATTGCAATCAATTCAATGCTAACTACAAAGGAAATGTCAATTAAGTGCCCTACTCTGCCTACTCTCCTTGTGACTTCCCAGACACACATATTCTTTCCTAGCCTCCTTGAGGCATTGTCTTGCTTTCATATTAGGTTTCCTAGTGCTTACCCTAGGATATGGTACGTAGTAATGGATGCTTTCCTCTTTCCATTCATTTCCAAAAAGAATAACATACTTATCAATTAAACTAAAGTTTCTAATTGTAAATGGCATAATATATAGTTTAGAGGGGAAAATTAAAGGAATACCCAGGTGTAGCTGAACAGTTTTTTTTTTTATCACTGTTTAATTCTGGTATTCCTCCAAGTCAAAATAGAAAAAAAAGCTTTTAACTTACCCTAAACTTTTGGCTCCATTTGCTGCTCTAACCTGCTAAATATAGGCACACATTTCCCAAGGTGCAGACTTTAGCTCTCTGCTGTTCTCATTCCATATCCTCTATAATCCACAATATGGTCTCAATCTGCCTTTCCAGCTGTATCTCCAACTTATCTCCTACACAAACCCTTTTCTACTGCCAAATTGGGCTACTTATCAGAGCTATAACTAGGAAGTCTGGTGTCCTGGGCAAATTGAGCTGTGAGGGGGTATGGATAAGGAAGATGTGCAGAGGAAATTCTAAACTGGTTCTGCCATCAAATGGGGCAGTCCCTAAGGAGAGAGAAAGGAAGTATTTAGAAGATAATTTGATCCATGCAGATGTAGTCTTGCTAGGCAATACTCAGAATAAGGTAGCAAGGGTCAAAACTCTTATGGTGAAGTCATATTCATCAACCCTCCAAAAAAGTGAAGGAAGGAAAATAGGTCATTCAGAAAGGACTGTGTGAGTGCAGATGCACTGGGCAGCTCTTGGGAGGAAGTGCAGTATGTGAGGAGGTGATAGATGTACAGGGTCCAATGGGACCATTGAGTAACAAGATCCTCATGAGTAAAGACAAATCCAGAAGAAGAACAATACTTTACTTGTACCTTAAGGCACAGAAACCAGAGCAAACAGAGAAATATTTGTTCATGGCAGTTCTAGAGCAAGAACAGTGTATCATTGATGACAGTACCTCAGACCAAAACCCCAGTCACTTGCCCTACTCATATCTCTGCTGCTCATTGTGCTTTAGGCATAAGTATTCCTCCTTTGCACCTCATATCACCTCTTTGCATTTTTTTCCCTCTAGCCTTTAACGGCTTCCTAGATTTCCTTCCACATATTCATCAAGGCCTATCTTGAATCTATTGGGCCAGGTCAATAGAATAGAACCTTGGGGGCACACAAAACAGGGTTTAAAGTCCACAATACTCTCATTTGGAATGTTTCAGAGAATCTTACAGTACTGTGGCAAAGGATGATTCAGAGTTGAGGTGGGAGAGAAATAAAAGAAATTAGTATAAATTATTTTACTCAATAATACACCAAAATACTAATAACTTAAATGAAATAGATTAATATTTACAAAAAAATCTATAAATACTCAGGTTAACAGAAGAAGCAAGAGAGAATTTAAATAACCTCATCTCTGAAAGAAAATAAATAAGCAATAAATAATCTCCCCAAAGAATAAATCAAGGATCAGAAGGATTTAAAAGTAAATTTTATCAAATATTCAAAAATAATAATTCCAATATTACATAAGTTGCTTGCAAAGACTGTAAAAGAAGGGGCCTCTATACAACAAATATGGTATTGATAAATAAAACTAGGAGAAACAAAGCAGAAAAAACTAGACCAACACACATCAATATAAAAAAGAATAAAATATTTTCAAAGAAGCTAGAGTAAAATATGAAAAGTATTCCACACTATGATTATTGGGTTTATATCAGGAATACAGGGTGAGTTCAATATTAAGAGAACTATAAACATAATAAATCATGCATATAACAAGGATAATAAAAATCACATTATATCAATATAAGCAGAAAAACCTTTTGAACAAAATACATTTCTTTTGTTAAAAAAAATTAAAGATCATAGGAATAAATGGAGCATTCCTTAAGTACATATCTAAAAACAAGAAATATTATCCATAATGGAGAAATTCTAAAGCCCTTTCCTATAAGATGATGTATAAGGCAAAGATTTCCATTGCTACCACTTTTTGATATAGTTCTAGAAATACTAGCTATAATAATAAGGCAAGGAAAAGAAATTGAGGGAATAGACCTAGGCAAAGAAGAAATAAAATTGTCTTTTTTGTGGATTATATGATAGTTTACTTAGAGGATTCTGAAAATTAAACAAAAAATTAATTAAAGCAATTGGTAACTTCAGTACAATAGCAGGATATAAAATAAAGCCACTAAAATTATATGCAGTTCAGTCTTATATCTACAAGAGCCAACAGGAAGAGATAGAAAGAGATATTACATTAAAAATAATTACATGATATAGTAAATATTTTGCAGTCTATCTTTGCAGATACATGGAAGTTATATGTACACAACTGTCCAGTAGTCTTTATAGAAATAAAGAAAGACAAATTGAAAGAGACAGAAACAGAGACAGTCACAGAGGCTGAGAGACAGAGGCAGAGATTTCTTGTGATCATGCCAATAAAACAAAAATTAAAACACCACCTAAGTTAATTTACTAACTTAGAGCTCTATCTATCTATCTATCTATCTATCTGTCTATCTCTCTATATGTCTGTCTATCTATCTATCTAACTATTTGTAAGGTCTGGAATTTACCTGGCTGGGGAGCCCTGTGACTCTCCCATAACTGTTGGGTATTCTTTTGATATGAAAGGAAGAGGCCAATCTATCTCTAGATTGATTATAGGTAGTAGTTTAATCAATTGCGTTACTTACATTAAGGGCCAGTATGATGGATCCCAGCCAAGATATTAATCATCCTCAGTCTAGGGTAGAAGCCAGAACAATCAATGAATCCCCACTAAAGAACCCCCAAAATTCCTGTGGTAATTATAGAAAATAGACAAAGTGAGGAGGAGCTAGTGAGTGCCTCACTTCTGATTGGTGGATACTTTTGGTTTTCTTCTTAGTAATGAACTTGGGTGTTAAGCCAATATTATATCCCAACATAAGTTTGTGTCTTGATCATATCCTGGTCATATATAGGTCACAATAGTCTTGTTTTGGCTTTCATATGTCATAGTATCTTAAATTATAACTCAGAGTTTAATTTATGATTTAGTATCTAAGTTATGATTGTTAGCAGGTCACCATGTGTGGGCTTCCACCTTTCACAGAATGTAAGTCTTTATGGCTTTTCATTTATTACTGTATTTTATGGCTTTTTCCCCAGAAGAACCCTACACTATCCATCTAGATATGCATATATGTATGTATATATGTGTGTATGTGTGTACATATATATATATATATATACATGAAAAATATTTGAAGTCAATAATAACAGGGAAACAGAAAATTAAATGAACATATATAGGTTTATATGTGTATACATGTATATATCTGTATATGCAATTTATATGTGTATATGCATTATATATGTGTGTATACATTATATACACATATTATATGTGTTGATATATACATATATGTGTGTTTATCTCTGTGTATGCATTTTTCTGAATGAAGGTCCCTAAGTTTCACCTATGTATATACATATATCTATACATATATATGTATGTACAGCATATATGCATGAATATATATATATATATAAATACATTATATATCTATGTCTATGTCTTACGCAATTTATCTTCAGTTTGTTATTCGAGCTCTGCCTTCAAGGCCTATCTTGAATCCTACCTCATTTGCTGGGGCCATGTAAATAGACCAGAAACCTGTAGGCACCCAAACCAGGGCTCAAAGCCCACAATGCTCTGATTTGGGATGTTCTGAGAGGCAGGGGCAATAATACCACAGTATACTGACTGTTCTGGGTTTAAGGTGAAGCAGAAATAAAGGAAATTATTATGAACTATTTTCTTCTGTTAAACATCAAAAAACTAACAACTTAAAAGAAATGAATGAATATTTATGAATATGTAAATAACCAGGAGATGGGGTTGTTTAAATTCTACATGGATTGTTATGTTAATTTGGTTGTTTATATTTTGGTAAATATTCATCCATTTAATTTAGTTTTTTTTTAATCTTTACATTCATATTACCTAGTTCAATGAATGACTTATAGTAGGTACCATAGAGTCAGCTATGTTAAAGGTAGGGAGCACTGATGGATCTGGAGTCAGGAAGACCTGAGTTTATATCCAGCCTCCCACACTGTTGTGTGACCTTTGGTAAGTGGCTTAAACTTTATTTACCTCAGTTTTCTCATCTGTAAAATGTAGATAACAACAGCAACTCACTTTCAGGGTCATTGTGAGGATTGAATGAGATAATATTTATGAAGCACTTAGAACAGTGTCTGGAACATAATAGGCTTTGCATAGATGTTAACTATTATGATTTTCACCATAACAGAGCTTTGCCTCCCCATGTGAACACAGGCAGGGAGGAAAATTCAGACCAAGGGACAGTCCTGGGCTTACTAGTGTCTTTTGAATGAAAACCAGTATTGTTCCATAAGCCAATCAAAGAGGCTCATCTTCCCCATGTGGTTAGCAGACCTGAACTGGTCATACAACGTCTACATATTTCAAAAGGTGAAGATTGCATTGACTGAACACTCTTTTCATGCTCAAAAGGTGTGGACTCATTGGCCAGTCCTCTGTTACAATGATATGAAGAAAAAGGATCCTTGCTACACCTTTTGTTTTTCAAGAAAAATATGTGGCATAAAGGAAAGAACATAGAAAATAAGATCAGTAGACCTTTTGTTAGCCCTCTTTTGTCCACTTATCACCTGTGTGACCTTAGGTAAGTTTCTTATCTTATTTAGGGCTAAACTCCCTTATCTGTAAAAGTACAGGGGTGGAATAGATCTCTAATGTCACTTCCAGCTCTATGATTCTGTGGTCATGATTACAATGGATAATTTTTTTAGGGATTGTGCTTAGTTTTGATGCCAGAATTTGGGAATTCCACAGCTCTGTTGTCAAAAGTTCTTACCTGCTTACAATTCACCAAACTATAGGTGATAATTCCCCACCTTTGGCAGTTCAGGGGTGTGTTTGGCTAGGTGTTGCTAAGTGAAAGATGGCCCAGTAGAAAGCAGGACAAGTGGGGATATGAGGAGACTCAGTAGGCTTTGAAGAAGCCATGAAGTTGATAAGTAGACCACAAGACATCAGGAAATCAGAAAGATGCCACAGCAAGAGTGGGTCAGCCATAAAGGCAGCTGAAAATGAAGGTAAGCTTTTAGAGCAGAAAGATCAGGGCAGTAGAAATAGGCTTAAATGTCAGTGAGACAATCACTGAAGCTATTCCCTGTTTAAGTTTCTGGACTTTTTACCCCTCTTTTTCTCCAAACAAAAATCAATCCCAGTAGAACCAGTCTAGACCCTATAGGGAGAAGTAGGCAATTTACAATAACTGGAATGGTGTCAGGACTACAAGGGGAAAGGCAGCAGTTACTAGTGAATAATTTCAAACAATACTATTTATCTCTGGGATGGACTTTCTATCCAGTCACCCTCTATTCTTTTTTTTTTTTTGCAAGGGAAAACTGGTTCTCAGATCCCAGCACTTTGCTTAATTGAAAGAGCAATCACAGAGGCCCTAACAATGTGAATCCATATTTCATGACAGTCAAGTAGATTACATCACTTCCCTCTCCTTTAAAGCTTTCAGTTTTTGTAAAAGTTATTTTGTTATACATTGACCACCTCATCGGGCTCCTAGGTCCTTCTAATTCTACTTCCTAAAAAGACTTTTCCTTCCATATATTTAAAAAAATATTTAAACATAACAGAAACAGATGAGCTACAGATTGAATGATGCACAGGTTACTCTCCAGCTTCTACTCAAGTCAGTTAGAGGCTAAGGTGGGGAATAAAACGTGAATTGCACAAAGATGTTCTACATTATGTGCCACTGTAATGGTACAGTATTCTTCTGATATAAAGATATTCTTCCCCACATTTAAATAATATCACAAAATATCAAGGCATCATCTCCATATTTGGCAAGACAATTTTTTTTCTTGAAGACAAATGAATCTTTCTGTTTAAGCTCATACGAGATTCTTATTTATACAACTCACTACTTAGTGAAAGGCACATAATGTTTGCACACTCTGGTGTTCCTGGCTGAAAAGAAGAAAAGAGTCTGGACAGTATCTTTCAGGAAATCATCAAGGAAAACTGCCCTGAGGTCCTAGAACCAGAAGATAAAATAGAGAATCCACCAAACATCTTTTTTTTTAGGTTTTATTTATTTACTTATTTTTTATTTTTAACATGAGTTTTTAAAACTTTGGGTTACAAATTTTCTCCCTTCCTCCCTCCCCACCCACCCTCATTGAAAAGGTAAGCATCTCTATACAAGTTATAGATGCGTAGTCATGCAAAACACTTCTATAGTAGTCCTGTTGTGAAAAAATAAGTATATTTCCCTTCATCCTATCCTACCCTCCCTTTTATTCTATTCTCTCTTTTGACCCTGTCCCTCCTCAGAAGTGTTTGCTTTTGATTATCCCCTCCCTCAATCTGCCCTCCCCTCTATCAACCCCCTGCTGTCTTGTCCCCTTCCCCCCTTATCTTCCTGTAGGGTAAGATAGATTTCCATACCCCATTGTGTATGTTATTCCCTCCTTAAGCCAAATCCTTTGAGAATAAGATTCACTCATTCCCTCTCACATTCCCCTGTTTCCCCTCCACTGTAAAAGTCTTTTCTCATCTGTTTCATGTGAGATATTTTACCTTATTCTACTTCCCCCTTTCTCCTTTTCCCAGTATAATCCTCTCTCACCCCTTAATTTTATTTTCCAGATATCACCCCTTCATCTTCAACTCACCCTGTGCCCTCTATCTATCTATGCATGCATATAATTTCTTCTCTCCCACTACCCTAATACTGACAAAGAACTCATGAGTTACAAATATCATCTCTCCCTGCAGGAATGTAAACAGTTCAACCTTAATAAGACTCTTACAATTTCTCTTTCCTGTTTATATCTTCCATGTTTCACTTGAGTCTTGTATTTGAAGGTCATATTTTCTATTCAGCTCTGGTCTTTTCCACAGGAATGCTTGAAAGTCCCCTATTTCATTGAATGACCATTTTTTACCCTGAAGGATTATGCTCAGTTTTGCTGGGTAGGTGATTCTAGGTTGTAGTCCTATCTCCTTTGCCCTCTGGAATATCATACTCCTTGCCCTCCGGACTCTTAATGTAGAAGCTGCTAAATCTTGTACTATCCTAATTGTGTTTCCATAATACTTGAATTGGTTCCTTCTGGCTGCTTGCAATATCTTCTCCTTGACCTGAGAGTTCTGGAATTTGGCTACAACATTTCTAGGAGTTTTCCTTTGGGGATCTCTTTCAGGAGGTGATTGGCGGATTCTTTCAATTTCTATTTTGCCCTCTGGTTCTAAAATATCAGGGCAGTTTTCCTTGATAATTTCTTGAAAGATGATGTCTAGGCTCTCTTTTTGATCATGGTTTTCAGATAGTCCAATAATTTTTTAAGTTCTCTCTGCTGGATCTATTTTCTAGGTCAGTTGTTTTTCCAATGAGATATTTCATATTCTCTTCTATTTTTTTCATTACTTTTGATTAGTGTTACAGTGCTGTGATTTCTCAAATTGTCACTAGCTTCCCATTTCTCCATTCTAATTTTTAAGGAAGTATTTTCTTCAGTAAGCTTTTGGATTTCCTTTTCCATTTGGCCAATTTTGCTTTTTAAGGCATTCTTCTCCTCATTGGCTTTTTGGACCTCTTTTGCCATTTGGGTTAGCCTATTTTTTGAGGTGTTATTTTCTTCAGTATTTTTGGGGTGTCCTTTAGCATCACTCTCAGTTTTTCCTCTATTTCTCTTACTTGCTTCTCAAAATCCTTTTTGAGCTCTTCCATGATCTAGGACTAATTCATATTTTTCTTGGAGGCTTTGGATGTAGGAGCTTTGGCTTTGTTGTTTTCTTCTGGTTGTATGTTTTGATCTTCTTTGTCATCAAAGTAAGATAATATAGTCTGACTCTTTTTGCGCTCACCAAACATCTTCTAAAAGAGACCCTTAATTGAAAACACCAAGGAATATTGTAGCCAAATTTCAGGGTCAAAAAGAAAATACTGACAGCAGCCAAAAGAAACCACATGAAACCACAGTCAGGATTATGCAGGACCTTGCAGCTTCTACATTAAAAGATTAGAGGGCATAGAATACGATGGTCCATAAGGCAAAAGAGCTTAGACTACAACCAAAGATCAACTACCCAGCAAAATTGAGAAGAATATTTCAGGGGAGGAGATGGACATTCAAAAAAATAGGAGGAATTCCAAATCCTTCTGGTGAAAAGACCAGAGCTCAACAGAAAATTTGATCTTCAAATAAAAGACACAAGAGAAGCATAAAAAGGTAAACAGAAAAGAAAAAAAATGTTATTAATAAGGGCAAAATGCTTACATCCCTATCAGGGAAGAAGACACTTGTAACTCTTGAGAATTGTATCATTATTACAACATTTAAGAGGGGTATACATAGACAGGAGGTGTGGATATAAGCTGGGTTTGATGTGATGAAAAACATCTGATTAAGTGGTGGAAAGGGATTGTTCTGGGAGAAAAGGAAAGGAGGAGACAGACAAGGGTAACTTACATCACAAGAAAAGGCACAAAAACCTATTACAATAGAGAGAAAAAAGGGATGGAAATGAACATTGTTTGAACCTTACTATCATCAGATTTGGCTCAAAGAGGGAATAAGATAATCAGTTAGGTATAGAAATCTAATTTACCTTACAGGAAGTAGGAAGGGAAAAGTAGAAGAAAATGGAGGGAGTGGATAGAAGGGAGGGAAAAAATGGTAAAGGTAAAGGGGAAGAAATGGGAGGGGCATGATAGAAGGAAGAGCAGACTGAGGGAGGGAGTAGTCAAAAGCAAAATTCTAGTGAGGAGGGAAAAGGAGAAAGGAGAGACAAAAGGATAAAGAGAGGGAAAATAGGATGGAGAGAAAGAGACAGATAGTAATCATAACTGTGAAAGTGAATGGTATTAGCCCTCCCATAAAACGGAAGTGGATAGCAGAGTGGATTAAGAACCATAATCCTACAATATGCTGTTTATTAGAAACACATTTGAAGCAAAGGATACACGAAGAGTAAAGGTAAAAGGCTGGAGGTACCATAGACAATGAAATAATATCATTACTAAACATATATGCACCAAGTGGTATAGCACCCAAATTCTTAAAACTTAAGGGAGTTACAGGAAGAAATAGACAACAAAACTATACTAGTAGAGGAACTTCAATCTTCCCCTATCAGAACTAGATAAATCTAATCACAAAATAAACAAGAAAGAAGTTAAGGAGATGAATAGAATTTTAGAAAAGTCAGATATGATTGGTCTCTGGAGAAATTGAATGAGGATAGAAAGGAATATACTTTTTTTTTTCTTGGCACCTACACATGGCACCTACACAAAAATTAACTATGTATTAGGGCATAAAAACCTCACAACCCAATGAAGAAGAGTAGAGATATTAAATGCAACCCTTTCAGATCATGATGCAATAAAAGTTACATGTAATAAAGGGCCATGGAAAGATAGACTAAAAATTAATTGGAAACTGAAAAATCTATTACTAACAAATGAGTGAATCAAACAACAAATCATGGAAATAATCAATAACTTCATCCAAGAGAATGAAAATAATGACACAACATACCAAAACTTATGGGATCCAGCAAAAGTGGTTCTTAGGGGAAATTTTACATCTCTAAATGCTTGTATGAATAAAATAGAGAAAGAAGAGATCAATGAGTTGGGCATACACCTAAAATAGCTAGAAAAAGAATCAATTAAAAATCACCAATTAAAGACCATATTAGAAATTCTGAAAGCCAAAGGAGAGATTAATAAAATTGAAATTAAGAAAACTATTGAACTAATAAATAAAACTAAGCTGATTTATGGAAAAAAAACAATAAAATAAGTAAACCTTTGGCTAATTTGGTTTAAAAAAGAAAGAAGAAACCAAATTACCAGTATCAAAAATGAAAAGGGTAAATTCACCACAAATCAAGAGGAAATCAAAACAATAATTAGGAACTATTTTGCCCAACTGTCTGCCAATAAATTTGAAAATTTTAGGGAAATAGATGAATATCTATAAAAATATAAATTGCCCAGATTAATGGAGGAGGAAATAAAATATTTAAATAACCCCATTTCAGAAAAATAAATTGAACAAGCCATCAATGAACTTCCTAGGAAAAATATCCAGGGTCAGATGGATTTACAAGTGAATTCTATCAAATATTTAAAGAACAATTAATTCCAATATTATATAAACTATTTGGGAAAATTGGTAAAGAAGGAGTCCTACCAAATTCTTTTTATGATACAAATATGGCACTGACACCTAAACTGGAAAGAGAAAGAAAATTATAGACCAATTTCTCTAATGAATATTGATGCAAAAATTTTAAATAAAATATTATCAAAGAGAGTATAGCAACTAATACTGAGAATAATATACTATGACCAGGTAGGATTTATACCTGGAAAGCAGGGCTAGTTCAATATTAGGAAAACTATCAGCACAATTGATTATATCAACAACAAAACTAACAGAAACCACTAAACAGAAACTCAATAGATGCAGAAAAAGCTTTTGATAAATGGACAAAGGGTATGAGCAGGCAGTTTTGAGAGGAAGAAATTAAAGCTATCCATAGTCATATGAAAAAATGCTCTAAATCACTATTGATTAAAGAAATGTACATCAAAACAACTCTGAGGTACCACATCACCTATCAGATTGGTTAATATGACAACACAGGAAAATGATACATGCTGGAGAATATGTGGGAAAATTGGAACACTAAAACATTGTTGGTGGAGTTGTGAACTGATCCAACCATTTAAGAGCAATTTGGAACTATGCCCAAAGAGCTATAAAAATGTGCATACCCTTTGACCCAGCAATAGCACATCTAGGGCTGTATCCCAAAGACATAATAAAAATGGGAAAAGGACCCACATGTACAAAAATATTCATAGCAGCTCTTTTTGTGGTGGCAAAGAATTGGAAATTAAGGGGATGTCCATCAATTTGGGAATGGATGAACAAGTTGTGGTATATGCATATAATGGAATACTCATTGTGCTATAAGAAATGATGAGCAGGCAGACTTCAGAAAAACCTGGAAAGACTTGTATGAACTGATTCAGAGTGAAATGAGCAGCACCAAGAGAACACTGTACATGGTGACAGCCACATTGTGTGGCTCAGCTCTTCTCAGCAATGCAAGGATATAAAACAACTCCAAAAGACTCATGATGGAAAAGGCTATCCATTTCCAGACAAAGAATTTAGGAGTCTGAATGCCAATGGAAGCATACTATTTACTCTCCTTTTCTTTTGTTTTCTTTTGTTTCTTCTTTCTTGTGGTTCCTCCCATTAGTTCTAATTTTTCTTTACATCATGACTCATGTGAAAATATGTTTAATATGAATATACAATTAGAGCCTATATCAGATTATATGCTATCTTAAACAGGGGAGAGGTGAGGGAGGGGGAGAAAATTTAAAACTCAAAATTTTATGGAAGTGAATATTGAAAACTAAAAATAAATAAATGTAAAAATAGAGGAAGAGGAAGAAGAAGAAGAGGAGGAGGGGGGAAGAGGAGGAGGAAGAGGAGGAAGAAGAAGATTAGGAAGAAAAAGAAGTAAAAGAAGAAGAAAGAAGTAGAAGAAGAAGAAAGAAAGAAAGAAAGAAGAAGAGGAAGAAGAAGAAGAAGAAGAAGAAGAAGAAGACGACTTGAGATAATTGGTAAGGTAAATATCATACACTACTTCGGGAGAAAGATGCAGAAAGGACTTGGTATCATAATTCCCCCCCCACTTTAGCAAGTCTCTAGTCAGTCAGACAACTCCCCAAAACACAGCAGTGTTTTGACTATACAAAAGTGCCATTGGATATTTAAATAATCATACTTCTTTTAGAGGTATTGATCAAAAGCAATCAATAAACATTTATGTGCCTTATATGTGCCAGGTGCTTTGCTAAGTGCTGGGAATACAAAAAAGAACAAAAGACAGTCTCTGTACTCAATGAGTTTACAGTCTAATGAGGGAAACAACATGCAAAAAAAAAATACATATAAAGCAACTATATACAGGTTAAATAAGAAATAATTAATGGAGGGAAGGCACTAGAATTAAGAAGCTTGGGAAAGGTTTTCAGTAAAAGATAGTAGTGTCAATGCCATTATCATATTCTTAAAATTTTTGATACAGACTCTTTGTCTAAATATGTTTTTTTCATGGCAATTATCACTTCACCTCTTTATTCTACAATGTGGTACATATTTTCCCTTTTGTTACTTCTTTCTCTTCTTTCTTTTTCCCTCTCTCTTTCACTTTCTTTTCCCTTGCTTCCTCCTTCCCTCTCTCTTTCCATTCTTCCTTTATCACTTTCTATCTCCCACCCCTCCTTCTTTCCTTTCTCCATTTGTTTTATTTACTCATTCAAGTATTCATTTTTGAGCTGGACCTGTGATTTTGTCAATACAGAGAATGCTCAGTGAGGAAATACCTTCTACCAATGAAGGTCAGTGTCTACAATGCAAATTATAGTCTTAGAAAATCACCTAGGGCACTGAGATGTTAGTCTCTTCCCATCTCCTACCCCCACACATAAATACATACAGTAGATGTCATAAAAGGGACTTCAACCCATATCTTTCTGACTTGGAGGACAGCTTTTAATGCACAATGACAAACTGCCCAGAGGTTCTTGTAGCATATTAAATAACTACATAAAGCGGTGAAAATACCATTATATGGATATAGTTAATTCAAAATATTATATGACTTACACAAAGTACTTTTTTATTGAATCAGGGGGTTCATTGTTGTGTAATAAAATTAATAGATAATCTCAGTCTGGATTATATAAACTATTTTCCTCCAGCCCTTTATATTCTGAATGAAAGAGGTTTTACTTTGTTTTTCCTTAGTGAAGAATTATTAGAAATTGTCCCTTGTGTTTCCTTTGTTTGTGTTTTGCCAAGTTGTTAGATTAATTATTTTAATCTTTCCTCAGAAGTTCATCACACAAACTCCTTAATTATATTTTATTGATCATCTCAGTGCTACTTAATACAGTTTGCCTATATGTAGATGCATATACTTATACATTTATAATTATATATACATGCATATATAAACATATTTATGTATACATGCATATACATACATGGGTGTGTCCATGCATGTATACACACATACAATGATATATTCTCAACTTTATTCAATATTTAAATTTCAGTATCCCTGGAATTGCATTGATGGATAGTGGCTTCTTAACTTAGTAATTCAAAAACCTTAGAGCAAAACCCTACAGTAAATCTATGCTGTATTAGACATAAAATTAATGCATATTAGAAGTGGAAGAGACTTTAGAGATCATTAGTTCACCCTCCTGGCTTCTTAGACATGAAAAAAAGCTAATGCTGGTACTGGAATGGTACTAGAATGAGTATTTTCAGGCTCCCAATTCTGTGCTTTCTCCATCTATTTCCTACTATTTGGCTGTTCCTGTAATTTGCCATGATAAAATGTTTTCCTTTTCTTTGTCTTTACTGTTTTGTCTTTGTATCTTCCAATGACTGAGCACAGAATTCTGCATTCAGATGGCATTTAATAAACACTTTGGTGAATTGCATTGGATTAAATCAAAATACTGTTTTGTGGATTATTTTCCAAGTCAAATTTTATTTTACTATTTTTGCCTATATGTAATCTTTACAAAAATCCTTTCTGTACTTTGTCATTATCCAAACTTGCAGTACCTTCAATTTAGTTTCATCTGAAAATTTCATTAACATATTGTTTACTCCCACTTCCAGGTGATTAAAGTAGATATTAAACATGACTAGACCTAACACCAGTACCTCCAGCAGCACCTCTTCCACCTCTGATATTAGCTTACCTTAAGATATTGCTATTTGTCATTGCCTTGGATTTATAGTCTTTCTGTTAAATTTCCTTTCTTATAGCAATAGCCTTCATATGAAAGTCAACTCAAATTAAAATTGTTTAAAGCTTCCCTGTCACATGCTTCTAAGAAAGAATGGATAATCAAGTGGACCTCCATGATGCATTTATGACTTTAGATAACTTGTGATCCGTGGCATGGTCTCCCTAATTTCTATTGCTTGGGAACTGTCTACCTCTCAATGGAAAAATCAGCATGTATGTGTTTAATATCACTACTCATATTCCACTTGAACTTTAATGTTTTATGCATTTCAAAAGCTTCTTCAAATGGTAATCTTCCTTCAAGACTTGTCAGGGCTTGGGACTGCTCAGGCCTCAAGTCTTCTTCCAGCATTGAATACACTTTGGGCACTCCTGGCTTCTACCTTCAAAGAAAAAGATGAAAGAGGCCAACCCCACTTCAGATTATTGAAGGAAAAAAAAACTTTGGGATGACATGAAAGGAGTGGGCAGTCTCCATCATGTACCTATTCTCAGTTTACTCAGCTCAGACTTCAGAGAGTTTCCCATTGGGTAAGATCTAGGACATTCTCTTGTTTGAATGAACCTCACTCCCAATGGGAAAGCTACTTTACTCTGTATCATCTGGTATGTATTTTCCTATGTATACCTTCTTTGATTTCTGCTTAGCTATGATATGGATAAATGGGCTTCTTTGCTATATGCTTTGCATGTTCATTGTAGAACTGGTAGAATCAGGCAAGAAAAAGGTCAAGCTTTGTATATAGAGCTTGGGGTCATATTCCCCCCCCTCCAAGAATGACAAAGCAGTCAGAAGTTAGAACCCAAGGGGCAGCTGGGTGGCACAGTAGATAGAGTACCAGTCCTGAAGTCAAGAGGACCTGAGTTCAAATTCAGCCTCAGACCAAACACTTGACACTTACTAGCTGTGTGACCCTGGGCAAGTCACTTAACCCCAACTGCCTAAAAAAAAGAAGTTAGAACTCAGTCATATCTTCTAGACTAACATTAATAGAAAAGATAGATATAGTTCTTTCCTTGTACTCTCTTTTTCTTAGAGTGGCATTAGGTCCAACTTCTTGCTTCATCTCCTGGCAGGAATGAAAACATCTGTTTGAGAATTGTGGGGAAAGAAGACATTAGAAATGTCTATTCTGCCTCCCTTTGAGCTACACACAAGTACAGTCCCTTCCATGGAACCACATGTGGGGCACCTCTTCCTTACATAAGCTTCATACTTCATAATGCCAATGTAGATAAAATTAAAGTGTTAATTCTGAAGAAACTTGTGATCATGTATTGGCTACAACTGGACTGAGACTATCAACTCATTTTATGAAAACTGTCAAAGGAATATCTTATGGTAATAAATCCCATCTATTAGAGGCCTGTGATACATTACAGCCTATGGTTATTGCCATTCTTAGCTATATAGAGCCCCATGTAACATCATTTTAAATGTTTATACACATCTTAAGTGGATGAACAAATAATGGTTCAAATCAGAAATCTCATTCAAATGAACAATTTCAGTTTTCTCAGAAACTTAAAGAATTGTAACCCTAGTTAGTGGAAATGAAACAGTATAAACATAATTTCTCTGAAATCAATAAATAAAGGATTAAAAAAGTGATCTAGTAAGTACCTCTCTAGTTTGCTTATTTTAGTAACTTTGTAGATCTATGATCTCATTGATGTAGTTATTATCTATCATATAGATCTAAGGTCTCCCACTGCATCCAGGACCATCTCCAGCCATCATGATCTATATTTTCCACTGGACCCCGATGGCCCCAAAAAAGAAAGTGAGGCTGGTGACTTTGTATAGCCCTCTTTCACTTAAATCCAATTCACTTGCAATGTGGCATCACCTTCCTGATATCATGGTCCTCTTTGAGTTGTCCTTCCACAATTCCTGCACAGATTGTCTTTGCAATGCATGTATGATCTTTTTTCTAGGTCTTTTAATGTATCGTAGTTATAAGTGAAATACTAAGAACTTTCTGTTTGTCTATCTGTTCTTATTGTTTCTCAAACCTACTACTTTCTTAGTTATGCACAATCAATAGTTTATTTTCTGCTGCTTTTTTAATGTTTATGACATCCAAAGTTGCTAATATACCATATGTTGATTTCATCTACCATCCATCTTCCCATTTCACTTTTGTTCACCTGTAATTTTGATTTCTCTGGGATATTCATGTTCTGTGATTTATAGACCTATAACATCAACAGAAGATAGATGTTGAAAATAGAGAATTTGGTAGCAGAGAACATTTTGAGATCACTGAAATCAATGTGCAAAATTTCCAAAATGTTATCTAGTACCTTATTCTTATTCAATTCATGATGCAGATCATGGTCTGTCTTAAATCATGTCTAAGATATAGACAATAAACAACTCAATCAATGGGCTGCCCATTCAGTTACATAATATGATCTCAGCAATAGGGATTCTTAGTCCACTTGGTTTTTCCATTGGTTATTGTTATGCTAATAATTTTGAGTGCCCATGGTTCTCATTAAAGAAGCCTAGTAGTATTCTGGGACTTGATGTGATTTAATCAAAAGATTGCCATTACAAACAGGAACAAATTAACGAAGAAATTCATGATCTATAGAGAATGGCTCATGTAGTTAGACTTTGGATAGTACATCCTCCAAATACCTTTGGCAAGCATATGCCTCTATTTTATTCCTTGATCAATAGCAATAGAAGATCATTAAATAGAGTTATCTTTATGGTTACATTTATAAAATAAAATCTTGAAATGGACTTCCAGCTAAAATGGAAGCATGAAAAGATGTAGATGAGCACAGCTCTCCAAAACATATTTCAGCATTAATTTTTAAAGGTAATCAGATGGAATAATGATCAAGAAATCCTAAGAGGTTCCAGGTCACATGACAGAAAGATGGAGGATTAGATGTTTTCTTCAGTTTCTAATAGCTCTTACACCACCATCACCCCTAAGAAGAATTATGCTCCAGAGGGGAAAAACAAAACAAAACAATTCCACATGTTTCCACGGGACAAGATATCAAGAATCCTCATAGGGTAACAGCTTTATGAATGAACAGCAGAAAATGTCAAATCTTAAGGTTTAATACTCAATATCCCTCTGCTACCAATATCCGTGGTCAGGCAAAGCAACAAATGAAAAAGAAACAAACAAAATTCAAGGCTTGTGCTTTGGGATTCATTCAGGAGTTTCCTTCTTGTTGAAATTTCTGATCATACATCCCACCTCTGCCTTTCCACCATTGCACTATTGAAATAAACAGCAGACATCAACTCTACTAAGGCATTGATGGGGAGTTATAACAGGGAAAGGAGAAGAAATTCAGTTTTCCTTATGCTTGGCCTAGCGCTTAATTTAGGGAACTCCAAAAAAGAAAAAAAAAACCTACCCAGAATGACTCACAAGACAGAAGACAAGACACATTCTCTGATCCTCATGACATTTCAAACCTCATGAAAATAGGAATTATGTATAATCCAGCCATCTCCATACAAATACACCAATAATTCCAATAAGATAACAACCTAATGAAGTTACAGCAAGAAAAGATGACATCTAATGCCAGATATGCTCACTTGTCATTCCTCCCCATACAACTAGCCAGGGCTGCATAACATGACCAACAAGTTTAAAAAAAAAACCCTCAACTCTACCCCAACACCTCCTTGTGACTTAGAAAAGTCAAAAGTCAGAACCCTGTTTTGCTTGGAATCTTGCTTGGAAAACAATACAGTAATAACTTTGTGCTGCAACAGAGTTCAGTCAGAGTATAGATGAAGATAAAATAGTAGGACAAGAAGTGTGTGTGTGTGTGTGTGTGTGTGTGTGTGTGTGTGTGTGTGTTGTTTCAGTAGGCCTTTAGTTTAATGGATGCTAGTATGCATCCAGCTATAGTAACTTCTGTATTGCGAGAAGTCATTTGGGACAGAAACCAATGTTGAAAAATGTGAATATCCAACATATGAAAAAGCTGAGAGAAATTTTAGTTCTAATACCTGGGGAAACTTCTATCAAAATGGAAGGAGGCAGAAAGTGAGAAAAAGAGAAAAATAAGGAGAAAAGACAGAAATTAACAAAGATCTCGGAAGGCAGAAAAGTGAGTTATAGACCTTGAACATACATAGATAAACCAAATATGGAAGATATTATCACAGAAAGGAATGTGATTTCCAGATCAGTGAAGAGTTCAGACACCTATGAAAAAATGTTTCAAGATGAAAATAAATCAACAGATAATAGGTTATAAAATCCTGTTTATTCACAAAAAGGCATAGAACCACAGAAGGATATTTCATAGTGGTTCAAAAGAGAAGTAAAAAGTTGTGAAAGCAGAAAGCAAAAATAATTGGAAAAACAGAAAAACTTGAATCTATAAGGCAAACCTCACCAAAAACAAGAATAAAAGCAAAAAAAGGCCCAAAAAACAAACAAACAAAAAACCCCCCAACTGATTGGGAAAGCAAGTACAGAAGTAAAGAATAATGTGGGAAAGAGGCAAAGAGAAGTAACATAAAAAGAAAACATGATCTCCCTACAAACAAAGTATATTGATCTTAAAAATAGGATGTGTTGAGAAAACTTAAGGATTATAAGCCTTTCAAAAGAATACATGTCAAAGAAATCTGAAAACCATAATGCAAGAAATAATACAAGAAAACTATCCAGAACTTCTGCATATAGAAAAGAAATTACCAATCAAATGAGTCCACAAATCACCTCCACAAAAAAAAATACAAACAAAACTTTATGATGCAAACTCAAAGAGTTTGATTAAAGGTGATTAAAATCAGTGTTATGCTTTGGAAAATGATGAGGTGGATGGTTTCAGGAAAAAAACACACGGCAAGACCTATATGAACTAAATGAAAGTGAAAAAAGAAGAACTAGGAATTCATTGTGCTCAGTAATAGCAATGTTGCAATCATGATTGGTTGTGAAAAACTTGGATGCTTTGATCAATACAATAATCCAAGGTAATTCCAAAGGGCTATTGATGAAAAAATGCTATCCATCTCAAGAGAGATAGTTGATGAACTCTGAGTTCAAACTGAAACATAATTTTCTTATTTTATTTTTTCTGAAATATAGCTAATATGGAAACACTTTTTGCATGATTTCACATGCATAATTGATATTATAGTGCTTGCCTTCTCAGTGGGTAGAGCAGGTTGTGGGAGGGAGGAAAATAATTCAAAACTCAATGTTTAAAAAGAAAAGAATGTTAAAATACATGTTTTTAAAAGGGAAAAAGTTATTTAATTTAAGAATTTCAATGATAAATGACCAATTATTCAAGTGACTAGGAGAAAGACTTTAAAATAGAAAGAAAATGAAATTAAAATAAGACAACACTAATCTTTACCTATCAGAAAGCAAAAAAAAGAATGGAATAACACGTTAAAAAAGGAAGGAACTCAGGATATTACCCAATGTGATATACCCTAAAAATCTAAGCTAAACCACTAGTGAAAAGATATAGATGTTCAACAACAAAAAAAGTCATTTGAAGCATTTCTACAATGAAAATCATTCTTGAATAGATTGTTTGCTTTATGAACACACCAGAGTACAGGCATATAAGAAAGGTAAACAAATATAGCCACCAAGAAAATACATATAATAAAATGAATTACAAAAAAAAAGAATAAAGAAATTTAAAATAGAGGGAAACCTATGGTGTTAACAACAGCAACAACAACAACACCAATAGTAGAAGCTGCAGCAGCAGCAGTAGCAGCGGGAACAACAACAAAATAACAACAGGTAGCCCATTAAGATATTTCTTTCTTTAAGCAGTCATAAGAAGGCAGAAGTTAAATAGAAGGAATTGTGGAGGTACAGGTTTGAAAAATCATGAACCAAACCTCACAATACCTGCCTACAGGTGAAGCAGTTTTTTTTTTCAAGGGATTAAATTACAGAATTAGAGAAAACAAAGAAATGAAAATGTGAGGAAGAAGACAGAAGACAATACATGAGGCATCCTAATGAACTCAAAGGTTAACAGTGAAGTAAAAATAACTCATCTAGTTCATCAAGAAGAAGAAGGCTATAGGAGAATGGGTAAGGAGGAAAATTAAAGGATTGAACCCAGAGGAAAGAAAGGTAAAAATCTTGTCTCAGTTTGGAAAGGGTCCCAGTAAAGATAATTCCCATGGGGAAAGTGAGATATTTTAAAAAGGAAGATGGAACATTACAATGGGTATAATCTATAGGGATTTGGCGCTTAGAGAAATCAATCATCCTGCCTTAGAAGAAGGACAAACAGAATTTGACCCAGAGAATAGATTTAAAGTCAAAGGGGGAATACTATTTATTCATTGGGAAGGCCAAATGGAGTAATGTGCAGAACAATCAAAGATAGAGAAAGTTCCTACTATGGTAGAATGTTTCTAGCCTTTCTATCACAAGAAGGAATTGGCAATTTGAAGAGTTAGACACAGCTGGAAAAGGGTGCAGGAAGCAAGATATACAATGCAATAACATTGATACTGTTTAGAAGATAGAACTCAAAATAGAAGAATTAGAAGCTTTCATTCATTGAGGAATACTGAGAGTAAAGAATGAATAATAAATAAAAGATCCATGAATCAAAGAACAAATGTCTGGAACAGAGAGAAGGGGAAGATAAATAATGAAGAGGAGGGAAAGTAATCCTTTTTGGAATAAGGTGCCAAAAATGAAAACTTAAAACTTACAAATAAAACAAGTTAAAGGACAGGAGAGGAATGAGGATTTTGCTTAACTACTTAAAAGAGAAAAAAAGGGGTAAGAGAAAGATAACTACATAAAAGAATTAATAAATAAAGCTCCAAATTAGAAAAATGAGTAATAAATGAGAGGGAAAACTTCAGGGTGAGGTGAAGAGACCTATCGAGAATAGGGCTATATTAAAAAAGATTAAGCTAAAAAATCACTAAAGAAGCAAAGCATACTACTGTCTTTTCAGGGTAAAAGGGTGAAAGTTCTAATTTGGAAAAAAAAATTTAGTCAAATGGAACCAAATATATACCTATTTCTCATGAATTTAAATATGAATAGATTAAACAATCTAGTAAAATTTTAAAGAGTGAAAGACTGGATTAAACTACAAACCAACAATCTGTTACTTATAGAAACACTTCTAAAAATAAAGATTTACCAAAGAATAAAAATGAAAAAAAAATGGAACATAATCTATTATGTATCAGGTATATTCAAATAGGCAAGAGTTGTAGTCACTACATAAGACAAAGTAAAAACAAACATTCAAAAAGTAAAAAGGGACAAACTAGGAAACTACATTATGCTGAAAATGCCCATAAACAGCAAATCCACATCACTATTAAACTTCAATTGGTAATGGTTTGCAAACCAAACACTAAAAATATGTAAAAAGAATTAAGTCAAGGGCTACATGAAAACAAGTGGTGGGGTGGATTCGGTCCCTAGTTATAGTTTGTCAACCTCTGCTCTGGATGACTTAGCATCTAAATCTATAAGGGAAAAAGCAAGTGAATTATATAAAGTCAAAGACAGCAATATAGTAGTGGCAGGAGATTTTAATGTTCACTCAATTCTTGAAAAATTTAACAGAGATAAAAAAGGAGACTATATCAACTGAAAAATGCTGGAAAAACTAGAACTAAAAGGTTTATGGCACCTTCTAAATAAGACTGCTAAAGAATATAAACATTTTTCAGGACTACATGAAAGTTTTCTAAAAATTGACCATATATTAGGGCAGAGGGATATTTCAAACAAATGCCCCAAATCAGAAATCATAAGCCAACTTTTTACAGAACATAATGCAATGAAAAAAGTAATCAGTTTAGAGAAGACAAATTTAAAATACAGACTCAAATAAAGAGTTAAAAATGAAATAAATAATGTGTGACTCAAAGAACAAATCAAAGAAAAAGTCAATAATAATATGAAAGAAAATAATAAAGGGACAAAATAAAAAAAAAATTTCTGAGATTTTATTAAAGCAGTTTTCAGGGAGGAAATTATGTCCTTAAAAGTGAACATTAGTATAACAGAAAAGGATTAGTGAACTGTATATGCATTTAAGAATTCAAAGAGAACTAATAAACAAACCTTAAATAAATAAAAAAGTGATATTAAAATTAGAGGAAAAATAGATAACCTGAAATAAAGAGTACAAAAATAATAAATGAAATAAAACTAAAATCTTGTTCTTTGAAATGACCAAAAAAAAAAAACTTGGCAAACCTTTAGCTATTCTGAATACAAAGAAGAGGGGAAAAAATCAAATCATTCAAACAGCACATGAAGAAGGTGAAAATATAACAAAACCAAATGAAATAAAAGTAATTATAAGAATATACTAAGCACAGTTATATATGATGAAATTGAAAACACATACAAAAGAGCAATATCTTCAAAAATATAAAGGGCCCAAACAAAAAAAAAAGCAAATAGATTTTTTTAAACTAAATTTTAAAAAATGAAACTAGCTGTTTAGGAACTATTAAAAAGGGGATTGGAGTGCAGGGAAGGGATTCCTAATCTTTGTGGAGTCACAGTAAAATTCTATCAAACTTCAAAAAGAACAATTAATGCCAATGCTACACATGTTTTTCTCAAAAATGAAGAAAGGCTTTTACCAAATTGTTTTTGTAAAACAAATAGCATCTTCAAATCAGGAAAAACTAAAGCATAATAGGAAAACTTTTGATCAATTTCATTAATTTAATACTGATACAAAATGTTTAAATAAAATCCTGTCAGAGTATAGCCATTCATCCAAGGAATCATTCATCAAGACCCAAGGTAGAATTATAGCAAATATTCAAGGATCATTCAACAAAATAATCATATTAAGAAATCAAAACATGATTATCTAAATTAGGAGTGGGTATACTACAGCTTACCACCAAATTCAGCCCCCCACATATTTTGTGTGGTCCCTAAACTAAGAATTATTTTTACATTTTTAAATACAGTATAACTTTATAAATTTAAGTCATTCTTAGCTCAAGGGGCAGAAATATATATATATTCAGAAAAAGATTGTGACCCACATTTGTGCCAGAAATAGTGTAAGTATAAAGGATCTTTTTTTCAGTATAATAAAAAGTATGTGCCTAAAAAAACAACTTCCATAAGCAATGGGGGATAAAAATGAAGCTTTCCAAATATAGGAGTAAAGCAAGGATGGCAACTTTCCTCATTACTTTTTTGATATTGTTTTGGAAATGTTAGAAATATTAATAAGAAACTGAAGGAATGTGGAGCCAAGGTGGTGGAGTGAAAACAGAGACTCAACTGAGCTCTCCCTCAAATATTTTCAAATACCTCCAAAAAGTGACTCTGAAAAAATTCTGAAGCAGCAGAACCCACAAAGAGACAGAGTGAGGCAGATTTCCAGCCCAAGACAACCTGGAAAGTTGACAGGAAAGGACTATTGCACTAGCCTGAGAGAGGAGTGTCCAGTGTGCAGGGTGCAGCAGCAGACCTGGCCTAAGCAAAGCCAGAGCAGGCTTCAGTGGACTGAATCAGCAGCAGCAGTGGTGGGTTCCAGTCTTCTCAGCCCATAGACACTAGACAACTTAGAAGATCAGTGGGAGAAATCTGTTGGAAGTGGGTGAGAGAGGAGCACAATCCAGTGCAGGGTTTCAGGGTGTGTCAATACAGCCTCTGCACCAACAATCCAGGAACAGGCCTTGGGAGTGACTGAATCAGTAGCAGTAGTTGCGGCAGCAGCTGCAGCACTGCTTCTGGAGCTTTTAGTCCATAGACTGAATGTTTGAAAGTCACTCTCACTCTCCTTTATTGACCTTGAAAAACCCAGAGAATAGTGCCCTAGGAAAAATCCTGAAATAGAAGAGTCAGCAGAAAGACTAGATACCACAGTCTTTTAGTTGTAAGGCTAGAGAGATTAATGGGAAAGGCCCCTCTTGCTGTGGCTGAAGGGGACCAGTACAGGAAGGGAGTTGTCCCAGCAAGCCAGCAGCAAGCCCCACCTCAGCAAACCAGTAACCAGGCCCCTAGGCCCCAGGACAAAAAGACTAGGACAGTGCCCCCTGTGCCCCATAGGCAAAGATTAACTTTAAAAACCAGAAAAAGGCAAACAACATGAGCCAGAAGCAGCATAGAAAAACAATGATCATAGAAAAGTATCTTAGTGACAAGGAAGATCAAAACACAAATTCAGAAGATGATAACATTGTCAATATATGCATATCTGAAACCTTAGAGGGGTATAAGAACTGGTCTCAAGTCCAAAAAGCCTTTGTGGAAGAGTGCAAGAAGGATTTTAAAAATCAAATAAGAGAGATAAAAGAAAAATTTGGAAAAGAAATGAGAGGTATGCAAGAGAGAGTCAGTAACTTGGAAAAGGAAGGACAAAAATTGTAGAGAACAGGCCCTTAAAAAGTAGAATTGGTCAAATGGAAAAGGAGGTACAAAAGATAACTGAAGAAAAAAATTTATTAAAAATTAGAATTGGGCAACTTGAAGTTAATGACTCTATGAGACATCAAGAATCAGTAAGAACAAAATCAAAAGAATGAAAAATGGAAGAAAATATAAAATTTCTCATTGGAAAAACAACTGACCTAGAAAATAGATTCAGGAGAGATAACTTAAGAATTGTTGGTGTACCTGAAAGCCATGATGAAAAAAAAAAATAACCTGAACAGCATCTTTCAGGAGATCATCAAGGAAAACTGCCCTTATGCCTTAGGACCAAATGGAAAATAGTCATTGAAAGAATCCACTGATCACCTGAAAGAGATCCCAAATCGAAAATGCCAAGGAATATGTAGCCAAATTCCAGAATTATCAGATCAAGGAGAAATTCCTGCAAGCAGCCAGGAAGAAACAATTCAAATTTCATGGAACCACAGTCAGGATTATGCAGGACCTTGCAGCTTCTACATTAAAAGATCGGAGGGCTTGGAACATAATATTCTGTTAGGCAAAGGAGCTTGGATTACAACCAAGAATCAACTCCCCAGCAAAACTGAGCATAATCTTTCAGGGGAGGAAATGGACATTCAATGAAATAGGGGACTTCCAGACTTTCCTGATAAAAAAAACAGAGCTCAATGGAAAATTTGACCTTCAAATACAAGACTCAAGAGAGGCATAAAAAGGTAAACAGGAAAGGGAAAAACATGTCATTCAATAAGGGTAAAATGTTTACATCCCTACATGGGAAGATGATACTTATCGCTCTTGAGAACTGTATCTTTATTATGACATTTAGAAAGGAAATACATAGATAGAGGGGATGGGTTTAAGTTGACTTGATGTGATGATAAAAAACCTAATGAAGGGGTAAAAAGAAATTGTAATGGGAGAAAAGGAAAGAAGGAAGCAGAAAAGGATAAATTACATCACATGAAGAGGCACAAAGACAAATTACAGTAGAGGGAAAGAAGGAAGGAAGATGAACATTGTTTGAACTGTACTCATCAGATTTGGCTCAAGGAGGAAATAACATACTCAGTTAGGTATATAAAATTGACTTGCCACATAGGAAGTAGGAGAGGAAAGGGGAAAGAAAAATGAAGGGAGGCTAAGAGGGAGGGAAGAAGTAGTAAAGGAAAAGGGAAAGAAAAGGGAGGCAGCTGATAGAAGGGAGGGCAGATTGAGGGAGGCAGTGGTCAAAAGCAAAATTCTAGCGAGGAGGAAAAGAGAGAAAAGGAGAAAGAAAACATAAACAGTAGAAGGAGGAATAGGATGGAGAGAAAAACAGATAGTAATCATAACTGAGAATGTAAATGGGATGAACTCTCCCATAAAACAGAAATGGATAGCAGAATGGATTAAAAAACATAATCCAACAATGTGTTGTTTACAAGAAACACATTTGAAACAGAGGGATACATACAGGGTAAAGGTAAAAGGCTGGAGTAGACTATGTTATGCTTCAGCTGAAGTAAAAAAGTAGGGATAGCAATCCTAATCTCAGACAAAGCAAAAGCAAAAGCAAAAATAGATCTTATTAAAAGAGATAAGGAAGAAAACCACACCCTACTAAAACACACCATAGACAATGAAGTAATATAAAAATATATATGCACCAAGTGGTGTAGCATCCAGATTCTTAGAGCAGAAGTTACAGGAAGAAATAGACAGCAAAACTATACCAGTGGGGGACCTCAATCTCCCCCTCTCTGAACTAGATAAATCTAACCAAAAAATGAACAAGAAAGAAGTTAAGGAGGTGAATAGAATTTAAGAAAAGTTAGATATGGTAGACATCTGAAGAAAATTGAATGGGAATAGAAGGCAACATACTTTTTTTCTCAGAATTACATGGCACTCATATAAAAATTGACCATGTACTAGGGCATGAAATCCTCACAATTCAATGCAGAAAGGCAGAAATATTGAATGAAACCTTTTCAGATCATGATGTAATAAAAATTATTTGTAATAAAGGGCCATGGAAAGATAGACTAAAAATTAATTATAAACTAAATAATCTAATCCTAAAGAATGAATGGGTCAAACAACAAACCAAATCATAGAAACAATAACTTCATCCAAGAGAATGACAATAGTGAGACAACATACAAAAACTTATGGGATGTAGCGAAAGCAATTCTTAGGGAAAGTTTTATATCTCTAAATGCTTACATTAAAAAAATAGAGAAATAGGAGTTAAAAGAATTAGGCATGCAACTAAAAAAATTTGAAAAAGAACAAATTAAAAGTTACAGATTAAATATCAAATTAGAAATTCTGAAAACAAAGGAGAAATTAATGAAATTGAAATTAAGAAAACTATTGAACTAATAAATAAAACTGAGCTGGTTTTATGAAAAAAGCAATAAAATAGATAAACTTTTAGTTAATTTAATTAAAAAAAAGAAAGAAGAAAATCAAATTACCAATATCAAAAATGAAAAGGGTGAATTCACCACCAATGAAGAAGAAATTAAAACAATAATTGGAAACTATTTTGCCCAACTGTATGCCAATAATTTTGACAATCTTAGTGAAATGGATGAATATTTACAAAAATATAAATTGCCCAGATTAACAGAAGAGGAAGTAAAATATATAAATAACCCATCTCAGAAAAAGAAATTGAACAAGCCACCAATGAACTCCCTAGGAAAAAATCTGCAGGGCCAGATGGATTTATAAGTGAATTCTATCAAACATTTAAAGAACAATTAATTCCAATACCATATAGACTATTTGGGAAAATAGGTGAAGAAGGAGTTTAACCAAATTCTTTTTATGATACAAATATGATGCTGATACCTAAACTGGGAAGAGTCAAAACAGAGAAAGAAAATGATAGACCAAATTCCCTAATGAATATTGATGCAAAAATTTTAAATAAAATATTAGCAAATAGATTATGCAACTTATCACAAGAACAATACACTGACCAGGTAGTATTTATACCAGGAATGCAAGGCTAGTTCAATATTGGAAAACTATCAGTATAATTGATCATATCAACAACAAAACTAATAGAAACCATATGATTATCTCAGTAGGTGCAGAAAAAGCTTTTGACAAAATACAACACCTAAACACTAAAGGGTATAGGAATAAATGGAGTCTTCCTTAAAAGGATAAGTAGCATCTACCTAAAACCTTCAGCAAGTATCATATGTAATGGGGATAAACTAGAAGCATTTCCAATAAGATTGGGGGGTGAAACAAAGATGTCCATTATCACCACTGTTATCCTATATGGGACTAGAAATGTTAACTTTAGCAATGAGAAGAAAAATAAATTGAAGGTATTAGAACAGGCAAAGAAGAAACAAAGCTATCATTCTTTGCAGATGATATGATGATACACTTAGAGAATCCTAAAGAATCAAGTAAAAAACTACTTGAAGTAAAAAAAAATTTAGTAAATTTGCAGGTTATAAAATAAACCCACATAAATCATCAGCATTTCTATATACTACCAACAAAGCCCAACAGCATGAGATAGAAAGAGAAATTCCATTTATACTTACTGTAGACATTATAAAATATGTAGGAGTCTACCTGCTGAAACAATCCCAGAAACTATATGAACACAATTATAAAACACTTTTTACACAAATAAAGTCATTCCTCAATGGTTAAATGGTCAAAGGATATGAACAGGCAGTTTTGAGAAGAAGAAATTAAAGCTATCTATAGTCATATGAAAAAATGCTCTAAATCACTATTGATTAGAGAAATGCAAATCAAAACAACTCTGAGGTACCATATCACACCTACCAGATTGGCTAACATTGCAAAACAGGAAACTGATAAATGTTGGAGATGTGGGAAAATTGGAACACTAATGTATTGTTGGTGGAATTGTGAACTGATCCAACCATTTTGGAGAGAAATTTGGAGCTATGCCCAAGGGGCTATAAAAATGTGCATACCCTTTGAACCAACAATAGCACTTCTAGGGATATATCCCAAAGAGATCATAAAAATCCAAAAAGGATCTACATATATGAAAATATTTATAGCAGTTCTTTCTGTGGTGGCAAAGAATTGGAAATTGAGGTATGCCCATGAATTGTGGAGTGGCTGAACAAGTTATGGTATATGAATGTAATGGAATATTATTGTGCTATAAGCAATGATGAGCAAACAGACTTCAGAAAAACCTGGAAAGACTTATATGGTCTGATGCGAAGTGAAATGAGCAGAACCAGGAGAACATTGTACACAGTAACAGCCACATTGTATGGCTCAGTTCTTCTCAGCAATGCAAGTATCTAAGACATCTCCAAAATCTCATGATGGAAAATGCTATCCACATCCAGAGAAAGAACTATGGATTCTGAATGCAGATTGGAGCATACTATTTACTCTTTTTTTCTCTTCTGTTTTGGTTTGTTTCTTCTTTCTTGTGGTTCCTCCTATTGATTCCAATTCTTCTTTATAACATGACTAATGTGAAAAGATGTTTAGTATGTAGAGCCTATATCAGATTGCATGCTGCCTTGGGGAGGCAGTGGAGAGGAGGGGGAGAAAATTTAAAACTCAAAAGCTTATGGAAGTGAATGTTGAAAACTGAAAATAAATTAATTAAAAAAGTATATGTCTGAAAAAGCAACTTACATAACCAATGCTGGATGTAAATGAAGCTTTCCCAGCAAATACAGGAGTAAAGCAAGGATGGCAACTTTCCTCATTATTTTTTATATTGTTCTGGAAATGTTAGAAATATTAATAAGAAACTAAAGGAATAAAGAGAAGATAAAACTATCCTTATTTAATAATGATACAATATTTTATTTTTAAAATCCTTGAGAATCAGCAAAGATACTAAGACATTCAAAAACTTCAGCAAAGTCTCATATTACAAATATAATACTTCAAAAATCAATAGCATGTCTTTATAACAAAATTCATAAGGCAGTAACAGAAAGGGAAATGTCATTCACATAATTACAAAATGAGTAAAATAGTTGGAGATCCATTTATAAAAGCACATAAAGTATTTGTATAGATTTAATTTCAAAACTCATTAATGAATTAAAAAAAACATTTGAATATCTGGAAGAGTAATCAGTACTCTTGGTTTATCCACAGCATTATAACTAAAAATGATAACAATACCATGTTTACTTAGTCACAAAATGATAATTAATAATGCAAATTAAAACAGCAAAATATTAAGCAAAATGGGTGAAAATCTAAGATTAGTCCAGAAGCAATACTTCATTGTCTCTTCTTGTATATTGTACTATATCAACATGTAATTCACATAAATATTGAGAAATTTGGCTAAGATATGATCTGACTCATTAGAAAAATTCTTTTATTTTTAAATTATCAAAGGGATACTTTGTAAAACTCAGTAAATAATAATAAAATTCATTTGGAAAAATAAGACATCTTGAATATTAGAGAAAATAATGAAGGAACACAGAGACAAAAGAAGGATAGATCTTCCAGACTTCAAACTACATTATAAAATAGAAGTCATAAAACTTATCTGATATTGATTAAAAAATAGAGAAGTAGATCAATGGAACATATAAAACAGGATAATCAGGGGGAAACAGAACTCAGTTACTCTGGATTTAACAAACCAGAAAACATAAATTACTTATGAAAGAACTCTCTATTTGATAAACAAAACAAAAAAAAACTGCTAGGAAAAGTGGGAATCAGTCAGGAAAAGAATTGTCATATCAATACTTTATTCCACTATAATTCCAAATGTACATGTGGCCATCGTATTAAAGATCATACCACTAAAAGTTAAAAAAGGAGTAGATATTATACTTTTCATGCTTGGAGTAGGTGTATTTTTAACCAAAGAAATATTAAAAGCAATTGTAAAAGATAAATTAAATAATTTCAGATATATGAAACTGAAAAGCTTTTCCACAAACAAAATTGATATATCAAGGATAAGAAGGGAAGTAGACAAATGGGGAAATATTTATTAGTATCAAATTTCTCTGACAAGGGACTGGTATGTAAGATATATAACCAAAAGGCTTTCTCCAGAAGATAAGTAGTCAAAAGATATGAACAGTTCCCAGATAAAAATTGTGAAACCATCAATAATCATATGAAAGAATGCTCCAAATCATTAATAAGAGAAATGCAAATCAAAACAACTCCAAGGTTTTACCTCATACCCAGAAAATTATAAAGAATTACAAAAGATGCTTGAGAGGTTGATTTTTGTTGGAGTCATAAAACGGTACAGCTATTTGGAAAGCAATTTGGAATCATGTTCAGAAAAGACTAAAAATGTCATATCCTTTTATCTAGAGACTCCACTTAGTAGTAGCTTATACCTCAAGGAGGCCACTGATAAGAATGCCCCATATACACCAAAATATTGACAGCAGCATTTTTTTTTGCTCTGATAAAAAATCAGAAACAAAGTAGATATACATTTACTTAGGAAATGACTGAACACATTGTGACACATGAATGCATTTAAATACTGTTGTACTATAAGAAATGATACATAGTATTATTATAGAGAAGCATGGAAATATTTACACCAATTGATACCTATTAAAGTAAGCAGGGCCAAGAAAAGATCAGAGTCTAAATAATGTAAACAGAAAGAACACACACACACACACACACACACACACACACGCACAAACCTCCCTCAAAAGTGAATGTTACAAAATTACATAGAACAAGCACAGTTAGAAAGAAGTCATGAAAACACCACCTCAAAACCATCCCTTTTGTAGAAGTGGGAAATCCATAATATGATACATTGTGAATATTTTAAAACTGTTTTATGTGTGTTTATCTGTTTCTACTGATTTTTCCTCCTCTTTTTCTTTTCTTTTGTATTCTTTTTTGTATTTAAAAACCATTATTTCTTATATGGTTCTCTTTGAGAAGGGAAGTGAAAAAAAATGGGGGGATTTGATGATGTTAAAAAAATCAAAAACATTTAAAAAACAAAATCTTCTGAGGACAACAGCTCTTTTGTTTTTCTCACACAACCCCATTAAAAGGGCATATGCTGATTTTGCTTAATAGGAGAACTAGAAATCAGAGAGAACTGGGGTAAAGGGCTGAACCAGGCTTGAAGGAAGAAGGATTAGAATCCAACTGGGGCACATCCTGTACCCCCAGAAGCTACTTGGGACAGAGACAAAGCCTGGGGGGAAAAGTAAGCTAAGGAAGTTTTTAAATCCAGGCCTAGAAGTAAACCTTTCATCAAAGGTATATAAATCAGAGAGTAAGTACCAGGGGGAAAAGGCTAAAACCAACAAAGGTCTCAAGAGAAAGAAAATTCAGTTAAAAATTTAGAACACAAGCAGATCAATCAGCAGAGAAAATACCAAAATCAAAAAGATGGCTATTAAAATATCCAAGACATCAAAAACTTTCTAAATAAATATTGTAATACAAAGGAAACTGAACTAACACCCGATAATTCACAGAAAGCTGCAAATTCCCAAGGGAATCTAAAACTGCAGCAGGATATTTAACAGAGAAAATAAAAACTTTAGAAAAGCTGGAAGGGGAAAAAATGGAAGAAACTGTGGCCTTTAAGGCATTAAAATGAGCAGAATGGAAAAACTTGAATCCATGGTGGTGAATCTCTCCAAAGAAGCAAAAATAAGAATGACATTTTGTAGTACAAATATACTCGAGGGAATGGCAATATGGAAGGAGAGAAGTAACATAGTTAAAATATTCCTTACTCCTGATTGCCACTTCCAGATTCTCCTTTAAAGTTAAATCAATTCATTTTGATCAACTAAACCAGTCCCTGGGGGGAAAGATTATCTACTTATAGACCCCCAGGATGGTTGTATTCCTTCCATAGTGACTTTAGAGCCTGGCTCAAACTTTCCACCAAAATTTCTACTCTCATGTTAAGAGATTTCAACATACATATTTATGCCCCATTAAATGCCCTTCCCTTCAAATTTATCAACACTCAGTCCCACGAGTTACTCCTCTACTTCACCCCTACCTACACCAATAGAGCTAGGCCCTGAAGTTGGATTGTCTTATGTTCACCTTGTTGAAAATGCACATTCACTATGCTGAATGGAATTGCTGAGGAAGTATAGAGGTCTTTATGGTTCACAGAGGCAGTGATCTTCTGCCCCAAAACTCTCCCTATTTCTTCAAGGTGATGCAAAATGTCTTTGTAGGTGATGCAGATTATTATTTGTTTACCCTTGAGCTCTCACCGTGCACAAATCCATCCTCTTTTCAGAAATTGCTTCATTTTAGTATACACTAGTCATATGTGCTTGAAACAGTTTAGTTGATTCCCCATATGAATACAACAAATATGCCTGATGGCATAAAATATTTTACTCTTGCCACAGAACCCCAAGAGAAGCAGAAAAACAACATATAATTCAATATCTATGAAGTGGCTGCATGCCTAGACCTGGGTAGTACCCAGACAACACACAAACACATGAGTTTATTTAGTGCTTGCCATTCCTGTCTCTTGTTGATGGGCAAAAGTGTATAGACATCATAGTAAAGTCTGGAAATGATATTTGAATCACTCATCCAGAAGAGCTGCTTATCAGGTAAAGAACTCAAAACTCTGGACTTGGGACTTCTCTCAGAAAGAAGTATGAAACTAAGAATTTTGCCCAACAGTGCTCAGGAGACTTCCATGAAGGGTACTACATGCATTCAGTGTCTACTTATCTCTATCTTGATTTTGTTTTGATTTTGTCTTTGCTCTAATTGTTGATGTGATTGGCCATATGAAGGTAATTTTAAAAAGGACTTCTAAGCAGTATTCAGTTATATCCTTTATATTAAGATATAGTCAATTTCATTTTTTGTATATTTTGGTACCAACACCCTCCTAATTTGTTCTTTTAAAAATAATTAATGTATTTATCTTTCTATTGTTAATGTTAAACATTTTCTTTTTAAAAAAATTTTTCAAATCTATCTGTATCTATATATTTCTATAGATATATAGATATAGATAAATGAAATGCGGCCTTTATCAGAGGATTTGTTTGTTTGTTTGTTTGGATGTTATTGTTAGATTTATCTAGCTCTGAGAGGGGAAAGTTGAGGTCTCCCACCAGTATAGTTTTACTGTCTATGTTGGCTTGAACACAGTATGTGAAAGAGTAAGGTGAAATGTCTGTTTACCATTCCCAAGACTTTTCCAGTATCCTACTCACTTCCACCTTTGCAGAGGCTATTTCCCCATTTCAAGGAATTCTCTTTTTCCTCAGCTTTACCTCTTAGAATACTTACCTTCTCTCAGAGCTCAGCTCAAGCGCCACCTCCTCTAGAAACTGTTCCTTCAATTCCACCTCACTCCAGTGGCTGTTGCTCTCTCCCTTCACAATTTATCAGTTTTTTAAAAATCCGTTTACAAATTGTGTTCTCTTCGAATCTCTTTGAGGGCAGGAGAGTTTTTTTTTTTTCATGGTTGTGTATCCACATTGTTTGAAACATAGTAGACACTTAGTAAATGTGTGTTAAGTTTAACCTAATTGAATTTGTGCACTGTCCTGAATGAGTTCTAAAAGTCAGGGAATATTAGCTTGTATTTGCTTGCTTTGTCTCCTATGAGACTTGTCTCTCCTATTAGATAGTGAGCTCCTTGACAGATGACGCCATTCATCTTTTTTTATGACTTCCACTTCCTGAAGTCCCATTTCCCATACCATCTCCCATACCTAGCACAGTACCATGGACTCATTGGCAATTAATCAAAAGCTGATGAATGTATGAACTTACAATTGGGAAGGTGAAGTGTCTCTCACCAGAAGAGTTTTCTAAGTCTTATTTTAAGTTCTCTTTGAGAAAAGGAGATTTCCTTGGAGCAAGGAAGGCATGAGCTCAAGTTCTCAAGTCAATCAAGGCCTTGTTCTGATTAGTGATTCCCTCCCTGGGACCACCATTTTAGGAAAGACCTCAGCCATGCCCAGATACTCTCTCCTGACTTCACATCCCCTTTTTCTTGGTTGTAAACATACCTTTTTTGCCTTCAGGAATATCATATTTCAATCCTTCTGTTCCATCAACATGGTAGCTGCTAAATCTTGTGTGATCCTGACTGTGGTTCCATGATATTTGATTTGATTGTTGACTGTTGTTTTTTCTAGCTGCTTGAAATATTTACCCTCTGAACTATATATACGTATATATGTGTATATATATGCATGCATAGATGTATATATGTGTATACACACATATACATACATGTGTGTGCATATGTGCATATGTATATAAATGTATATTATTATGTATATGTGTACAACTTGACTTGGTTTGTAGAATCACAGAATCTGAGTCATTAAGGGCTATCTAACTGGATCTATGTCAAACCAAGAATCCTTTGTACAATGCCCCCCAAAATGAGCATCCAAACTCAGCTTCACAACTTCTAAGCACTCCTGTGACCTATTCAACTCTTAGGAATAATTCTAGTTATTTACATTTTTCCTCATAATGAACATAATGGCATAATTTTTTCCTCCTTCATCTCTTCAACTCCCACACATCATTCTTAACCCTGCCCTTTGTGGCCAAATGAAATAGATCTAATCCCTTTTCCATAAGACAAGATAGTACTTTAAATACTTGAAGACAGTTGTCTTTTTCTTCCTGAATTTGTCTTCTCCAGGCACAAAAGCCTCCAATCAATCTTTTCATGGTATAGTCCTGAAGTCCTTCATCTTCTTGGTTCCACCTGACCCTTTGCAACCCCCTACATTTATACTCATGTATACATACATATAAGCATGTAAACTCTCAGACTCTATCACAACATATCAATTTTCTCTCTAAAATTTGGCATCCAGAAACCAACACATGATTCTAGGAGTCTGATTTAGGTTAAGTAACACTACTCCCTATTCAAGAATACTATGCTTTCCTTAATATACCCCAGGATCACTTAACTTTTAGGGTCATTGTCTCCCATCATTGACACATTGAGTTTGCAGTCTGCTGAAATCCTCAGATGTTTTTCAGATAATGTGCTATCAAAGAGTTTTTTTTTTAAATCCAAGTGTAGGGCTTCCTATTTATTCCAAATAAGCTTTATCTTATTGGATTTGGTCTAATATTCTGGCCTGCTGAGATTTTTCAGATACTGATTCTTATCCAACATTTTAGCTATCCCTCCTAGCCTTTTTGTCTGCAAATTTGATAAACATGCCATCTATGCTTTCATCCAAGTGACTGATAAAAATATTAAATAGCACAGGGCCACAGAAAGATCTTGTCAAAGGCATTACAGATTTCTTTAAAATTGTTTTTCCTTTTCTATTTTATTCTCTGCAATATTCGATGGTAAAGAAGCTGAAACTATCTCCATGGTGGCTGTCTTTGTTATGGATAATCCTAGGCAAGATGACCAAGCATTCTGTGAAGTGGTTGGTGAGAGGCAGCCTGATGTAGGGCATAGGTTCTGAAAAGGGGTGATACCACCCCCGGGGCACACTGGAATGATCCAGGGGTGTGGTAACAGCCTCAGATGCAATTATGGGACATTAAATAAAAATAAGGGAGTGGTAGAAGCATAATGAAAAAAGAGAGGAGAAGAGAAGAAAATTTAGGAAAAAAAAACCTTTCACATGTTTTGTCTTTTGTGTAACAGAGTTAAAGTCACAGTGATCACATTATTTTCCAAATAAACACACTAAATGCAAGTTATAACTGATCAATGATCAAATCTACTGATAACAAGCAAATGTTGGCAGGTGAGCATGTCATGTGTTGTCAGGAAGTCCAGCATGCATCAGCAGGAATATATGCATGTCATTAATTACTGGTTTACAATACAATATTATACAGTTGCATGATGCAATATTGCATCATCAAAATTTCAATGCAGGAAAAAATCTCCACAAATTAATGATAGATTTTTAAATTTAAGATGCATCATTTTTTAAAAAAAAGTATATATATATTTTTTAAATAACACAACTTGAAAAAAAATTAAAGGGTTAAAGAAAGGAGAATTCCAGGGGAGCACTGAGTAATTTTTTTTTTCTGAAAAAGAGGTGGTAGGCCAAATAAGTTTGGGAACCTCTGATGTAGAGGATAGAGCATTGCACTTGAAGTGAATAAGGCCTGGGTTTGAATCTAGAAAATGCTTACTGCTGCAAGCAGTAACAAGTAACAACTTTTCTGCACCTCATTTGCCTTATCTCTACAATGAGGAATGTTGGATTTTTTGACTTCTAAAGCCTCTTCTACATCTCTGTCTGTGATTCTATGTTTCTCTTTGCCCAATGGTGCCTAATGAATATTCATATTTTTATTTGCCTCTGTCAGAACAACCAGTGAACCGTTCAATTTATGGTGACTTCTGTTTGTCTTCTGGCCTACATTCATAATGAGAGGCAGTGTGATATAATGGATCAATAGCTAACCTCACTCATACAGGCATTCTACCTCTGACATACACTGGTTGCATGATCCTGGAAGAGCCATTTTATCTCTAAGTGGTCTACACAACTCCATAATACTAAAAATTGCAAAGAACGTGCTAACCTGCATTAATAGAGTAAGTTTCTTACTGGGAATTCTCTATATTGCTGAAATCACAGTTTCAGTCCTTATCTCTTCATTTATAATGAAATATCAGTCTGAATGTCTATCATTTCTTCTAGTAGCATGTCAACTCTTTGGCTGTCAATATGATTCTGATGTTTAGAATACCAACAGTTAAAATACTATCTAAAAACTGATTTATCACATTCACTGCTTTTTTTTAACTACTTTGCCATTGTTACTGAAGGATCAGAATGCTATTAAATAATAATTATTATTAGTATTGACAAAAAACACTTTTTGCTTTACAAAACACTGTATAAAATTATCTCATTTTATTCTCACAATGTTGTGAGGTAGGTGCTGTTATCCCCATTTTACAGATGAGGAAATTGAGGTAGCCCATGTTTAAGTGACTTCCCCAGGGTCATATACTGAGTTAATGTTTGAGGCAAGATTTGAACTCAGATCTTCCTGACTCCAAGTGCCAGTGCTCTATCTACTGAGACATCAAGTTTCCTCCAGCAACAGAATGCTTTTGCACAAAACTGAGTCTTATGTTGAATTTTTACTTCCATGAGCAAAGAATTCATCAGCGACCACCTTACTGATAATGAGCCTTGCTATACTCAGATTAGAATTTGTCATCAGGCACATATACAAAGCCTTTCCAACTTAGTACTGCCAGAGCTCCATCGTCAAGAAATCAAGGTTACTTCTGTGACACTATGAGGCAGTGAAGCAATACTTTCTGAAGGCCCAATGAATTTATCATGCAATAAGTCATATTATAGTTATTTCTATCTGTGTCTTATTCTCTTACTAGATTTTAAATTCTAACTGGGTCAGGAATTTACAGCTGCCTAATCTTTGTATTCAAGGCAGCTAGGTTCAGAATCAGAAAGACCCAAGTTCAAATCCAGCTTCAGACACTTACTAGCTATATGACCCTGGGCAAGTCACTTAACCTCTGTTTACCTTAATCCACTGAAGAAGAAAAAGGCAAACCATGCCAGTATCTTTGCCAAGAAAACCCCATGGACAGCATTGCCATGCTATGGTCTACAATGTCAGAAAGGACCGAATAACAACAACAATCATTATGTTGCCTTTAGCATATATGCATAGTAAGAAATTTGTAAAGGTTTTTTTTAATAAATGATCAGTTTTGCCACTTCAAACTACTCAATCTTGCTCTTCAAGTATCTTCTAAATATCTTCTCCCAATAGTTTTTTTCATCCTTCAAATATCTTATATCTGTGTCTTTTCTTTGCTTGGGCTGTAATAGGTCTATTTGATGGTCTCTTAGAACCCCTAGTTTCCTTCATCTCTCAGTTTGGATGCCCCAACTTCTAGGGCACTCCCTCCCCAAAGACTTTGTACTTTTTTTTTACATGTACTATGTACATTTCTATATGCACATGTTGTTTCCCTCAATAGAATGTGAACTCCTTAATGGCAAGGACTGTTTTGATCTTTGTATCCCCAATACCTAAAACATAGCCAGAGGCATAGTAGACCCTTAATAAATACTTGTTTATTGGTTGAATTTTGGAAAAAAGAATTGAATATTGTATACAGAGCTGGAATCCAGAGATGCCTCATAAAATGTTACATATAAAATGATTCTTTTATACCAGTACATTCTTCCATATTAAAAGTTTTCCACCAAGAAATATTGTTTGCTATGTTATTTATAGTCTGTTGCAGAGTTGCCTAACATTCATCTGGACAATTTGGTAGTAGTAATTGTTTAACAAGAGAAGTGCTTCAGGAACATTCCCAACATTCTCTTGATTAAGTTGACTAAAGAGAGTTTTGGAGTTCTCTCCTAGGGTCAGAGTAGATATGTCCATAAAACCTAGGAAAGAAAAGAAACAGTTTATTCCAGTGATTTGTTGTGAGGTTGGAGGATTGTAGAAAGGAAGGAGAAAACAGGATCACTGCATAAATAGAATGGCAACCTGTCTCAGTCATCAGACCTCAGGGCATATTCTTAATTCTCCCCCACTTCAGAATAGAGGAAGAAGGCTGGTGTTGCTGGATTGTAGAGTGCATAGAGGGGAGTAAAGTCTAAAAAGACCAGGAAAATAAAAAGGGTCCAGGATGTGAAGGATTTGAAATGCCAAACAGAAAATTGTCTATTTGATCCTAGAGGTAACAGGAGACCACTGTAGTTTATTGAATAGAGGAGTGACATAGTCAGACCTGAGCTTTAGGAAGAGTATTTTGGCAGCTGAGTGGAGAACATATTTCAGAAGGGGGATACTAGAGCAGAGGGTCCAAACAAAAATCTGTTGCAATAGGCCTTAAATATTTGTCTCTTAAAGTTATTTGCCCAATCACATTTGCAGAGGAAATATACAATTCCTAAATTATCTTTAGAAGCCACATTTTCCCATTATTTAGCAATGTTTCAGGGTGCAAATGTTTCGTGTTTCCCAGTACTCCCCTTCACAGATGTTATATCCCAGCCAAACTGACCTACATGTTGTTACCAACTCTACACCTCATCTCCTGCCTCCATTGGTCTCTCTAGCTTTTTCATAGGTTGTCTTCCATGTTGAGAAGGCAGAGTCTCCTGTTCTCTGCTTCTGGGGATTCTTAGTTTAGTTCTAGTTTCAGATCAGATGATGCCACTCCCTCTGAGAAGTCTTTCCTGATCCCTGATATCCCCCAGCTGCTAAATATCTTTCTCTCCTCAAAATGCCTTATAATTCCTTATTTGTATATATAACATATTACCCCAGTAAAATGTAAACTCCTTAAGGGTAGGTATCATTTTCTGTGTTTTTTTAAAATTTCTTTGCTTTTTGTCTTTCTATCTGCAATGTCTACCACACAGTAGACATTTCCTAAATGACTGTTAAATTGAATTGAAACTGAACTCCTTTGGGGGCTGTACGAACCATCTCAGTGCCTAATTTCTGTTTAAAGTATTGCACATGAATGCTCAATGAAGTACTCAATTGTCAATACTTGAAGATCTCCCGGGTTCTGTCTCTTTAGATGCTTCTCCACAAAGTGGTTTGAGCAAATGAGAAGAGAATCCAAACTCTTCTGATAAAATTCACAATCAAAGAACGTTAAGGTTGAAAGAGAAGTTTGGGGTCGACTAGTACTCTTTGCATAGTAAATCCTTGCACCCTTACTTCAAAAATGGAGCAGCTGAGACAAGGAAAAAAGAAAGATGCAATTACTCAATGTCAGTAGCAGAAGCAAGATAGAGACATGTGTGACTTTATTCAAATATTTACTCAGTCCTTATGGATGTCTCTGAGATTCATTCATAAACATACTTGTGAAACTTCTAAATTGTCATCATGGTTTTCATTAGGTGATAATTCTCTATTAGTTCTATTTATACAAAAATGTTTAAAAGACTCAAAACTTTTCACAATTTCTTGCAAATATTTCCAGGCCACTTTTTTATTTTAATAAATTACATCTTCAAAGGAGATATTTAACATAATGTCGATGTATCACATACAGAGACAAGGTAATTTAATTCGGCAACTTATTAAGCACTTCCTATGCGCAAATTATTATGCCAGGCACTAGAGATGTGAAGACAAAAACAGAAATAATCCTTGTCCTAATTGTGCTTATATTCTGTTGAAATGGAGCATTTCAATAGCCATAAATATAAGTTTAAACAGCAAAAATGACACAAATCTCTTCCTATCTGTGGTGATAATTAGGAGGTAGGCAGTGAACATTGTAAATGATACAAATAGAAAATTGACAATTGTGTTTTAAAATGTAACAATTGTGAATATCTAAAAGTAGAAATTCTACATATATGCATATTATACATGTTTATATATGCATGTGTGTATATAAATATATCCATAGATATGTGTATGCATGTATGCATACATATGCATATATATGTATATGTTACATATGTACATATATATTAGCATTTGAGTCATTTAAAATCCAGACTTAGTAAAAAATGTTTGATTGTACTCCTGACAATTTAACTTTGGATTAATTAATTTTTAAATCATCCAAGTAATTCAACAAATATTTAAAGAGGGTCTGCTATATACTATTCTAAGTTCTTTGACTGAAAGAAAAACACATAAGAAATGGTCCTTGGCTTTAATGGCCTGTCAGCATAGTTGCAGGAAGCAATAAATACATACCAAAAGTTAAATAATAGTTTAAGGTAAAAGATTAATGCCAAATATTCAGGAAAAGTGATAGAAGAGTCCAGAGGAACCAAGCACTGTAGAACTTATTGGAGGGCTAGGGGAAGGCTCCATGAAAGAAATTAAACTTTTTGTGTGGACTTTGAAGAACTCTTAGAATCGGGGTAGAAAGGAAGGAGGAGAGAAGGAGAAAAGAAAATATTCTAGATAAGTCATTGCAAGTTAGCAAAGGAGAATGAAATAAGCAAGGTGATATTGCCAATACTTTCCCACTGTATAAGTTAGATTCGGTAAAAGGGAGTTTTTATTGGAAAGTAGCAACAAAATTTTGCAAAGCAAGGCAAAATAAAGTGATCAAAAAAGGCCTGGAGAGATAGTTAATTTGTCCAGTGAATGTGTGGCACATGTGCTAAGAGCAAATGAGATTGTCCCTGCCCCCATGGAGCTTACATAATCATACAGGAAGATAAACTATAAAGAGGGAAGGGGAAGACCATAGGGAGGAAAGGAGGTAGAGAAATCAGAAAAGTGAGTTCAGTTGGAAGTGAAGAGAGCTCACAAGGGGCTCCTCAAAAAATGAGCCTTCTGGGGCAGCTAGGTGGCATGGATAGAGCACCGGCCCCAGATTCAGGAGGACCTGAGTTCAAATCCAGCCTCAGACACAGAACACTTACTAGCTGTGTGACCCTAGGCAAGTCACTTAACTCCATTGCCTAGCCCTATCCCCACCCCCCAAAAAAGAAATGACACTTCTGGTGAAGAACTAATAAAGAAAATACCCAGGACTCCTGGACTAGGTATCATGTTACATGGATTCCACTCCCTCCTATTCCACTAATTAGCCATAAATCCTTAGACAAAGTCACTAAGCATCCTGTTGTTCCATTCTTTCAGTCATGTCTAACTCTTTGTGACCTTGTTTGGAGTTTCCCTGGAAAAAATACCAGAGTGATTTTCCATGTACTTCTCCAGGTCATTTTACAGATGAGGAAATTGAGGCAAACATGATTAAGTGACTTGCGTAGGATCACATAGCTAGTATGTATCTGAGGCCAGATTTGAGCTCAGAGACAGGCAACTTTCTGATTTCAGGCCCAGGACTCTATCCATTGTGCCACCTAGCTGCTCCAAGCACCCTGAACCTCACTAATAAAATGAAGATTTTTAAACTGGGAGGTGATGAAGTGGAAAGAATGATAGTTTTGGAGTCTGAGTAGATGGTTTATACCCTGCCTCTGACACTAGCTGTATGACCAAGGCAAGTCACTTAACTTGTCTGGAGCTCAGGTTCCTTATCCCTAAAATGGTGGGTTGGAAAGTGATGGCTCTGAGATTCCTTCTAGCTCTAATGCTTTGCTCCTGAATCATTTGATGTTATCTGAGATCTCTTCTAGCTCTAAAATTCTCATTCTTATTTGGAACTAGTCTGTTGGAGCTGAAGTATTTGTGGTTTATTCTATGAGAAATGAGTAAAACATTCAATATTTTGGAGTAACAATGTTAAATGATGTAAACAGTATATGAGAAAATTAAGCTGGTAGTACTGTGGCAGGATGGATTTATAAGAAGAGTCTGGGAGCAGAGATGCTTATTGGGAAGTTGTGGCAAAAATCCAGGTCTCAAGAGATGAGACTATGGATAACCCTAGCGGCACTAGGAATGACAGATTAGAGATACTATACTGCATTCCTTCTATGGATCCACCAATTCATTGGTATGGATTTTCCCTAGACCAGAGGTAGGGAACTGGTGATCTTGAGGTCACATTTGGCCCTCCAAATCCTCAAGTGTGGCCATTTGACTGAAGGGTTGCACTTGAAGACCTAGAGGACCACATGTGGCCTCAAGATTGCCATTTCCCTACTTCTGCTATCTACCATCATGGATTCTTCACTCACTGTCATTCCTGGAGAGTGGAAAACAGGATTGATTAATTAATTAATTAATTAATAACAATAATAATAGCTGGCATTTATATCGTATTTTAAGGTTTGCAAGGTGCTTAAAATATTATTCCATTTGATCCTCATAGCAACTCTAAGAGGTAGGTGCTAAAATTAGCTTCATTTTACATAGGAAACTAAGGCAGAGAGTGGTGAAGTAATTTGCTCAGGATCACACAACTAGTAAGTGTATGAAGCAGGATCTGAACTCAGACAAGTCCTGTGCTCTATGCATTGTGAGACCTAGATGTCAATGCACTGGGCACCTTCTCATTCTTTAAATGTCTTCTGTATGCTGGTCAAATAGCTGAACTATTCATCTTGGTGACTGGATAGGAGGGTCAAGGGAAAAATTAGTCAAGGGTGATTGAAGTTAGGAGCCTGAGTGAATAGGAAAATTGTGGTTCTGTCAATATAAATAATAAGAGAGAGTCAATTCCAAATGAATTAAAGGGGAAAGAGAAGAAATGTAAGATAAGTTTCAGGCATTCTGAGCTTGAATAAAATTGTAGGACATCAAATTAATTAATTGTCTAACATTTCTACAAAGTAGGAAATAAAAATAATAATTATAGCCAGCACTTATATAGTGCTCTGCAGATTGCAAAAATGCCTTACATACATTTTGATCCTCAAAATAAACCTGTAAGATAGGTGCTATTATTGTCCTCATTTTACAGATGAAGAAACTGAGGCTGAGAAAGGTTAAGTGACTTGCCTAGGGTCATATAGCTAGTGTCTGAGGCAGGATTATGAACATATGCCTTTCTGCATGCACTGTTCCACCTAGCAACCAATTTGTTATAAACATAATTTGAAAAAAAACAAAACAAAACAAAACTTCCAAAGTTGCAAAATTTAGATGAAAAGAAACATATGCTCAGGTATGGCCTATGTAGTTCTTATTTTTTGTATCTTTTGGTGTGGTTAGGTGCCCCTGAAAATAAACTTAATCAGACTTTGCTTCGAGATTGAAAGGGCTGTCATCTTACTTACACTAAGTTATTTGGGAGTATTTGCAGAATACAATAACAAAACGAAATTACTTAGACAATAACTCAAAATGCTAAAGCCTAAAATTAAATTTTATTTCCTTTTTAGAGCTTCCCATTTCAGTTTCCTAGATGTAAATCATCAATTAATCAACAAGCATTTATTATGCTCCCACTATATACAGATACTCTCCCAGGAACTGGAAATACAAGTATGAAGTATAAAATAATCTCTACTTCCAAGAGCTTACATTCTAATGGTGTGGGGATAGAATATGACATTAAAGATGCAAAATATTCATAATAAATACAAATAACTATAAAGTAATTAAATGTAAGGTAGTTTGGGAGAAAGGGAGTTTGGTGAATCAGAAAGGGCTTGGGGTAGTATTAAAGAAAGAGAGGGGTTAGAGGAATTGGCATTGAGGAGAGAGAACAGTACAAGTGTAGGGAAGACCAGAACAAAGGTAAAAAGATTGGAGATGTAACGCTACATGTAAAAAACAGAGAGAAGGCTAGTTTGCCTGGATTGAAGACTACTAGATGGGAGAAATATGCAATGTGACTATGAAGTTATAAAAGCTGTTTTGGGGCAAAGTTGCAAAGGAATGCAAACTCTAAATAGAGGATTTTGTATTTTATCCTAGAAGAAATAGCAAGCCACTGAAGTTGGTTGAATAAGAAAATGACATGGTTGTATCTCCATTTAAGGAAAATCCCTTTGCAGCAAGAAGTGTGTGGGATGGTCTTGAGTGGGGAGAACGTTGAGTTTCTTGAGGCTTGAAGAGGGGAGATTAAGAGGCTGTTGTTAATCTAGGTGAGAGGTAATGAGGAACTGAATCAAGGTAGCATTATAAGAAGAGAGAAGGAGTTAGATGTGAGCAAAAGAGAAGTAGGAAGGATAAGATTTGACAATTTATTTGAATATATAGAGTGAAAAAGAGGGAAAAAACAAGGATAATGTCAAGGATATAAACCTGGGAGACTAGAAGGCTGATGGTGCCTTAGAGAGAGACAGCTAAGTTTAGAAGAGAGGAACATTTGTAGGGAAAGATAATGAGGTCAGTTTTGGGTATGTTGAGTTTGGGGTGTCTCCAGAATACTGTTTGAAATATCCAATCAGCAATTGATGATGTTAGATTGAAATTCAAGGGAAATTCTGGGGCTAAATATATACATCTATGAGTCATTTGCTCTGAGATGATAATTAAAATCATTGGAGTTGATGAGATCATCAAGTCTGAGAATATACAGCCTAGGACAGAACCTTGGGGAACACTATTATTTATGGGGTATGATTTAGATTATAAGCCATCAAAGGAGACTGAGCAGCAACAATCACTAAGAGAACCAGTAGAGAGTAGTGGCATGAAAACCCAGAGTAGAGAGACTATTCAAGAGAGGAGGATGGTCAATAGTGCAAATGCATCTGATAGGGCAAGGAAGATGAGGACTGTGAAACTGGCAACCAAGAGATAATTTGTAGACAGCAGTTTTAGTTTGAATGAAGAAGTATTAAGCTAGATTACAAAGAGTTGAGTAGCAAGTAAGATTATAAGAAACAGAGATCATTTTTTCAAGGAGTTTAAGTGAGAAATGAAGGAGATTTATAGGATGGTCATTTTCGAGGCTAAAGAGGGTTAAAGTCCTAGAACTTTCTGTTACCTCTTCTCCCAATAGTCTAGCAATAGTAGGGAAGCTAGAGCTAGGAAGGACTTTTCTAACATTGAGGAGTGACTTTTCTAACATTCTCCCATCCTACTTGCTCTTTTTGCTTATTCCTTCTACCCAGTACCACATTGGCTTACTGAAAATATGATCACATTTGATTTAAATAATTTGTTCAGAGTTACATAGCAAGAGGGATCAGGTTAAGATACAGACATTTTATGTTAGTTGGTTATAGGTTACACACACACACACACACACACACACACACACACACACACACAATACCTTAGCCAACAAAGTTGATCTTGCCAATTAGAGAGGTATGGCCATCATGATCAACCCTGGTTTAGTGTTTATGTTTGACAAATATCAATTAATTTTTAAAATTGTATGGAGGAGTACAGTGGAAGATTAGAAGCAGTATTGCCTCATTAAGCAATAAGAATCAAATGAGGTGAAACAGTTTAAAGAAAACATGGTATAAAAGCCAAAGTCGTGCATAGGTCATCTAAGAATAAATCTATGAGGAGGATAACAAACAAGCAAAAATGGAAAATATTCACGAAGATATTTTGATAGCAAACTATTTTTACAATCAGTCAAAAGTCATGAAGTAGGCTGGAAACATGAGCAAGCAAACAAAAAAGAACCTGATCAAAAAATATCCTATGATGTCAGGGAAATTCAAGACACAAACACAGAAGAAAACAATAACTTAAAGACATCTACAAGCAAAGTCTCAAATAAAAATAAAAATTGGACATAAGACCAGCAACAATTATTAGAAGAATTAAATGATGACAAAAATGGTTTTACAAAGCAAATAAAAGTAGTAAAGGATAAATTGAGAAAAGAAATGAGAGCTATGTAAGAAAATTGTAAAAAGAGAATTAACAGCTTATAAAAAGATGTACAAAAACTATAAAGGAAATAACTCCTTAAAAACTAGAATTGTCCGAGAGAAAGCTAATGGCACTGTGAAACATCAAAAGACAAGCAAAAAAATCCCCCAAAGTTTAAAGACTGAAAAATAGAAAAGAAAACAGTCTCATAAGAAAAGCAACTGATCTGGAAAATAGATGAGATAAATTTAAATTATTGGACTATCCAAAAGCCATGGACAAGAACAACAAAAACAGCCCAGACTTCATGTTTCAAGAAATTACAAAGAAAACTCTCCAGGAATTTTAGTACTAGACAGCAATGTAAAAACTGAAATAATTCCCTGATCATCTTCTGAAAGAAACTCCTAAAAGAAAATTCCTAAGATCATTATAAGGCAAAATTCAGAACTCCCCAATCAAAGAAAAAATAGTACCAGCAGCCAAAAAGAAATAGAAAGAATAATGTAGAAACACAGTCAGGATCACACAAGATTAAGCAGCTACAATGTTGTTGTTGTTGTTGATTTTTACTTTTTTTTAATATATGCTCTTGCCAGTTTATTTAATTAGTAGCTTTTAGAAATCTTAACCATAAGATATGAAAAAGAAATCAAAGGAATAAGCAAAGAGAAAAATACGGATCTGTATCTATAGATGGTAAAATATTATAACTAGAAAATTCAAGTCAGTCAACACAAAAATTACTAATGATAATAAATGATCTCTTCAAAACAGCAAGACACAAGATAAACCCACATAATCATTTGCATTTCTACCACCATCAAGAATCAAGAAAAACTGATAGCATAAGAAATACCTTTTATAATAACAAAACAATCTGGTATTGCATCATCAAGACTTACAAGGCATTTATATAAAAATAACTTCAAAGTGATTTTTAAAGAAATCAAAAAGGATTGAACAAATAGATGGATCTCTCCATACCTCTCTCCTCTAGGCACAGAAAATATAATAAAAATTCTAACATTTCTTAGACAAATTTATAAATAAATTGCAAAGCAAATTAAACATCCTTATACTTTATTTTGACTAATTAGACAAGGTAAAAATAAAATTCAGAGAAAAAAAGAGAAAGATAAGAATAATGAAAATTATGAAAAAGAAGTTTGATGAAGGAAAGATTTAAAAATGTGCCATAAAATGAAAAAGATTTTAAAACTAAAACAATGAATAAAGGAAAAAATATAGTAATGGATTAATGCATATAAAATTGATATTTAACAAGTGTATATATTTTAGGTTTATTTTTTAAAAATTATTTTATTTTTAATGTGTGGAATAAAACAAGCCATAACATAGTACAATAAAAAAGATGATTGCACAGGAACTGCAAATCTACTATGAACAACTTCCTATTCCTTTCAAATATACAACAAAATTATAATGTAAATTTCTTTCTTCTTTCTTTCCCCTTCTCCCAGAGATGGCCATCATTATACACAAGTAAGTACAAACACACATACACACACACACACACACAAACACAAGCACAGAGACACAAATATATATACATATATATGTACTCACATACATATGTATGTGTGTAAATTATTCTATACATAATTCCATTTATCAGGTTTTTTTCTCTGGATGTAGATCTTTCTTCATATGTCCATAATTAATTTGGGTATTTACAATAGTCAAAATAACTAATTCACTCAAAGTGGTTCTTAAAACATTTTTGTGCTAATTTCACACTTTATTATTTTGTGTAAGTCTTTCCATGTTTTTCTCAAATGGTCGAGATCATCATTTCTTATAAGACAGTAGTATTCCATCACAATCATATACCACAACCTGTTCAGCCATTCCCCAATTGATGGCCATCCCTGCAATTTTCAGTTCTTTGCCACCACAAAGAGAGCTGCTATAAACATTTTAAAACATATATAGGTTCTTTTGCTTTTTTCCTAATTATCTTTGGAAACAGACCTAGTAGTGGTATTGCTGGGTCAAAAGTAGTTTAATTACTCTTTGGGCATAATTACAGATTGCTCTTCAAAATGGTTGGTTCAGTTCACAATTCTGCCAACGATGAATTAGTGTCCCAATTTTTCCACATCCCTTCCAACACTTTTCACTTTCCCCTTCAATCATTTTAGCCAGTCTGGTAGGTATAAAATGACATCTCAAGGTTGCTTTCATTTGCATTCCTCTAATCAATAATGATTTAGAGCATTTTTAATATGATTATAAATTGTTTGGATTTCTTCACTGGCAAATGCCTGTTCATATCTTTGACCATTTATCAATTGGGGAATGACTCACAATCTTATAGATTTGACAAAGTTCTTTATATACTTAAGATATGAGACCTTTATCTGAGAAATTGTCTATAATTTCCCCCCAATTTTCTGCTTTTCCTCTGATCTTGGCTACATTTTTTTTATTTGTAGTAGCTACCATGTTAAAGGAGCAGAGAACTTAGAATATAACATTCTAGAAGGCAAAAGAGTTAGGATGACAACCAATAATAATCTACCAGCAAAATTGAATATAATCCTAGGGGAGGAAATGAACATTTAATGAAATAGAGGACTTTCAAACATTTCTGATGAAAAGACCAAAGATGAATAGAAAATTTTACATCCAAACATAAGACTTAAGAGAAGTATAAAATGGTAAACATTTATCAGAAATCATAAGACACTAAAGAAGATTAAAATGCTTACATTCCTATATAGGAAAATGATACATGGACCCCTCAGAATTCTCTCATCACTCTGACTGTTTAAAGGACTCTATTTAGAGGTCATGGGTGTGATTCTATTTTGTTGGGATGATCTAAAAATGGAAGTGTGAAAAAGGTGGATGCATTGGGAGAGAGAAGGAGAGAGAGGAAGAATGGTGAAATTATTTTGCAAAAATGCAATGTGCAAGGAGTATGAGGAGGGCAGCACTTAAACCCCACTCTCATTTGAACTTGTTCAAGGAGGGAAGAACATACATACACACACAACTGTGTACATACACACTCAAAAGGGAAGTAGGAGGAAAAGGATTCAAAAGAAAGGAGAGAGGAATAAGATGAAAGATAGATTAAAGAAGGCAGCAGTCAGAAGCAAAACAAATTTTTAAGAAAGGACAGGATTAAAAAGAGAAGGATAAGCATAAGAGAATAATATTGGGAAATAAACATTTAGCAATTACAACTGTGAATGTGAATGGAATGAACTCCTCCATACAATGAAAAGAAGAGAGCAGAATGGATTAGAAATGAGGATCCAACAATGTGTTTACAAGAAATATACTTGAAATAGAAAATACATAGTTAAAATAAGAAGATGGAACAGAATCTATTATGCTTCAACTGAAGTAAAAAATACAGAGGTAACAACCATGATCCTAGACAAAGCAAAATCAAAAACAAACCTAAATAAAGAAAAAATGAAGGAAGCTATATTTTTCTAAAAGTTACCATGAAGTAATAACAATATTGAACATATGTGCACAAAATGGCATAGTATCCAAATTCTTGAAAGTAAAGTTAAATGAGTCACAGGAGGAAATAAACTATAGAAATATAATACTAGGAGACCTCAATTTATCCCCTCACAGACCTAGATAAACATAATCATAAAATAAACAAGAACAAAATAGAGAAGATAAATAGAATTTTAGAAAAGTTAGACATAATAATCATCTGGAGAATATTGAATGGGAATATAAAGAGTATACCTCTACTTAGCTGTGCACAGCACCTTGATAAAGACTGAGAAATATTGGGGCATAAAACCTCACAGACAAATACATAAAAGCAGGAATAACAAATGCATCTTTTTGTGATCATAATGCAATAAAATTATATTCAATAAAGGGTCTTTGAAAGATGGATTGAAATTATTTGGAAACTAATATAATTCTAAAAAATGAGTGGGTCAAAGAACAAATTATACATATAACCATTTACTTCATTAAGGTAATTATACCAATGGAACAAAATACCAAAATTTGTTAAATCTACCCAAAGTAATACTTAAGGTAAATGTGTAACTCTAAATGCTTATATATATAAAAGAAATAAAGAATAGATTAACAAATTGGGCATGAAACTAAAAACAAAATAAAACAAAAACTAGAAAAAAAAGCAACTTAGCCCCCCAATTAAGCACAAAAATAGAAATCTTGAAAACCAAAGAAGAGATTAACAAAATTTAAAGGAAAAAAATAACACTGAAGTAATAAATAATACTAGGAGTTGTTTATTTTTAAATTTTATTTTATTTTTAAATTATGTAACCAAATGAGCATTTCCATACATAGGACAATAAAATGGTAATTGCACATGAAACTATAAATCTATTGTGTACAACTTGCTATTCCTTTTAAAATATAAAAAGTTATTTTGTAAATTTCCTTTTTCTCTTTTTTTCTTCTTTCCCTTCCACCCTTCCCTAGAGATGGCTACCATTAGACAAAAATAAATACACACACACACACACACATTTATATGTATATATGAAAAATCATTCTATACATACTTCTTTCTATTTATCAGTTCTTTCTCTGGATGCAGATAATGTCTTTCCTTATATGTCCATTATTTTTAATTTGTGTATTTATAGTAGTTAAAATGACTTAGTTGCTCAAAGTCATTTTTAAAATAATAATGCTGGTACTGTCTACAATGTTCTTTTGGTACTGCTCACTTTGCTCTTCACCATTTTGTGCAAGTCTTTCCATGCAAGTCTGTCCATGCCTTTCTAAGATCATTAAATTCATCATTTCTTATAGCATATACCACAACATATTCAGTCATTCCCTAATGCATGGGGATCCCTGCATTTTCCAGTTCTTTGTCCCCACAAAGAAAGCTGCTACAGGCATCCCATTCACATTCAAAGTTATAATTACTATTTGTGAATTTCCCTCCAACTTATTTTTATTTGCTATTTTTTTCTTAGCTGCTCTATTTACTCTATCCCTGTTACTTTATCTTCTCCCCTGACCCTCTTACTCCTTATCCTGCCCCGCTAAGAGCCCCGCTTCCACCCTCCCAATCCTAATCCATACAGCCTTCTAAAAGTTCCTCCCCCACTTTATCCTCCAGTTTTCTCACCTCTCTACAAGTTCAGAAGACTTCTATGCACTTCCAGATATACACATTGTTTTCCTCTTCAACCTACATGAGAGTAAGGTTCCAACATTACCAGCCCTCTACCGCACCTGCTTCCTCTGTATTAGTTCTTCCTTTCATGTCCCATTTTAAAAATGTAATTCCTCTTTTTTATCTTTTCCTACCCAATTTTGTTTTTTAGAATCATCCCATAATACACAGCTCAGCCTCAACCTTTCCTTCAAACTATTTTAGTTAATGATGACAGTTTTAAGAATACTGTAAACATTTTCATATATATATGTATATATAGTATATATATGTATATATGTAGTGTATATATATATAGTGTATATATATATATGTAAACAATTTGACTTTAATGAATGCCTTATAATTAATCTTTAATGTTTCCTTATATTTATTCTGGATCTTTTATATTGAATTTTCCATTGAGTTTTAGTCTTTTTGTTACAAATATCTGAAAGTCTTTCAATGTATCAAATATCCATTTTTTTCCATTCAAGATAATACTCAACTTTGCTGGGTAAGTTATTCTTGGACATGACCCCAGCTCCTTTGTTCTTTGAAATATAATGTTCTAAGAAGTATGGTCTTTTGGAGTAGAAGCTGCTAGGTCTTGTGAAATCCTGACTGTTGTTTTTTTCTTGTTGCTTGTAACATTTTCTCCTTAACCTGAGAACTTTGAAATTTGACTATGACATTCCTATAGGTTTTCTTCCCGGGATCTCTTTCAGGTGGTGAACAATAGATTTTTTTTTCTATTTCTACTTTACCCACTTGTTCTGAAAAACTTTAGATAATTTTCCTTGATGAATTCCTCTAATATGGTTTCCAGATTCTTTTTATGATCATACCTTTCAGGTAGTCTAACAATTTTTATATTGTCTCTCCTCAATCTGTCTCTAGATCAGTTGTTTTTCTAATGAGATGTTTCAGATTCTCTTCTATGTTTCTAATTCTATTATTTCTTTGCATCTTATAGTGTCATTCGATTCCTCTTACTCAATTTTAGTTTTCAAGGAGTTATTTTCTTCCTTAAGATCTTGTATCTCTTTTTCCAATTGGTTAACTTTCTTTTCATAATTTTCTTGGATTGCTTTTATTTTTTCCCTAATTTTTCCTCAACCTCTTAATTAATTTTTGAATTATTTTTTAAGTTTTTTAAGTTCTTCCAAAAATCCTCACTCTCATCAGAGTTGGCTCAAAGAGGGAATAATCTACATACTCAATTGGGTATAAAAATCTATCTTACCATACAGGAAAGTAGGAAAGGAAGGGGATAACAGAAAGGGAAGAGGTGATAGAAGAAAGGGCAAATTGGGGGAGGAGCTAGTCAGAAGCAAAATACTTTTGAGGAGGGACAAGGTGAAAGGAGAGGGAGAATAGAATAAACAGGGGGAAACAAGATGTAGAGAAATATAATTAGTAATTATAAATGTGAAAAAAATTCAAGCCTGTTTATCTGATAAAGACCTCATTTCTCAAATGACAACTGAGTCAAATTTATAAAAATAAGAGCCATTCCCCAATTGATAAATGATCAAAAGGTCTGAATAGTTTTCAGATGAAGTAATCAAAGTTATCTATAGCCATATAAAAATGTTCTAAATAATTATTGATTGGAAAAATGCAAATTAAAACAAGTCTGAGGTACTGCGTCATATCCATCAGATTGGCTAATAGGATAGAAAAGGAAAATGACCAATATTGGTAGAGATATGGGGAAAATGAGACATTAATGTTTTGTTGATGGAGTTGTGCACTGACTCAACCATTCTTTAGAGCAATTTGGAACTACGTCCAAAAGGCTATAAAACTATGCATACCCTTTGACCCAGCGACACCACTACTAGGTCTGTATCCAAAAAGATTTAAAAAAAAAAGAAAAAGGACCCATATGTGCAAAAATATTTGTAGTAACTTTTCTAGTGGCAAAGAATTGGAAGTTTAGGTTATTCCCATCATTTAGAGAATAGCTGAGCAAATTATGCTATGTGATTGTGAGGGAATACTATTGTGCATAAGAAATGATAAGCAGGATACTCTCAGAAAAACCTGGAAAGACTTACATGAGCTGATCCAAAGTGAAATGTATTGTGCACAAAATAACAACAATATTGTGAGATGATTAGTGAATGTGAATGTCTTAGCTTTTCTCAGCAATACTGTGATCTAAGGCAACTCTGAAGGACTCATGATGAAAAATGCTATCCATCCCTAGAGAAAGAACTGATGAAGTCTGAATATACATTGAAGTATACATTTTTTACTTTATTTTTCTTGAGTGCTTTTTCATTTATATTTTCTTTCACAACATTACTAACATGGAAATATGTTTTGCATGACTACACATATATAACCCATATTGAATTGCTTGCCTTCTCAAAGATGGGGGTGAGGAGGGAGGAAGTGAGAGAATTTGGAAATCCAAATTTAAAAAATTGAGGAAAAATAAAATACTAAATAAATATCAGAAAGAACCAATTACACAACAGACAATCTCTAGCACTGGAAAAAATAAAAAGAAAGAAAAATAAATCAGTGTTTTTGCAGTGACACAATTGCATGTCATGGACTACTACAATCTGTGAAGAAGATCTAAAGTTATGGCTTACATAAAGGTCAAATGAGATGCACTCTGGGAGGGTGCTCAGGAAAACAAACATGAAAGAGCAATTGTGCAGAAATGTTAGAAAAAAATATTGATCATTTACATAGCAAGAGTGAGAAATAACCAATAGCCAACCCATGTATTCCATTGGTAACCACTTGATATATAAAGGACATGAAGAACTTATTCCTTCCTCTCCATGCCATCTAGAATGTTGGTTTGAACTCCAAGGAGGAAATTTGTGGAAAGACAAAGAAAAGGATCATGTAGGTTAGGCTTGTGTGGGTGAGTTGTGTCTGATATCTTTGCAGAGAGGACCCACATTGATGAGATCATTGACCCATTGGAATATTGGAGAGGCTCACTCAAAAATTTTTGGGTAAGATATTTTTAAATCATTTCTAGGGTCTTGTATTCTTTGTTACTCTTTTTGACCATCAGCTTTCAACTTAGAAGCAAGGAGGGACAGTGGATGGTGTGTTGGGGCCAGGGTCAGGAAGATCTGAGTTAAAATTTGGCCTCACACTTACCAGCTATGTGACCCTGGGCAAATTACTTAATGCTTGTCTACCTCAGTTTCTTCAACTGTAAAATCAGGATACCTCTCAATATTAGTATGAAGATCAAATGAGATAATATTTGTAAAGCCCTTAGCACAGTGGCTGGCACATAATAGAGGCTTAATAAATGCTTATTCCCCTCCCCATCTTGCCGCCACTTCCATTTAGCACCTGCACTTATTAGGTACTTAATAATGACTAGTTGATTAATTTATTTGTTGTGATTTTGGGGAGGATTTCTCTTTTTTTAATAGTGGCAAGAAGTGCTTTTGTATTTCCTCAGAGTAGCAGTCATGAGCAGATCTTGAAATAAATTCCAACTCTCTAAAATCCTGCCTTTATTTACTACATAACCCATTAGGTTCCATTTTTCTTTCTCCCTTTCTCCAGGTGAAGATAGTGTTAAACTGTCATAAAGTGAATGAAGGGAGTTGATGCTGAGGTCTCTAAATCAGTGAATTTACATTTCCCAAGAATACCCTGAGGGGATTTTGGCTACTTCTCTTAAAAGACTCTTCTGCATTTCAGCAGAGCCCTGTCCAGCTCCATGTGCTAACATGGTCACATTTCCAGCCTCTCTTTCAGACACATATGTGTTAAGGGTGACTGAATTTCCATTGATAATGTATATTGACACATCTCTCTGTTAGCTGAGACCAGAATTCACTAGGGAATCTGATGTTAATTACTCATAATGAGGAACTTAAATTTCTGACCCCTAAACATGTGGCTGAATTCTACTAGTGCTTTTAGGTGTTTTAGCAGTGTCTATACTTACAACCTCAAAAACTAGTGTGATACATTTTCTATAGGAATAAAATAATTATTTTGAGTTCAGTAAAAACCTTTTTTTCTAAAGGACAAAAATAAAAATAGGCTTTTGTGCATTCACATATTAATATATAAAATGCATAATTTAATTTTGTTTGTGGACTTTAAAACATCCTCCTAAAATCTATTTTGCTCTATCTCATTAAACTCTCATTAATGTGCTATAAAGTCTTCTGGAAATCATAAATGTGAAAAATATGAACATCCTTAAAATATCATCCAATTAGTTAATGGTGCCACAAATACACAGGCACATATATGCTGGGTGCTCAAATCTCTTTAAGAATTCTTTTTTCTTTCCAAAGTTTTCCTTTCCAAAGGATCTCAGATAAGGCTGATTGCCTATGAAACATAATTTATCTTCTATGGATCTGTCAATAAGACACAGAAAAACTCTTTCTGTTGAGTGTAGCAGCTTAATTAATACCAAAATAGTAGTAGTAATAGTAAATTAAATCTTAGAATTGCATTAATTAATTGATAATTTATTGTTCACAATTTTGAGCATTGGTTATGTATATTTGTGAGAATACTCATAAGAAAGCATCTGATTATTTTTACAATACCTTCTGCTCTTCTACCAAGTAACCAAGTAATTATTGTTCATAGAGGAATCATGTTAAGATGGTTAACTGCCATGGAATCATATGAGTACATAATTCTTTTGAATTTTGCTTTGTCTTTACTGTTGTTTTGCAAATCTTTCTATGACAATATGTTCTGTTGATTTTCTTCAAATCAAGCATATTTCTTTGCTACAAAAATGATTTAGCATTTAGTCTGATTTAAAAAAAAACACTTCAATACTTTTTGTCTAAGTTTAAAGAAAGTTACTATTAACAATGACAAAAAGATCACATCAGGATGTTTGAAAATTCAATGGGATCTTAGAAAAAAGATATTATGAATGTCTAGTATCTGAATCCTTGTCTCAAGGTTTTAGGAGGCAAATTTGCTTAATCCAACACCAAAGAATAGGCAAGAGAAGTTCAGCTTCATCCATTCTTCCAGTATTGAAAGTGGGTTACACATAGAAGAAAAGATTGGGTGCTCCATAATGCTTGCATTCTACAGCATTCAGGGTCAAGATCAATATTAATGGAGCTGGGAGTTTTAAGAAAATCAATTTAAATACTTAACCTGATGTATTTATTTCTTGAAAGAGATTGGAGACCTTTGAAATCATTGTTGCTAAACAGTTTTGAAGCCAAATTGAAAGGTTCTAAAGAACTAGAAAATACTAAGTAGTGTCGAGGATGCTATTACACAAATTTCTCAACTATCTTGCTTTTCTTGATTATATTTGGTTTCTAAGTTTAGTAACCAGTAACAAAACATTTGAAGAAAAAGGACTTTACATGAAAGATGGAAGAGTGAGGAAGAAAGCCTCTGAAGCCCTCTAAAATTCCCCTCCAACAACTAGAAAACTACCTCAGAATTGATGTAGGAGCAGGAAAGCAGTTTACCAACATGGCAGAAAAGTTCTGTCTCATGGGAGTGGGAGAAGAGCAAGGTCCAAGAGTAGCACCAACAGACAGCCACATAGCAGAGGTCCTGCAGCAAGGTTCCAAGCCTGGGAAAATCCACCAGGGAGGCCCACCTTCCTGCAAATCAGCAGTCCATAGGCAAATGAGCAGTCTGTGTAGCACAGTAAGGTCACAGCCTAGTGACCTCATACCCAGAACAAGCCAACAGTGAGGTCTGGACCCCATTGCTGGCCAGTAGTGAAGTCCTACCCAAAAAATGACTGACAGTGAGGCCTCACCTCCTGGGGCCTAACAACAGAGAGATCCCATTTCATATCAACCCAGCAGCAGGACCCTACCCCTGGAGCAGGCCAGCAGCTAAACTATACATCCAGGGACATGAACAGTGAGGCTCCACCACCCAGCACAAACCTGAAGGCAAGCCTACCCTCAAGAGAAAGCAAGCAGCTAAGCTGTGAAGCCCAATGAAAGTGAGCAGTAAGACCCAGAACTTCAGCCCAAAAAAAATGGGGACAGTGGAGGACCAGAGTACAACTCCCACATAAAAACACCAAGTCACAAAAAAAGAAAGGATTTTAGAGAAAAGATCTAAAAGAAAAAAAAGGGAAAGGATTTTTAAAAAGTAAATTAGAGAAACAGAAGAAAAAATTGGGAAAAGAAATGAGAGCAATGCAAGAGAAGCATGAAAAAAAAAGAGTTAATAGCATAGGAAAAGGTATACAAAAGTTGACTGAGGAAAACAACTCCCTAAAAAAATAGAATTGGCCAAATGGCAAAGGAAGTACAAAAGCTCACTGAAGAAAATAATTCCTTAAAAATTAGAATTGAACAAGTGGAAACTAATGACTCTATGAGACATCAAGACATGATAAAAACAAAATCAAAGAAGTAAAAAAAAATAGAGGAAAATGTGAAATTTCTCACTGGAAAAACAACTGACCTAGAAAATAGATTCAGGAGAGATAACGTAAGAATTATCGAACTATCTGAAAGCCATAATTAAAAAAAAAACCTGGACAATATATTCTAAGAAATAACCAAAGAAAACTGCCCTGATATATTAGAACTAAAGGGTAAAATATAAATTGAAAGAATTCACTAATCACCACTTGAAAGAGATCTCAAAATGAAAACTCCCTGGAATATCATAGCCAAATTCCAGAGTACACAGATAAAGGAGAAAGTATTGCAAGCAACAAAAAAGAAACAATTCAAATATCATGGAGCTACAGTCAGAATTACACAAGATTTGGCAACTTCCATATTAAAAAAAAAGCTGGAGGGTTTGGAATATGATATTCCAGAAGGTAAAGGAGTCAGGATTACATCCAAGAATCACCTATCCAGCAAAATTGAATATAATCTTTTAAAGGGAAAATGGACATTTAACAAAATTTAACAAAATTTCAATTATTTCTAATTAAAAGACCAAAGCTAAATAAAGAACAATTTGACCTCCAAATACATGACTCAAGGGAAACATAAAAAGGTAAAAAAGAAAAAGAAAAAGAAAAAAAACAAGAAAGAGAAACATAAGAAATTCAATACGGTTAAACTGTTTATATTTCTATATGGCAAGATAATATTTGTAACTCTTAACAACTTTATTACCATAAGAGCAATTAGAAGGAGTGTGTATAGACAGAACATGTGGATATAAGGCAACTTTGTTGGGATGATACCCCAACAAACAAAATAAAGGTATGAGAAAGAAAACTGCACTGGAATAAGAAGGAAGATTGAATGGAGTAAATTATCCCACATAAAAGAGGCGTGAAAGAGCTATTATAATGGAGGAGGAAATGGGTGAGGTGGTGGGCAAAGCTTTAACTTACTCTTATCAAAATTGGCTCAAAGAAGGAATAACATACACACTCAGTTGGATATAGAAATCTATCTTACCCTATAAGGAAACAAAAAATGAAAGGGGATACTAGAATGGGGAGAGGGCAAGTGATAAAAGGGGGGGGTGATATATTGGGGAAGGTAGGGATCAGAAGTAAAACACTTATGAGGAAAGAGAGGGTGGTGCGTAAGAGGGAGAGTGTTATAAACAAGCAAAAAATAGCATGGAGAGAAATACACACTTAATTATCATAAGTATAAATGTGAAGGGGATGAACTCACCCATAAAACAGAAGTGGACGAATGTCTGATTAAACACCAAATTGGAAATCCTGAAAATCAAAGGGAGATCAATGAAATTGAAAGTAAGAAAATCATTGAACAAATAAATAAAACCAGAAGTTGATTTTATGAAAAAAAAAACAATAAAATAGATAAACCACTGCTTAATTTGATTTAAAAAAAGAAAGAAGAAAACCAAATTACTAGAATTGAAAATGAAAGGGATGAATTAACCACCGGAGCCAATATAATAAAAATGATAATTCTACCTAAATTAATCTATTTCTTTAGTGACATACCAATCAAAATATCAAAAATTATTATGTAGAGCTAGAAAAAATAATAACAAAATTCATCTGGAAGAACAAAATCTCAAGGATATCAAGGAAACCAATGAAAAAATATGTGAAAGACAGTGGTCTAGTCGTGTCAAATGTCAAACTGTATTATAAAGCAGTAATTGCCAAAATGATCTGGTACTGGCTAAGAAATAGATGGTCAGTAGAATAGATTAGGTACAAATTTTATTATAGTAAATAACCATAGTAATCTAGTATATGAAAAACTCAAAGATCCAAGCTTTTGGAACAAAACTATTGGGAAAATGAAAAAAAAACAGTTTGGCAGAAACTAAGACCAACTAAGACCATATACCAAGATAAGGTCAAAATGAATACATGATTTACACATACAAGGTGGTACCATAAGCAAATTAAGAGAGCATGGAATAGTTTATCAGTCAGATTTATGGATAAGAGAAGAATTTAGGACTAAAGAAGACACAAAGAACATTGCAAAATGTGAAATAGTTTTGATTACATAAAATTAAAAAGTTTTTTGCACTAACAAAATGAATGCAACTAAAATTATAAGAAAAACAGAAAATGGAAAAAAATTGGCATAAGTATATCTGATAAAGGTTTCATTTCTCAAATATACAAAGAATTGAGTAAAATTTATAAGAATATAAGTCATTCTCCAATTGATAAATGATTAAAAGATATGAATAGGCAATTTTCAGACAAAGAAATCAAAGCTATCCATAGTCATATGTAAAAATGTTCTAAATCAATATTGATCAGAGAAATGCAAATTAATACAACTTGGAGGTGCTACCTCACAGCTATCAAATTGGCTAATATGACAAAAAAAAGGGAAATGTTGGATGTCAGAGGAGATGTGGGAAAACTAGGACACTGACATATTGTTGGTGAAGTTGTGAACTGATCCAACCATTCTGGAGAACAATTTAAAACTATGCCCAAAGGACAATCAAGTTGTGCATACTTTCTGATTCAGCAATACCATTATTAGGTCTATATACCAAAGATATCCAAAAAAAAGGGAAAAGGACCTATTTGTACAAAAATATTTATAGCAGCTCTTTTTGTGGTGGCTAAGAATTGGAAATCAAAGGGATACCCATCAGTTGGAGAATGATTAAACAAGCTGTGGTATATGATTGTAATGGGATATTATTGTGCCGTAAGAAATGACAAGCAGAATGATTTCAGAAAAATCTGGAAAGATTTACATGAATTGGTGCATAGTGAAGTGAACAGAACTAGGAGACCTCTGTACACAGTAACAGCAATATTGTTCATTGAAGAATTGTAAATAATTTAGCTGTGATCCAATACAATTCCAAAGGACTAATGATGAAGCATACTATCTGCCTCCAGAGGAAGAACTGATATTGATTGAATACAGACTGAAACATGATATTTTCCACTTTCTTTCATTTTTTTCTTTTATCTGAGTCTTCTTGTAGAAAATGACTAATATGGAAATGTTTTACATAATTGCACATTTATGGGCTTCTGGGACCCAAGATGATGGAGAAAGTAGTAAATTGCTGTAACTCTCCCATATTCACCTCCAAACAAACATAAAATAACACTCCAGTGCAAGTCCTGCAATGATGGAACCAGCAAAAAGAAGGGGTGAAACAATCTTTTAGTCCAAGAAACTTAGAAGATTGGTGGGAGGGGTCTGTCTCAAGGGAGCACATTTCAGGACAAGAGGCATCCCAGCAGGCCAGCAGCAGGCCCCACCACAGCAAACCAGCAGAAGACTCCAAGCCCCAATGTGGTGGAGCAGGCAATTGCCAACACCAGGATCCCCGACATGGCATAACATAGCCAGGGGAACTGGCAGCTCCAAGAACCACCACATATTTCAGGGTAGCCCCAAGCAGACAAGTGTCCTCCAGGGGCTGGACCTAAATGTGCTTCAGCATTGCCCCAGAGAAATACAGAAATACTCCCACAAGGTCTTAGCACATGCCAGACACCACCACTAGGACCCCAACTCAGCACCAGGTAGGCTGCCAGACCCCTACAGACTCCAGAAGCACCAGCCATCATCTGCCACAACCCTCCAGCACAGCACTAGAGAGGAGGATCCCCTGGGGGGCCTCAGGGCACCATCAAGACAAAACCAGGTAACCATCCAGGGCCTGCAGCCACTGGCACAAGAAACCTGAGGCAGTGCCCCTTTCACCATGGGAGCACAGCTCAAATTAAAAAGAAAATAAAAACACCCCTCTCTCCCCCAAAAGATGAACAAACACCAACAAAAACAAAAGAATCTGGCCACAGAAAATTATTATGGTGACAGGGAAGATGAAGACAAACTCAAAAGAGGACAGCAATGTCAAAACAACTATGGACAAACCCCCAAAGAAAAATAAGAAGTGGTCTCAAAAGCACAGAAAGAACTCATGGAAGAGCTCAAAAAGGAACTTAAAAATCATATAAGAGATTATAAGAAAAAAATGGGGAAAGAAATGAGAGGGATGAAGGAGACTTATTAAAAAAAGAGACAATGGCTTGGAAAACTCCTGGAAGAAAATAGAATTGGCCAAAATGGAAAAGGAGATACAAAAGTCCATTGAAGAAAACATCTCCTTAAAGAGTACAATTTGCCAAATAGAAAAGGAAGTACAAAAGAAAATTGAGGAAAATAATACCTTAAAAATGAGAATTGGGCAAGTAGAAGCTAATGACTGTATGAGACATCAAGAATTAATCAAACAAAGTCAAAAGAATGAAAAAGTAAGAAAATGTAAAATACCTCATGGGAAAAACAACTGACCTGGAGAAAATATCAGAATCATTGGACTACCTGAAAGCCATAATCAAAAGGAGGACCTTGGCAATGTTTTCAAAAAGTTATCAAGGAAAACTGTCCTGACATCCTGGAACCTGAGGGCAAAATAGGTATTGAAAAAATCCACCAATCACCTCAGCAAAGAGATCCCAAAATAAAAATCCAATTAACATTTTAGTCAAATTTCAGAACTATCAGGTCAAGGAAAAAATACTACAAGTGTCCAGAAAGAAACAATTCAAATATCAGAGAGTCACAGTTGGGATTACACAGGACTTGGTAGCTACATTATTAAAGGATTGGAGGTCATGGAACATTATATTCCAGAAGGCAAAGGAGTTAGGACTACAACCAAGATTCACTTACCTGGCAAAACTAAGCATAATACACTAGTGGAGAAAATGGTCATTCAATGAAATAGAAAGATTTCAAGCTTTCATAAGGAGAAGTGGTTCTTGGTTGTAGTCCTAGCTCCTTTGCTTTCTGGAATATAATGTTCCATGACCTCCAATCCTTTAAGTTAAGGAGGTGTGAGGACTGACAGAAGGGCGGGCAAATCAGGGAAGGTGGTAGACAGAGGCAAAACACTGGTGAGGAGAGAAAGAGTGAAAGGAGAGAGAGGACAAACAGGAAGAAGAATAGATGGAGGGGAATACACAGGTAGTAATTATAACTGTGAATGTGAATGTGATGAACTATCCCATAAAACAGAAGTAAATAGCAGAGTTGATAAAAAAAATCAGAATTCTACAATTTATTGTTTATAAGAAACACATTTGAAGCAGAGAGACACACAGAGAGTAAAGATAAGGGGCTGGAGCAGAATCTATTATGCTTCAGCTGAGTTAAAAAAAAAGCAGGAGTAACAATCCTGATTTCAGACAAAAAGCCAAAATACACCTAACTAAAAGAGATAAGGAAAGAAATTACATCTTGCTAAAAGGTACCACAGAAGATGAAGCAATAATAGCAATACTAAGCATATATACACCAAGTGGTATAGCTTCCAAATTCTTAAAGGAGAAGTTAAGTAATTTACAGGAAGAAATAGATAGCAAAACTATACTACTGGAGAACCTCAACTGTCCCCTCTCAGATCTTGATGAATCCAACCAAAAATAAACAAGAAAGAAACTAAGGAGCTAAATAGAATATTAGAAAAGTTAGAAATTAAATACCTTTGACATGATTTAGACATAAAGCATGACACCACAAACAAATTGGAAGAGCAATGAATAGTCTACCTGTTAGATCTATGGGGAAGGGAAGAATTTATGACCAAATAAGAGATAGAGAGCATTACAAAACATAAAACAGATAATTGTTGTTATATTAAATTAAAAAGCTTTTGTACAAAAAACAACCCAATGCAACCAAGATTAGAAGGAAAGCAGGAAGCTGGGAAACCATATGTATAGCAATTGTCTCTAATAAAGGCCACATTTTTCAAATATATAGAGAACTGGGTCAAATTTACAAGAATGCAAGTAATTAATTAATTGATAAATGGTCAAAGGATATGAACAGGCAGTTTTCAGATGAAGAAATTAAAGCTATCTATAGGCATATGAAGAAGTACTCTAAATCACTTTCTATTAGAGAAATGTAAATTAAAACAACTCTGAGGTACCACCTCACACCTATCAGATTGACTAAAATGACGACAAAGGAAAATGATAAATGTTCAAGTGGATGTGGGAAAATTGAGACACTAATGCACTGTTGGTGGTGTTGTGAACTGATCCAACCATTCTGGAGAGCAATTTGGAACTGTGCTCAAAGGGAAACCTAACTGTGCCTACCCTTTGATCCACAATGCCACTACTAGGTCTGTATCCCAAAGAGATCATAAAAAAGTGGAAAGGACACACATGTACAAAAATAATTGTAGCAGCTGTATTTGTGGTGACAAAGAATTGGAAATTGAGGAGATGTCCATCAACTGGGGAATGGCTGAACAAGCTGTGGTTTATGAATGTAATGGAATACTATTGTGCAATAAGAAATGATGAGGAGGATCGTTTTAGAAAAACCTAGGAAGACTTATATGAATTGATGTAAAGTGAAATGAGCAGAATCAGGAAAACATTGTACACAATATCAGCAACGTTGTGTGGTACTGACCTAGGAAGGGCTCAGCTCTACTCAGCAACACAGTGATGCAAGACAAGTTCAAAGGACTCATGAAAGAAAATACTATCCATATCCAGATAAAGAACTGACTCTGAATGCTGATGGAAACACATTTTTTTTCACTTACATTATTCTTTCTCATGTTTTTTTTTCTTTTGATCTGTTTCTTTTTTCACAACTATGGCTTATATAGAAATATTTTTCACTTGATAACACACATATAAATTCTATCAAAGTGACTACCATTTTCAGAAGAGGGAAGGAGAGGGATGGAGAAGAATTTGAAACTCAAAATCTTATAAAAATGAATGCTAATAATTTTCTTGTCATGTAATTAGGAAAAATAAAATACTATTTAAAAAATAATAATTGCATATATATATAACCTGATTGTTTACTGTCTCAGGGAGGGGAGAGAAAAGGGAGGGAGTGACAGAATTTGGAACTCAAAACTTTAAATAAAAATGTTTAAAAAATTGGAAAAAAAGAAAATGTATACTGCTGTATTGATAACATCTTTAAGATGTGTAATTGATTTAAAAATGTATATAATTACAAAAATTTCCTGTTTGACCTAAGGCTATTGAGATCATTATCATTTGTGTGCTTTACTTTTTATCTGTTATTATTCTTTTTTTATATAGTCATAGGTGTGCATAGTATTCTAATTCTGTTTCCTTCACTCTACATGGCTTCATATTGCAATATTCTTGCAATATTTATTTTTCTTCTTTATAGTTACATCAGTATACCACAATTAGTTCAACAAATCCTTAATTATTGGGCATATAAGTTGTACAAATGGGTTCAATTTTTCTTTTAATAAGATCTTTGTCAACCAATCAACAAACATATCGTAAGCATTTGTTTACTGAAACCACATAGACGTCACTATGTGCCAAACATTGTGATAGACTTTCTATGTCCTGCAATGTATTAGGGCAAATGTTCTCAGTTAAGCAAATTTAGGTGTTATTTTTTTTTACCTAAAGTAACCTTCCCAAAACAGACAAGGAACTTAAAAAGATTCTTGCAAAGAAACTGTAGATTAAAGAAGATTCTGATAATGTGAGTCCACATGAACAATAAGAAATAGTTTGGTCACTTCTGCTCCTTATAGGAGGTGTTTGTTCACTAAATTCTGGTAAAAACAGTACCATCAGATATTACAAGAACCAAAAAAAATACAAATTATCAAGATTATTTAAAATATAGGTTTATATCTATTATAATTTTGCCTAAGTATATATAATTCTCTAAGTTATTAGCAATTAATAATATAAATTAATTACAATTAGCAAAACATTTAAAAACTAGGCTTTGGTACCAAAATTATGTGTCACCTATGAAAATTTTATATCTGTACTTTTTTTAATTGGAAACATTTCTAGCCTGTTAAAAGTCTTACAAGTTGTTTTATTTTTTAGCATAGCTAAAAATACAAAAATACAGTACCTTCAGATTCGTTTGACAGGAAAAAAAAATGATCAGTGGCACAGAAAATGGAAAATACCCTAGCCAAATTTCAATTAAAACCTTGACAAAATTGGTGGATCATATTGAAAAAAAAATAATATCATGGTTTAGCAAGCTCAGTCAACAATCTACTTTTTCTACTTGAATCTTTGGGTTATATTTCTTTGTAGCTGTGACAGTCATCATTACAAAATATCAGAATAAAATAACTTAAGCCACATTAAAAAATCTGTATCACAAAGTGTTATAGATTTTTTAAAAAAAGATAACACAGCATATCCAACCACATTGCTCTCATTAAAATTGTATAATTCAGAACAAAATATTTCATACCATTACAAAGTTCCTCATTCCATCATCATCTCATTCTTTTAATTTCAATTTCTATTTCTATTTTATAGTATATGGAATATATCAGTACAATAGCACATGTTTATAGAGTATATGGATAAATAAATTTACATATATTGAACATATGTTTAAACATGTTTTATTGATAGGGGGTGTGATCAAAACAGTTCAGAGAACACTGGTCTAGGCAAGGGGTAAGGAAGTCTTAACTTTGATGGAAGCTGTCCAAGAGGAGGGAAGAGAATGAGTGCTAGTGACGTGAAAATCAACAATACTTGGCAACTGATTAGATCTAGAAGGTGACAGAATGTGAAGATGATGATGACTTTGAGTTTGAGAACTGGAATGACTGTAAGTGCCCTCAACAGAAACAGGGAAGTTCAGAAGAGGAATAAACTTCACCAAAGGGTTGTGTTCTTTGAAGGGCCATTGGGAAAGGGAAAATAATTTTGCAACTCATTTATTGGCTCCTTACCTTCTAAAATGGTAGAAAATTTCATCAGTGGTGGGATAGAGTTTCCTGTTTCTCATCAGGTCTTATATCATTGAATGTTATCATTTTTAGGCATTTTTGAAAATCTACTGGCTTAAGATGGCATCTTAAAGTCCTTTAATTTGCATTTCTCTAATTATTATAAAATTTGAATGATATTTTAGGTATTTATTTTTGATTTGTGTTTTTTCCTTTGAGAATTGCCTATTCATATCCTTAACCACTTACCCATTGTTCAATAAATCTTAATATCAAAAACTTGTGTAAATTCCCACATACTGTGGATGTCAGATTTTTTAATCAACTATTGTTAACACAAATTTTCCCAACCTGTTTATTAAAAAAAAATAAATGCTACCTTTTGTTTGTAAGAAAGCTACATTTAAAAATAAAATCCTTTTTGTCTCCTAGAATTTCTTCTATTTATTGAGCAAGTAAGGTTTTTTTTTTCTTCTCTTCATAACTGCAATAGGTATGTCAGTATATTTTATTCCAACTTTTATATATATTGGTACAGAGATATATACCTGATTTGCTTGTAATTTATTGCCCTGTTTTGATGCCTTATCATGTCATAGGAATAACTCTAGGTTCTGTAGAGTAAACATCGTCTCAAAGAATCTCCTGATATCTACAAGGTGATGTCAGGAGCATATAAGCTCCAGCATCATATAGATGCAACAGCAGATTTAATTTTCATGACTGATTTTTTTTTATTGCTTTTTGGTGAGGCGATCAAGGTTAAGTGACTTCCCCAGGGTCACACAGCTTAGTAAGCATTAAGTGTCTGTGGCTGGATTTGAGCTCAGGTCCTCCTAACTCCAACACCAGAGCTCTATTTACTGTGCCACCTAACTGTCCCTTGATGACTGATTTTTAATCAACCAATCAATAAGTATTTATTGCTTATAGTTGTAATTTTGTGCTATTATAGTATGCATTCATTGCATGCTTAGCATTGTGCTAAGTGTTAGGAACACAAAGACAAAAGTAAAATATTCCTTGCTCTCATAGGACTCATTTTCCACCTAAGAAAAACAAGACATACATATTAATACAGAATTGATACAACGTAATATTTGAGGAGAGAAAGGAAGACTTAAGGAAATGGAAACTGGGGAATCCTAAAAGACATGTAAAAATTGGTCTTTGAGCTGAGCCTTGAAGGAAAAAAGGGATTGTAAGAAGTGGAGGTGGTTATCTCAGCATCTTTATCTACATCTGCACCTGTATTTGCATCTGTAGTTATATCTGCATCTCCATCCGCATATTCATCTGGATCTTCACCTCCATCTTCATCTGCACCTGCATCTACTTACAGATCTACAATCTACTTCTAATCTGGGCCATCCATATTATTTACATATCATATATTAGCAGCATATACTTAATAAATACTCATTGACTGATACAAGAGTCAACAAATTTATCTTTGTCTTGATAAGTGTTATGATAGATTAACATTCATTCTAGAGGTAAAAGGATTCTTATCCATAGTAAAGTACTTCAGAGCCTCTTTTTATGGATGTTGTTTTGCTGGTTGCATTCAGTCTTGGAAAATTGTAGAGCTTCCTAAATGAGATCTATAATTACAGAAGATTTGAAATTTCTTCAAGCAGAGGGTAAAAAAAAAGTCCATGAAAAAATTTATATTTTATAGAATATGATAGACAATTGAATGGCCACCCTGTAGAACCAGCACATCAATAACAATCAACAAGCATGTATTGGCCAGGTATGGTGGTGCATTCTTGTAATCCCTGCTCCTGGGGAGGCTGAGGCTGGTGGATCACATGAGCTTAGGAGTTCTAAGCTGCAATAGGTCTGGAGCCTATTAGGTATCCTCTATGAGTCAGGCACCAATAAGGTGAGCTCCGTTCTCTGGTCACCTCCATCAGTCACTAAACTCATCCATATCAGCCTCATCCCTCCTGTGTCTCTTTCGTACCTTTCCCTACCCTTCTATTTGTGCCTCCAGAGTCACTGTTTTGTTGTTTTTTGAGCTGCCAAGAATATCGACATTTTTACTCTTCACATTAGATCTACTCCTTCCTCCTGGAAATTGCTTTATGTGTATTTTGTATTTAATTTTCTATGCATATGTTTCTCCCAAATAAAATGTAATTTCCTTGAGGGTATGGACTTTCATTTGTTTTTGTATGTCCAGTACCTAACACTCTGCCTGACAGATAGTAAGTGCTTTCAAAAATGGTTCTTGAATTGAAATTAGTTGAATATCAGATTTAAAGAAAAGTCAGTTAGTTGGGTTTTAGAAGGAGATTGCATTACTTCCTCTAAATTCCACTAAATAAAGCTCAATAGATAACTGGTTTTTCTCTTAATATAAAATCTTCTTTCTTCAACCCAAGATCAGATACACATTTTACTGTTGTTTGCTCCTACTCTCTGATAGACGTTTCTACTCAGATTTCTGATTTTTTTGCAAATGTATCGGTTAAGGGTGTTATTATTTAGTTCTGAACTACTCTCAAACTTTTGGCATAGAATAAAATCCCAAAATTAAGTGAAAATTTTAATACAGTTATTCCTCCACAACATGGGAATTAGGGGCATGGTGCCCCTGCTATCTGGAAAGTCCACATAAAAAATTTTGGCCCTTTGTACCAGAGAAGAAGTCTGATTTTTCTTTTTCTTTTTTCTTTTTCTTTTTATTTTATGGGGTATATTCAGTACCTTACTGTAAAATGTGGATTAAGTATTTGTTCATAGTCTCTGTATCATCTGCTGGCCTTCATGTGTCATCTCTGGATTCTGTGAAACTCCCCCAAAATTTCCATTTAATTTCTTATGTCAACCCATGATATATTGGAATTGAGATGGGGAAACTCTCAACGTGGAAAGGAGAACTGCATTTCTCTACCTAGAGATTTTATGTCTGATTTTTCACCTTGATCCTCATCCTCCATTTTCCTTTCCAAGAAAAACAGAACAGGGCATATGTTTTGTGAAATAATATAAATGTTGCATATTCATAAAATTATTTGGAACTATCTCATACTGATGTTCATTTCATTTGCCATTTACTCACACCTTCCAAAGCATATGTAACCAAATCTATCCTCCAATATACTGCTAAACCTTTGCAGATTCCAATTTCCTGATCACTTCTTTTACCCAATAATAATTAATCAATAGGTGTTTATTAAGCACTTTCTATGTACCAAACATGATATTAAGCACTAGGGATACAGAGAAAAAGTAATAAAAGTCCCTGCTCTCAAGGAGCTCACATTATAATGGAAAAAAAGACAACATATATAAATCAGAACAGAACAGGTGAATACAGAGGAGAAAGAAGTTAACTTTTGATTTGGTGGCACTAGCATGTTGGAGAAGCAGAAAAGTCCTAAATGAGATGGCACTAGAGCTGTCTTAAAGAATTCTAAGCTTGGAGGTGGGAAGAAGAACATCTCCAGAATGGGAAACAGTCAATGCAAAGACAAGAAGATTGCTGATGGGGTGTCACATTTGAGGAATAGCGACACGATATTGCTGTATCATAGATTTTGTGGAAAGGAGTAAAATATAAGAACGCTGGAAAGGTAGGAAGGGGGCAGGTGGTAAAAGTCTTTAAAAGCCAAGCAAAATAGAATATATTTGATCCTGGAGGTAGTAAGGAGCCAGGAAATAAGGAACTTATTGAGAGATGAAAAGGGTGTTATGCTTTATGAAAACTACTGTGGTTACCTATGTAGAGGATAGTTGGAACTGGGGAAAGATTTGAGGAAGAATAGGGATGACAGGTGGGAGCAATATGCTGGAAAATATAGGGGGGAAAGAAATCAAGCACACATACAAAGAGGCATGCTTTCACAAGAAGAGCCATTTCAACATAAGATCCTCAGGTGTAGGAGGAAAATAGTGGGAAATGATATAGTTAACTGAGGTGAGGGGGGGATGGAGAAGTTCTCAGTGTTCTCAGGCTTCATTTTATTTTTTAGTGAAATATGAGGCAAAGGTCTTAATAGAGAGGGTTGGGGCAGGAGCATGAGAAGAGGGTTGAGGAGAAAAGAAAATGGAACAGTTGCTGAGCTGAGTGGGATAGATTGACTTAGAAAAGAGCAGTACTATTACTTTGCTGTTGTGGTATCCCAGTTGAAGTTAGCACAAACTTTAGTGGACATAGTCAATATGGTTTCATCATTTCTTCTAATTTTGTTCATCAGTACAGATATTTACATCTCTATGGAACCTACTCTTAAAAATCTCTCAATCTAATGTAGCACGTTGGGGCACCCTCTACCTCACACCTATATTTCATGTACGCTTCCATGTCTGCTCAAAACTAAAGCTCAGGAGCCCCCATCATTGGGTTTATTTTTCTTATTCAATCAAGGGACATAAATAATTCAAAGTCAAACCATTTAATGAAATGATGTATGAAACATATCACAATAAAATATTTCCCCCATAAACTGGAGACAAACTCTTCCACAATGACAAATGCCATGATTGGAAAGAGCAGGCAGAACTTACATAAAGAACACATGTGGAGTGGCACACACACAGGGAATGGCTCGAGCACACACATGGAGGGACAATGATATACACTCAGAAAGAAGACATGTAGCTAGTGCACATATATTAATAATCATGCATATAGGAAATATGTATGGACAAGGCTAGCACATGGAGGGGAATATGAGTAGCAAACACATAAAAGGACAACATGTAAAGAACACATATGACCAAGGAATACATATAAAAGGGTAATTTATGCCTTCAAGGCTTTACGGATGATGATGTGTTCCAGTGATGACATCATTCTGATTCCACTGAGCCTGTTGCCCACTCATTTCACATGGTCTTTGCTGAGCAGTATTTCTAGTTGATATCTATCTCCCTAGTCTGATTCTGGTCCCATGGTTAATGCTGGCTGAGTATCAACCTTTTCCCCACAAAAAGAAGAAAGAGCTCAGCCATCTCTTTTGTAGTTTAAAGCCCAGAGGTTTAAGCTACAGCTCTTTATAGAAAATCAGAATCCTCACACCCAGTCAGCTGAGTAAATAAAAGCCCTTGGCAACTTGGAGGGTCTATCAGATCTCAGAGATCAGAAATCTTGGCCATAATAGGCATTTCCTCTTCAAAAGAAGATTCTTTATCCCATTAGACCAAGGTTTGTTAACCTGTGGTCCATGAGCTATAGATAGATAGATAGATAGATAGATAGATAGATAGATAGATAGATAGATAGATAGATAGATAGACAGACAGATAGATAGATTTGTATTTTAATATAATTAGTTTCTTTTGCAATCCTCAGTTTTTTGTTTTATTTGCTTAAAAATATCACAGTATTCCAGCTCTGTGATAAAAGTTAGGAATCTCATATTAATTAAACTTATATAACACTAATCTATCAGTCAGCCACGTAGTCCTTGTAGGTTATATATCTATTTTTTTAACCCCAAATTTCTTCTCACTGAAGGCAACCCCACTGTTTCTATACTTTTGAATCTAGAAAACCTTTATATTTCCCACTTAATACCTAGTAGAGAAACTGCACACATTTGAAAGTATCTTAGAAGCTGCATTTTACAAAAATCTACTGAGGCCCCTTTGGGGTCCCCAAGTGCTTTTTATTCAACCTAAAGAGTCTTCCTGGCCTCCCATTCAGATAAGAGGTAAAGGGCGTGCAATCAGGCAAAGAATAATTCCTACCCTACCCTCCTTTTGTTTTGAATTCCTTGCTTTATTGTGTATCCAAGTTTGGCCACACACCTTTCCAAGCTTTGGGCCCACCCTAAGCCTGTGCACCCATAATTTCTACACTTAGGTTATTAGTTAGATGGCAAACTCCTCCTTCAGAGCTCCCAATCTTAACAAAACTCTGAGGAAATTTTTTGCCTCATTCATTCAGTGAAATTCACCCTTACCATTTTTTCTGAATTACTTTACTTCTCTTAACCTTTTCTAATTCAGAATTATGTACTTTGGGATGAATTTAAATTATTTCAAACCACTAGGGCAGGTAATGGTCCCCAACTTTTCTGAGTACAGAACCTTCATTTAATTCTTACATGATTGCAATCCTTCTACTGTTATTTTTGACTGAAAAAATGGAAGATGATTTAAAACTCTTATGAATTTAATAATGCTTTTAACAGAATTAATATTTATCTTACTTAATCCTAACAGCATCCACATTTTATTTTATGTTATTTTTACTTGAGAACAATACTTGTGAATTCATTGTGAAGCTTCATCATACTGTAGATCAACAGCTATTCTACAGTACATGTAGGAGAGAATTCCATCAGGGAGAGTACACTGTGCATGCTTATAAGGACCGGGATTTCATTGGCCAGTCCCTCATTACATATCTATGTTTGAGATGTTAGCATCTGTGGGGTGAGGGCTTGCCAAGCCCTTTTCTGGGCTGCTCATCCACTTTTGGTATCCACCTGATTCCATCCAACTTTCACTAATGGCTCCAAGATGCATTAGCATGCTCAGCAGACACACCACAGTAAAAAACAGACAGGCTAAACCAGGTTGAGGGTAACCAACGGACTCAAACCCATTGGTGAGTGAGGGGGATGTCTACCACAAATATGTGAAGACTTCCCCCATCAGAATGGGCAGACGAGAACAATTTGTTCCAACAGCCACATAGGGTGATGTGGAGCATTTAGAGCTTGGTCAGACATGAAAGATGCCAACATCATCCACTGCATCCTGGCCTATCACCAGTCTCCTGACTTTTGTCCTGCCACTGGACTTCGATGCCTCAAAAGAAAGAACAAGGCTGATGACTTTGTGCAATTTTGCCTCACTTAAATCCAATTCATGTGCAAGGCAAGATATCAGTCTATGATGTCATTGGTCCTTTTCAAAAATGAAGGAAGAACAACAATGTTTAAGATGTTATTTCATCTCTTTTTAGGATGTATGTTTGCTAGTTTATTATATTGTATCATGCTGTATGTTTAGATAGAGTTAAACAAAGTTTAAAATGACACAACTTGGTGTGAGCTAGATTCATGGACCCCTTTCAGTAGCTCAGTTGGTCAATACACATTTATTAAGTACCTACTATGTGCCAGAGACAAATGACAGTCTCTGCCTTCAAAGAGCTCACAATCTAATGGGGAAGACAACAAGCAAGCAAATTATGTGCAAACAAGCTAGATACAGAATGAATGGGAAAGAATTAAGAGAGGGGAGGCATTAGAATGAAGAGGGATTAGAAAAAGCTTCCTGTATATGGTGAGAATTTATTTGGAACTTAAAGGAAGACAATGAAGGTAGAAGGTGGATATGAGAGGGAGGATTCCAGGCATGAGAGATAGCAGGAGAAAATGACCAGATACAATAGGTGGAATGTCTTGTTCATGGAACAGCAAGGAGGCCAGTGTTACTGAAACAAAGAATATATGGTGAAGAGTAAGGTGTAAGAATAATGGAAATGAAGAAGGGGGTTAGGTTATAAAGGGTTTTGAAAGCCAAATAGAGGATTTATATTTGGTCTTAGAGACAATTGGGAGCTTTGTTGTTGTTGTTGAGTTGTTTCAATCATATCCAACTCTTCATGACCCCATTTAGGCTTTTCTTCACAAAGTTATTGGAATGGTTTGACATTTCTTTCACCAGCTCATTTTACAGATGAGGAAACTGAGTTAAACAAGTTTAAGTGACTTGCCCAGGATCACAAAGCGAGTAAGTGTATGAGGCCAGATTTGAACTCAGATCTTCTTGATTCTAGGCCCAGGGCTTGATGACATGGTCAAAATTGACCTTTGGGAAAATCACTGTAGTGTCTGAATGGAAGATGGATTAAAATGGGGATTAGAGAGACTTGGGGCAGGTAGATCCACCAACAGGCTATCACAATAGTCCAATGATGAGGTGAAGAGAACCTGAACCAGAGTGGTGGCAGTGGTAGAGGAGAGAAGGGAGAGTATTTGAGAGATGTTGTGATAGTGAAATTAGCAGGGCTTGGCAACAACTTGGATATGAGGTGTGGGAGATAGTAAGGAGTCCAGGATGACTCCTAAATCAGGAGTCTGAGGAACTGAGAGGATGATATTACCCTGAACATGAATAAGGAAGTTATGAACATAGGGATGGTTAGTAAAAAAAAAAAAAGATAATGAATTTGATTTGGGGAATATTGAGTTTAAGATATCTACTAGAAAACCAGTTGAAGATGTGAGACTGGGGCTCTCTGGCTGCCCTGGTTGTCCTTAGGCCTTAAAAGGGGTGGGGCAGGAATAAATGAATGAATAAATCATTTATTAAGCACTTACTATGTGCAAAGAAATGTGTGCTAAATGCTGTGGTTATGAATGGAGAAGTGAAACAGTCCCTATTCTCAAGAAGCTCCTATTCTAATAGAGAGAGCATACATATTTTAGCTACAAGTCACATAAAAAAATCCCACAGTCCTTAGGGTTCAATGGAAGAGCAGATGTTAATGGTGTCTCTTTAATGGCATTATTTAATGGCATCATTCCCAGGGCTCTTGGATTCAGGATCCTTGTCTTTCCCTCTCAGAGTATGAGAGGAGATTATGGTCAAGAGGGTTTTGGTGGCCTGACTTGGCTGACATGTGTCTCTTCCTGTCTCTCCTTCAGGTTCCCTGCTATTTCAGGTAGGCTGGTTTGCCTGTTACACGTATGCAGTTGGGTGGTAATTGGTGAAGATGGCTGCTCTTTCTTTGTATGAGTCGCTTCCTCAGATAATGGCTCTGAGAGCTGGGATAAAATCAGTAATGGTAGTGCAGGAGGGACTGCCACTTACAGGGTCCCTTGTTTATCTGCCTATTGGTGGCATTTACATATCAGTTGTTGTTGATAGTGAGGAGGAAGGTAGGCCCCTTCTCCACAATGAGTTCTCCCCTCAATGATGGCTATTGGAATTGGGCTGAAAATATACCTGGTGATGTGGGAAGTACTGCTATTCCTAAGACTCTTGGGTTTAGGGTCCTGGCCTTTCCCCATTAGAATCTCAAGGGAGATGGTGGTCAAAGTGGTGGTGGTCTTGTGGCTTGTTGGCACATGCTTCCTCCAGTCTCTCCCTCAGGGCGTCCTGTTGCTTTAATGAGGCTGACTTGCCTGCCATGTTTGTGTGTGTGTGTGACAATTTTTTGGCATCATGAATGGTGGGCCCCCTTTCCACAGGGATTGCCTCCCTGGATGACAGCTTTGAAGGCTGGGCTGGAAGCAGGAATGGTGGTTTAGGGTGTATTGCCATTCCCAGGGCCTTTGTGGCTATCAGTGAATTACTGCAATATACCTGAAAAAATTAACCATTTACAGAAATCATTTGTGGTCAGGATATGATTTAAGCCTGGGGAAAATAGATCCCTATTCCTAAGTTTTATATCACAAGACTGTAAATGCACTCTATTATTCTGATCGTTTATAACACCCCTTAGAAAGATAAGCAAACAGAGGCTGCTTATAGGAAATCAACAGAGGAATGTGCTGGAGCAGAAAGGGGAAGGAAAACAGGTGACCCTTCATGTACACACACACACACACCAAAACATTCTTTCTCTAGCACCTTGCTAATCATACATTAGACCTGAGAGCTTCCTAGCTACTCTCAGTTGCTAAGAGGGTTTGAAGAAAAAGACATGATTCCTAAGGTAATGAGGGTCCAAATCAAATGAGGTTTTATGAATTAAAATCAACAGTTTAAATTAAAGTGAGGGGGAAAACTGAGTAGGCTCTGGAGTACAGGGGTTATAAATTTATGACCAATGGCCTCAATCAAGAAGGGTATATTTAAAATACTCTACTTGAGAATGATTAAGGCAGCTTTTACTTGGCCTTGGCCAGAGTGGGAAAATAAATCATTTGTTTGTTATTGTGTAAGAAAACAGTTGAAACATAAGCCTGATTCAGACAGACAGGCTGAGGAACATTTCAAGTAAGTGGACTTCTGCTTGGATTTGGGCCTAGTGGGTGAGAGTTGGGAGCCAATGCAGTGACTTTCCCCAATTCATCTTGGCATGGGTTCTGAAACATCCTTGCTGAAAAACCTCACAGCCTTATGAAATCTTGTTGGGTTTCTTTGCTGTAATAAGTTCTTTGACATGAGGAGGAAGAAGATTAGTTATCTATAGGTTGTGTGCAAATATATTTTTGTTTACTTTCTATATGCCTTCCTCCCTTTCTTTCCCCCTCTGTATTTCCTTATTCCTTCAAAGGGTGGAAGAACGAAGGCTACCCAGGAAGTACCAGCTATGGAACACAGGAAAAAAATCTGATCTAAAGACATGTAGATAGTAGAGAAGATGACCAGAATCACTTAAGAATCCAGAGGCCCCCTAGAAGGCCAACTGTCTTTACCTAAACTCTTAGGGATTTCTCCCAATCCATATTTAGCAGATCATGTCAAAACAAGTCAAGCAAACATCCGTTAAGTAACTATTCTATGCCAGGCACTATCTCAAGTTCTAGAAACAGAAAGATATGCAAATAAAAACAAATAAAATCAGTCCCTGCTCTCAAGGAGCTCAGACTCTATTGGAAGAGAAAACCTGTAAATATATGCTAGCAAGATATATGCAGAGAAAACTAGGAATAATAATCACAGAAGAAAAAGTACTATTATGTGTTTAATAAGAATGGGTATGTAGATCCTATACAAGATTGCATGCTGTCTTGGGGAGGGGAGAGGGCAGGGAGGTGGAGAAAATTTAAAACTCAGAAGCTTATGGAAGTGAATGTTGAAAACTAAAAATAAATTAATTATTTAAAAAAAAGAAAAAGCATTATTATCAAGGTGGATCATGATAGGCTTCAGGTAAGAGGTTAGCAGGAACTTAAAGGAAGTCATGAAACTCAGGAGATGAAGGGTGAGGTAATAATAATATCCATAACTGTAATTTATATAGCATTTAAAGGCTATAAAAGGCTTTCAATACATTTTAACCACACTATAACCCTATGAGATAGGTACTACAGATGTTATTTTCACCCTCCTTTTAATTATAAGGAATTTGTGATTCAGGGCACCTAGGAAAATTGTCCAAGGTCACATGGCTATTGTCAGAAGTCTTCTTGACTTCAAGTCTATTCACTCTGCCACATTGATGGAGTGCGGGTAATATCATGTACCCAAATTTCTAACATTTGACAAAAATCTTTGTGATACTGAAAATGATGAGGAATCACATGAAGTCAAGATTTTCTGAAAAATCTTATGCTATAAATGTTCAATCAGTCTACGTCTAGAGCACTTCCCTAGTCTAGTAGTCTAGTCACCCTCAAAAAGGAAACATGAATTTGGCAAAGGTTGTTCTAAGTGACACCACATTTACTTCAAGTGATCACTGCTTCTTTTTCTAAACATATACAATTTATAATCTGTTCTGAAATGTTACCAGGAATTAATCCCGAGCTCAAAATCTTAAAAATGAAGGCATCAATTGCTTATCTCCAATCTTCATATGTCTTTCCCATTCTCTGTAATATACCAAAGATTACCAAAAGCAACAGTAGTCATACATGCAAATCATTTAGTGTAATTTATCCAGTCTAGGAGACCAAACTCCTTCAGGCTATTCCAGTAAACTGTGGCCTCAGGGCTACATGTGACCCTCTAGATCCTCAAGTGTGGCCCTTTGAATCTATCTGATCTAAAGTCAGTCAAGTTGTGCACTTGAGGACCTAAAGGGCCACGTATGGCCTCGAGGCTGCAGGTTCCCCACCCCTGGGCTATGCTCTTATTTTTTCCATCTATAGTCTCCTTCACTTCACTTGTAATTATGTTTGTTTAATACTTTCCAATCAGAAAATCATTCTGCTTGATAAAGAAAATAGAAGCAAAATAGGAATCATGTAGTTTCTCTTTCTTACATTTACTCTCTCATCCCGAAAAGAGACCTCATTCCTTCCTTATTATTCTTGCTCTGAATATAGCTTGAAAAAAGTACCTATATGTTGTCCTTAGCATTCTCATAGACAGAAGCTAGATATCAAATCTCTTGTATTTCAAATACCAAATCCCAAATATGTTAGAAAAGTCAGCCTATCACCCCTAAAGAACCAGGGCATCATTACACAAAGATTTGTTGCTTGCAATTGATATAGCATTGATCCTAAACATTTAAGAATATTGTCTTTAATAGATATAGCTATGCTAAATATGAATAATCTCCAAAGTAAATTAAGTGAAAAGCTTTCAAAATATAGAAGCCAAGTGGAAAAAATTAAAACCACGTAGGGATAGGATGCAGCATATACTGTCATTCCTATCACCCAGTCTGCTATAGGAGTTGTCCCAAAGATACTTTCCATGAGTATACAGAAGATATGCTTAAATTCTAAAACAGTGTATCCTAGAAGTTTTAGTCCTTTTTAAATTTAACTACAAAAGTTAGCTACATTCAACTAGAACAAAAAAATGTGTCACTTTATTCTACTTGTGCAATAGTCCACAGAACAATAAATATAGAAGAATAATATTAAGATAGCAACTTGTCCTTGGACCATTTTTATGTGAACCCCATCAAGAAAGAGAACAAGCAAACAGTGATGATGACAGCGATGATGTTGATGATGATGATGATGGTGGTGATGATGGATTAGGGATACTAAGACCAGAAATCCTTGTGCTAATCTCTTATGTCAACTGTAGAACTTTAATTCTAGTTCACCTTGCCTCTTTTCACTAGGGCAGACCCGAAGTATGGAATAAAGAATTACCATCATGAAAACACTAAAGATCAGAGAGGATCAGGAATCTCATTGCTATTTTTTCACCTAGAGATGAAAAGGGGCCCCTAAGTGAAAACACTCATGCACCTTATTTGTCATTGAACCCCTCTCTAATTTTTTCTTCACTTCTGGTGCTTTGGAGAGCATGATTCCCTTCACCCCTAAAAATGACCAGACTTCCCATAAATGATGCAGAAGGGAAAGGGGTGATGAACTGGACAAGGCCAAACATTCAGTCTCCTAGCAGTAGGGGAGCAGGTGGGGAAGAGCTATGGTATTGCTGCATCTGTTCATTTTTGTATCAGCAAAGGCAGCCACAGCAGCAGGAACAGCAGTAGCAAAGCCTTTGGAGGTGGGGGCAGGGGAGAGCCCAGACTGTAAACATCTCTTCCCTGTTGCCTAGAAGCAGCGGCAGCAAACAATCCAAGGACTGCTCCTAGATTTTCAAAATTTCCCTTCTATGCAGGGTTGTGTTTCTTTTTAAAATATGCAGCCATTTTACAAGGTCAACAACACGCCAGAGAAGCTTGCATATATATCTTATTATAATTTCAGCCCCACCATGAGTAATTGCTATGTAAAATGTTCAACTATTGTTTAACAAAATCCTGTTCACATCAATGCATCAATACTGAAGCTTTTGCAAGCCTTTTTTTTCTTTTAAAATGACTGCTGTATATTAAAGAACATTATTTTTAGTTGAAAAAATACAACATAGAATTAAAAAAAAACCCAGAGCCTTTATTTGTTGGGAGAATTTCAGAAACCCTAAGAGACAGGTTTTTGGACTAGACTAGGAAGGAGATATTATGGATTATAAATCGGTTGGAAATGTGATAGCAGTAATGTTATAGTCTGAGCAGAAATGAATTATGAAATATTGCACTGATGAAAAAAAAAAGGCAAAGTAAAGGCCAAGGTGGTAATAGTGGAAGATTTTAATTACCTCAGCATAGGACAGGATTACATCAAGTGAAGGAAGCAAGGCTGGATCTGGTGCAGGGCTGCTTTCTAATTTAATGTGTCCATCAGCCAAAAAGGAAGGGAAGGATGCCAGATTTAGTATTAAGTAATACAGAGCAAATGATTTAGGACATAAAGGAAGGAGAGAATATGGGAAGCAGTGATTACAATCTCATTAGCCTTATGATTTAAGCCCAAATGGAAGCTAGAGGTGTTTAGAGACAATGAGGGAAATTTAGGAGGGCAGGAGATAAAGCAGTGCATGTAATCATGGACTCAGGAGGCCAGCCACTGGACTAAGAATAGGGGGAGCAATAGGAAAGTCACCCCAAAGTGGACTTTCTTTGGTTTCTAAAATGCCTCACAGTGCTAGTTATACTGCTAAGCAATAAGTTTGATTGGAATTTTAAAAGATGAGGGATTAAGCATGTTCATAGGATGTACAAATGTGGGAAAAGACTAGAGGGATTATTTTTAATGCTACAGTTGAAAAATGGTATAGAGAGTTAGAAAGGGGGAAAAAAGCAGACTCTAAAATGGATCTGAGGGAAAAAGAAATCCACCTAGCAGGGCAATGACTGAAACAGAGTAAAACTTCCTTTATAACACTAAAAAGCACCTGGCTAGCAAGGGAATGGTGGGGCCGTGGAAGGATTGAGGGGGGAAGCGGTATTATTGCTAGATGCAGTTATTGTTGCCAATAGCCCAGATGAATTCCTTGCCTATGTATTTGCAAGAGAAACTGAAGGTTACATCCCGGAAAGGGGGGATAGATACATTTTCTTGAGGGGGGATAGTGAACTGTTAAAAGGCTTTTTATGATCATGGGAGTGGAGATAGGCAATTAGAACTATTAAAAGTTGACAAGGCACAAGACTCAGATTAAATATTGGGCAGGAATCTGAGGGAAGATAAAAAGTGAAGAGGAAATTCCTTGAAGTACTAACTCAATCACTCTCTTGGGAGGATGGGGCACAGTCAGAGCCGGGACCTCTTCCAGGTTGAGATGTATAATGCAGAAGCCATTGAACACAGAGGCAGGAGGTGTGGAAGAGTGAAAGGGATCCTGGCCCTGTAGTCCTGTAGTCAGAGACCCTGGACTCAAATTGTCCCTCTGATGCTTTCTACCTTAGTGACTATGGGTGAATCACTTAAACTCAATTTTCTCATAGGTAAAATAATGGAGTTGGACCAGGTGATGATTGAGATCCCATCCTGACCCACCAATAAACTTAAGTGTGGTTGCAAAAGAAATAGTGATGTACTGATTTTCACAATGTGGAGAAATATGTAACCCAGTGAAAGGCAACATCAATTGGTCTTGTGTTCTAGGAAGTTTTGGCATTTGCAGTCGGAGGGAATTTCCATGTACATGAATGAACTGAAGCTGAATCATGCACCTAGGTTCCACAAAATTTTGGTATTAAACCTCTCCAAATTGCTCTGCAGGACTGGTAGTAGTAGGAAGAGCAACAGCAGTTAATCCCTTGTGGTTCTAAGAACACAGACAAGAAAATACATAAAGTAGATGGGAAGAGAGTCTAGGGATTGCTGTCATCTCTGTTACCACCATCATCACTCCAGGTAGCAATCATTACATGTATCTCTGAGACAGAGAATTGTGAAAGTGCTTTGATCACATTTTTTATAAAGTTATGGCATTGTATTATGCATTGCACTGTACTAATAAGCGTGGCAGATCACGTGATACATATATGACATGAAACTAATAAGGGTGACATAAACAAAGATGTTCTGCAGTTAAAAAGCTAAAATATCATCATCATCATCATCATCATCTAGATGGTTTGCATTGAGCAGGCATAGTGTACCAATAACTGTAGATTATTGCTGCCTTCAATTGACTTTCACTCTAGATGAGTGATGACCAATATAAATAGGGAGACATTTTCCCAATGCCAAGAAAATTGTGCTCCTAGATTCTATTCTTCCTCTTTCTCCTTATTTTCTTCCACTGTCTGTTCTTTGGATATAATAGAGGTGGAGCAGTACAGTGGTTTAGGGTCAGAAGGTCTAGTCCAACCCTGATATTTTATAGATGACAAAGCTGAGGCTCAGAAAAGTTTAAGTGACATACCCAAAGACAAAGAAGTAGTGATCTGACTCCAAATCTAATGTTTTCTCTACTACACTATGACTTCAAGTCAATATAGACCTGAGCTGGAGTCCTGCCTCCAACACTTATTAGTAACTGTGGGCAAGTTACTCAACCCTTTTTTAGTCTCATGTTGCTTATCGGTAAAATGGGAATAATAATACTTCTTTTTTCCTACCTCATGGGGCTTTCTTAAGGATTGAATGAGGTAAAATAAATGCTAGGTATTAATTAAGAAAAGAGACAGCAGCGAGGAGATAGAGTGGATAAAAAGTAAAAGCAGAGGAAATATGAAAAAAATGAGATGAAAGTTGATGAACTTGGCAAAGCAGTATAATAAAATATCAGAATGCACTCCACTTTTCTTTAATTTTTATATGAATGATCAAAAGGAGGTAAAACTCAAAAATGTAGTTTCCATCACTTACATATAAAAAAGGATGGTACATAGAGATAGAAATACTTAAATGGCTGATTAAAATAGATTCACAGATGTGGGAGAACGCTTTTATTTTAAATGAGAATGTAATTGGACACTAAGTATATTCAGAGAGGACAAAAGGAGTATATAATGGCAAATATGATGGCAAATACCAGGGTAAAGATAATTGAGTGGTCACATGAGGGTCAGTGAAAAAATGTCATTTGTACTTTATTCATCAGTTGCCAGAAGAAATATTTTAGTAATGTATTCAGATGTCCCACCTTTATTTCCAAAATTAAACTGATGATCTAGATATTTACACACAATTATACTACACAATGGATGGAGATTGGGCCACTATCATGTCCAAACCTACTGGACACATTTTCTTGCAGGTAGCTTCTCATTTGTAAATTCTCTTCCTTCTCTTTCCTTCTGAAAGTTCCTGTATTTGTTAGGGTCATAATGAAACTATAAAGAAAGACATTCCTCAGTCATTTGCAAATATTAGTAGGTAGGCCTAACTTTAGACAAAGACAGAAAAGTGAACAAATTTTTTCTTCAGGTTCCCATTCTTCCCTTTCTGCATCACCCTTTGCCATTCCCTTTCTTTGGATACTGATGTCCTTGACTCCATATTCTATTTTATTCCACTCTTCATCAATATCTACTCTCAAAAAAAATGTTAGATGGTCATTTTCACTGCAGCATGAACAAATTTGAGTCAATGTGCTTCCTTTCCCAATGTTGTTTAAATGTTTAAACCTATTTTCTAATTATTGAATAATAATCTTTTTTCAAGTTAAGGAAAACTAATATACAAACAAAGAAGTACAATAAGGTGGTGGGAGGAGAGACCATTCTTATCACATAAACATAAGCAGCTACAAACTCACCCATCCATTAGGCTGATCCTCTCTGAAAGTTTTAGACTCAGCCATACAGAGCCTTTTTCATGTTTAATATAGCACCAGTAATCAAGGCTGGGACTGGACAATTGAAAAGTTTCCAAAATGTGAATTCCCTGTGCACTAAAACATTATATATCTCTTGTATACTTTAGGATATCTGATGGTGGATGGGTGGACAGAGGAGACACTAGTCACAGAATGTAGTGGAAGACTAAATACTGGACCAGGAGTCATCACACCTGGATTCAAATCTTCCTTCCTACCACTTTTTATTTGAATGTCCTAGAGCAAAGACCTTCACTTCTCTGGACCTCAGTACCTTCATCTACAAAATGAGTATTCAATTTATAAGACATTTACTAAGTGTCTACTTCATGTATGCAAGGGTGTAATGCACACAGCTGGATGCTAGGGATGCAAAGAGTCAGTTTTCAATTATGTAGAAGAGATACAAGCAAATGATGTAGACAATTTGAGAAAGGAGGGATCACTTACAGCTTGGGGTAGAGTCAGGGGTGTGCTGGAGCCAGCTTGATCTAGTTCAGAGATCCAATTGTTAAATTTTCAGTGTGAATATTTGCATTTCAAAAATTGGAAAATACTATAAATTAAGGCTTCATTTAATTGGTTTATTGTCTAGGCTTAAGAAAGCAATGGACAGATTGTTAGTAATGAAAACAAAATTTTTAAAAAAAAAGATGTCTTTCTTATATATATATATTTCCCCATAGATAGCCAATTAAACATTTATAATACATAATTGGGGGTGAGGAGGGGAGGGTTGATTAGGGGTCCTCCAAAATGAAGAAGTATTTAAGCTGAGACTAGAAATAAAAAAAAATTCCAACAGCAGATAATTCCAAGAATGTGGAAGAGTGCAAGAAAGAGAGTGACTGGATCATCACTGGATTATTTCCCTCAGGGTGTTCTTTTTTTTAATTCCTCCTTCCCTCCCTCCCTCCTTTTTTGCTACTTTTTTCTTCCTCTTTTGTGTCATCCCTTGATCTCTCCCTCCCTCCCTCTATTTCTTCCTTCCTTCCCTTGTCCCTCCTTCCTCCCTCCTTTCCTCTGTTCACATAGATGTATAATTTCATTGATTTAGCAAACTCATTGAGAGAAAACTTCCTCTCCCAATATCAACATTTGCTCTTCAATTCATAGTCAGAGATGCTGGTCTGGACTCCTGAAATGTTAAGTGACTTGTCCAGTGTCACACATCCCTTATGTATCAGAGGCCAGACTTGGAATCAGGTCTTCCTCACTCCAAGGCCAGATTTCTAGCTACTTCATCATTCTTTATGGATAAGAATAAAACAAGACAATATGTGCATTTTTCTAAACATAAAGTAAAATCTAAATCCAAACTACTTATTGATTGATTTCTCCCACCCCACTGGCAATGGATGGTTTACCAAGGACATAGACACTGATCCCGACTTATAACTATTAAACCTTCACAGAGATAAAAAAGACTATGAAAAGTCACCATACATCAATCAGTCAACAGACATTTATGACTTAGAAGCTAGACTATTGAACTAGAGGTCAAAAGACTGCTCTAGGCTTGGCTCTGTTGTATAGTGCTTTACAATGATAGGCAAGCTAATTACAACCTACCTGTGCTCAGATCACAGAGCTCTAGGAAGGAATAGAAATGGCCATCTCACTCTGCAAAGGTGAATCAGGTGTTTCCGGTTTGGAGAGAAATTGTATAGGAATGAATTATACTGGCATTATATATTGTACCTAATAGGTGTACAATAAATATCTGTTGGTGGCAACGGTAGGGAAGAGACCATTTTCAGGAACAAGATCTAGATACTTCAGAATGTAGTTCTTTCCCAACATTTAATACATAGCAGTGATTTCTTTCTAGTCCTTCTGTGTCAAGGTGTATACTTACTTTGAAAAATTGACACTGGTTCAACAAAGTAGATTATCATTAACATCTTAATGGCATAATTGTTTTGATCACTTATTCATAAGACTTATTATGATTTTCTTGTGATTCTTCAAAATTGATTAATACATGGGCACACATAGTAGGCCACATGTCCAATCTGCTTTTAAGACCTGGAGGTCAGAAGAACTTGATTTTTTTGCAGGGTAGCATTTGAAGAGTTTTCTTCCTTATGGATTTATAGGTTAAGTGGTGATGTCTTGAGGATCTTTATAAGAAGCTAAAACTCATGAAAGGAACATTTGGAACGGCCCTAGTAATCTCTCTCTCTCTCTCTCTCTCTCGCTCTCTCTCTCTCCATATATATACCAACAAAAAGCAAATTATTGAGCTTGTGGAATTTCAGTTCTTTATTGTCTGATTTCTGGTTTGATATTTAGTTTCCTGGATTTCCTTCCATTTGCCTTTGTGACCTCAGATAGAAAATATAGCAAAACACATTTTGGGAGTTTCTTGTAATATACATACACACATACATACATACACACATACACACAAACATACACACACATATATATATACATACACACATATAATATAGATATACATGTATACATATATTTTGTTATTATTGGGTCTTTCTATCTGTCCCAGGATGGAAGTGCAATGGCTTCTAACGAGCCCAATCCAGATATGAGCAATCCCAATACTGATTAGCAGAGAAATGTTAAACCTGATCTATGTCTTTAACCTTTTCTGTTTCACCTTTCCTTGGGCTACCTAGTGGCTCTCTGCTCCCAGGAATTCACCATATTGGTGCAAGAATTAGTGTGGATGCTTGCTCTACTTTAGACCTACCGTAGCTCAAAATTCCTGAATTCAAGTGATCTCCCAGTAACAGGGATTACAATCATGCACTCTTTTGGAAAATCATAGATCTTGAGAGTTAGAAGTAATCTTTGGTCCAATTCAGTCTAATCTATACATGAAAGGAATTCTTATTATAATAGACCCGGTAAATGGTCATCCAGCCTCTACTCAACAACTTTCAAGGAGAAGGAATTCACTCCCATTCAGAACATTTAATTCTACTTATGGATAGCTCTAATTGTTAGGAAATTTTTCATAACACCAAGCTTAAATGTGCTTCATTATAATTTCTGCCCATTGCATTGAGTCCATCCTCTAGGACAGAAATTTAGAAACTATTTTCTTAGGCTAATATTTTGTTTTGAATTTTTATTTCTTCTGTATTCCCTGTCTTCAATGGGCAGTAGTGATGAAAACAGTATATGCTCAATACTTCATAATTTTGGTAATACTTTTTAGGTTCCTTCTGGCAATATCATTTCTTCCCATATGAATTACACACTAAAAGAAGGTAGTATTGGTCCATTATGATACATTTGGAGGTTCACTATAACATGTTGAATATATGTTCAAGAAAGAAGAAAATTTTTACTTTTTGCTACCAGTTCAACAAACAGCCATATTTTTGTTTTTGTTTTTGTTTTTTATACTTAGGCAGCAAAAAGTCACCAACTACCATTCTTCTTCTCTTCTTTCTCTGACCATTACTGAATGATCGCATTATTCTCTACATACTTCTATTTATCAGTTCCTTCTCTAGATGCAGTCTTTCTTCATATGCCTTTTATTTTTAATTTGTGTGTTGATAATAATCAGAATGACTTAACTGCACAAAGTCATTCTTAAACCAGTGTTGCTGTTACTGTATACAATGCTCTCCTGGCTCTACTCACCTTACTTTTCATCATTTCATGCAAGTCTTTCCATGCCCTTCTAAGATCATTGAGCTCATCATTTCTTATAGCACGATAGCATTCCATTACAACCATGCACCACAACCTATTCAGTCATTCCCCAATTCATATGGATCTTTGCAATTTCCATTACTTTGCCACCACAAAGGGAGCTAATGTAAACATTCCATTCACATTCAAAGTTATAATTACTATTTGTAAATTTCTCTCCATCTTATTTTTATTCACTGTTTTCTTTCTCAGCCTCTGTTTACTCTATCAATGTTACCTTATTTTCTCCCCCCTACTTCACCCACCCCTCCAAGAGGTCCCCCATCCTCTCCTTTATGCCCCCAAATCCCAATCCACACAACCCTCTAAAAATCTCACCTCTACCCTGTCCCCAGTTTTCTCACCTCTCTAGAAGTTTAGAAAACTTCTATAGCCTTCCAGATGTACATGTTTCCTCTTCAACCCAAATGAGAGTAAAATTCCACCATTACCAGTCCTCCATCCCTACCTGCTTCCTCTGAATTAGCTCTTCCTTTCATGCCCCATTTTATAATGTAATTGCTCCTTTTTTTTTTACCATTTCCTACACAATTTTGTTTTTAGAATCACCTTTCATACGCAACTCAGCCCCAACTTTTCTTTCAAACTATCTTAATAATGATGACCATTTTAAGAATACTGATAATATTTTCATACATATATATTTGTATATATATATATACATACATACATATATATACATATATATTTAAGCAGTTTGACCTTAACACGTATGTTATAATCAGTCTTTAATGTTCTCCTTATGTTTCTCCTGGATCTTTTATATCATGGTGATTTTCTGTCTGTTTGTGGAGGAAATCTGGAGAGCCTGGAAATTTCTGACTTCTTCCTCCACCTTCACAGAATGCCCCCAATATATGGAACATTGTGAGCAAAGGCAAAGAGGTAGGAAAGTTCATGGAATTTGGGGAGATACAGATAATGGGAACATCTGGCTAAAGCATTAGAGCATATAGAGAGAAGTAATATGACATAGACCTGGAATGGCAGGATGGTACCAAAAGGGCCTTAAAAGGCAGGCAAAGGAGTTTGAACTTTACTTAAAAGCCAAAACATTGGGTGACTTTGGTTTAAAGGTGAGTAAAAGGGAATTTGGCAAAAGCTATGCCAGAAAATTCAGTCAGGACTCAGAAATGAAAGAAAACAAAGATGTTCAGATACCTCAGGCCTCCCCACCACAAATATTTATTTAAGTATAGAGTAAGAAGATGTTAGATATGGTCAGTACCAAACAGAATTGAAAAATAAAATAAAATAAAATTGATTATATCTTAACAGACTGAACATGACTGATTTTCACCATGGTCATTTCAGAATCAGCTGTCTGTATGCATTTGGATGATTGACTGGTTAAAGCAAAGTACAAAATCAATGTTAAATCAAAATAAAGTTAAAAGGTGAAAAGAAGACACTTCAACCTAACAGGTTAAAATGAAATACCATTCGTTGCTTGTAGATTTTTCTCCATGTTGGATCATTATATTTGTACATGAAGCCCAATTCATGTCATAGGCCTTACTTATCTGATAATTAATGACAAACTTCAGGTGATTTTTTTTAATCAATCTTATCAGTAATAACATATTTTGCTGTGTCCTTTAAAAGAGTAAGGTTGAGAAAATTATATGATTTTATTTGGGATATACATGTATATGTATATATTATGTGTATTTAGGTATGTATGTATACACATTTATCTGTCTACCTACCTACAAATTATCAGGTTAGGCTCATCTGTCTTAATATATGTGATTTCTTTTATAAAAATTTAGGGTAATAAAAAAGCTAAAAAAAGAAAGTCATAACTTTTTGACTTTTCTTTCCAGGTTTTATACTATGTCTTTCTTTTGTGTAGCTGAATTTCTTAATCAGTGAGGGAAATTTAAAGATTTTCTGAATTCCTATGGCACATGATGTAAGCTTACATTCATCTGTGATCTCTATATACAGATAATTCAAACATTTCAAATGATTCACTTAGTAATGAGGACAACTAACTATAGCTTTACGCTAAGCTTACTAAGGTAATTTACAAGACTGAAAGGCTAGAATCTAACATTTTTAAATTGAGCTTTGTTATAAAAGACAAAATAATTTACCTCATTTGTAAATTAATTAGTATATGGTTGGAAAATGTACACTTGATCCATTTATAACTTTTGAAGTGCAGTGTACTATACTTAGTATGAATTATTTTCTTCTATATTTATCAGACTGTTCACTGTTCTTTTCCCGTGGGCTCACATGTTCATCTTATTTTAAACCATGTTGAAGGCATTCAGTTCTCCTATTCCTCCGTGAGCAGAGAGGGTCAGATTGTAAACTATTTCATGAAAACTAATTTTTGGAGGTTTTTTTTTTTAAAGTATTCACTCCTGGCTTTCCACATAACTACCATTTTGAGCTATGCAGTTTTCAATTGCTCTGTATTGTATAAAAAGAACTAATTTAAATGAAAGATTCTTTCTAAAGACAAGAGGAATGTGTCAAGGAACACATTTAAGGATCCAAACCCAAAGACTCTGGTTTCATTGAAGCTGTTTGTCACCAGATAGATAATCAACATGATTTAGCTTTAGACTGCAATGAAAAATGGTATGAAGATACCTCCAACTTTCATTCTTGATTAATACATTCTTGGTAAATGCTTTCACTCTGGTTTATCTTGTACCAGTATAAGAATTTTACCTCTAATAGCACAATATCAATGACCTATGAAACGAACTTTAATATGCACTATTGGAACTGGAATTACCAGGGGTTATTGGCATCAGATATGCCTTCTAATGGATCCTTGTAAAAGAAACATATTTAAGGAATTCAGTTCTTGATTCTTCTGTGGCTCATCTGAAGGCCAGATTGTGATCTGTTTCAGCTTTCTGTATAACCACTGTTTAGAACTATACAGTTTTCAGTCCTGATTAAAATAAAGCAAACATCAAGTTATAAGGAAAATTGGTGATAGCTGCTTATCTCTCTACAGAAGAAAAGATTAATGGGAGATATGACAGATGTCTTCAAATATTTGAAGCACCGTCATACAGAAGAGAGAGCTAAATTATTCTATTTGACTCTAGGAGGTCATATCACTGTACAGAAAGAGCAAAGAGACAAATTTTACCCAATATGAAGAAGAGATTTCTATCCAATAGCCCAACCCACTACCATCAACGAAGGTATTTAAACAGAAGATAGAGAGTCATTTTGGCAAGATGATGTAAAAAGAGATTTTTATCAGAATAGGAATTATGAGGAGATGAACTATAAGGCCCCTAATGGCTTTACAAATTTATGGTTCAGTGCTTTGGTTGAGTTCAGAGCCTTGCCAAATGATAACTTCCTATTTTCAATGAATAAAAAAGAGGTGCTTAAAAAATTCAAAATTTTACAAAGACCTATATACATGAAGATATGAATTGTTATTTGGAATTCAAAGCACTTTACAATTGCCCTCTTCCTACCTTTCTCATCTCTATATCCATTACTCCTTTTCATCCAGAATACTGTCCAGAAAAACTGGCCTATTTGTTGTTCTCCAATATGATGCTACATCTCCTGTTCCTGTGCCTTTGTACTGGCTGACCCCCGTGCCTGAAATACTGTTCGTATTCACTTTTACCTCTTGAAATCCCTTGCTTCCTTCAAGATTCAGCATAAAGACTACTTTACAGGAAGGATTTTGTGCTTCCTCTTGGCTGCTAAGTCCCCTCCATGATTTCTGTGTATCTATTTCTATGTGTATTGTATAGGTCTATAAATATGCATTCTGTCTCTCCTGTTATGATGTAAGTTCCTTGAAGACAGGGATGATCTGGATTTTGTCTTAGTATACTTGATGTATAGTCTAGAGCCTACAACACAGTAAGTACTTAATTATTTCTTATTAACTAATCAATTGGGGAAGGCATGACAACTTACCATTCTTGTCACTTCCGGAACAAAAAAAAATACTCCCCTAAAATGTGTTGTCTCCTAATAGAATGTAACCTTCCTTTGTATTCCCAGTGCCTAGCACACAATAGGCACTTAATTAATGTTTTCTCATTCATTCATGGACATGAGATATATGTTTCTAACATCTAGATCATAGATCTAGAGAAAATCTCAGAGGTCATCTAGTACCAAGCCCTTGTGTTACAGATAGGGAAACCAAGGCCTAGGGAAGTTCAGTGATGAGGCTGTGATCACACAAGGAAAAAGCATCAAAGGCAAGATTTCAACCCAGTTTCTCTGGCTAGAGAGCTTGGGTGCTTTCCTCTATTGTATCATAATTAAGAGCAAGAATCCTGGTAGTATTGCTGCATGTGCATACAAATGACAAGAGTAGGCGAGGGTGGACTGTTGGATAACCAAATCTTTCCATGGAGAAAACTGTGCATACCCTTTGACCTAGTAATACATGAACTGATGCAAAGTGAAACAAGCAGAACCAGAATAACATTGTGCTTAATAATAGCATCATGTGCAAATATTAACTTAAAAAGGCTTAGTTACTCTGAGCAATACAACAATCCATGACAATTCTGAAACTTATGAAGAAAAATGCTATCCACCTCCAGAGAAAGAATTGATGGAGTCTGAATGCAGATCAAAGCATACTTTTTTAAAGCTTTCTTTATTTTCCTTGGGGTTTTTTTGTCTATGTTTTCTTTTACAACACAGCTAACATGAAAATGTTTTGCATAACTGCACGTTTATAATCTATATCAAATTGTTTGCTTTCTCAAGGTGGGGGAAAGGGGAGAGTGAGAGGGAGAGAATTTGGAATTTAAATTTTAAAAAATAAATGTTAAAATTGTTTTGAAATGAAATTGAAAAAATAAAAAAAATTAAAAAGAAAATATGTTTTTTCTTTGAGGTTTTGGTTGTAATTGTTTTCACATTGCTGTCTTCTTCCAAGTTTGTAACTTAGACTTCCCTGACACTACAGTAGCTTTTTATATTAAAGTTCTTTTTTTTGTTGTTGTTTGTTCATTTTTTCCAGCCTATATCTTGACTTTGAACCATATGTTAATGTTGGACTCTGCTCACCTTGGGATGGTAAGGCACTTTCCCAAACTTCAGGTTTTTTCAAGCTGCTATTTTCAGAGCTAGTTCTGGGGCTTTGCAAGTTTTCAGTGTTTCCAAGGTGTTATGATCTGGTGAGATGTGTGGTCACTTCTCTTCTGATCCATACTATGGTCTTTACCCAGGAAGGGCTCCTGCTCCCCTGAAGTCACAAGAGCTAGTATTCCTCTTGCCCCTGGAACTGTGACCAGTTCCTTTACTCTCACGTAGTCATGAGTGTTAGTATTCATCTTTGCCTTGTATTTGTGATCAACGTGCCTGCTCTTTTGTGACCAAATACAAATGCTCTTCTCTGCCTCTGAACTGCTACCCAGAACTATGGCTCAGAAATACATATGGGTTATAGAGGTGCCAATAGGCACCAGCTGCATCAAATGTCAGAAAACTGCTCTCTGCAATCTCTTCTTGACCAGTTGTTTAACACTCTTACCCTCTCTGGGGTCCCAAAGCAGCAGCTGCTGCTCCAGCAGCTTCCTCCAAGATCTGCTGCTGGTGCTGACATGCTCTGGGTCAGTGCACACCCTGGTGTCACAGACCCCTCCTGCCAACCTTCTAAGTTGTCTTAGGCTGTAAAGATATCTCACCTTGACCTTGTGTTGACTCTGCCTCTCCAAAATTTGGTTTGAGGCATTATTTTAAAGCTGTCAGGAAGGAAATAATGGCAGAGTTCAGCTGGTTGCTGCCTTTCCTCCACAATTTTGGTTCCACCTCCTGAAGTCTTTTCCAGCTCAAAAATTCTGGGATTCTGATTTTGACTCAGCTATAATGAAGTGACTAGATCCTGAGGTATACAGTTAGTCATTAGTGAGAAGCTAATAATGGATCTGCCTTGGAGACTAGGTTCAAAACTAAAGAATAAAGGAGTTTGAAGGTGGAAGCCTTATCATAAGGAGATTTATATTTAGGAGTATGTGGCTCAGTGTAAGAGCAAGTGATGAGTAAAATATCTAATATAGAATATGTTATACACCAAGGTCTGAAATATGGCTTTGGGTAACTTTACTTCCCAAACAGGGAAGACTCATTTCTCACTGTAAGTTTTTGATAGTCAGGATAAGTTTTCCCAGATCATGGACAATATGAGAAAGGAAGAGATCCTAAGATGATTCATCTGGCATGTTGTCAGAACAAAGGCCCTGCTTAGACCCAAACAAGATTTAGGTCTAGAAAGGCATGTTATGGAGGTCTGTGTGAAGGGGACTTCTGGCCAATTAATTCTTTTGCAATGGAACTAGAACTCTTTATAGCAATGTCCACACCAAAAGTAAGGATTCTAGGTAAGAGAAAAACTCATAAAAGTAGACTAATATCTCTCTTAGATGAGTAGGATTAAACTAAAAGAATCATTATGACTTAAAAACTATTAACCTTGTCACTGGCTGCTATGTCTTCTCCTCCCTACACACTATATTCCCAAGTACTGTGTCATCCTTAGTAAACTCTCTGTTATTAAGGAGCATGGATAGAATGAGACATCAAAACTATGTTTTTTTTTCTTGAAGAAAATCTGAGATTTAAGGACTTCAGTTAGAAAGACTTGGTGTGATTTAGACACAAAGGGTGGTGCCATAAACAGATTAGGGGAACATGTTATAGTTTACCTGCCAGTTCTATGGATAAGCCAATAATTTATGACCAAACAAGAGATAAAAAGCATTACAGGATTTTTGTTGTTGTTCAGTCATGTTCAACTCTTCATGACCCCTGGGACCATAGTACACTAGTCCTTTCTATCCTCCACTACAATCTGTCCAAGTTCATGTTCATTGTTTCCACGATACTATATTTCCATCTCATCCTTTGCCACTCCCTGTTCCTTTTGCTTTCAATATTTCCCAACACCCAGGTCTTTTCCAATGAGTCCTATCTTCTCATTATGTGGTCAAAGTATTTAAACTTCAACTTCAATATTTGACCTTACACTAAATAACCTGAATTAATTTCTCTAAGTATTGACTTATTTAATCTCCTTGCCATCCAAGAGATCTTCAAAAGTGTTCTCTAGTAATCCAATGAAAAAGTGTCGATTCTGTGGCACTTACCTTTCCTTATAGTCCAAACCTCATAGTCATACATTGCTACTGGAAAGACCATGACTTTCACTATACAGACCTTTATCAGCAAGGTGATGTCTCTGCATTTTAGTATACTCTCCTGATTTGCCATAGCTTTCCTTGTGATTGCAGTTGCCATCTGTAGTGATCTTTGAGCTCAAAAATGTAAAATCTGACACTGCTTCCATTTTTTCTCCCTCTCTTTGTCAGGAACTGATGGAATCAGTTGCCAAGATCTTAGGTGGTGGTTGTTGTTGTTGTTGTTTTTCTATTAAACTCCAACCTGGCTATTACATTCTCTTTTTTTACCTTCATCAAGAAGCTTCTTAATTCCTCTTCACTTTCTGTCATTAGAGTGGTATCATAAGCATATCTGAGATCACTGATACTTCTCCTGGCAATCTTAATTCCAATTTGATTACATTAAATTGAAAAGAGTTCGCACAAACAAAATTAATGCATCCAAGATTAGAAGGAAAGCAGAAAACTGAGGAGAAAAATCTTATAGCATGTTTTTCTGATAGAAATGTAATTTCTCAAATATTTAAAGAACTAAGTCAAATTTATAAGAATACAAGTCATTCCTCAATTGATAAATGATCAAAGGATATGGACAGGTAGTTTTCAGATGAAGAAATCAAAGCTACATATAGTGGTATGAAAAAATGCTTTCAATCACTATTGATTAGAGAAATTCAAATTAAAACAACTCTGAGGTACCACCTCATACCTATCAGAGTGGCTAATATGACAGAAAAGGAAAATGACAAATGTTTGAGGGAATATGGTAAAAATTGGGACACAATGCAATGAAGTTGTGAACTGATTTAGCCATTCTGGAGAGCAATTTGGAACTATACCCAAAAAGCTGTAAAATTGTGCATACCCTTTGACCCAACAATACCAACACTAGGTCTATATACAAAAAGATTTTTTAAAAAAGGAAAAGAACTTACGAGTACAAAAACATTTATAGCAGCTCATTTTGTGGTGGCAAATAATTAGATACTTAGAGAATGTCCATCAATTGGGATGTTACTGAACAGATTGTGGGGTGTGTTTATGATGGAATACTATCATGATATAAGAAATGACAAGCAGGATGCTTTGAGAAAAACCTGGGAAGACTTACATGCATTGATAAAATTAAAGTGAGCAGAACCAGGAGAACACTGTACACAGTAACAATAATATTATATGGTGGTCAACTGTGAATGACTTAGTGATATTCAGGAATACAATGATACAAGACTATTCTGAAGGACTTTTAATGAAAAATGCTATTCATATCAAGAGAAAGAACTGATGAATTCTGAATACAGATTGAAGTGTACTTTTTTACTTTATTGTGAGTGTGTGTGTGTGTGTGTTTTCTGGTCAGTGTTTTACTTCACAATTTGTCTAATATGGAAATATGTTTTCCATGACTGCAAATGTAAAATTTATACAAAATTCCTTGCCCTCTCAATGAGAGATGAGGGGAAGGGAAGGAGGAAAAGAATTTGGAACTCAAAAATTTAAAAATGAATGTTAAAATTAATTTTACATGTAATTGGAATAAAATAAAACATGTCTGAAAAATTAAAAAAAATGGTGGGAATTTGAAAGAGGATATCAGAAGACATGCCCTCTGAAGAGGGCATAAATGATTGAAGACCTGGATTTTCTTGTGAGAGGAAAAAAGTAATTTTTTTTGGCTGGGCAATGGGGTTAAGTGACTTGCCCAGGTTCACACAGTTAGTAAGTGTCAAGTGTCTGAGGCCATATTTGAACTCAGGTCCTCCTAACTCCAGGGTCAGTGCTCCATCCACCACGCCACTAGCAGCCCCAGGAAAATAGTAATCTTATGACGAGGCAGTCTTACCCTGGGTCCTATAATACCGTAAACATTTATAGCAATTACTGGTTTATGGGCCAATACTGATCAATGGCAAATTTTAATTTGTCTGAAAAATATGTTTACTATAAAATATCCTTATTTATTAATATCTACGAATGCAACAAATGAATTCTAGACAGGGTGAATTGCATCTTAATTTAATCTGATCAGTGTTAACTTAAAACCCATTTATTTAAGGGATGGAACTTCGCATTGATCATTTACTTGGGTGGGTGGAGTTGATTGTCTAGTTTGCCCATACGGTTCAAATAAATTAAAGCTAAAATTAAAGTTATCATGCACAGAATACTTTCACATTAAATATTTACATATTTTTTCATTCAGTATGAACATTTAGCACCCAAAACATTATCTGTACTCACAAGAAGTTCTCAAAAAGTTACTATAAATATCAACATATTAAAATAATTTATTGAATTCATGAATGTTTCCAATTAATCAAAAATAAATATGGTCCAGACTCTTATTCCTTTCTACTAAAGGCCATTGAGAGATGAGAAAAAGTTGTATGACTTTTTAACATATAATTGTAACATTTTTAAGTCAAAGGAATTCTGATTGGGTGAAAAATTTTCATGACAAAGAATGAGTTGCAAAGCTTGTTTATTTATATGATATATTTTGGCTATAAATGAATGAAATTCAAGGCACTATCACTGAATTCAACTTGTGGAAATAAACAGATGTCTTTAAGATAAATTGAACAAATTTGATTCAAACACACAAAAGACAATAATAGCAAAACCCTCCCTTCATTTTTTTTTTTTTTGCATTCTTAGGCTAGACTTCAATATTAGGAACACCAAGAGGATCATTTATGAAGCCTTGGAAGTAATCTTCAAATCATTACCATCTATGAGAAGATGTGTCGTTTAGTTTATTTATGGGCATCTTGGTGGTGCAGTAGATAGAGCATTGGATCTGGAGTCAGGAAAACCTGAATTCAAATATGGCCTTTGTTACTTACTACCTGCATGACCCCAAGCAAGTCACTTTTGGCTATATACATATTTGAAGCAATATTTGTAACTTTCACAATAGACACCATTCTGTATCTTGCAGACACATCTTTGACCACAAAGGGAGGAAAAAAAATAGTAAGTGAGAAAAATTCCTATTCTCAATTTTAAAATTTTTATTTGTATTTTACATAGGAAATACACATTTGTGTTTAAACAAAATTTCTTTATGTTAGTATGTATTTTATTTCAGTAATAAATGAAATGGACAGTAAATAAAAAATTGCTCTATTCATTGAAAGCAGGAAGTGTAGACAGGACATGTGGATATGTCTATATTTTCAGGACCAGCCTAATTAAGTTTAAAGAGACCCAGCACCAGGCCGCAGTCCACTAGATGATTCGCAATGACCTCTGACTTGCTAAATATTGTCCCTTTCTCTAAGGCCTCATCCTAATTGATCTCTTTACAGTTGTCATTTTAATTATTCTCTGCTTCTTATAATTTCATCTTGCTTATTTTTAAAAAAATTTTGTTCATTTTGTTTTCCTCCATTGTATTTTTATCAGTTTGGCTAAAGGTTTATCAATTTAGTTAGTCTTTTCAAAGAATTAGCTTTTAGTTTTGTTTATCAATTTTATTGTCTTTTTGCTCTCTAATTGTTTTTCATATTTTTCCTCTTTTAAAAATAATTTTAATTTGTCCTCTATAAGCTTAGTTTATGCTTATTTATTAAATTTCTAATTTTTGAATTGCACATGAGGCTTTTTTCTATTTTGCTCATTTATGTTCTTACAAATATAAATTTTCTTCTGAGGTATTCTTTTGTTGCATCACAGAAATTTTAGCATGCTGTCATATCATTATCATTGCCTTTCACATAGCTACTAATTGTTTCTGTGTTCTGTTTTCTGACCCATTTGTTGTTCCAGATGATTTTTAAATCTCCACTTAAGTTTGCATCTTCTGCTTAATGCCTATGATAGTTACTATTTTTATTGCATCGTGATCTATAAAGGATATGTTTAGTATTTCTTTTTCATTTCACATTCATCTATAATTATTTCTCTACATCCTAGTGTTTCATCTATGTTTTTTAAAGTGCCATATGATGCCTAGAAATATGAATAGTCTTACATGTTTACTTCAGATGATGTCATAAGTCTTTCAGCTCTAAATTTTCTAGCAGTTTGTTCATTTCTATAGGTTTCCTTTTGTCCTCATATTCTGTGAAAAATATCCAGCTCCAAGAGAGGAATATTAAAGTCTCCTATTGCTACTTCTCTCTCTCTCTCTTTCTCTCTCTCTCTCTCTCTCTCTCTCTCTCTCTCTCTCTCTCTCTCTCTCTCTTCTTCCCTCCCTTTCTCTCTTAATTTCACTGTCTTTAGTGTACAATAGGAAAGACACATGTAGTAACCAAATATGAAGGTGTAATGAAATTCATTCAGACTGGGTGAATCCCCCCAAAAGCAGTCATTATAATTATGCCATTAAACAAAAAAAAAAACAATAAATAACAAAATGTGCAACATCAACAGAGATAAACAAGAAGTTTGTGTTGTTCTTGAAGAAGACACAGGCAATGAAAACCAAGCTATAGGGGCAAAATAAATAGATTTTATAATATATATAATCTAAATTCATAAACAATTTGTTCTGTATTATTCCATTCAGACATTCTTTTTAAACTAATAGCCTCAAGGTGGTTCCCTGACCTTACCATTCCATCTTTTGCTTCTCTATTTTTGTATAGTCATATGTTTATATTAGACTCCTTCTTCATCTCAGAGTCTTTAGTTTTCTTTAATCTTCAACACTGGTGGCACTTCCTAATCAAAGACTTTTTCTGATTTTCCTCTCCCCTTCACTGTTAGATTTTTTTTTCTCTTCACATTACCTTGTTTTTATTTATCTATGTATGTATTGTATCCAGAATGCCTCCAGTTTCTACCATAGAACAAATGTAAGACTTGTGCTTAATTGATGTTTGTTGAATTAATTGAAATGGCAACTACCATGGTATAAAGGGATTGTATTTCTTCCATTAGTGGAAGAAGTAACCATGCAAATGATATAAAGAATCCTTGAAGCACTGAAGTAATGAAAAAATAAACCTATATAATATATACTTACATAATTTTAGCTGTCCATAGTAAAAATGTTAGATTTTTTTTTCTAATCTGCAGTGGAGTTTGGCTTGAGAACCATTGACCTACACCACTTGAGATGTTATGACTCACTATCTCATAATCATAAAAATCATAGGATTTTATAACTGCGAAGAGTCTCAGATACTATCTAGCACAAACTCATTTTACACTGTTCAACAAACTTTCTGTCACATCAAAATTTATTGATACTTTATATGTATTTTACCCTAAATTAAAAAATGCAAACAGAATTTCCTTATCACTTACCAGTACTGAGTGACATGTGCATTTAGATATGAATAATGCAATATGAAGTAGTAGTAAAATATGATTTGGATCGGGAAGATGGAGAAGTAGGGAGATTATAAATGGGAAGTTACCATTTGATTTCTTGCATGTTGCATGAAGTTCCAATTCCTATGTAGGGGATATAGCCATTGAGGTCATATTTTGTTCATAAGTCCTAAGTCTCTAAATATTTAGTGAATTTCTTCATTTGAATGTCCAATAGGTAGCTCAAATTCAACACATTCAAATCAGATATCATCTTTCTTATTTAATTCATTCCCCCTTATAATTACTGATGATGGCAGCACCATTGTTCTGAACACACAGCTTCTTGACCTTGTAGTCATTTTTACCTTTTGACTCTCATCATTTGACAATCCTTATCAATGTCTTCTCCACAACAACTCTCACATCTATCCCTTTCTCTTTCCTCAAAGCACAAAAACTCTATGTCAGGCCTTCATCGCCTCTTGGTCACCTTGACTCATCTTTCTCTTCTCCAATTCATCCTCTATGTAGCTGTAAAATTCATGGTCCTAAATCGTATCTCTGATCATATCACTCAGTTGTCCAAAAATTTTTATTGGTACCACCACATTGACTTTAGGAAAACATGCAAATTCTTCTCCATACAGATTAAGACCCTTCACAGTCAATTCCAGTCTATCTAACCATTATAGCAACATACTTGCTATAATGTGCTCTACATATGAACCAAACTGGCCCAATAGCTATTCCCCTTACACAAAAATCTATTTCTTGCCTCTTTGCCTTTGCCTAAGCTATACCCACCCCCCAGAATACTATCCTTTTCCAAGTTTGATTCTGTAGCTCTTTTCAAGGCCCAACTCATGAAAGTTTCCTTCAAAAGGCCTCTCCTAATTCTTTGTCATTAGTATTGCATTCCTGTATATTTATTTTCTATGAGTCCTGTAATTGTCCATCTGTGAACAAGTTTATCCTTCTAGTAGAATATAAACTCCTCAATGTCAGAGACTCTATCACATTTATATTTCTTTCTCTAGCACCTAACAATGCCTTACTCATAGGCAATTAATAAATACTTATTGCTTATTGTTTTTTGATTGATGTGCTGTGTGACTGGAAATCTACATAGGTGTTGTCATAATAATTCAGAGCAAACTGCTTTGACTCTTCAGGACATCATTTAGTAATGAACATTAGTATTTTTTTTCTTTTTTTATGGTAATTTTTATTTTTTTTTGTTTTCAACATTTACTTCCACAAGATTTTGAGTTCCAAATTTTCACCCCATCTAGCTCCTCCCCCCACCCCAAGATGGCATGCATTCTAAATACCCCTTCCCCTGGTCTGCCTTCCCTTCTATCTCTCCGCCCTTCTCTTATCCCTTTCCCCTTCAATTTTCCTGTAGGGCAGGATGGATTTCTGTACCCCATTTCCTGTATTTCTTATTTCTCAGTTGCATGTGAAAACATTTTTTTAAACATGTGTTTTTAAAACTTTGGATTCCAAATTTTCTCCCTCCCTCCCTCCCTCCCCACCCATCCTCATTGATAAGGCAAGCAACTAAATATAGGTTATATATGTGCAGTTATGCAAAACACTTCCATAGTAGACATGCTGTGAAAAACTAACTCTATTTCCCTTAATCCTATACCGCCCACCCATTTATTCTATTTTCTTTTGACCCTGTCCCTCCTCAGAAGTATTTGCTTCTGATTACTCCCTTTCCCAATCTGCCCTCCTCTCTATCATTCCCCTACTCTCTTGTCCCCCCCCATTTTCCTATAGGATAAGACAGATTTCCACACCCAATTGAGTGTGTGTGAACATTAGTATTTCTAATCCTATCTTCTAAATGGTTTCATACTTTTAGGTATTTGTGTCCAATACCTACATTCTCAATAACCTTATGTATCAATCTCCAAACAGTTTTGACTATGTATATGGTGAGATAACTTTTAAGAAGTCTATAAATTTTATTTTGCTCAGAAAATGTATCATCAAGAAAAATTTGGATGACCACATGTACTTTTTCATGTGTGTTTATTTGTCATCTGGCCCTTTTTTCTCAGGTGATTTGTAGGAAACAAAAAGAACATTCAACAAATTGCTATTATTGCTTGCCAAATATATTAGAAATTATCTCCAGTTCTAAGAATCCCAAGCAATGAACAAATCTACCATTAGTAATAACTCCTATTTTATTTATACAGGAAAGAACACCTATAACCAAACCATCAGAAATGAGGAATTTGAGTGAAGAGGAAGCTGTTGAAGCTCAGTCTAAAAAGTCAGGGACCACAGATACAGAGACCCTTCATTTCAAGTAAGCTTTCCATTTTCATATTCTCATTTAATAATTTCTATGAGATTATGTCTAATTTATCATCTCTATTTGTACATTGTTGTTTGCATGTTTTCTCCCACCATTAGATTGTAAGGTTCTTACGAACAGGATCTAATCTTGCCTTTCTTTGTATCCTCAGGGCTTATTGAAATACCAGCTACATAGTAGGTGTTTAATAAATACCAGCCTTGTTGACTTGCAAATAATACAGGTAGACCTAAGTGACCTTAATCATGATCAAGCTGAACATTTAGCTTCTGAACTAAAAGGATGGGATCTTTTTCAAAAGTATGTCAGAATATGTCTACAACATGAAAATTCTTTTGAGAAGCATTAAGTATCACAGTTTCTTTCCATAGAGATCTGTAAGTAGATTCTCTCCTAGGATTACAGTTTATATATACCAAATGCTGCTACTTTATTTGTGATTGGGACAATAAAAAGAGAAAAAAATCCACTACATTAAAAAAGTGACATTAAAGAAAAGAACTGATTTGAGGAAAGAACATTGCAACCATTGATTTATCTGGAGTAAAAAAAAAATTTTCTTACTACTACTACACATTGAAAATGGTTTAAACACAAATGTTGTCAAATGGAAGGATCTAACCAGTATGGGTTTTCTTTATAAAATTTCCCCAAAATCATAAAATCAAAGATTTTAGTTAAGGAAATCCTGAATGAAAAGCATTTTGAAAAAAAAACTGAATGAAAAAGGAGCTGAATGGAAGTGGTTTTTAAAAGTGACAAAAAGCTTTATGAGGAAATACAAGGCAGGAATTTACTGAGAAATTTTCAATGATCTTCTGAAAGCCTCTGAAATTATAGGATGCAACATGTAACTCCATATCTATTTCTTATATTCACATCTCCACTTCTTCCCAGAGAGCCTAGGTGTAGTCAGTTATGGGCACAGTGAACATGACCATCAAGAAATCATTACCATGAGAGCTGGAGTCAAGATAGATGGTGGAGTACAGGAATCAACCCAACTGAACTCTCCCAACATTTCCCTCCAAATAACTGTAAAATAAAGCCTTAAATAAAATTTTTGGAGAGGCATAGCCAAAAAAAAATCATAGTGAGACATTTTCCCAGCCTAAGACAACTTAGGAGGTTGCCAGGAGAGGTCTGTGACATTGGGGAAGAGGTCAGCCAGTAATCCACATGGGGCAACATGAGTGGTTGGATTTAGAAGCAGTTGTAATAGCACCAGCAGCAGCCTCAGGAACATTCAGTCCAGAGATTATAAGGGGGTCATACAATTGGTCAGAAAGAGATTACAGGTGACATTTTGCTGGTACTGGGTGTAGCTCTTGTTGATTGACAACTCTATTGTCCATTCACAGTTCTGGCTCACAGTTCCAGAGCAGGGAGGAGCACTTGTGGTCAGTCACAAGGAAGCATGGCCCTGATTGCAGTTCCAAGGCAGAGAGAAGTACTAGTGCTAGTGGCTGCAGGAGAGCAAGAGAATTTCTTGGGTAAAGACCATAGAACAGACCAGGAGATCAAGGACCACATCTCTCCTTGGACATAATGAGAAGGTGATGAGATTTAGCAAATCAGAGGTCAATAAGTATGACTTCATGGTCCATGGCCCAGTGATGGGCCTCTTTAAACTTAGTTAGGTTGGTCTTGAAGATATAGATGTATTCATTTGTCTAGTCTCTACTTTCTGCTTTCAAAAAATAGAGCAAAATACTTTTTTAATTGCCTCTTCAGAGGGCATGCCTTTTAATGCCATTTTTCCCATTTGCCACCAATTCTAATTAAAGTCCTTAAACCTCAGCTATCAATAGTCACATAAAAGTACTCTAAATCATGACTGATTAGAGAAATGCAAATTAAAACTACTCTGAGGTACCTTGTCACATCTATGAGAAATGACAAATGCTGGAGGGGATGATGGAAAATAGGTAGACTAATAATAAACTGTTGGGTGGAGTTGTTAACTCCTCCAACCATTTTAGAGAACAATTTGAAACTATGCCCAAAGGGCTATAAAACTGTGTGTACCTTTTGACCCAGCAGTACTACTACTGGGTGTGTACCCTGAAAGGAACAAAAAAAAGAAAAAGAAAAAAGACCTGTATGTATAAAACAATTTACAGCTGTACTTTTTGTGGTGGCAAAGAATTTGAAATTGAGGGAATGCCCAACAAATTGGGGAATGGCTGAACAAGTTGTGTTCATGTAATTGTGCTGGAGTACAATTATGTTATAAGAAATAATAATGGAAGTTGTTCCAGAAAAAAAAAAAAACATGGCAAGATATAAATGAACTGATGCAAAGTGAAGTGAGAAGAACCGGGATATGATTGTTCATAGTAACAGCAATGTTGTAATGAGGATCAACTATGAATGACTTAGCTACTCTGAACAATACAATGATTGAAGATAATTACAAAGGACACATGATGAAAAAATGCTATCCACCTACAGAGAAAGAGAGAGAGAAAGAGAACTGGTGAACTCTGAGTGCAATTTGAAGTATAATTTTCTCATTTTCTTTTTTAGCTTTTTTCTTGCAATATCACTAATATGGAATTATGTTTTGCATGATTTCATACCTACAATTGATATCATATTACTTGTCTTCTCTGTGGGTGAATAAAGGTATGATTTGCTACAGTGCAATTATGTTATAAAAAAATAATAATGCAGGTGGTTTCAGGGAAAAAAAACATGGCAAGATATATATGAATGGATGCAAAGTGAAGTGAGAAAAACTGGGAGATCTCAGTCATAGTATGTTGTAATGATGATCAACTACGAACGACTTAGCTACTCTGAATAATACAATGATTGAAGATAATAACAAAGGACTCATGATGAAAAAATGTTATCTACATCCAGAGAGAGAGAGAGAGAGAACTGGTGAGCTCTGAGTGCAGTTTGAAGTACAATTTTCTTTTTTTTAAACTTTTTTCCCTGCAATATGGTTGATATGGAAATACATTTTGCATGATTTCATATCTGTAATTGACATCATATTACTTGTTTTCTCTGTAGGTGAGTAAAGATTGGGAGGGGTGAGAGAATTTAGAACTCAAAATTGAAAAAAAAAAGAATTAAAAAAAGAAACCACCGTCTTACAAATATAATAGAAGAGCAAATAAAGGGGCGGAGCCAAGATGGCAGAGGGAAAGCAGTGACTGTCTTGAGGTCTCTCCCAAAGCCCTCCAAATACCTAAAAAAATGGCTCTAAACAAATTCTAAATCAGCAGAACCCACAAAAAGACAGAGTGAAATAAATTTCCAGCCAAAGACAGCCTGGATGGTTGATCGGGAAGGTGTATCACACTAGGCTGGGAGAAGAGGGCAGTTTGGCATGGGCGCGCAGGCTGCAGTGACCCTGGAGGAGGCCTCAGAGGACTGAATCATGGGCAGCTGTGGCAGTTTCCAGACTTCTCAACCCCTGAACACCAAAGACAACTTAGAAGGTCAGTGGGAAAAGTCTGTGACTGCAGTGAGAGAGGAACTAGGTCTCAGTCACAAGTCTTGAGCACGGCCCGGGGTCGTGGCTTTTTCCCGAGCTTTCAGCCCACAGACTGAGGGGGAATCAAGTGGCTGATCAGAAGGGGATTGCAGGGATCTCTTTGCCAGTGCTGAGGCAGGAATCTCTTGCTTTGCCCATGCTTGGATCTGGGTCACAGTTCTGAGGGACGGTCCTGGGGCAAGGAGGAGTGCTGGCATGATGGAGCTTGTTGTGGCTGTGGAAAGGAAACACCTCGCCCCTTATAAACCACCTTGGAAGAACTGAAAATACACAGGTCCCTAGAAGTACCTCTGAAAACAGCTGGACAAACCCCTAAAGCTTGGGACAGTGCACTTTTCACATTGGAAGCAGACTTTTACCTTAACAAAGAATTTAAAACTCAAGTAATTGGCCGGGATCATGAGTAAGCAGTGCAAAAAGAGTCAGACTATATTATCTTACTTTGATGACAAAGAAGATCAAAACATACAACCAGAAGAAGACAACAAAGCCAAAGCTCCTACATCCAAAGCCTCCAAGAAAAATATGAATCAGTCCCAGGCCTTGGAAGAGCTCAAAAGGGATTTTGAGAAGCAAGTAAGAGAAGTAGAGGAAAAACTGAGAATGATGCAAGAAAATCATGAAAAACAAGTCAACAGCTTGCTAAAGGAGACCCAAAAAAATACTGAAGAAAATAACATCTTAAAAAATAGCCTAACCCAAATGGCAAAAAAGGTCCAAAAAGCCAATGAGGAGAAGAATGCCCCAAAAAGCAAAATTGGCCAAATGGAAAAGGAAGTTCAAAAGATTACTGAAAAAAATACTTCCTTAAAAATTAGAATAGAGCAATTGGAAGCTAGTGACTTTATGAGAAATCAAGACACTGTAAAACAAATCTGAAAGAATGAAAAATTAGAAAACAATGTAAAATATTTCATTGGAAAAACAACTGACCTGGAAAATAGATCCAGGAGAGAGAATTTAAAAATTATTGGACTATCTGAAAGCCACGATCAAAAAAAGAGCCTAGACATCATCTTTCAAGGAGTTATCAAGGAAAACTGTCCTGATATTTTAGAACCAGAGGGCAAAATAGAAATGGAAAGAATCCAGCGATCTCCTCCTGAAAGAGATACCCAAAGGAAAACTCCTAGGAATATTGTAGCCAAATTCCAGAGTTTCCAGGTCAAGGAGATAATATTACAAGCAGCCAGAAAGAAACAATTCAAGTATTGTGGAAACCCAATCAGGATAACACAGGATTTAGCTGCTTCTACATTAAGGGACTGCAGGGCATGGCATATAATATTCAGGAGAGCAAAGGAGATAGGATTACAACCAAGAATCACCTACTCAGCAAAACTGAGTATAATCCTGCAGGGGAAAAAAATGATCATTCAGTGAAATAGAGGACTTTCAAGCATTCTTGATGAAAAAACCAGAGCTGAATAGAAAATTTCATTTTCAAATGCAAGACTTGAGTGGAACATGAAGAGGTAAACAGGAAAGAGAAAATCATAAGAGACTTATTAATGTTGAACTGTTTACATTCCTGCATGGAAAGATGATATTTGTAACTCATGAGACCTTTGTCAGTATTAGGGTAGTTGGAGGGGAAAAAATTATATGTACATATATATATAGATATAGACAGATGGATAGAGGGCCCAGGGTGAGTTGAAAATGAAGGGGTCATATCTGGACAATAAAATTAAGGGGTGAGAGAGGAATATACTAGGAGAAGGAGAAAGGGAGAGGTAGAATGGGGTAAATTATCCCACAAAAAAAAAAACCAGAAAAGAAAATGCTCTTACAGTGGAGGGTAAATGGGGGAGGGTGAGAGGGAATGAGTGAATCTTATTTTCATAGGATTTGACATAAGGAGGGAATAATATACACACTCAATTGGGTGTGGAAATCTGTTTTACCCTACAGGAAAATGGGGGGGGAAGGAGACAAGAGAGTAGGGGAATGATAGAGAGGAGGGCAGATTGGGAAAGGGAGTAATCAGAAGCAAATACTTCTGAGGAGGGACAGGGTCAAAAGAAAGACTAGAATAAATGGGTGGATGGTATAGGATTAAGGGTAATAGAGTTAGTTTTTCACAGCATGTCTACTATGGAAGTGTTTTGCATAACTGCACATATATAACCTATATTTAGTTACTTGCCTTATCAATGAGGATGGGTGGGGAGGGAGGAAGGGAGAAAATTTGGAACCCAAAGTTTTAAAAACACATATTTAAAAAAAATGTTTTCACATGCAACTGGGAAATAAGAAATACAGGAAACAGGGTACAGAAATCCATCCTGCCCTACAGGAAAATTGAAGGGGAAGGGGATAAGAGAAGGGGGGGAGAGCTAGAAGGGAAGGCAGACTAGGGGAAGGGGTATTTAGAATGCATGCCATTTGGGGGTGGGGGGAGGGGCAAGATGGGGTGAAAATTTGGAACTCAAAATCTTGTGGAAGTAAATGTTGAAAACAAAAAAATAAATAAAAATTACCATAAAAAAAGAAGAGCAAATAAAGTACAATCTGAGGGCTAAGGTTGAATGCTGATGAACAATTGATTTTATGGAAAAATATGCACATGACACACCTAAGCATCATGCATATAATTAACATTTTCTCCATCACTTTCTTAAATCTAAACAATCATCAAAACAATAAATCAAACCTTAATTTGTAGCATTGGTTGATTTCCAAGGTATGTTCACACTCAAAATTTAACAATCAACTCTCAAGTCCAACTAGGATAAAGTTGTTCATGCACACCCCTGCATATTCCACAGGTGAAAGACATTAGGAAATCAACAGTAGCTATTTTTTATGTGAGTTGAATGAGCACAATTTTGTTTGGAAAAATTATTTTTAAATATTAAAAGTTTTACAATAGTAATAATAGCACTTCTGCAACATTCTAAGTCCAACTCTCAACTAACTATTATAGTAAGAAGCCAAACAGTAATAAGAGACCTGGATAGCATGGGTAATTGAAATACAGAGTTAATTCTTTGAGATAATTTCAGTCACTAGTCTTGACTTTTTCTCCTGAAAAGTCATTTAAATCAAGAAGTAAGATGCAAGGATTGCTTTTGATATTCATTCTTTTGCATTTCTGAGCATCAGGCATAACTTCTTGCCAATGCTTTCATTTAAATACTTCCTGAATTAGTGTGACCAGAAGAAGGTGACAACCACTTTCTGGAATAACAACATGATTTCTCTCATTAGAACATCCTTTATGGCTAGATAACTCAGATTAATGCTTTGTGAATGACAAGTTCCTCTAGCAGTTTCTCCTTTACCACCACCACCCCAGTTCAGATACATAGCAATCCTTTATCCTGCATGATTTAATCAGCTTGAAGAGGTGGGTCATGGCAATCTTCTGACATCAAACCTTCTAGATAAGGTAGGCTAATATGGGATTATTGCAAGAATAAAATATAGTATATGTAAAACACTCTTTTAACCTACAAAACTACTTAAAATTGAATCAAAGTTATTAGGGGAAAAGAGCAAGATGGATTCATTCTTGGTTAATCAAAGGTTAGGCAACTAGGTGATGCAGTGGATAGAGTACCAGGCCTGGATTCAGGAAGACTCTACTTGCTGAGTTCAAATCTGGCCTCCTAGAATGTCATTTATCCCTGTTCTTCTCAGTTTCCTCATTTTTAAAATGAACTAGAGAAGGAAATGGCAAACCACTCCAGTACCTTTGCCAAGAAAACCACAAATGGGGTCATGGAGAGTCAGACAGTACTGAAAACAACTGAACAACAAGCAAAGGTTGCTGATGTCTTTCTTTTCTTCTGCTGATCCCATTATCAGGATATATCAAAGATGTGTTAATTCCTCAGTGGGAGCCCAACCCATGGATCATAGATTGCAACCTATATATCTTAGCAGATACATCTTAGAAAGTTATCTAAGGCCTAGAGTTTCAATGACTTTCCCATGCCAAGTAAGCTAGCATATGTCAAGAGTAGGGTTACAATCCCAAGTGTTCCTGATTCCAAGCCTAACGCCTGAATGTCTACAAAAGAGGACATTAGGGAAACACTGAAAAATTCTAAGGATCATGAAACTGAAGTTGCTTTATTTGGAATGTACCTCAATGAGTAAAGAGTAAAGTATTACCTTGGCAAGCATTATAAATAATCAGATGTTGAAAGCTTAGCTCTGGAAGAGATTTTTAAATATCTTATTCAACAAGGCCAGCAAGTAGTTGACAGCTCCATATGGTAACTTCTTAAGTGCTTTCCTAATAGTTCAATTTTACCGATCACAAACTATCACTTGGCTATCTGGCTTTAGTATTGGTAAAATTGGTATAGCCCAATGCAAATATGTAACTGGTTTGATTAGATGCTTAAAATCTCTTTCCATTTCTTTTTCCATTTAGAACAACAACAACAAAACCACAGTTCCATACTTGAATTATGAAAAATAGAAGATGACACATCAATGAAATCTAGAAATGGGGGTTGGAGCAAGGCAAAGTCTATACATTAGCATGGTTTGGAAATAGCCTAGAAGTAACATGGAGGCTTGATTCTAGGAAAGATGTGGTAAAAAAAGAAAGAAAGAAAGAAAAGAAAAGAAAAGAAACATTAACTATCAGATCCATGGCCCTAAGTACAATGGCTTGATCCAGCTGAAATGTTCCTTGCTCCCCTTTGAAACCTCAATTTCCCTGGTGAACATTTTGGGAAATATGCTGACAATTCCCTATAGTCAAGCCATCCCAATGGAATGAAGGCTTTGGACTCTGACAGCTAGTGGTAGGAACAGATTCCTTTCTAGTTGCCCTTTATATCACTCATTAAAAAAGATGAGTGAAAGTGTTTCTTCATGAAGGAAATAGACTAATAAGACTCACAAATGTAGTTCCTATAACATACACTGGGTGATCAGTGTAGTTTTGAAGAATGAATGGTAACCTCAGCAAGTTTTTGCCTTGTAAGATGATATTGTGGAAGACAATTTTAATGATTATTGTTATACCACAACTGGAATCAATTTCCATATTGCACTCAAGACCTTTTATCAGTGCTGTTAGGAATTTTATAGAATTCTAAGATATCTTGTAACTGTCATTCTGTGTGGGCTATAACTCTAGGTTTTACAATCTAATCAAGATTACCCAGAGCTAAGTAATGTGAAATGTTCAATGGGTCCTGGGCTTCATTCTGGTGAATTTAAAGTGATATTCTTTCTATTCTCTCTCTCTCTCTCTCTCTCTCTCTCTCTCTCTCTCTCTCTCTCTTCCCCTTCCTCCTTCTCCTCCTTCTTCATCCTTCTTCTCCTCCTCCTCCCTTTATTTGTCCACAGTGTATCTGTACAGCTCTTTGCAATCTGAGCAGGGTTTATGATGTCTAAACAGATCATGGTGCCATACAGTGCAATAGAATTCCTCCAGATCATACCTAATATCATTTTCCCTACCAACAAATACAAGTCCTTTCACAATGGTGCACCTTCTGGTTTTAAGCTGCCACAACTTTCCCTAGTTTTCTAGGACTCCCCGAATCTCCTATTCCTTTCAAGGGAAAATTAGTGGGGTTTCATTTGGTTCCACTTTTCCCACCAGATATGTGATAAAAGCACAAATTTAAAATTATTTTCTAAAGAAAATTGCTAGAAAACACTAAAAAATATGACAGACTCAGGGTAAGGTAAGAAAAATTTAACAGTTCACAGTTTACAAAGTTTCTTATAGTTTGGTATTGATTCTTTGTATCCCTAATTCCTTGGCCAAAGTAAGTCTTTAATGCTTGTTGGATTGAATTGAATTTGGCCTTTGATTTTAATTCAATCTTAGTTCTATCCTTGTAGAATTGGTTGATCACAACTATTCCTTGTAAACCTTCAGAATCTGATTCTTTAGTGCTATATATGTCATTCAGAAGTCTGGGACCTGGTCAAGGACTTTCATTCTGTCCTTCCCAATATCCATCATATCAAACAAGTCACCTTGACCAACTGATCATGATCTCTAAATATCTAAATAGTGAACTCTCTTAGCTCCCTATCCAATCCCCAATCAGAAAGAATATGCACACTCAACCATGCACATATACATATATATTTACACATATACATATATATTTATTATATTGTATATTATATAAAATACATGTGGGAACTATATATTATATATTTTATTATATGTCTTACATATGTACATGTGTCTGTGTATTCCTATCCCTTGTTTGGTTGTAAACTACTCCTCTACTATATAATACTACATATACATACATGCATACATACATACATACAATGTATGTATACATATGTATATGTATATGTATACAATGTATGTATGTGTGTGTGTGTGTGTGTGTGTGTGTGTGTTTCCATTGCACATACGTTGGGAAACTCTAATATCATCTAAACTCAGTCACACAACCTCATTATTAGATCAGAACAAGGAACATTTATTTTAAGATTGAAACATTTGGCCAAAAAAAAATAGGAAATAGGTAAACAACCACATATTCCACTCAGAGGATTAGGGTCTTATCCCTAAATAAACTGATGGGCAGAAGGAACAAATTACTGGAAAATTCTAAGATGTCTTGCTCTGAAGTGAAGAGGGAATTGCAGGGTCTGTCTTGCATTCTTGAACTAAAGGTTGGGAAAATTTTCCCTGAAACATCTCTTACTTTTTACTGCTTCAATAACAGAGGGAGATATCACTTTTCTCTGCTCACCTTTATTTGGTCCTGTCAGCCAGAAGGAAAGGCATAGAGCCATTCAACTTACTTTAGCACCAGGAAATTTATCATTGCATATAACAGTTGGACTTCTGAGTGTTTTTTTTTTTTTCTGGTCTCCAGAACCCAAGAAAAAGTGAGTGTAGCCTTCAATGCAAGCAGCCCAACTAAGTAACTCATATTTCCTTGTTTCATTCTGCTAATGTTTAAAATTCCATGTTTAGAAAATCAGAGACACACAAGGACTTTCTGGGCAACAGGCTAAGTTGCTTCTCTATTTTCTAGCCCTGTGGCAAATTCTACCTTTGCCCAGGTACTTTATTGGAATTCCAATCAGTCCTGTGCCCATCCTTGAAGCAAGAAGCCTTAGAGTAAATGTAGTCCTTCCAATCAGATGAACTACTGCCAGGTAATCAACCAAAATTTATGAGTTCAGTGTCTAAAATATACTGGGCATTATATAGGGCACTATGAGGGATACAGATTTCTAATATGGTACCACTATTCAAGTGACATTCGACTAAGTTGGGAAGACAAGACAAACCCACATGAAAGAGATGCAAAGAATACAAGACATCAATACCACCTGGTGCTAAAATTGTGTTACAGAAGATTTTAGAACAAGGAACTGATGCAATGAAAGGAATAGCTAAGGAAGCTTAGTTCAACAGCATGGGTTAGAAGCAGAAGATTTTCAGTTTTATTGCAGCTGTTTCAGAAATACACGTATGAAATGTTGATTCTCTGAACTGAGATGACGATAGTTGGAAAATGGATATTTCATATGGGGGAAATGATGTGGTTTGGTGACAAGTTATTTATGTGGGTGAATGGACAATGTGGTGAAATATGTATTTTTCTTTAATATTTTATTAATGCAATTTGTTGCTTACATTGAAACCATACCCTCCCTTTATCTCCTAGGAGTATTCTTTCTTACAACGACAACTGCAACAAAAGGTATTGATCATAACTTTACAATTATGTATGAGTATTCACTCAAGAGTTATGTAATATATGATACATGCATTGAATCACCTTACTTTAGAGGGAAAATAAATATATTGAATAAATTATCTGAAATTAATGTTGATAATTGCATTTGTTGTCATCTAGTGTTATCTTCAACTATAACTATCGCACTTATTGTGCAGAATGTTCTATTTCTGTTTTCTTTAATTTGCATCATTTCATCCAAGCCTTCCCATATTGGTTAATTTTTTTTTCTGAATTCATCACATTGCTCATTCCTTAAGATGCAATGGTATTCCATTCCATTTATATTATATAATTTATATAATACCTAATTTTGGGGCACTTACATTGTTTCCAGTTATCAGCTAATACATATAGTATTGTGATGAACATTTTGGCATTCACGGGACTTTTTTGTTATTATTAAGATTTACTGTTTTTCTTACTATTATTGATATTTAATTTTAATTTTATTGTCATATGATCATGGGTAAAATGCTATTATGGGTTTCAAAATATTTCCTATATAAATTAAACATTGATTTCCAGAAAAGGTAGGCCAATTTGCAATCCTACCAACAGTATATTGATGTATCTGTCATCCCATAGTTCCTCCCTAGATACTTACATTTCTTTATCCATTCTTCCATTCTCTTTTGTTGATTTGGAGAGCTGTATCCATTCATATTTTATTTTAGTTTAATTGTTATTTATTTTTCTTCCATTAAGTTCTTTTATAGTATTTTCTACTCATCTTCTATAGCAGCACTTAGTCCTTGTGGATTTCACTTCCCCATTTTATACTGATCTTAGCCTAGTTTCTTCACATGGAGTATTCCTCTCTTCCTTTATCCCTTTTCCTTCTTCTTCCCCTCTTCTATTATCCTGTATAGTCTCAAACACCCTGAGTTTATTTCTATTGTCACTTTCTCTCTATCTTTTCTACCCTTTCAGTTCCCAGACCTAATAAAAATGTAATATAGAATCATTTTTGCCTTCTTTCATTATCTTAGTTTGAATGACATTCATTTGTAGCACCCCTTTACAAGAAGCATTGATATCAATCAGTCCTTCTCTTAACCTTTTCTCTTCCAGGATGCCTCAGTCAATTTTAAGTCTTATTCTTGTTAACATTTTTCCCTTGAATAGTTGTATACTACAAATAAGATTTTGTGCATTTTCTGCTCTAAATAATTTTAGTCATGTTGAAGTCCTATTCCTCTTTTATCTGTTACTTATTCCAATATAGCAAGGAAAGTTCCAGCAATGAAGATGGATCTGACTAGCACTGAAATTCACTTCTCAAGTATTTGCAGGTTAAAGTCATGTTTACAAGGCAGCTAGGTGGTGCAGTGGATAGAGCACTAGCCCTGAAGTCAGGAGGACCTGAGTTCAAATCCAGTCTCAGACCAAATACTTGACACTCACTAGTTGTGTGACCCTGGGCAAGTCATTTAACCCCAATTGCCTAAAAATCAAAAAAGAGTCATGTTTACTACAACAGATAAGTGGTAAGACATATTTCAGAGAGCAATAATCAAAAGAGTTGTTCCTTGGGAGCATATGGAACAAGCCAAATTGACCCACTTAATTCCTACATAAAATATTATAGTAGTAACCTTATTTTTGACACTAAGCCTCCCTATCTTAGCCAGACTACAAGTTCAATGGCCACTAAGGGGCCCAATCTCAATACTGATAGGAATGGAAGCTATATTTGCTCCCAATACGTGTGTACCAAGAACAGATCAGTTACTTCACATATAAAAAGCTGTAAATGGTATTATAGAGGACAATGATGGATGAAGATTTTTTTAAGTCAAACCCATGTGTCTCCAAGACATCTTTTTAGGTAGGGGCAATAGAAACCAAAAGAGAGCCTGCTCCAGTCCAACTAGATCTCATCAGAGATCACAAACCATGCTTGATGGAAGATGGGCCAACACTCAGAACCACACATCCTAGAAGACCCAAGGGTATTAGCAGAAGAGGTTTGGGCAACCCATTTTATGTATAATAACAATAAATTTTAAGTAAATAGAATGTGTTGTATTATGTTAAAATTATGGGCAAGTTAAGAAGCATTGGGTCTTAATAAATTGGGAGCTTGTCTGAGAGTTAGGAAAACCTGGGTTCCAGTTGTACTTCTCTCACATATTTACTGCATAAGCCTGAACAAGTTTTTTAATTCTCAATAGCCTCAAACAATTCTCTAAGTCTTTAAGTTGTAATGAAGTTACCAATCTGGATTGGCTGTGGGAGTTTCCTCGTTAGCATGCTTGCTCTATACCAATTTAATTACAAAATTCCAATCTCTTTAAAAAGGGTGAGGGACAAAATGGAAACATGTGCTGGATCAACTTGAAGATGTTGTTAATACTAGGTCTCCCCATCTTGCCCAGGCTGGAAGTATAGTGGATATTTATTGGCCCAATCCTAGCACTGACTGACATGACAGCTGTGATCTTTTCCATTTCCAACCTAAGTAGTTCACCCAGTCTTAGGCAACTTGATGAAATTGTGGCACCTATTTGATCTATCTAGATTATTCAAGGTATCACCAAGCAGACAACTGAGGTTTGGTATATAAATAATATAATCATATAATTATAATAATATAAATAATATAATCATAGCAGATTAAGTGAAGGAAAAGATACAGAATGGTGCTGGCCAAGAATATGAAAGAAGCCCTGAACCTTCCAATACAAAAATGGATGGAGAAAAGTTCAACTTGGATGACCCTCTGGTGACTTAGGAATGGAGGCATTTCCTGAGAAAGAAGCTCAGCATAAGAGTTGGTGTGTCCTCATTACATGGGTATGAGGTAAACCATGTCCAAGGAGTAAAACACAATCAAGGTCCATGATTCCCAGTATCATATATAGTGGTGGTATGGAATGGCTGGGAAGATTTACATAGATATTTGCACTTTGAAAAGCAATAACATTGGGGCAGCTAGGTGGCGCAGTGAACAGAGCAGCGGCACTGAAGTTAGGAGGACTGGAGTTCATATCTGGCCTCAGACCAAACAGTTGACACTTACTAGTTGTGTGACCTTGGCCAAGTCGCTTATTCCCAATTGCCTTTAAAAAACAGGAAAAGAAAAGCAACAACATGGATCAGTTTATCATGCTATAAGTGGAAGGGACCCTGGACTGAGCAGACAGAGGTTTTGAGCGTTAAATATAAATAGTGAATACTTTTACGTCATTGTGGAAGAGCAAGAGAAGGAAAGGACAGCCTGGTATTTCATTCAAGATTCTGGCAATTTAGGAACAAATCCTGAGTGATTTCTGGGATCCTTGCCACTTCTCAGAAGCACCTGGAAAAAAATGGTTACTGATCTTAAGGAATTCAAGTGTTGGTTTATCAGGATGATCTCATATTTAAAAAATTCACGAAGGAAGGGTAACTGAACTTTTAAATTGCTAGAAGCTTTTGGTTTAAAACTATCAATCAGCAAGTATGGGGCTGTAGAGTCCCTGACAAATATATGGGTTACATTGTTTCAGGGAGAAATGGGCCCTAACTAGAGAAACAATATTTTTGCCATTTCTATGAAATATTTTATTTGATCATCACATTGACCCTGTATGAGTAAGTATTACAGGTATCACTAACTCCTTTTTATATATGAGGAAAGTGAGACTCAGAGACATAAAGTGATTTGCCCATGATCACAGAGGTGATAAGAGTCCAAAGCAAGATTCAAACCAAGACTTTCTTTCTTCCAAGTCTAGCACTCCATTCATTATACTACTATCTTCAGGCAAGATAAAAAACACTCATAACCCACCACATCCAAAGAACTATCAAACGTTAAAGTTTTTTTTTTTCCTAAGCTTCAATGGGCAACATCAGAAATGTTTTGAGGAACTATGCCATTACTGTAAAGTTTCTTAACCATCTCCCAAATGCCTTTATGGATGAAAAGAACCTAAAGTTCACAGGCAAAAGGAGGAAATCTATCCTAAATACTCTGAAACCATATGGTGGTGATTGGGACCAGAAATGAGAATAGGCATGTTAAAGATTATCTCTTAAAGACCTGCTTCATATATGCAACAGTCTTTGCTTTTATAGAGCAAATCTACATCAGTCTAGAAGAATTAATATTTTGTACCTAGAGCCTAATGGCCACTAGAAATCATTACATTTGTCACCATAGGACTCCCTGATACTAAGATCAATAAATTCTTGGCTTAGAAGTGGGCTGTTACTGATAAGTTCTGGGACTATATATGCATGTTTTAAATATGAACAATCTACTTATCTTCTATGCCTTCTTCACCTTACCTCTTATCCTTAGTTTCCTTTAAAGCTCAAATCAAAAGCCATTCTGCAGATGAGGCATTTCTAGTTTCCTTCAGCTATTTATGCTGCATACCCCCAAATTAACTTGTATTTACATTGTTATAGATACACAATTGGTTCCACTCATAACTTAAGTAGGAATGATCAGATCAGGAATCAGATGAAGAAGTCTTATGATGATACTGTTTAAAGAATGAGGATATACTGTCAATATTCTCTGGACCGAGAACCAAACTTCTGCCAAAACAGGGGAGAAAAAAATAACCCAAAGACTATTCCATTCTTGCCTAATTCTCTTCTCTGGACTCCACATGTGAATAGAGGCCAGCCTCAGAGTCTGTCTCGACAGGGATCGTAACACAATATTTATCATGGACCATCCCCAGTTCCAAGATTGGGAGTGTAGGTATAAAGATGAGATAGCAGTCACTCAGTCAATCAACAATCATTTCTTAAGGACTTATTAAGTGTCAGACACTGTTCCCTGGAGATTCAAAGATATTCCTATACTCAAGGAGATTACATGGTAATAAGAGAGATAATAAGTATACATACTTAACATCTCTGCCCAAACAGGTTGGTAGTGCCCTGAGGATAATATTTTGACCCTGATGAATATGTGGAGGAAGACAGAATACCTGATTGTTTTTAGTGGATATTGGGCTTGCACTAACATACTTTTTTGAGCTGAAAGACTTTTTTAGGTTGTTAAAGGACTCTGAGATAGGTGCTTAAAAGAGCCAAGGTTGGACTTTTTGAATAGCAAACAAAAGATCTTCCCAGAATAGCAGACATGTAAGTAGGTAGCTATCAAAATGTTATTTGACTTCTGTTAATTGTAATGCTAAGGAATAATAAGAATGGACTCACCTTTATAAGATCATTCTCCTCCTCGGGAGCTGAGATCTTATCTCATTCCTGAAGAGTTGTGGATTCTTTGATATAGTCTAGTCCATGTAATTTCCATGATTTCTGTTTAGTTTTTCCTTTATATAAAGGTATGCTACCAAATATTAGATTGATTCTTTATCATTTTTGTTGAGCTTATTTGTAGTTAATTGCTTTTGTCTTGTACCTGCCTAAGGCATGGCCCTTTGTCTCTGCATTTAATGCAGAAATTCAGCTGGCCTGTAATGAGTTAAGTTTAGAAATCCAGTTCTGCTGCTGATCACTGTTCTATTCTTGCCTAAAGGAAATCTGTTATCTTTGGGGGATGTGTGGTGGACACCAGGCAGTCTGGACTAGTATCTTTACATCACCAAGCTGTTCTTCAAGTATGTCTGGTTTGCTATCTAAAGAAGTCTGGTCCACTATTTCTAACCTTGCAGATAGACTTAAACAATGCATGTTTCTTAGTCATGGTTGGGAAATAGGTTTCTAGCCCCTCATTCCCAATTTCCTATGAATCATATTGTTCCCCATGCCTCAGCCCTATAACCAATCATATTAATTTAGCCATTTATGATGGTTAAGCTCTTTTAACCAACTATAATTTGTTCCCTACCTGTGAAGTGCTGCTCTTTGTTCTGTACTCCCCAAAATTATATGGGGTCTTAGCTTTGATGGGGAAGCTGAGATCCTATTAATTGGTAAATTTGTGCTTTACTACTAAGTTGATCATGCTCAAAACCTTTTGCCTCAGTTTACCTTATTTTAACTGTTAGACTATATATCATGTTGCATAACTAACTTCTAGTGGGAAGGAGCTATGCTGGCAATAATAAGCTAATTGTTACCATCCCTTTAAGAATGATAAAGGAATGAAGCATTTATCCCAGGTCTCAAAGTATTGTACTCTTATACTACCGATATTTGGGTTGTGATGGATAGATAAAATTCTAGCTCAATGACCTTCTATGAAATAAGCAAGGGAAGGGAAGGCAAGAACTTAGTCACACCATTCCTCCCATTTTATCATAAAGGCAGAAATCATATTCTAACTTGGAAATAAAGAGAGATCACAAATAATATGATCTATTCATACTACACTTTGGCCAATATCTCCTCATATTTCATGATTTTGATTACCTCTCCCCTGGACTATTGCAATAGCTTGCTCTTTGTCTCAAGACTCTGCTTTTTCTAAACCATCCTACACACAGCCACCAAAGTAATTTTCCTAAAGCCTAGATTTGATCTTGTTATCCCCAATACCCTTTTCAATCTACTCCAGTGGTTTTGACATACCAATGATGTCTGTGATCAAATATATATTCCCTTGTCCTTTAGCTGATCCACACTGCCAATCCCTAACTCTGGCTTGGTTAGGTCCATTATTTGTCCCCATTTCTAAATAGATAACATGATAGAGGCACACTTCCTCCATCTGCTATGAATGCACTCATTTCCCCTCCCCCACAATGTAAGAATCCCTCCGTGTCTTTTCTGGCTCTCTCCTTCTTTTCTGTACCAGAGCATAAAGTAGACAGAGTAGAATGGTGTAGTGTAAATGACATTGGGTTTGTAATTAGAGAACCTGGGTTCAAGTACTGGATCTACTATTTATTCCTCTTTTTCATTTGGACAAATCACTGCTTCTCTAGTCTAGGCGATTCTCCTTTCATCTCTAAATCCAATGTTTCTATGACTGCTGCTACCAAGATTGGTCTCCTTTGAGCAAAAGGGCTAGAAATTGAATGAAGGGAAAGAAGGGAAAAGAACAGGAGATTTGGTTATGATAGTCACCAAGGCATCCCACAGAAAAAAAATGCTGCTCCTGTGAACACATCTTAGTTTGTCTTGATATATCAATGATACATCTGGATACAACAATTGAAAAACCCTACTCTGTATGCATGCCCATTACTGCTGACCCAATGGGACCTAACATCCTCCTGGAGATTTCATGTAAAGATGAAGATTGAACTGAATATACTAGCAACAGTAGTAGAATTCCACTATGCTACCTCATTAGAGAATTCACCCGTTGTCATGGGGTTAGCATTTTCTCCTTTGGAGAGCACCCAAACTTTTCCTACAAACTAATTAATTTTGATGAGGCAAATGGAACTACTTTTCCAGGTTGGATGACCAGACCAGATCATCTGACTATGGGTTCTTTTTACTGTGAATATCTTGAGAATATCTTTTCCAGGTTATTTAAACCTCTTGGGTGCATATTACAGAAAGACATACCAAATGAACACTCAGCTAATGTTTGCTGAATGAATGAATAAGTAAGTACTCCTATTGGAGCCTCCATTGCTGGTTTCCTGGGTGACCCTTTCACTATGCATTGTCCCTAGACAGGACGTCCAACCCTGCAACACCCAGCCAGTAGTTTTTGCAGAATTCCAGAACAAATTGACTAGAAGAATACACTCCTAACAAAATGCCACACGGGAGCTAAGTCTACAGTGCTTTAAAGAAAAGTTGCTTAGCTCTAGAAAAATTAAATGAAAATGGAAATGATGAAGTATATTATCAACTGGTCAGAATATTGACATAGTTTAATAGCCTCTTGCCTAGGGATGGAGGTTGAGTGGAAGCTTTTGTTGGGGAAGCAGTTAAATCAAGCAAAAGGTTGGGCTTTCAATAAACAAAAACAAATAGTTGTTGGCCCGGCAGTACTGTCCACTTATCCAATAATATCTGCAAGATTAGAATTGTAGTACTTGATTGTGATATCTAGGTGAACCCTAAGAGAAAGCTAAGGAATTTTAAGCTTACTTAACTCTTACAAAGCTAGAGACAAGAAGACTAATAAGGCAGTGTTTGGGAATAGAAGGACAGTGGGATTGGGGTTAGGTCTGAGTTCAAATATTTACTCTACTCTTTGCTACCTTTATGACCTTGGGTAAGCATTTTATCTATCAATTTCCTTATTTCTATTGTGCTGAACATATCACATGTATTCCTGCTTACCTTGCTCACCCTTCCTAGTATGAGTTCTCTACTCCCTTTCACTTATCTCAAATCTAACCATAGTTCAATGTAGAGGCTTTGGTTTCAGCCCTCTTCTACTATTTTATTCTCTCCTTTGCTGATTTTAGCTGTTCCTATGAATTCAATTTTCATTGATGGTAGATAATATTTACTAAGCCCTTGACACGTGTGCTTGCCTAGTTTTCTCCTAGAAGGTACAAAAACTGTCCAAAAGAGTTAATTATTATAGGATAGGAGTTGGCAAACTAAGGCCCAGAGGGCTAAATCTGACCCACTCCCTATTTTAGTATGGCTAATGAGCTAAGAATTGAAAATGTAAAACCATTATTAGCTCAAGGACTATACAAAAACAAGCAAAGTGTCATCATATTCCAACCCTGATCTAGGAGACTAGAGATTGAATCATTCATTGATGTGGCTACCTGGGATATAAAAAGACCAATCCATAAGAAGTTAATGCCTTTGAAACTTGATGGACATTGCACTGCCTTGTGAGTAACCACAGCTCTATAACCCAAAACACTTCACTGATGAGAGATGTTTCTGTATGTAGATGAGAGGGTTGCATCTACCTGAACCTTGCTGAGTATATATTCCCCTCTATGCTATTGCTAAGCAAACTTTATTTTTTTTAAAGAGTTGGATGGTCTACCACAGGGTGGGAAAACTGTGGTCTTGAGGTCACATGTGGCCTTCTAGGTCCTTGAGTGTGGCATTTTTACAGAGTCCAAGTTTTATAGAATGAATCCTTTTAGTAAGGAGATTTGTTTTATGAAGTTTTGATTCAGTCAAAGGGCTGCATTTGATGACCTAGAGGGCCACATGTGGCCTTGAGGATGCAGGTTCTCCACTCCTGATTATCTTTCCTCTTCCCTGAGCCCTCTACTCTTTCTAACTTTCCTATTACTGTCCAGGACACCACCAACTTCCCAGTCATCCAGGCTTGCAACTTGGATGTCATTCTCTACTCCTTCCTCTCTCTCACCTCTGATCCATATCCAATCTGTTGCAAAGTCCTATGTATTCAACCTTAATAATATCTATTGTATTTGTCCCCTTTCTGTCCTCTGACAATGTCACTACAGTGTTGGAGGCCCTCACCACCTCACATATGGACTATTGCAATAGTCTGCTTGTCAGTCTTCCTGACTTGAGTTTCTCCCTACTACAGCCCATCCTTCACTCAACCGATCTTACTAAAGTGAGGTTCTAACCACACCACCTTCTACCTCCATCAATAAGCTTTAGTGGCTCCTATCATCTCCATGATGAAATATAAAATTTCTGTATAGTGCATAAAGCCCTTTACAATTTGGCCCCTTTCCTATCTTTCCAGTCTTCTTATCTCTCATTTCCCTTCTCTTCTATGCACATTTCAATTCAGTTAGCCTAGAGCTCCCTTGCTGTTCTTCATACAAGATATACTATCTCCCAACTCTATGAATTTTTATTGGCTGCTTCCCATGGCTGGAATTCTCTCCCTCCTCATCTCTATTTCCTGGCTTCCCTGGTTTCCTTCAAGTCCCAGCTAAGATCCCACCTCCTATAAGAAGCCTTTCTCAACCTTCTATCTCTTTAGTGATGACTGACAAATCTACAATATATACCCAGTTGTTTGCACATTATAGGCACTTAAATGTTAGTTGAAATGCACTGGAATATTAAGCTCACTCCTACTACCTCTCCAGAAGTTTCTTCAGTACATTGTGTGTCTCAACTGAATATGCTGTTGGCATCTAAAACTCAACATGTCAAAAATACAATTAGTCACCTTCCCTACCCCAAACCTACCTCTTCTCAAACTTCCCTATTTCTCCTGAGTTCAACACTATCTTCTTGTCACCTAGGTTCTTGACCTCAGAGACACTTTCAGCTCTTCCCTCTCCTTTCCCATATCCAGTCAACTGTCATGGCCCATGAATTTGATCCCCATTACATCTCTCAAATGTGTCTCTTATTTCAGAAATCTCATCTTCCATCAAAGCTCAGCTCACATGCCTCATCCTCCTTAATGCATTCCATGACTCCTTTCCCCATTTTTGTGCTCTCCTCATGCACTAATCTCTCTATCTCTCTATCAATCTATCTTTATTCATCAAGTTAAATACCTACCCATGGATATAGATGAAATAAACATAAATATACACACATATCAATATATGCTAATATGCACATATGTGGGCATGAGCGTAAATGCACAGTGTGTATATATGTGTATATATACATATATATGTACACACACACACATGCACACATGTGTAATGAAGGAATACAAAGTATTCCAAAAGTCTTAGTGCAGTTAAAACTTTAGTAGCTTAAATCAACACAAAGACTTTTGGGTCACACTTAATATCTTATTTTCAATTTCGGTTACAGTCCCTAGCATTGTGCATTGCTCATAAATGTTTCTTGACAATGCTTCTGTTCCTTAGCCCTCTGCCTCTTAGAGGAGTTAAGACATTTCTCTTAGATCTTTAGTCTTCTCCTGAATGACAATATCCTCTTCCTTGGGGCCTTTCAAAATGCCTGTGCACAGTCATTGGCTTCCCACTGCCCACAGATGTATTGAATCAGTCAATCTTTCTCCAATCCCTAATCTCACTTGATGGGATTTGGCTAGGATCAGGAAAGATGGCCATGCGGGAAAGTGCTAAAAAGAAATTTTCTGCTGTTGTTTTTAATCAGAGGAGAAAATAAGGTCAGTCAAGGACTTATTACAACAACAACAAAACAGTTAGTTCCTGTCCAACTCTACATTCTTCTTTACCGCTTTCCTATCAGAACAATGGGCTAAAGAAGAAGTTGAGTATTTTTTTTCCCTCAAAGGGCCATTGATTCATAGAAAATTCAACTGAGGGTCAGAGAAAGCAAATTGATTTACATCTGCTTTTTCCCTTTAGAGAAATATAAGCTATTAATCTCATCTGTTTTATACATTTTGAGTGGAGAATATAAAACTTTGTTAAATATAACAAAGGAACATAAGTTGTAGTAGAGAGAGAGCTGGGCTCAAAGTCAGAAAGACCTGGGTTAAACTCCTGCTTTTTACGCATGCTTCCTATATGACCGTGGGGCTCTCGATGTCTCAGGCAATTAATTCTAATCTATACATTTTAGAACAGGGGCAAATCCACACTGGTAGGAGTTTCCTTATTACGACTCCCCTACACCAATGAAACCACAGATCATCCCCACTCCATTGCCACACTCACTAAGACTAGTTGCAGAGAAGGTGCTGACCTTCATTGGATGAGTGAGTAGACAAGTGCTTGTATAACAAAAGCGAAATACTGCTATATACAACTTATTATGACCTGTTTAAATTGGAATAGAAAAACAGAGGGAATGCTAGGATTAGCAAAAGAAGTAAATAGAGGCAAGGCAAAGAGAAAACAAAGAGACAAAAAGGGAAGAGAAGAAAGATCCATAAACTTGTTAAAAGAGGGAAGGGAGAGGAGCAAACATAAAGAGGAAGAGACAGATGGAAGGACAAAGAGAGATAAATGGAGAGACTATAGGAGAATTGGTGAGTTTTGACATGAGCATTTCTTGTTGATCATACCACACTCCATTATTCACCTACTTTCATATGCATTTATCCTTGTTTAGAGCCTGTCCTTTTTTTGTTGTTGTTGTTAGATTTTGGTCAGTTATTTTTTAGTCATGTCCAACTCTCCATGGCCCCATTTGGAGTTTTCTTGGCAAAGATGCTGGAGTGGTTTGCCATTTCCTTCTTCAGCTCATTTACAGATCAGGAAATTAAGGCACACAGGGTTAAGTGACTTGCCTAGGGTTACACAGCTAGTAAGTGAACACATGAAAATAAGTCTTCCTGACTCCAGGCCTAGCACTCTCTCCACTGCATCAGCTAGCTGCACTTTTTTTTTGAGATTACCCTTGGGGATACAGGAGAGATAAGCAGAAGTATATCAACCTGAGGCCAACTGATGTCAAATCAAGGGTCACAACTGGTTTACAGGAAAGAAGCTTACTATTCTTGAATTTAGGGAATATTAGATTTATCATTAAAATAAAAAAAAACCTGATTAACAGAAACTTTCTTGTTGCTTTCATTTTACAGGGAGGGACAAGATCCTTTTATCGTGTATCACAACTTGTAGAACTCATCCTGAGGATCTAATTCACATGATCAGGTCCTGTATGTTCACAGAAGCAAAATCTCAAAGGAGAGTTAGACACCATTGATTTAGTCACTCTAATTATTCCTCTTCACCTCTGTCTCATAGAATCCCTAGCTGTAGCTTCCTTCAAGGGCCATCTCTTATTCAATATCAACTCTGATTTTCCCAATTACTAGTACATTATCTTCCTCCTACTCCCCTCAAACCTCCATTACTTTCTAATTATTTTGTGTTTATTTGTATTTATTTGTATGGCTATTATCCCCTCCCCTATAGAATCTAAGGTAATTGAGGGCAGGGGTTGTTTCATTTTTTGTCTTTGGATCCTCAACACCAATCATGTTGTAAGCACATAGTGTGTGTTTAATAAATACTGGTGATTACATGATTGAGTGATCACACCATGGAATGGGCTTCAGAACAGAGATCAAGTACATAGGCCACAATGGCTATAGTGGGATGAGGCCTGGTTGTTACTGCTCAGTGGACATGGCCTTAGACTCTTCCTATGTTGAGTTTCCTACTCTGCTCATTGATCCCCATAGGTACAAGGTACCACAGCTGCCTTTAATAAATTGATGCATTCGTAACAAAGGTACTGTATATTCCAAGAAGTCCAAGGGAAAAGGTTGACTCAGGAGACATTTAAAAAAAATTTTTTAATCTCATTACCTGAAATAATATACAGAAAACATGTACGATCCTCATGTGCATTGCTTTTCATGGTTGAGAGAGGTTACCTTTAGTGCTTCTGCCAGCCCTATCCTGCCCAGCCCCCATCCATGGATGCCTAGGCAGCCACAACAAGTGCAGCAGGGGACTAGGAGAATTACAGATGGATGGCTGACTCGCTCTCATTGCCCTATCAGGTTCCAGCGGCCGCCCATTGTTCCTGCTCCTGCTGACAATGTAATTAACTGGCTGACTCCTTGTTTTTAAATTGGTCACCCTCAATGGGCCACTGCACTTGGGGCTTGTACTAATCACTGCTCTGTCAGAATTCCTCTTCACAAGCACAGCCATGGCAGAGTGAGCCATTGTGGGGTCATTGGCTGCTTCTGGACAAAAACTCCAGGCTCCTTCTTCTTCCTTATAGTCATTAGCATTTTTCTCCATTCCCATAACATTGACTACATTTTTCACAGGTACTTTCATAGATCTTACAATAAGATGAGGGGAAGAATGGGGGTTTTCTCTTTCATTTCGTTTTCCTTTAAAACAAGGACTCTTACCAGTAGGAAGGAAATAGATATTTATCAATTACAGACCACCCATATTACCTAAGCACTTTACAAATATTATCTAATTTGATCTTCACAACAACCTTGGTAGGTAGCTGCTATTATGATCCCCCATTTTACAGTTGAGGAAATTGAGGCAGACAGAGGTTAAGTGATTTGCCCATGGATACATGGCTATGAAGTGTCTATAGCTGGATTTAAACTCAGGTTTATCTGACTCTAAGCCCACCTAACTTACTTCCTTTCCACATGATTATACTTTGAGCCTCTATGTTAACCTAGAAGTTCTAATACCTCTAGTGAATATGTCATAATGATCAAATGGAAAGAGCTATATTTGACATTAGAGGACCTGTGTTCAAATCCCACCTCTGTTATTTATTCCTGTGTGACTTTGGTCAAATTTCCTCATCTGTAAATGGCAGTAACAAGAGTACCTAACTCACAGGGTTGTTATGAAGATTAAATAACAAATAGAAAGTGCTTTGCAAATTATAAGATGTTACATAAGTGATATTATTGCTAATTATCCTTTGGATATAAGTTAGCACAGTATGGTAAAAAGAATCTTAATTTGGGCTCGGTTCAAATCTCATCTTTGTTACTTACTACCTGTGTGACCTTGGCTAAGGCACTCAAGCTCTCTGAGCCTCAGTTTCCTTATCTGTAAAATGAGGATTGGACTCAATCGTCAATAAACTGACAAGAATTTATTAAATGCTTCTTTTGTGCCAGGTACTATATTAAGCACTGGGGATACAAAGAAAGGGAAGATGTGGAGGTTATTATCTGAGGTGAGTTGAGATAATATATGTAAAGTATATTGCAAGTATTGTTGTTTTTATTATTGTAGAAAATCTGGATAAAAAAAGCAGAGAATTTTCTAAGTCATGGCTTCTGATAGGTTGAACAGAAGATTAAAAGTACTTTGTTTTAATTCCAGCAAAGCTTCTGACTTGCTTGCTAGTTTTAGACAATTACTTTGCTCTTTTTGTATCTTCAGGTTCATGAACTTGGATGGAAAAAGATACATCTTTCTATTCACTAATCTGCAAGCAAAATTTAGCGTTTAGTTATTCTGAGGAGTCAGAAGCCTTCACTAGATTGTCAAGGGGTCCTCCTTGTGCACTATCTTAAGGAAATAGGCAGGCTGTTGGTTGAATATTGTAAAGGGTGATGTAAATGAAGCAAGTGGAGAGTACAAGATAGTAAGGAGATTCAGTGGTTTGGACAGCTCTTTATTCCAGTTGTGAGTGCAATGGGTACAAAGGGAACAGTAAACAATGGAAGTGATGGGTCTTAGCAATTATCTTAGATCTCCTTCCCCTGGGCAGTCATCACAGAATGTGAAGTTATGCTCATGGGTTTTTGCCTCAGGTAGGTGGTATTTGTGGTTCAATTATAAATACATCTCCACCCCTAGCACAGACCAATGGAGAACATGCAATGTTGAGAGCAGTAGGATCAGATTGTTTCTTATAGTTTATTTGACAGCGCCCTAATAATAGGTTTCCTTGCTCCTTCAAAACACCAGGTGAGGAAATTCATTCAGAGGCACAGATAAGCTTCACTCCAGTTCCAATGCCCAAAGCAGAGTGCCCAAGAGGACACTGGCCAAGCTAATAATGACCCTAGCAATACAATTAAGGCCATTCCCTACTAAGTTGAAGGGTTGGTTGGGATGGGATAGGATGATTATGATCAATCATAGCAACTGCAAGTGCTCACTATAATAATCTTGGGCTCATCATAACTTCCTGGGGCATTGTTCCCTCCATATAAGATGCTGCCAATGATCATGTCACTGCCCCCAACCCATTTTAAGAAAGGTTTTTTTTTTTTTTAACAGCTTTATTTTGCATCACAATCTTTTCTGAATGTCTCCTTCCTACCTCAATCCCACTAGCTCTAGAAAGCATCCCACTAGCTTTAGAAAAGCCTTCACTTGTAGTTAAGAAAAACAGTTAAGCAAATTGTCAACACCAACTTCAAAGAAGGAGGTGATGTGTATTTTTAAGCAAAACCAACAAAAACCAGCAGTGACCATGTCAGACCACAAATGAAACATACAATACTCATTGTTCCCTACCTTTCCAAAGAAAGGAGAGAGTTACATTTACTTGATTCTTATGCATTGCTAAGACTGGTCCTTACAATTACATAATATTCAATTTTTTATTGTTATTTTCACTGAATTTGATAAGCATTTATTAAATTTTTATTCATGTTAGCATTGTCATTATATAAATAGGTAATTTTCCTGGTTCTGCTGATTTCACGTTGTAACAATTCATAAAATCTTCCCCAGTTTCCCTGACTACCTTATATTTATCCATCATTTGTTACAACATTGCTATAACATTCTGTTACATTTATATTCTACAGATTTAGCAATGCCCCAAATGATGGGTACCCACATTTTTTCTGTTTTTTTTCTACCACAAACAACATGACTATGAATATTTTGGTACACATGGTATCCAGGACCTTCTTGGAGTATATATTCCATATTACCACCATCTTTTTTCCCCTTAGGAAAATAGGAGACCTGAGGCAAAATGTTTCTTTTTAATTATTAAATATATTTTCTGTCTCCATTGTTCACTGGAAAGCCTTGTGGTGTTTCAGCAGAAAAGTGAGAGACATCATCAAGGTGCAGAAGTTTGAGAATGAAATGGCTATATCTTATAAATCTTACAAAACACTGCAAGTCTTTGACAGAGTTGGGGCTCCCACATCAAAGTCTTGCCCATTCATGGACCCATGTGAACACCCCATTAGCCTAGTATTTTCCCAGGAATCCCAACTCTTCCTTCTCTAATTGGCATTTCCCCAATAATGGTGCTGGTATTGGCTAAGTGCCTGAAGGAACAGCTTGACCCAATTTACTGTGCTGTGCAAGGACCCAGGAATAAATGAGGCTGTTACTAGGGGGAAAAAAAAGAACCAGGCCTTAAAAGACTGAATTCATAGATTGTTGAAAGACTACAAGAGTGTTGTGCAACTCAAATGTTATAATCTAGTAGGTCCATTCCAGATCTCAATGTCACTTCCATTAAAACCCCTCCATGTTTCAAATATTTTGTTTTCCTGAATTACACGCAAAATAGTTTTTAAGTTTTTTTTTTAAGTTTTAAGCTCCAAATCCTATTCTTTCCTCCCTTTTCCCCTCCCTGAGACAATAAGCAATCTGATATAGGTAATACATGTTCAATCATGCAAAACATTTTTATATTAGTCATTTTGTGCAGGGAGATGTGTGTGTGTGTGTGTGTGTGTGTGTGTGTGTGTGAGAGAGAGAGAGAGAGAGAGAGAGAGAGAGAGAGAGAGAAAGAAAGAAAGAAAGAAAGAAAGAAAGAAAGAAAGAAAGAAAGAAAGAAAGAAAGAAAGAAAGAAAGAAAGAAAGAAAAAGAAAGTGAAATTAGTATGCTTCAGTCTGTATTCAGACAACATCAGTTCTTTCTCTGGAACCAGATAGCATTTTTTTCATCACGAATCCTTTGGGATTGTCTTGGATCATTGTATTGCTGAGAATAGCTAAGTCATTCACAGTTGATCATGGTACAATATTGCTGTTACTGTGTACATTGTTCTCCTGATTCTGCTCATTTCACTTTGTATCAGTTCATGTAAGTTTTCCAGGTTTCTCTGAAAGCATCCTGCTTGTCATTTCTTATAGCATAATAGTATTCCCTCACAATCATATGTTGCAGCTTGTTCAAGCATTCCTCAATTAATAAGCATCCTGTCAATTTCCAATTCTTTGCCACCACAAAAAGAGCTGTTATAAATATTTTTGTACAAGGTGGTCCTTTTCCTTTTTTTAAATTTCTTTGGGATACAGACCTAGCAGTGGTATCATTGGATCATAGTTTTATAGACCTTTGGGCATAGTTCCAAATTGCTCTCCAGAATGGTTGGATCAGTTCACAACACCACCAACCACAGTACATTTAGTGTCCCAGTTTTCAAATATCCCCTTCAACACTTATCATCTTTCTTTTCTGTCATCTTAGCCAATCTGATAGGTCTGAGGTGGTACCTCAGAGTTGTTTCAATTTGCATTTCTTTAATCAATAGTTATTTAGAGCAATCTTTCATATGGCAATAGATAGCTCTGATTTCTTTGTCTAAAAACTGCCTATTCATATTCCTTGACCATTTATCAATTGGGAAATGACTTGTATTCTTGTAAATTTGACTCAGTTCTCTACATATTTGAGAAATGAGCCTTTATCAGAGATACTTGCTACCTTCCTCCCCCTCACAGTAAAACACCTCCTTATTTTAACCTTTTTATTTCCTTCATAGAGGTTCATTTTGGTGTAATTATCACCCTTTCCAATTGATTTATTAGTTGGATATTCAGGGCAAGAAGTTTTTGTCCCAGCAGGTGATGGTGTTTGAAGTTCTAAAGTGGTGATAAAGTCCCAATTCTCTGCCTTTCTTAGCACAAGGGTATAGGAGGGGTAGAAGGATAGGAGGTAGAGATAACAGAAAAGAACTTCAGAGTGCAACATTGCAGATATAAAGGTGTTAAAGATGGATCAGTTTGAGGTAGTAGTGAAGGGCAATGCATGGCTAGTCCTTAGTGATAGAAATTGCAAGTCTTTTCTATGATGTAGCAAAGAATATACAGTTTATAGGAGAAATTAAAGTTTCAGTTGTTACCACAAGGAAGAAATGTCAGGGGAAGAAATCAAAAATGAACCAGAGTTTGTTAATGTAATCTGTGACCCTGCTTGCCATTCATCTCCTTGAATTACTGTTTTCTCCTGAATGCATGAAGATAATTTATATAGAGAAAAAGAGATTAGAAGACCAATTTTTGAGAGTTCTGACATAGGAAATTCATTATCCTTTTGCCTTCATATCTGTGGATCTCAAAAGTTATGCAGTGGGATAAAGAACTTATCCTTTATAGGATATATAAAGTCTTATAACTGAGGCCAATCAGTCCCCAAGGACAACTTTTCTAAGTGTCTATTTTTTCTTTCTTTTTATTCATTCTAGTGATCTTATGGTTTGGATTTTCAGGATGAGAGACGGAAGCGGGTAGGAGGAAGAGGAGTAACCATATGAAGAAGCACAGCCACCATAAATAACTTTGGAAGATGTTGGTGCCATGAAATTTTCTGGGTCTGGATGGAGCCAAGAAATAATCAAGAGGAAACCGGTGTAATAGGCAGAGGTAAAATGAAATTTCCTCTCTGATGCAATAATGGTTCTCCTTTAGGATATATCCTTGAACATTCTCAGCCAGTAAGATGTAGGAGGCTTTTGCCATTGAGACATTGAAAAGGGTTGAATTGATGGAGAAGAGAAGCATTAGTTAAAGGACTATTAATGGTCCAAGACACAATTCTGTTCAATATTCATGTTGATACAACTAAATGATAGGCACAATTTTTAAAAGACTGAAAAACTCCTACCTCAAATGGATTCATCTCTCACTTCACTGCTGACTACATTCATAGACCCAATGACTTAGCATATTATTGCCACATAGTTTTTTTTGCATACAGAATGACATGGAAATGTAGGCAGTATTTCTGCATGGAGGCATTTACTTTATGCCATCTCCTAGCACTCCTCCAAATTGCCTTCCCACACCTTCAGGTACGAACAAGACAAATTCTAACCTGTTTCCTTTTTTCCATCTACTTCTCTTTTAAAGATCACAGACTAGATACAAGAGTGGAGAATAAGAGATTTTCCCAAGTCAAACAGACTGCCAGATTTCAGTTGCTTCTGAGTGTTACTGATTGTGGCTCTAAATTTCATTGCTCAGGTATGATAGGATCAGCATTTCCCCAATGCAACTTCTTTCTTCCCACCCACAAGCTTCCCATGGAGAGGCTTTATCTAAAAGAAAATAAAGCTGCCCCTGGGGCCTGATTGGCCTCAACTTCTTTGTACATCCTTCACTCATTTCACATTTCTCCTCCCCAGTAACCATGACAGAGCTTCACCTGGGACCTAATCTACCATGGCTTCCTGGTCACCTAAGGGCATAAAAAGCCCTAGCCATGTGGAGTCTAGCTCTCTTAGGCTTGGTAAGTGCCTAAGACCATGTGAGTAACCACATCTTGGAAACCAAGCACTTGGAAACAGATGGATTTCCAGATGGACAATGTAAGCTTGGATCTTTCAGTTTAACAAAAAATAAATTAATCTATTCATCTACTAATATGTATTGTTTACCTAATCTATTCCACTGATCCACTACTGTATTTATTAGCTATGACCATATTGTTTTCATGATTACTGCTTTGTAATACAATTTGAAATTTGGCATGGCTAGGTGTCTTCACATTTTTTTTCATTAATTCCCTTAGTTTTCTTGACCTTTTGTTCTTCCAGATGAATTTTGTTATTATTTTTTCTAGCTCTACAAAATAATTTCTGGTAGTTTGATTGGTATGGCACTAAATAAGTAAATTAATTTAAGTAGACTTGTCATTTTTATTGTATTGGTTCGACTATCCATGGGCAACTAATATTTCGACAGTAGTTTAGATTTGTCTTTATTTCTGTGAAAAGTATTTTACAATTGTATCCATAGAGTTCCTGGGTTTGTCGTGGCAGGTAGAATCCCAAGTATTTTATGTTGTTTACAGTTATTTTAAATGAAATTTCTCTTTCTACATCTTCCTTCTGAGTTTTGTTATATAGAAATGCTAATTATTTATTTGGGGTAATTTTATAGCCTGCAACTTTGAATATTAGAAAAGAGATTACAGCAAAAACCATGCATTGTAAGTTCAATGTTTTTTTTTTTTTCCTTTCAGTTTTATTAATCTCTCCTTTTATTTTCAGGATAATTCAAAATGGAAAATTTGGTGTTTAATTGAGGATTTTAAATTTTTTCTATTTTTTTTTTTAGTTATGTGTCCAATTTATTGATCTGATCTTTCTCTATTTTATTGATGTAAGTATTTAGAGATATAAATTTTCCCTTAAGTACTGCTTTGGCTGAATCCCACAAATTTTGGTATGTTATCTCATTGTTGTCATTCTCTTTAATGGAATAATTGATTGTTTCTATAACTTGTTCTTTGACCCACTCATTCTTTAAAATTAGATTAATTTCTAATGAATTTTAAATCTATATTTCTATTCCTTTATTAAATACAATTTTATAGCATTAGGGTCTGAAAAAGATACATTTAAGATTTCTGCCTTTTTGCATTTGATTATGATTATTATGCCTTAATACATGGTTAATTTTTGTGAAAGTGTCACATACTGCTGAGAAAAAGGTATACTCCTTTCTATTCCCATTCAATTTCCTCCAGAGATCTATCATATACCACTTTTCTAAAATTGTAGTCATTTCTAACTTCTTTCTTATTTATTTTTGGTTACATTTATCTAGTTCTGATAGGGCAAAGTTAAGGTTTCCCACTAGTATAGTTTTACTGTCTATTTCCTCCTGTAATTTGACTTTTCCTTTAAGAATTTGGATGCTATGCCATTTAATGCATAAGTGTTTAGTATTGATATTACTTCAGCATCTATGGTACCTTTTAGCAAGATGTAGCTTCCCTGCTACATCTTTTAAAATTAGGTCTATTTTTGCTTTTCTTTTTTTCTGAAATCATTATTGCTATCTCTTTTTTTTACTTCAGCTGAAGAAAATAAACTCTGTTCCAGCCCCTTATTTTTATTCTGTGTGTGTCTTTTTGTTTCAAGTGTGTTTCTTATAAACAACATATTGTTAGATTCTGATTTCTAATCCATTTTGCTATCTGCTTCCATTTTATGAGTGAGTTTATCCCATTCAAACTCACAGTTATGATTACTATTTATTTCTCTCCATTCTATTTTTCCCTATTTATACTTCTTTTCCTTTTTTTAACCTGTCCCTCCTCAAAAATCAGTTTTGTTTCTGACAACTTCCTCCCTTAATCTGTCCTTACTTCTATCACTCCTCCCTTATCTTAACCCCTTCCATCCTTACTTTCCTGTTGGTTAAGATATATATAATATATGTCATATATATATAATATATATGTCCAACTGAGTTTATATGTTATTCCCTCTTTGAACCAATTCCAGTGATAGTATTTCCCATCACCCTTCTCAATTTCCTCTGCACTGTAAAAGCTCTTCCTTGGATATCTCTTTTATGTAATATATTTTTCCTTATTCTTCTTCTCCCTTATTCTTTCTTCCAGTTTATTCCTCCTTTTTTTTTGTTGTTGTTGTTCAATCATCTCTGATTCTTCATAACCCTATTTTGGGGTTCTCTTGATAAAGATATTGGAGATGTTTGCTATTTCCTTCTGAAGCTCATTTTATAGATGAGAACCTGAGAAAAACAGGTTTAAGTGACTTGCTGAAGGTCACACAGCTAGTAAGTAACTAAGGTTAGATTTGAACTTATGAAGATGAGAATTCTTAAATACAGGCCCAGCACTCTATTCACTGTGCCACCTAGCTGCCCCTATATCCCTCTTATTCATCTTTAGTTTTTTTTGACATTATCTCACCACAGTCAACTCACACCCATGTTCTCTGTCTATGTATACTTTTTCTAACTGCCCTAATAATGCTAAAGTTCTTAGTAGTCGTAAGTATAATTTTCCCCATGTAGGATTATAAACCATTTAACCATATTAAGACCCTTATGATTTCTCTTTCATTTTTACCTTTTCATGCTTTTCTTGAGTCTACTGAACTGATCCATTACTCTATTTCTTAACCAGTACCAGATACTTTTGAAGACTGCTGCTTTATAATAGAGTTTGAGATTTGGTATGACTAGGCCACCTACCTTGGCATTTTTTTTCATCAATTCCCTTAATACTCTTGGCCTTTTGTTCTTCCACATGAATTTTATTATTTTTTTCTAGCTCTGTAAATTTTGGTAGTTTGATTGGTATTGCACTAAATAAGCAAATTAATTTAGGTAGAATTGTCATTTTTATTATATTGGCTCAGCCTACCTACGAGTAATTGATTTTCAAATTGTTTAGATCTGTCTTTATTTGTGTGAAAAGTGCTTTGTAATTGTGTTCATATAACTCCTGGGGTTGTCTTGGCAGGTAGACTCCCAAGTGTTTTATATTGCCTACACTTATTTTAAATGGAATTTCTCTTTCTATCTCTTGCAGATGGACTTTGTTGGTAACAAAAAGAAAGGCTAATGATTTATATGATTTTATCCTGCAACATTGCTAAAGTTGTTAATTATTTTCTAAATATACTATCATATTATTTGCAAGGAGGGATAGTTTTGTTTCCTCAATGCCTATTCTAATTTCTTCATTTTTTTTCTTTTTTATTGCTAAAGCTAACATTTCCAGTAAAATATTGAATAATAGTGGCTATAATGTGCATCCTTGCTTCACCCCTGGTCTTATTGGGGAAGCTTCTAGCTTATTCGCATTACAGATAATGCTTGCTGATGGTTTTAGGTAGATACCACTTATTATTTTAAGGAAAATTTCATTTATTCCTCTGCTCTCTAGTGTTTGTTTTTAATAGGAATTGGTGTTGTATGTTGTCAATAGCTTTGTCTGAATTTGTTGAGTTGGTTTTGTTATTGATATGGCCAATTATGCAAATAGTTTTCCTAGTATTGGATAGTATTTCCTAGTATGGAACCCAAGTCCCTGGTATAAGTCCCTCCTGACCATAGTGTATGATCCTGGTGATATATTGCTGTAATCTCCTTGTTAGTATTTTAATTAACATTTTTGCATTATTATTTTTTAGGGAAATCGGTCTATTGTTTCCTCTGTTTTGCTTCTTTCTGGTTTGAGTATCAGTACCACATTTTGTCATAAAAGGAGTTTGGTAGGACTTCTTCTTTACCTATTTTCCCAAATAGTTTATATAGTATTGGGATTAATTGTTTTTTAAATGTTTGGTAGAATTCATTTGTGAACCCATCTGGTCCTGGGGATTTTTTCTTAGGGAGTTCATTGATGACTTGTCCAATTTCTTTTTCCTAAAATAGGGTTAAGTATTCTAATTCTTCATATTTAATTCACCTCCTTAACTTCTTTCTTGTTGATCTGGGCTACTTATATTTTTGGAAATATTCACCTATTTCACTTAGATTGTCAAACAATTGGGCAAAAATACTCCTAATTATTACTTTAATTTCCTCTTCATTGGTGGTGAATTCACCCTTTTCATTTTTAATATTGGTAATTTGGTTTTCTTCTTTTGTTTTTTTAATTTAAATCAAATTAACCAAGGGTTTATCTATTTTGTGGTTTTTAAAAATAGAACCAGTTTTTAGTTTGGGGTTTTTTTTTAATTAGCTCAATGGTTTTCTTTCTTTCAATTTTATTAATCTCTCCTTTGATTTTCAGGATTTCTAATTTAATATTTAATTTAAAAAAATTAATTTGTTCTTTTTTCTAGTTATTTTTCTTAGTTGCATGCCTAAGTCACTGATCTTTCATTTTGCTATTTTATTGATAAGCATTTAAAGAAATAATTTTTCCCCTAAGTACTGCTTTGGCTGCATCCCATAAGTTTTGTATGTTGTCTTGTTGCCATTCTCTTCAATGAAATTATTGACTTTTTTCTATGATTTGTTCTTTGATCCACTTAGTATTTATAATTAGATCATCTAATTTCCAATTAATTTTTAATCTTTTAGAACAAAGGACAAACAACAACAATTTTAATCTATCTTTCCATTGCCCTTTATGGAATATAACTTTTATTGCATCATGATATGAAAAGGATTAATATTTATGCCTTTCTGCATTTGATTGTGAGGGTTTTATGTCTTGATACATGGTCAATTTTGATGTAGGGGCAAAGCTGAAAAAAATGGCATATATATTTCTATCCTCATTCAGTTTTCTTCAGAGGTCTATCATGTCTAACCTTTTTAAAGTTCTATTTACCTTCTTAATTTCTCTCTTGTTTATTTTGTGGTCAAATTTGTCTAGTTCTGAGAAGGGAAAGTTGAGGTCTCCCACGAGTATAGTTTTGCTGTCTATTTCCTCCTATAACTCATTTAACTTCTTTAGAAATTTGGTTGCTATACCATTTGATACATATATTATTAATACTGTTATTACATCATTGTCTATGATACCTTATAGTTTCCTTCCTTGTCTCTTTTAATTAGATCTATTTTTGCTTTTGTTTTGTCTGAGATTGTGATTGCTACTAGTTTGTTGTTGTTTTTTTTTTAACTACAGTTGAAGCATAATATACTCTGCTCCAGATTTTTACCTTTATTCTGTGTCTGTCTTCTTCAAATGCACTTCTTGTAAACAACATATTGTAGGATTCTGGTTTTTAATCCACTCTGCTATCTACCTCTATTTTATGGGAGAGTTCATCACAGTCATATTCACAGTTATGATTACTAACTTTGTGTTTCCCTACATCCATTTTTCCCCAGTTTATCCTTTTCTCTCTCTACTTTCACCCTGTCTCTCCTTACCCATGTTTTGCTTCTGACCACCACCACCGCTCAATATGCTTTCTATTTTTTACCACCCCCCACACATTTTTTCTAGACACTCTTTCCTCCTACTTCCCTATAGGATAAGACAGATTTATATACCCAACTGAGTGTGTATGTTATTCCCTCTTTGAGCCAAATCCAATGAGAGTAAAGCTCAAACAATGCTCAACCCCCTTTCTTCTTTTCCTATAATGTAATGGGTCTTTAATGCCTCTTCATGTAATATTAGTTGTACCATTCTGCCTCTCCCTTACCTCTTCTCCCAGTGCAATACTCTTTCTCACCCCTTAATTTTTTTTTACATCATCCCATCAAAGTCAATTCATACCCACATCCTCTGTCTATGTATATTCCTTCTAAAGGCTCAAATAGAGATACAGTTCTTAAGAGTTACAAGTATCATCTTCCTGTGTATGGATGCAAACAGTTTAACCCTATCGAATAACATTTTTTTTTAATTTCTTGTTTGACTTTTTATTCTTCTCTTGTGTCTTGTATTTGAAACTTAAATTTTCTTTTCAGCTGTGGTTTTTCATCAGGAATGTGTGAAAGTCCTCTATTTCATTGAATATCCACTTTTTCCCCTGAATTAACTTTGTTTTGCCAGGTAGTTGATTTTTGGTTGTAATCCAAACTCCTTTGCCTTCCAGAATATCATATTCCAAGCCTTTTGGTCCTTTAATGTAGAAGCTACTAAATCTTGTGATATCCTTACTGTGGCTCCACAGTACTTGAATTGTTTCTTTCCAGCTGCTTGCAATATTTTCTCCTTGACCTGCAGTTCTGGAATTTGGCTACAATATTCCTGGGAGTTTTCATTTTGATATCTGTTTCAGGAGGTGATCAGTGGGTTCTTTCCATTACTATTTCACCTTTTGGTTCTAGGATATCAAGGCAGTTTTCCTTTATCATTTTTGAAAGATGATGTCCAGGCTTTTTTTTTTTAATCATGACTTTCAGGTAGTTAAATAATTCTTCAATTTTCTCTCCTGGTTAGTGGTTTTTCCAGTGAGGTTTTTCTGTTTTATTCTATTTTTTCATTCTCGTGATTTTGTTTGATTAATTCTTGATGTCTCCTAGAGTCATTAGCTTCCACTTGCCTAATTCTATTTTTTAAGAAATTATTTTCTTCAGTTAGCTTTTGTTTGTTACTCCTTTTCCTTTTCACCAATTCTACTTTTTAAGGAGTTGTTTTCTTCAGTACATTTTTGTACATCTTTTCTTTTCATTTTTTTTTGCTTCCTTTACCAAGCTGTTAACTTTTTTTCTTAATTATCTTGCATAACTCTCATTTCCTTTCCCAATTTTTCTACTACCTCTCTTATTTGATTTTTAAAAAATTTTTGAGATCTTTCAAGAGGACTTGTTTGGGCCTTGGATCAATTCATATTTCTGTTTGAGGCTCCTCATGTAGGCATTTGTGACACTGTGGTTCTCTTCTGAGTCTGTATTTTGATCTTTGTTGTCATAGTAGCTTTCTATGGTCAGGGCTTTTTTGTTATTGTTTTGTTTTGTTTTGTTTTGCTTATTTTCCAGCTTATTTCATAAATTTAAGGTTAAGCTCTGCTCCTGGAGCACAGGGAGCACAGAAACTGTCCCAAATTTCTTTCACCTGGGCAGGGTCCTAGACACTGGCTTTCTATGCACCAGGGCCTCCAGGGCTGGTGGCTTGCCTGTTGTTTTGGGATCACCTGACCTATTTGTAACTGATTCAGGTCTGCCAGGCCTAGTCACTGGCCTGCTGCTCTGGGGCTGTTTGCCTCATAGCTGGCCCACTGTGCTGCTGATCTTTCCTGAAGTCATTCTAGGTTATCTTGGCCTGCAAAATTGTTCCACCCCATCCTTTGGTGGGTTCTGTCACTTTATAATTCATTTTGAAGCTTAATTTAAAGTTTTTTTCTGAGAGGACTTGAGCAGAGCTCAGGCAACTTCCTGCCTTTTCTCTGCCATTTTGTCTTCACTTCCCAATTCTTTTTTTTTAAAGTGTTATTTTCTTGTATTTTTGTGCCTCTTTTACCAAGCTATTGGCTCTGTTTTCATAATTTTCTGGCATCACTCTAATTTTTTTCCCCAATTTTTCCTCTACATCTCTTATCTGATTTTAAAATATTTTGTAAGCTCTTCCAGGAATTCTTATTTGGCTTGGGCCCAATTCAAATTTCTCTTTGAGGCTTTGTTTGTAGCTCTTTTGACACGGATATCTTCTAAATGTGTCTCTTGATCTTCCCTAACATCATAGTAGGTTTTATGATCTGGTTCCTTTGTGTGTGTGTGTGTGTGTGTTCTTTGATCATTTTTTGACTATTTCTTAATCTTTAACTTTATATTAAAGTTGGTCTGTGCTCCTGGGGTGGGGAGAGAACTATCCCAATCTTCAGGGGATTTTTGTGTTATTGTTTTTAGAGTTGTTTCTGGGGTTTCGTAAGATTTTGATACTTCCAAGGTGGTATGATGTAAAGAGAGGTGTTGTCACTGCTCTCCTGGTTTGTGTTTTGGTATTTACTCAGAAAGAAACCTTGCTGCCTTGTAACTGTATATGCTAGTGCTTCTCTTGGCCCTGCAACTGCGACCAGGTCCCCTGCTCTTCTATGGCCACAAGTGCTAGTATTCTTTTCTGAGTTGGAAATGAGATCAGCACCATTGCTTCCTTGTGAGTGACCATAACACTCTTCTTTGCCCTGAAACTGTGATCAGGGCCCCTGCTCCCCTGTGGCCACCAATGCTAGTGCTCCTCTTCACCCTAGACCTGTAACCTGGAGCTACATATGGGCAATGCAACAGGATCCTGCGCCCAATGCCACAAAAAGTCCCCCGTAATCTTTTTTTCTGACTAGTTGTCTGACCCCCTCACCACCTCTGGGTTAAGAACTCCCAAAGCAGCTGCTGCCAATTGTTATAGCCACCTCCAAAGCCCACTACTGGTGGTGTTGTTACACACAGTTTGGGGCCACAGTCCTCTCCTGCTGATCTCCTTAACTGTCTTAGGCTGGAAAAAAAAAGTCTCATTACAACATTTAGTTGGTTCTGCCACTCTAGGATTTAATCTGAGGTATTATTTTAGAGTTGTTTGGAGGGGAGTTTTGGGAGATTTCAGCTGAGTTGCTGTTTCTTCTCCACCATCTTGGCTCTCTAAACCAGAGGGAATAATTCTTATGCCTATCTGCCTGTACTTTGAATGATTATTCCTTAGATTTGTAATTTTTAATATTCCATATTTATACAATTAAAACAGCCTACTGTCTTGTTAACGTACATCATCAGTAAAACATTTAATGAAACATGTGTAATTTTCCAGTGTGGATAGGTGTTTTCATCATCTGGAAAGGTGAAAAGTTTTTGATTTTGTAGCTTTCTAGTGGTCATCATCCTAATTATCTTAACCCAAGAACTCTGGGTAAGACATATTTATATTTTATCATTCAGAAATTCCAAACACCAGCTCCCAAAACCAATCTGCAGAATAATTCACATAAAAATTCTTACATTTTTTATAGAAGTCCTGTAGAAAATCAGTAAAGAGTAACAACAGATTAAGATATTAAAACTAACATTTATATATAATTCTAAGGTTTGTAAAGTGCTTTGCATCCATTATCCCATTTGATCCTCAAAACAACATGGTGAGGTAGGTGCTATTCATACCCCCTATTTTATATATGAGAAAACCACATCAAAGAGAGGTTATGTAACTTGTGCAGTTTCATACTATCAGCAAATATCTGAGGCAGGATATAATGTGTTTTCCAGACTCTAAGTTATCTGGTGCTCTACCAACTATCCCATCTACTTGCCTGGATTTTTTCTTCTCACTATTATCATTATCTCAATTTGTGACTGCATTCATTTTCAGTTGTCCCAATTGCTTATTATTTTTAAAAAGCAATCCTTATATGAGAAAGGTGTTCTAATGGTCTCAGGTGCAGAGATTACAAGCTTGAACCATTTTTTCCCTGCCTCCTATTCTGGTACATATGTTCTATCATGGAGTGGAGATGCACTCAATTATAACTGGTGATGGAAGACTTATAAGACAACATAAGAAGAATCAATAAAGTAATAGTTGTTTCTGTATCATGGGTGGGAAAAGGGCCAAAAACAGGAACAGTAGCAAGATATAAACTAAATCCATCCAACAGCAGGGTCTGACTTTTAATGAAGAAGAAAAGGAAAAGGAGGAAAAGGAAAATGCTAGTAGCTAGCATTTCTTTAATTTTAAGGTATAAAGTGTGCTTTATGTTTTATCTCAACCACCCTATGAGGCAGATGATATCCCCATTTTACAAATGAGGAGACTGAGGCTCAGAGATATTAAGTGACTCACCCATGGCCACAGAGACAAGATTATATATATATATATAGATAGATAGATAGATATAGATATAGATATATAGATATAGATATAGATACACACATACATACATATATATATAATATTATACATATATGTATATATTATACAAGACAGTATTTGAACTTAGGTCTCCCTGAGTCCAGATATTCTACCTCTTCTTCCTATTCTTCAGTTGTTTCAGTCATGTCCAACTCTTCATGATCCCATTTGGGGTTTTCTTGGCAAAGATACACTAGAGTGGTTTGCTATTTCCTTCTCCAGCTCATTTTACAAATGAGGAAACTGAGGAAAACAGGATGAAGTGCTTTGTCTATGGTCACACAGCTAGTGTCTGAGGACAGATTTGAACTCAGGAAGATGAGTCTCCCTGACTCCAGGCTGGGGACTCTATCCATTGAGCCACCTAGTTACCTGAATCTAGATAAAACTATATGGATGCCTATCATCCATATAGTCTAACTACCTCGATTGAATCCATAACCCATATTCATCTTCATCTACTTATTTTTTTTCCATTCTGACAGTACTTCATGCTATATATATATTCAGTTTGTTCCACTGGAGTCATTGCTGATTCAGAAACAAGAGTATCTCCTATATATATGGAGAGAAAGTAGTATTTTTGAGAGCTGAAATATATCAGTTTTTCATCTATAAAATGAAAGGGTGTGACTAGGAGATTTCTAAGGTTCCCTTCTAACTCTAAATCTATGATCTTATGTCAAGGAGTAGTCTTACCCTTCATACTGTTTCGAGACAAAATGAAAATGACCAGTAGAATGCCTAGTCTAATCAGGGAAGGGAACTGCTTTTATTTTTTTTTTTGATTGTTGTAGATCCAGTTCTGCCTGTTTTCCCCCTTTGACTCTGTCCTATTCTCCTGCACATTCCTGACCCCACCCTTCTCCACTTACATTTTCCCCCTTTCCTTTTTTCAATTTGCTTTCATGCGTTCTTTCCCTGAGCGAGCCCTCAAGGACAAGGCTACACAGGAACTACAGTAGAGGATAAAAAATTTAAAAAGCCTATGGAAAGAAACGTAACATTAACATTTGATATTTTTTTTAAAAAATGGCTTTTCTTGGCCCACACTGAATGAGCATGAGATTTTTAAAGTATCTCTAAATCAGTGGTTCTTAACCTAGGGTCTGTGAACTTTTTTTATTATTTTGACAACTGTATCTTAATATAACTGGTTTCCTTTATTGCTTTATATATTTTATGCATTTAAAAATACTATTCTTAGAAGGGATTCATGGACTTCACTAGACTGCTAAAAGAGGCCAATAAAAAAAAAAGGTCAAGAAAAAAGGTTAAGAATCCCTGCTCTAAATGATGGCTGATTATTACCAATTGTGGTACTAGGCTTCACTCCCAAGATGCATCCCTCTGTGACACATTGAACAATGCAAATATTCCATTCTGCACCTTTTTGTGTGTTAGGTCTTTGGGTCACTTATTTCCTGCTGCTACCAGTTCTGACATGTGGACATCGACCAGAATGGAAGAGGGGAGTATCTACATGTATAGACAGACACTCTCCTGGTGCAGGGCCAAAAGGTTTCTTTCATCTCCCCTCAGGCAGAGAGAAAAGTGCTTTACTGTTTACCTGCCTCTCACTCCATCCTCCCACCCTCCACACTGAAGCTCGTGTATGGGGCCAGTACTCACAGTAGGCATGCTCAGAAGCAAGACTACGTTTTGCTTTCATGTCACAAGCTTTTCCGTTTTATAGCTTTAGAAGCAATCAGCCCAGCTGAGCAGAACTTCTGGTGGGTTGGAATAAACCAGTTTTTTAAATCACTGTCTGGTCTACATTAAATTCCAGCAAAGTACTTTGGAAGGAAGCAACTTCCTTTCCTTCCCCCTCAACAAATTATGTACCAGGAATGGTGAGATTTCAAACTTGTGAATTTTAAAAAATCCTCTTACTAGGATAAACAGCTTAGCAAATAGATTACTTTCTTTGTAATTGAGTCTTCAGTCTAGTGGGGCCTGAGCTTTACAGAGTCTCTATTATTATTGCACTTTCCACATTTTCCCTTTTATTTCAAATGTTGAATTCCAGTCTCCCGTCTTTGCACAAGCCTAAAATCAGCCCAGCTCAAGACAAAGATGAAGGACTAATCAAAGAAGTAGAAAATTGCCTACTCTTTCTGAGAGGCTGAATTTGCTCTAGGCTCTCCCTAAAGACCAGGGTCATTCTGGTGCTTTCTGAGATAGAATCCAGCCTCCATGGATACAACTTGCTCTTGCCTGAAACCTTGAAAAGGTACATATTATCAGAACTAATGAAAATGTATTTTCAGCGGTTTCTAGTGAAAGGTTACTGTTTTGGTGGTCATGGGTATCTAATCCCCTATTTCCCATAGGTTCAATATATCAACATTCATGTTTTTACTTTCACAGTATTTTCTATAAATGTCATCCCCACAAAAGTTGAGAAATGACTATCAAGCTATTGATCTATCTACACATATATATATATACATATTCATTTGTGTCTATGTATGTATACACACACACACACACACACACATATATATATATATACACAAATATGTATGTATATCTGTGTATAGGTAGCTATGTGGCACAATAGATAGAGCTCTGAGCTTGGAGTCAGGAAGACCTGAGTTCAAATCTGGTCTCATATACTTACTAGCTGGGTGACCCTGGGTCAGTCACTTAACCCTCAGTTTCCTTATCTGTAAAATGAGCTGGAAAAGGAAATGGCAAAACACTCCAATATCTTTGCTGTGAAAACTCCAATGGGGTCATGAAGAGTCAGATATAACCGAAATGACTAAACAACAATATACACACACACACATATATATATATATATATAATATACATATATGCAAATCATACTAGTATATACTTCAAAGTATATACTAGTATATGCTTTACTACATGTGTATGTGTGTGTATATGTATGTATGTATGTGTACACATGTATGTGCATGTGTATAGGTGCATGTGTATGTATACATACCATAGGTATCTATTTACTAAATCAGTGTGCTAAATTTCCAACTGTAAGTTATTACTTGAGTAATATTGATTCTTTATCACCTTTGTGCTGTGAGGATAACTAAGTCAATTTCTTTTGAATGACCATGGTTCTCTGTAATTTTCAAGAGATTAATGCATTAGTACCATATCATTTACATTCAAGAGTACCTGGAGACCTTCACCATCTATAAGACTACATACTTCTGTTTGGACTCTCTTTAGGACATTAACCATGATACTGGCTTGCACCTTTAGCAAGCATATGCCTCCATGTTTTATGACTCATTAGATATTGATAATCAGGGGATCATCAAAAAAAAGTTATAGCTTCAGTAGAACTATCAAGGATTCTTAGGCAATTTAAAAATATGGATAGGACATACCTAGTCAGAGAAAAACTTGTGATATTGATCTTTACTCTGTGGAGTCAAATGATTTTTTTTGTAATCATCAAACAGTAGACACTGTAGGGTCTTACATTCTCTGTACCCTTCAGGCAACTATGTGACTGAAGATGTGGTCTACTGTAAAGAGCCATCTGTGAAAGCCTGTCTGTTTTCTTCTTGCATATTCATCAAGAATATGCTTGATATATAGATAGACCATTCCAATAAAGATGTTATAGAGAAGAGAAAATAGGCATATGGGTCAGTAGTTGCAAATAACTTCTTGACTGATTGCTTTTGGTAACAATAACATTTTTTTCACAATCTTTTGGATTCTACTCCTCTGAGTTATCTTGAAATTCAATGTCAGATGCTTTTTAAAATTGGATTGTCTCCAGGATGGTTTTATTCTGCAGACTTTTGTTAAGGTCAAGCTGCTCTTCCTGGTCTCATTTTTTTGTTCTTATTTTTCCCTCTCCTCTCTTCTCCTCTCCTCTCCTCTTCTTTCCTTCTCTTTTCTTTTCTTTTTTTACTCTGAATCTCTCCATCTTGCCTAGGCTGGAAGTATATCAGCCACTTATGGGCCCATTTTACTGCTGATCAGCATAGCACCTTCTATGTTTCCAACCTTAGTTCAGCTCTCCTCAAATAACCTGGTGATCCTCTGCTTCTCAGAGTTCACCATACTGATGCTTGGCTTAAAGTGAGTGCCTGATCAGCTTTAACCCTACTACTGAACTCAATCCACTAGCCTTAGCTTCTCCAGTCATAGAGATTACAGATATGTGTCACTTGGCCTGACTTCATCTTTTAAAAACAGTATTTCTACTTTAGCATAAAGTGTATCAGACACTAGAGCATCAAAATCCAATGTTGTGGTTCCACTTAGGCGTAGATCATTGTATGAGTGAAGTATTTACAAGCCATTCTAGAGTTTTTTTAGAGAGATCAGTGTCAAGCTTGTTATAAGCCAGAAATAGAGTTACAACTTGATCACTTTAGGACAACTTTGTAAGTATCGAGTTGTCTTACAGAGTTTTTACTCTGTTAACTTTTCACTTACAGAGTAAAAACATAGAAAATGTGAAATCAGAATTTCTAATGTTAACTAATATGCATGTTGCTGGTACAATATTGAAGGTTATAAAATTCACAAAGTGTGCCTACTTCAAAAACAATGCAAAATATCTTTCAACTAAGATGTCTCTTTGAAAAGAGATAGACCATTCATCTCCAATGTCTATGACAACAAAGACCTGAAATTTTCACTAGACTGAATAGTAATAAATGAATCCAATGAAAAACTATAGTAAGTGATTTCTTCTATCTCTAGATTTTGCTACACATCAACCAGGAACACACAACAGGAAAGGCAAGAGAAAAGGGGACCACTGGCAAAGCCAAAATAGGCAAAAAAAGGATTGACCTCCCAATACCACCAACTAAGGGCTGCAGAAACATGGAGTCTATTAGAAGCAAATAGATGCCTGGAATCATCAAGAGCAGAAAGTCTCCTCTCCCACCTCGGAAAAGGAGCCAATGATCAGAAAGTCCCAGGATGCTCAAAAAGATCCTGAGTGGGGATCATAATTGTCTCAGAGGGCAGCAGCAAACAGAGCAGCAAAATAACATAGTCTGAGACAACCCAAGGGTTCTCAGGATCATAGCAATCTGTCCTGAGATGCCAGAGAAAAGCTAGAATACCCAGTGCTCTGAACTTTAAAGACTGGGAAGGGGAATGGGAACCTCATGAGGTAGAGATCAGTGCAGAAACAACCCAAGGAGACGTGGGAAGAGAAAGACCAGGTACTTCTAACTACCTACCACAAAGCACAGCAGGTTAACCAAAGCCTGGATCTGGCACAATTCTTCAATTTAGAAACTAAAGCTGAGGAAGTGAGTAAGGCAAATATACCAACTCACCCAGATATAGAGCCCCTTCCCCCCAAAAAAGAAGTAATTGTCACAATGGAAAACATTGACTTAAAGGGGAAAATGAATTTTCCACCAGGATTATATGAATAACTAGAAGAAATAAAACAAGAGTTGTTGTTGTTTTTTAATGAAGCAAAAGCTATAGAGTAATGAATTGGATGAATAAATTGCTTAGAAGAAAAAGTGGTAAACTTCACCAAATTAAACAATTAGAATAAACCAAAAAGGAATCCATGACTCCATGAGACAAGAAATATTAGGAAAAAATCAAAATATTGCAGGCATGAAAGAGAATATAAAATACGTGATACTAAACATAACTGACCTGGAAAACATCCTAGGAGATAGAATTTGAGAATTATTGAATTGCCCGAAAACTATCATCACAAATGACTCTGGATATTATATTCCACAAAATCATAAATGAGAACTACCTAGATCTATGACAATTGAATGACAGAGTGAAGCTAGAAAAAAACTCACTAAAAAGAATTTACCAATTAGCTTCTGAAAGAAACCCCCAAAGGGAAAGTTCCAGGAATGCTAGAGCCAAAATCTGGAACTGCCATATTAAAGAAAAAAATGTATTGCAAGCATACAGGAAAGAAAAAGTAATTCAAGTACTAAGGGACCACAAACAGTTAGGAACACGCAATACCTGGCAGGTCGAACTTAAGATAATAGATTGTCCCAGAAAGCAAACTATACAGGCTTACCATGAAGAATAACTTACACTGCAGTTTGGTATAATGCAATTTGGGGGAAAACTGGGTCTTCAATGGAATAGAGTACTTCAAAGCTTTTCTGATAAAAAGAGCAGAACTATATAAGAACCCTAAAATACCTACACAAAAATCAAGAGAAATAGTAAATTTAGTTGAGCAATTGGAAGTAGTTATGTGATGATGTTGTGCTAACATTCTAGTAGTGGGAAAGAGAGGAGAGGAGAGGGAAAGGAAGGAAGAGGAGGAGAAGCGAGGGAAGGAGCTAAAATCTAAGAGTTGCCCATCAAATGGAAAATTTCTAAAGAACCTGCAGCATATTCATATTCATGAAATAGAATATTATTATACCTTAAAAATGATGAAAGTCAATTGCATAATATTCTGGGTAGTATGAACCAAGCAGAATCAGGAGAATAATTTATATAAGGACAATGATTTATATAAGGACAACAACACTGTAAAGAAAGACAGCTTTGAAAGACTTAAGAACTTCAATGAATGCAATGATCAACAATGTCAGCAGAGGAAATATGATGAATCATGTTATCTACCTCCTGAAAAAGAAGTGATGGACTAAAGGTGCAGAAAGAGAGATATCTTTTTGGATACAGACATTGTGTGAGTTCTTTTTGTCTGATTACTTCTATTTGTTATGCTGTTTTTTTAAAAAAAATTATTTCTTTTCATTTTTAATGGGGGTGTGTGGGGAGTTAGAGATAATGATACCAAAAAGAAGAGCTACATTGTTTTTTTAATGCACAGAAGGGAACAGAAGGATGTTCAGAAGGAAGCACAGACAAACTAGACAATTTTGAATATGATATGTGGAATTATGATAGATGTTTTAAAAATACAACTGGTATAAAATGGAGATTTACAGTTATATATACATTTTTGTGTGTTCTACTATACATATGTTAATGCTCTTTTTTTTTTGGTGTTTAAGTTAAGAATAAAGAGAAATACAATGCAAGAATTTAAAGCCTTTCTTGGGTTGCTGAAGTTCCAACACAGTCTTTTTTCATGAGACATTCATTGCTGAGACATTTCTCTGGAACCATTAAAAAGGTGATTCTATGACACTGGACTCACTGGCATGAGACCCCTTCCCAGAATCCCAAGAAATTATTCAGTCCTGTTTTTCTCTCTCACTACATTATGATGGACAATAAACCACTATATCGTAATACTGATGTTCACAGTGTTAGATGTGAGCTCAGACAAAAGGTGTTCTGTTGGTTACTTCTGAGGACCAGCTGTTTATATGAGTAACGTTATCCACGTAACTCAACTAAGTACCATTTGACAAAGTCCTTGCTGTTATTGTATTATATGCAAGTCGAAAAGTTTCACAATTATCTTTGTATCCTTGCCTTTATATCTTATTCTGATTGCAAAGCTCTCATGGAATTCTTGTCTAAGAATAATCCTGTACCATTAATTAAATCCTAATAAATGCAGAACTGTAAAATTTTTCTTTTGGCTCTCAAGACTATACATTTACCTACAAGGCTGGAGGAGCAATATTGATTATGATAAGTTTAGAGACTTGCTAATTTGAAATTAATTGCTCAATTTTGATTAACTTAGCAAGGATCCTTTCCTTAGACTTCCTATCCAAGGATAGCCAAAAAAGGGGGTCACTTCCTCTTCAAAGAGGATCTAATAGATCACTTTCTGTCTCCAGATAGTCACCAGGTTCTAAGGTCAGTGGTAACATAAGATGGCTACTAAATAAAAAGAAAATAATTTTAGAGCTTCTAATGAGATCCCTGTTTGTATTTTAAAGGCACATTCCCTGCTGCAAAAGACATCACATATGTTTGGCAACCCAGGCACCCAATATTTTCAATTTCTTCACAACAAAATCAATACATAACCTTCAATTCCATATGTAAAGCAAAATATGAGCTCTGTACATAAAAACAGAAGAGAAGCAAATGAACCCCAGGTCCCAGTGCATTCTTTATTTTGACAGTAGCTTCTGTTTTTCTCTTGGGGCCTATTGCAGTGTTTTTATTTTATTTTGCTTCGCCCCCAAAGTAATTGAGCACCTATCAACACGATTGATTGCAGATATAAGTAATAGATGTAGCATCTTCACTTCCTTATTGGATTCTCATAATGAATTCAGCATTTCTCAGCTTATTGAGCTTTTAAATTATTAATCACATGCATAGTCCAAAAACACATCCATAACATATAACATATAATACACAGAGAATAAACTATACCCAGGTGTACAATGTTTCTGGTGACAATATAACCCAGAAGAGCAAGGTTTGAGTTGTTTGTACAAGTTGTCAGAACCCTAAGACAAAAAAAATACAACCTCATATTATACTTACATTTGTATCTTTTTTGTGAATTTTTAAATTCACATTAAAAAATGTGGAAAGTGTTAAAAAGAATAAAAAGGACTTTAAATGAACTTTAAAAAGCCTTCCTGTTTTAAGTATGTATCTCTTTGGTCAATTATAATTTTTTCTTTGCAATTTTCTTTCTCTTCTACCCTCATAAGAGGAAATCTTACCAAAGTAAGTTTATCACAATGGCACGTGATGACACCAATGTTTATGGCAATAATTAACACCAACTTTTGGATTTAGAGTTTGAAGATGCCAGTTATTGAAATAATTAACATTTTTTAACTATGAAAATAACAGGGTTACTGATTATGCATTCAGTTATTTTCTCAATACCTTAAAATCATCTTTGGCTGAACTCTTTCTTTGTCCCCTATATCATCAATAAATACGTGTTGAGTACTACTGTTCACAAAGGAAATGAAGACAAATCTAAAATGGCCTCAGTCCTGGGTGGCTTCATTTCTACTTAGAGGGTCATGATTCTAGCAGAAAATTCATAGGTTATATAGTCTAACCTTGCCCTTTGTGACATGAGAATACTAAAGTCAAAAGAAGCTAAGTAATTGACACAGTATCGTACAAGTAATAAGCACCAAAGGTGGAATCGAGAGCTAAGTCCTCTAATGTCTGCTCTTTCCACTATATCAGTGCTACATCCTCCATCACTTATACAGGGATGATGGCAGAGTAGTGAAAAAGGAGCAAAAATGTGAAGATTTACAGTTCTTAGATTAAGTTTTATCTTATTGATTTGTCCTCTAAATGTTATATCCATATATAGTAGCCAATAAGTGGATATGCTGCTAGAATAACTGAATCACATCTTTGTTGAAAAAGCGATGCATGACAAGATCCTGCCTACAAGTGGCTTATAGTTTAATTAGGGAATCAGGACATATACATTAAAAGATAAATAACATGACAACAAATATTAAGTGACCAACCAATGATCTAGAAAGGAAATGAAAAGACTAATACAGAGTTCCACTGATAGCTTTTTTTTTCTTTTGAAATATTTCCTAGAAGCTTAAAATATAGCTGAGTACCCACTGTCACCATCCCATCCAAGCCAACCCTTGATTACCTCTCAAATGACTTACTACGACAGCCTCCCAGAGAGACCAGTTCCAATGCTTTACCAACTCCCACCAGACAGATATTTATTTTTTCTTTTCCTTTTTTTTGGGGGCGGGGAGTGGGTAGGCAATGGGGTTAAGTGACTTGCCCAAGGTCACACAGCTAGTAAGTGTTAAGTGTCTGAGGCTGGATTTGAACTCAGTTCCTCCTGACTCCAGGGCTAGTGCTCTATCCACTGCACCATCTAGTTGCCCCAGATATTTATTTTTCTCATTGCTTATTTAATCATATCACTTTCCTTCTCAAAAATCCTTCCTAGTTCTTTACTAGACTCCTTAGACTAGCATTCCAGGCCCCCACAATCTGTCCTACCCCTACCTATTCAACTTTAGTTTCTGTTACTATTAGTCACAAATCCCTTAGTTAGGTCATATTCATTTCCCCATTGCTCCATTCCAGCCTCTGATACTTTAGTCATCTTGCTCTCTTAACCTATAATATCTTCTCTTATCTCTGTCCATCTATAGTCTAATCATCCTACAAGGATCCTAGCCTAAGACCTGCCTTTGCCTTAAGGCCTTCAGTCGCCCCTTTATAGCCTCTCTCACCTTGCTCTCCTCTGAATGATTGCCACTTCCAAACTCAATACGCAATTTAGTCCATAATTTAGTTCTATCCTGCATTTATCACTATTTTTTGTTGTGCTAGTTCTATTTCCCCAACTAGATGTAAATGTTCTTAAGGGAAGGGACCATCTGAACCCCTCAAAGCACCTTGCGTGCTGCCAAGAATATAAGATGCTCATTAAATAGTTTAGTAATTGATTCAAAGAGAGATCCATATCTTTAGATATTTGCCATCTTTCTTAAAAGGGTAATTTTAATAATTTTACATTGATGTATGTAGACTATAAACTAGTCTTTTTCAGTAAGTGGAGTGTGCTGTAAAGCCTTTATGGTAAGGATCTGAATTGCATTTTGAATACATTATAAATGGTAAATGGGTTGCATTTAGTACTGAGTAAAGGCCAGAGTAAAAGGGTGTTTATTTGTGTGATTGAGTAACCTAAGAGTTAATTAGTAAAGGAAACTTAAAGGGAAAAAGAGCGAGAAATAGAAAGAAAAAAAGGAAAAAAGGAAGGAAGGGCAAACAAAAGATGAAATTCCTCTCCCAATGCAGATTGGCATTGATTCTGTAATTCTTAGAGATAAGACTGAAACACTGAGAGATTAAACAACTTGCCCAGAGTATATAGCCAATACAGAGGCTGAACTTGAACCCAGGTTTGACATGACACTAAGGTCAGCCCTACATCCACTACACCATGCTCCTTCTCTAACAAATACAATAGAGGAGAAATTCCATTGTGAACTTGATTGAACTTCTGGCTAGTTATATTTTTATTCTGCCAAAGAATAAATGTCTAGCATATGGCTGAGCACACATCAGGCAAACATTTGACAAATAGTTATTGATTGATTCATTAAACTATTTATCATTTCAACAAAAATCTATCAAGTATCAACTGTGTTCAAGGCCTCCACAAAAGTCCTACTTGGATGACATATTGAAGCATGAAGGTGACCTCAGGGTCTCAAAGGCAATACCAAGAGAAAATAAGCTCAGTCAGGTCCCATTAAGATGGAAAGACTTTAGGTAAGGCCAAGCAATGTCATCTGACAACTAACCCCAGCTAAAACTCTTCACCAGAAAGTTGACTGTTGAACACTTTTTAATGTTAGGTACACACAAAGAAAGTCTACTAAAGAATGGAGGGATTATTATATGTATCAGTGGGTAGAATAATTACATCCCCAAAATCATAAGACCTAGTTCCTGACCTCAAGAAGTTTACAGTCTAGTAAGGAATATAAGACTTCTTTGTTTTTTTAAGTGTCATATAACATAGATTAATGAGACAGAAATGAGGTTCTGTGAAATTTGTAGAAGAGATCATTTCTGTCTAGGAAGGTTTGGGAAGGCTTCACGGATCAGAGGTCACATAGTATAGTAAAGTAATTCAAACAACTGGAAATGAAATGTTGAATTCGAATGGAAGGAGTGAAAGCAAAGAAAGCATCACTAGGAGAGTCATTATAGAAATAGAACAGATAAGATTGGTACTCTTTTCTAAAATAATATTTCTGGTTTGAGATAACTAGATGATTTCTTCCAACCTGTTGTTTGGGTGACATTTCTTAAAATAAATAATTATTTTTAGTTTATTTGATCAAGAGGAAGATTCAATTTGAGGCCATATAGAGTAGTAGAAAGTACAGTGATTTTGGAATCAGAGAGCCTGGTTTGAATCCAGTCTCTTAACTTTGTTAGCTATGTGACCCTGAACAGTAATTTGACCTCTCTGTGCCTGTTTCCCTAGCTCTAAAATGGGGACAATAACATTTACCCTGTTTTACTCAAGGCTAGTTATGAGGAAAATGTTCATATACCTTAAAAAAATTATATAAATGAGGTAAATAGGAAATATCATAAAATATTGCTTCAGAATTCAATAAATCCTTTGAGTATTTGGAGAATATCAATTTATGTGCTCATCTCTGTGTGGGATGCTTTGGAGAATTCTAATGCCCTCTTTTAGATGCATTTTTTTTTCTAGAAAGGCAGCAATTGGTTGTAAGCAGATTAGCCTGCAACCCAGCTCTTTTGAATTGTTCTAGTTGGTAGGATGGATGGTAGCCAAATATCATAGGCTCCTCCAGATGGAAAGAATTTTAGGAGTCATCTATCTAGTATAGCCTCCTTCTCAGTATAAAAATAATAATAACAGCTCACATTTCTCTAGCACTTAATGCTTGACAAAGTGCTTTACTAACATAAACCCTGAACCAGTTTCTATTTCTAGCAGATGCTCATTCAATTTCTGCTTGAATGTCTCTCATGACATGGTGTTCACCACTTTGTGAAGCAGCCTGTTCCACTTTGGAATGACTCTGTCAGGAAACTCTTCACGATATTGATTCTAAATCTGTCTTCTTCCTGTAACTTTCACTCATTGATTCCAGTCCCTCCCCCTGAACCTACACAAAAAAAGTCTGCTTCATTCTTCAGCCCTTTGAATATTTGAAGACAGTTATTGTGTGCAACATGCAAAGTTGAACTTAGCATCCTTCCCCCTAAACTTGTACCTTCTCCTCTCTTCCCTATTTCTATTGATGGTACCACCATTCTCCCAATTACCTAGGTTCAAAATCTTAGAGTTAGCCTGGATTTTCTTCTCTTCTCCATTTACCCCTCCCCTCCCCAGCCCCAACACACACACCTAATTATTTACCAAATTTCATTGGTTCTATCTTGGCTAATATTTATCATATCTCCTTCTTCCTTTCCATGCCTACAATGACCCACCTTGACTCAGGTTCTCATTACTTCTTGTCTTGCCTCCCAAGGGGTTTCCTAGTTTCAAAGTCCTCCATATACTTTCTCCACCACGACCAAAGTGATTTTCCTAAAGTTCAGGTGTGACCATGTCACTCCCCTATTCAGTGAACTACATTGGCTCCCTTATCCCCTTAAGTATCAAGCACAAACTTCTGTTTGGGATTCAAAGCTCTTTTCAACCTGATTACAACTTACCTTTCCAGTCATATCACTTATTACTCTCCTCCATATAATTTGTGGTCCAACCAAACTGGAATTCTTCCATGAATTGTCCTTCACAAACCATCTCCCATCACTATAGAATGTACTCACTCCTCTTCTCTACTTCTTATAATCCTTGTTTCCTCCATGACCCAGCTCAAACCTTACATCCTACACGAGGTTTTTCTTACTCACTCCAGTTGCTAGTGCTGTCTTCCCTCAAATTACTCTTTATCAAATAGATAGATAGATACTATAGGTATGTCTATATCCACATATATTATACATCTATATAGTATATGTTATATCTACTTATATCTATATATCTATATTATACAAAAGTTAATTTAAAAAACTTTTAAATGAATATATACATATACATAAATATAAATTTATACCCAGTATAGAAAAATATAAATACACACATATACATTCAAATATATCTATATATATTTATATTTATATATATATATATATATACACACACACACACATATATTTATACTTAAGCATGTGTATATATGTATAATTATATGCATGCCTATGTACATGTATGTATACATACATTTGTCTCCTCTCTTTTTATATACCATAAATTCCTTGAAAGTATGAACTCTTTCACTTTGTCTTGGTATCCTCAAGAACTAACATCATCTCTGGCACAGTATTATTGTATTACTGATTGATCTGCATGCTACACTTCTACAACTGCAGCTTAAAATTACATCCATATTGTCTTTGTTTGTTTTAAAGCTGTGCTATAATACCACTTCATGGGTAGCTAGGAGGCACGGTGGATAGAGTACTAGGCCTGGAGTCAGGAAGACTATCTTCCTGAGTTCAAATCTGGCCTCAGACACTTACTAGATATTTGACCCTGGACAAGTCACTTCACCCTGTTTGCCTCAGTTTCCTCAGCCATAAAATAAACTGGAGAAAGAAATGGCAAACCACTCCAGTATCTCTGCCAAGAAAACTCTATTTGGGGTCACAAAGAGTCACACACTACTGAAAATGACTGAACAGCAACAGAAACAACATACCAATTCATATTGACTTGATTGTCAAGTAAACTCCTCAAGGCTCTTTCACAAAACATATTGTCAAACCAGGTATCTATACCTGTCCGCATGTCTATATTTATACAATTGATTTTTAATCAAGCGTATTAAATACATATATCCCTATTAAATGCCATTTTATTAGACTCTATCTAGTAGAATAGTCTGTCATCATCTTTTGTGGATCCTGATAATCTAATCTGAGGTATAAGCTATCCCTTTTCAGCCCTGCGTAATCATTCATTTGACAAGCATGTTTTCTACATTTTCAACTAGGTGACTGATAAAAAGGTTGAGCATGGCAAGACCAGAGATAGACATTCTTGGCCTGCCACTAAGACTTTCCTCTAGGTTAGCATGTGTTTAGCACATGTTGAGGAATGGTATCTTGAGAGACCTTGTCAAATAGTTTGATGAAGACAAGATATACTATACCCATGGCCATATCCTAATAGCCAAGTAATCCCATCAAGAGAGGAAATAAAGTTATTATGATATTTATTCTGAACTCATATCAATTATCAATGACCACCTTTCTTTTGTGAGTGGTCACAATGTTTGTGTTTAGCAATCCATTCTAGAGTTTTCTGGGCAATCCATGTCAAGATCACCATATTTAGCCTAGGCCCATATCCATCTCAATACTTATCTCCATTTCATGCTGCCACACTCTTGCATTCCAGCCTCCACCTCCAATTAGGTACAATAAGCTCCCATTCTAAGATACTGTTCTTCTTTCTGATTGGTGGGCTTCCATCAAATGCAGGTTGAGTCTAGACCCACCAGACTACTGTTTAGCCATCTTTATTCCATGCTGCGTGTGTATTCTCTCTTTCCCACCCTAGCTCTAAGATCAAGAAACAAATAACCTCTACCAAGAGATACCTCCCTAGTCACTGCTCCTCTAAATGAATTATTTTCCAGAATTAAATTGTAGGCCCCTTGGGCAGCTAATTACACTCTATTCACTGTGCCACCTAGCTTATTTGTTATTTGTTAGGGCAGCTAGGTGGTGCAGTAAATAGAGCACTGACCCTGAAGTCAGGAAGACCTGAGTTCAAATCTGGCCTCAGACCAAACACTTGACACTTACTAGCTGTATGACCCTGGGCAAGTCACTTAACCCCAATTGCCTAAAAAAAAATGTAGGCCCCTTGAGGTCATATTACTTACTTGTACTTTGTATTCTCCAGTATTTATCAAAGTAACTGACACATAGTAAAGGCTTAATAAATGATTTCTTGTTCAGTCACCTCTGGAGTATCTGACTCTTCATGACCCCATGTGTGGTTTTCTTGGTAAAGATACTAGAGAGGTTTGCCATTTCCTTCCCTAGTTCATTTAACAGACAAGGAAACTGAGGCAAAAGAGTTAAATAACTTGCTCAGGGTCACACACCTAGAAAGTATCTGAGGCCAGATTTGAACTCAGAAAAGTAAGTCTTCCTAACTCCAGGTCTGGTACTCTATCCACTCCACCATGTAACTGCCTTGATAAATGATTTCTACTCCATTTCAAATACTTTTGCGTTATATTTCTAGTTGCTAGAATCTATGTTGTTAGTTATTACTTTTTAATTGCAGTAACATTTGCCTATCTGTAACCTTCTTACATCTTTAAAAGCCATTTTTCCCATAGATTTTAATAAAACGAAATAACTAGCCTGTACATAATGTTTTAAGGTTTGTAAAGTGCTTTAAACATTTCATTTGATAACCTATAGTGATCATGTTCATTAAATACTGAAACTTAGTTTTCCTTATTTTTGGATACTGATTTTGTTCTCTTTTTCATTATTTTTGGTCTATACCTGTGATTTCATCAGTGTAGGGAAATCCCAGTGTGAAAATATCCTCCATTGATGGAGACCGTTAACTGATCAGCAATGTACAGTCTTAGATAGTTGCCTACAAGAATTTGAAGTTAAGTGTCCTGCCTTTGGTCACATAGGTGTATATCAGAAGAAAAACTGGAACCCAGGTCTTCCTAATGCCAAGACCATATCTCTATTGACTATGTGACACTGTCCTTCAGGCGAGGCTTTAAAGAAAATTTAAGTATTTTTGAAACACAGAGTTCATCCAGCAAATTTTAAATGGCTTTGAAAGAGTTTTCTTTGCTTAGGATTGAGTATTTCCTACTAATACACTTTTCCTACAATAACTTCTTTAATTTCTTCAATTTGCCACCTGTTCAATAGTTTATAAAATTTTAAAGCTAATGGTATAACAAACTCAAATAATGATATTTCATATTTATAAGTGCATCCTGGGATGAATAAATAATGAAGACAAAGTCAGCTGCTTTTAAAGGTCCAAGGCTCGATTGCTTAAGGAAGATACACACAGAAAATTCTATAGGCCTGGTTTTATCTAATTTTTAAAACTTGACTAGATTTGGGTCTAGTTAGTGCTTGGACAGGTGGCCTTACCTACCATTGTCGACTCTTATTGGCTACCTCTGTTTGCTTCATTTTTTTCTTATGTATAACAGTGTATTAAAATGCATTTATTCTCTAATACATTTTGAACTGCCTTAATTTATGGGTCCATGTTTGATGGCAGAACTATTTGAAACAAGGTTTCCATTTGAAGTAAAAAACTAGATGTAAGGAGTTATGGTTAGCAAGGACTCAGAAATATTGGTTGCTCTACTTAAGCAACTGCAAATATAGTGAAACTGATTTTGACTTTTAATGATAATGCTCTGTGGGATTGAGAAATAGTGATCCAAAAGGCAGCTTGGGATAGTAAGAGGAGTAAAGCACTCCACAAGAAATCCAGACACTGAGGAACAGTCACCTGACCATGACACTAGCTCATCATATGTCCAAGGGCAAGGCATTTAACCTCTGTGGAGCTCCTCATAAGTAAAAGGCATGGAATGGATTATATCATACAGCTATTAAGGAGAGTGAAAGGAAGGAAATACCCATTTATCAAGGACCTACTATGTACCAGGTTCTACACTAAGTACTGTACAATTACTTTCTCATTTGATCTTCATAACTCTGCAGGGTAGATGCTATCATTATCCCCATTTTATGGCTGGGCCATTCAGAAATCAAGTGACTTGCCCAGGGTCACACAACTAGTAAGTGTCTGAGACTGGATTTGAACTCAGATCTTCCTGCAAGCCCAGTGCTCTATCCACTGTCCCACCATTAGGTCAAAAAAAAAATATCTTTGAGCTCTAAAAATTTTATGATTCTGTAATGAAGTTTTTTTAATGAATTCATGTACCAATAGAAAGGAAAATATGCCAGTGTGATACCTGCCACTCTTTTGGATACTGTCCTATCATGAACTTAGATTTTTGTCTATATTTTTATATATGTTTAGGCTTTTATAGCCAAAAGTCCAAGCCACATGTTGTCATCTAAAGGATGATTGGTGGATGTTTTGATGATGGGGTGGTGGTGGTTTGAGCATAATGGCTTTTAGCTCCTTTTATGTATTTCAAGGGCTATCACTTGGATGATTAGATTTTTTTTTTTCTTCTTGGCCCCAGAGGGCAGAAAAAATTCAAGAGGCTGAATTTAGGCTAAATGGAACACATGGGTTATTTGAGGAAGTAACAATTCCCTCCTCATTGGAGGTCTTCCATCCAGGCTTGAATGATCCCTAGTTATACATATTATAGAGGATTTTTTTAAACTACAGTTTAGATTACAAGACCACTGAAATTCTTTTCTACTCTGAAATTCTGTGATTCTATATTCCAATCCCAAGTGATCATTCATCAAAGCCAGTGACAATTCTTCTACTCTCATGCTGCCTGATGCTCCAGTCCTCAGCAGAGGCCTGATCATCTATCTTTTACAATAGTATAGAAAAAATCATGGTCTAATAATCAAGGTAGCGAGCAAGTATCTATTAAGCAAATAATAATATGTATAAGTGGGTATTTATAAAGTATTTTAAGATTTTCAAAACTCCTTATGTATGTTATTTTTAATTTTTACAACAACCCTGTGAAGTAGATGCTATTATTATCCTCATTTTAAAAATGACAAAACTGAGGATGATCAAGATTAAATGACTTTCCAAGGGTCACAAGCCAGGAAGAGGCAACATTTGAATTCAGGTCTTCCTTATCCAAAGTTCAGTGTTTTCTCTACTATACAACTTCACTGCCTTGAGACATCTATTATGTGCCAGACACTGGGCTAGACTCTGGGAATAGAAAGACAAAAGTAAAACAGTCCCTCCCCTCAAGGAGCTTACATTCTATAGGTGAAACCGAAGAAGTCTGAGAGTCCACAGTAACCAATGACATGGAATCCCACTTGGACTGAAGTCTAACCTGGGGAGGAAGGGAGAGTTATGGAGCACTGAAGGCTAGTGTGTATACAAAGTAGATACAATTTAAACTTTGAGCCGAAGGCATTGTATCTGAGGGACCAAGTATGGCGGTAATGGTTGTGTATAGCGTAGCATATTGTATATTATACATAGTAGTTATGAAGAGACACTATAAACCATCTGAAATAATTCCCAGAGAAAATGAATAAAGGGAAAAAATAGATGTCTTCCCCACCCCCACCCCTTAGACCAAGAGAATACATTTCTAGTGCTTTCTCTGATGTGCAGGGAAGTTTGGGGCTCCTTATTTCTTGAGTGTTATGTACTCATTTGTACATAAAAACACGGAAAAGAAACTGAAGTCTTTCCTTCTCACTTTTCTCTAAGAATAAAAACTCACAACAATACTATTCATTCTTTTTATTTTCCTAATTCCTGAGAGAAACAATTTTTTCAAGATAAATAAAGGCATTCTGCAGACATGACCCTGAGAAGTCATTTCGAAAACTCATTGAGGTAGACCTTGAATTTTCAGTCAGTCAATAAACATTTTTTTAGATCCCTATTTTGCTGACCACCTTCTTCTCCTGTGTTTTTTTTTCCCCTCTTTTCTTCTGTATTTGAGTAACACTAGGAAATTTTAGATTAGATACTTTGTAGTTTAGGTTTTGAGGCAAGTGGCTCAGTGGAGCACAAGCCCTGGAGTCAGGAAGACCTGAGTTCAGATCCAGTCTCATATACTTAACTAGCTGTGTGACACGGGGCAAGTCACTTAACAGCTGTTTGCCTTAATCCACTGGAGATGGAAATGCAGAAGAAAAAAGTATCTTTGCCAAGAAACCCCAAGAACAGCACTGGTATGCTTTGGTCCACGAAGTCACAAAGGGTCCGCCATGGGTGAACATTAAACAACAACAAAGCATCTAGCATGTGTTAAGCGTTGTCCTAAGCACTAGGGTACAAAAAGGGGCAAAAGTCAGTTCCTATCCTCAAGGAGTGCACAATCAAATGGAAGAGACAAAAAAAAAAGTTTACAATAAGCTATAGGTAGGATAAATAAGAAATAATTAAAAGAACCCTTGAATTAAGAGGAGTTAGGAAAGGCTTACCTTACAGAAGATGAGATTTTAGTTGGGTCTTAAAGTAAGCGAAGATAAAGAAGAAAAGCATTCAAGGGCATGGGAAACAGTGAGAGAAAATGCCTGGAGCTAAGAAATGGGGTGTCTGTAGATCAGCAAGGGAGTCAGTGGCTATTCAAATGAAAGTATAATTAAACAACTGGGTGACTTTAGCTTCCCAAATAGCTACTAAGCTATTGGCTGAACCAATCACATGATCGGTGGTTTTGACATCGTATAGACTCATTGTCTGCTTGTCTGATGCATCAAACATGGCCCTGCACCCACCTGAAGATGTACCAGGGGCTACAATTACTACTTTCTTTCATTTTTTATCAACCAGATTCAAAGACCCCAAGTGTCAAGTTTAATATCTATGGATTCACTCAGTCTCTAAAGTTGTTCGATGTAATGGCAAAGCAAATCGCTAATTGTGACTTTCATCAGGTCATCAGTCTAAATGAGTTGTTCTTAATCTTGTGTGTGTATGTGTGTGTGTGTGTGTGTGTGTGTGTGCATGTATGTGTGACAGACTCCTTTGGCAGTCTGGTGAAGTCCACTGACCCCTCTTCAAAATATTTTTTTATTTAAATCATAATTAATGGGAATGCTAAATTTCAATTAGAGGCTAGTGGAAATAAAGATGTAATTTTTTTTTCTCATTCATGGCTTCCCTAAAATATATTCATAGACCCCTCTCTTAATTCCAGAGGCAGCTAGGTGGTAAAATGGATGGAGTACTGGGCCTAGAATCTGGAAGATGTGAATTCAAATCTGAGTAGCCATATGACCCTGGTCAAGGCATTTAACCTCAGTGTCCTCAACTGTAAAACAGGGATAATAATAGCACCTATCCCTCAGGGTTGTTGTAAGGATCAAGAGAGAGATATCTGTAAATGCACTTAGCACAGTAGCTGTCACATGGTAGGCACTATAAAAATGCTTATTTCTTTCCCTTCTCCTTCTGTTCCAGGCTAAGAACCTCTGGACTAAAGGGCCTTTTGAGTAAATTTGACCATGGTACATGCTAATTTTGATTTTTTCATAAGGAAATATAATACAGACAGTTCTGCTTATCATAGAACCTAAGTTTAGAAGGGGCATAAGTTCTAAGCAAGCCAAAATTCTATTCAAAATTCTTACAATATATTTATTAAATGTCTAAATATATTCATTCTTTGATTCAACAGATATTTATTAAATGCCTACTGTTTACAAGGCTTGCACTAGGTAGAGAATACAAGCTTAAAGGCACAAAGTAGAGCAGGATATAGTACTTGCTTTTATGAGCTTCACAGGGCTTCATGACCTGTAGTCCATGACCTTTCGGAAAAAGTATCGTGATAATTATCTTTCAATGTAATGAGTTTCTTTTAAAATCTGCTATATTTATTTTGTGCATTTAATAACATCATTTTGAGAAGAAAGCACTTAGCCCCATGCCTGGCACATAGTAGGCACTTAATAAATGTACATTGACTGATTGATTGATTAAACAGGCCTTAGCTTTTAGCAGACTGCCAATGGGATTCATTCTCTCTCTCTCTCTCTCTCTCTCTCTCTCTCTCTTTCACACACACACAGGCTAACCTCTGGTTAAGATGCAATGCTTGGGGGCAGCTAGGTGGCACAGTGGATAAAGCAGCAGCCCTGGAGTCAGGAGGACCTAAGTTCAAGTCTGGCCCCAGACACCTGACACTTAACTAGCTATGTGAAAATGGGTGAGTCACTTAACCCCATTGCCTAGCAAAACAAAAAACAAAACAAACAAAAAAAAAAGACGCTATGGATGGAATGCCAGTCCTGGAGTCAAAAGGACCTGAGGTCAAATCCTACCTCAGACACTGACTAGTAGTGTGAGCCTCGGCAAGTCACTTAACCCTATTTGCCTTAGGTCCTCATCTGTAAAATAAGCTGGAGAAGTCTTTGCCATGAAAACCCCAAATGGGGTCATCAGGATTTAGGAAGGAGAATGCAAAAGCATAATGAGATGTTACCAAGTATTATGCTATTTCAGAGGAGGGAGAGACTACTTCTGCCTAGGAGATCAGGGGGGCTTTAGGAAGGAGGAGCATTTGAGGTAGATATTGAAGGCTGCATCAGAATGAGAAAAATGGATTTTGAAGAAAATTGCTTTCCTCAGGGCCATACAAATGAGAACTATCAACACAATCTTGTCCAATCAAGATTAACAGCATAAGATGGGAGGTAACTATCCTCTGAAAATCCATTGAACTGTTAATGGACTTGGAAGAGTATAAAGGAGGTTAATGAGCTCTCTCCTTCAACATTTCCATTGCCTAGCAATAGTTATTCCAGGCCAGGTTGCCCTATTGCTTCTACACTAACTCTAGACTTTAAACTTAAATCTCTCAGGGCCAAGTTGAAAAAAGTATACAACTAATGAAAGCTCACAGGAGAGGGATGGAGATAAAAAAACAAAGAACAAAAAACATCCAATCGATAAAGACCACCCAGTCAACAGACCTCAAATACATAATGAAAGGCTACTTTGAGCTCTCAATATGAAAAATATTTTACTTGCATCGTTCATCCTTCAGAGAAATGGAGAAAAAGTTTTCAGACCATGTTTGTTTAGTCAGTCTTTCTCAACAAAGGAATTCATAAGGCAATCTCCATACTAGTCAAGGGGAGCAGAGTATTGGAGAGAAAGGAAAGCAACAACAATAGCAAATATATTCTGAGCAGTAGTGCATGCCTGTGATCCCTGCTGCTGGGGAGGCTGAGGCCAATTAATCTCTTGAGCTCAGGAGTTCTAAGCTACTAAGGCTAAAGTCAATTGGGTCCCTATACTGAGTTGGGCAGCAATATGGTGCAAATCCGGGAAGGAGAGCACCGCCAGTCCATCTAAGGGAGAGAGAAGTAACCTACGTCAGAAACAGAGAAGGTCAAAGCTTCTGTGTAATTAGCAGCGGGCTCAGACCTAGGGGTGCCTACTGGATTTTCAGCCAAAGAGAAAAACAAAGAGACAGAAAAAGAAACCGAGAGGAGAGAGGAGGGACAGATAGAAAGAGAGATACAGCGACAGAGAACCAGAGAGGAAAAAGAAAGGGAGAGGAAGGAGGGAGAGGGAAAGGAAAGGGAAGGAAAGAAGTGGGTAGGGGAGAGGAGAGGTGAAGAGAGTGGAGCAGAGGAGAGACAGAAAAGCAAGGAGCTTCCTACTTGGGTCTAAGAAATTATTTACAAATAATTTATTTAATTTCAATTATGACTGAAAATACCTAACTCCTCGGGAGATTTCCCCAATATCATTTCATAGTTTCATAATTCACTTTGTAAGTGAAGCAATGGCTTGAATGTATGCGTTCAAAGGCCTAGAGCTGGAAGAGACCTTAGAGATTATCTGGCCTGATCAATTTCATTTTACAGGGGAGGAAACTGAGTCCCAGGAGCACCAAGTGACTTGCCTGAAGTCCTACTCCATTGCCCTCTAATGCTGATATCAATTTCAATTCCAAGTCATTATTGAGCACCTACTTCTTAGCACTGTCATACAAAAGAAGGGGGTGATGTTCACGATCCCAGACCCTGAGGAACTTGAAAACTTGTTGGGGAAGTAAGAATCAGATTTGCACATATAAAACAATAGGAGAGCAATTCCAAACAACACAGAAGCAATGCTAAACTGAAAACAGCCAGGCGCCCAAATGCATGGTGTAGGCAGTAGTTTCTATAAAAGCCAGAAAAAGAAGAAACCACTGTGTGCTATGAGAATACATCCTGACCAGGGAGGGAAGGGAGGGAGGGCATATCCCAGACCATCCCAGCTTCATCATTTCATTCAAGTGCCCTGAAGTAGTCCTCTGTCTGCAATGCCCTCTTTGGAAATGAAGGACGACACTAACACACACTTTGAACTGCTTTCTAGTTCAATGGAGCATATTAATAAAAAGTACTTAAATAAGCTGGTGATTTGCTCCTCTCTCAAGCAGGATTTTAATTACAGTTGAAGTGTTATTCTGAATAGGTATTATTTTGAAATTCACATTTATTTTAATAGAGACTTGCAAATAAGTTTTTTTTTCCTTTTTATAAATCAACCCTCAAAATTTTCACCAGGCTGAAAACCACCCAAGAGTGATACTGCTGGCACAAACAGTGAAAACTGTAGGCCAGTATCAGAACTACAAATCATCTTTTTCCATTAAAAAAAGCTTATAAAAAACTTGATCATATTTTCTTTAAAGTAAAGCATAATTCACTTTAGTTGTAAATATGAACCACTCAGTTTTTCCCATTGCCAAGAAGCTCCACAGGGGATTCAGCAACACCAAGATCCACAGATCTTCTCAACAGCCACAGCCAGACAACCTCTTACATCTCTCAGACATGAGAGTGGAGGAAGCCCAAGTCCAGTCACCTTCAGGCATTGCATACAGCAGCTGTAGTTATAGCCCATCTTGAGGATGCTGCTACTACCACCACTATATGAGTAGCATGTCAGTCAAATATTGCCATTTGAATGCAAGATCATTTGTAAACAAAACCACTGATAAAATTTGTATGTACTGTCATTGGCCTTCCCTTTCTGACTCTTTCTTCACTTAGGAGCCCCCTACCCCCATGCACTACCTTGGCCTTCTATTGCCATCATCTTTCCTCTTACATTCCCCCCCAAAAAATATCATTAGGGAAAAATAATTTAATAAATTCATTGATGCTAAAGTGAAATTGATGGAATGAAAGTTAAAGTCTAATGTGTTACCTCTTCCAGGGATATTTGCCTCCTAATAGCAAGTGGGATTTGAACCCACATCTCAAATCCAGAGCTCTTTCTCCTGTACCAGGTTCACTCCATGGTAATCCTATGCTCCCTCTGACAAATGTATACCTCATCTAATAGTAGTAGATTCCCAGGTTGAATGCCAATTTATACATGGTTCTCAAAGAGTGGTACCTCCATCCCCTAAAGGCTTATGGATGACAGTTACTTCCTTACATTCTGGTCAGTATGGCTTTATCCAATTAGAATCTTGGCTTGTATAGTACACGAGAAAAACTCTCCTTTTCTCCTTGATCTTCTCTTCTTAAATGAACCCTCCTCACAAACATGTCATAATGGAGTCAACTACACGGTATATCTTAATTATATTTGGTCTTTACCCAAGACATAAAAAGAATATGATAAATATATATATATATATATATATATATATATATATATAAAAGCAACTAAGTGCAGTACAAGCACCTATAACTTCTCCCAGATTAAGATGTCAACTACCATTCTATGGGAACATTCCAAATGCAGAAGATTCCAGAAAAAGTTCAACTATCTAGGTTCAGCTGCCTCTACTTGGAGCATTCCAAACATTGGATTTATCAAAAGTACCTGAAGCTTTTCTGCCAATGGCCTTAGAATCTCCCAATTCCTTTCCTATGCCCAGCCTCTCAGAGAGTTATAGTCAAGTTATTTTCAGGACTCAGGAACCAGTTTTCAATTCTACTTCTTTTCTGCTTATAGTAATTCTGCATTCTGGCTGTTTCTTGGTGTTTCTATTCACTGGCTGTACTAGCTAGAACTCTGATTATCCTAGTAATTACAGAAAAGTCAGACTTGAAGAGATACTCCTCCTCCCTCTTGACCTTGAACCCCTACTCTTCAAAAGTCCATACTGGCCCATCTCTCACATCATTTCTAACCCACCCTCTTCAGTGTTTTTCAGCTTTTCATTTCCTTGCTTTGTGGGTGAGGTCAACTCAAAATATCAGGCCAACATATGGTACAGAGAAATAAACAAATCAATCGATCAATCAACATGATAAAAACCTCATATTTGCCAGCTACTGTCCCAGACTTTGGGGATATAAGTCAAAGAATGAAATGATCCCTATTCTCAAGGAGCTCACATTCTAATGAGACAGCTACAAAGTACACAGAAATAGAAAAAGAATGTAAAGGTAATAAACACAAATTTTTACAAAGTGGACAAATATAATGTAGTTGAAGAGGAAAGACCCTGGAGGAAGGGGAATAAGGAAAGACTTAATGAAGAAGGTGATGCTTGAACTATGTTTTAAAGGAAGAGAAGAATTCTATGCGGTAGAGATAAGGAGGGAATGCATTCCAGGCAAATGAGACAGAAAGTACAAAACTCATGGAGATGAGATGTGAAGAATGGCAAAGCCAGTAGGATGGGTCACAGAGTGTGGGAGGGAAAGTAACGTCTGATGAGGCTAGAAATATAAGCATGGGCCAGGTTGCATAAGACTTTAAAGCCAAACAGAGGATTTTGTATTTTGTTATAGAGGTTGCAGGAAGTCATTAAAGTTGATGAAGTAGGGGAGTCACATGGTCAGGCCTCTACTTAAGGAAGTTAATTTTAGCTGTGTTGTGTAGGATGTCCTGGAGAGACACTTGAAGCAGGAAAATTTATTTGTCAAATGATTAGCTATACTGTATGAGGGAAATTGAGAAGCCAGTATAATGTGATTAAATAACAAAACTTGTTACAGATATAAAGCCAAATACTATTTTACCATATTGAGAATTCTTTTTTTATTTTTTTATATTTATTTATTTTTTTTTTTGAGGAGAATTCTTAAACAAATTCTCCCAAGTGTTGATTGGTTAAAGGAGAAGGTTCACGTACATAAATCCATAAAAATTCCCTCATATCAATTCATGACTGTTGCTCATACATGGCCACCAATTTATTCTCTGTCATAACTTTTTATGATCATGGACTCAAAGCACATGATACAATTTTAATAATGGCAGTGGTGATAATGATGCTGATGACATTTTCCACTACTGAATATGTGTTCTACAAGACCACCATATTGGCTGTCTCATTGTATGTCTTGGGGGGAAAAAGACATATCAAAGCCTCAATTATAAATTATTTATTGGAAAATCAAACTAAATATTTTTTTATTCATGCAGCAACATTTAGCAATTTGAATTCAACAGCATGTGCATTCATAGGAATGATGCCAACCTTTACTTAATCAGCCCCAAAGACAGTCCCTTTACATATGGAAAATAAATTGATTCTATGCATGAATCAAGGAATCAAGGAGTGTGTGTGGGGTGGGGGGCGGGTAGTGAGAGGAGAGATAGTTCCAAAATATTTCAGAAGCTAAAGCAACAAGATGTTAAAAAAAAAAAAACCACAGCATAATCAGAGCAAAATACCAAAATTTAGTTAATAAAGAATGAAATAGATCTTATAGAATTGTAGGCTATAAAGAATGTTAAAACCACAACATTGACAAGAATTTCAGATGCCATCTAGTCCAGCCCATTACCTTAAGAGTGAATCCCCTTTCTAACATTCTCGACAAATTCAGCCTTCCATGTGAAAATCTCTGTGCCATGGAACACTCTTTTTCAAAGCAGCCTATTTTAATTTTGGATAGCTCTTCTTAGAAAATCCTCCTTTTCTTCATTTAAATCTATCTCAGTGTAGCTTTCCCATATTCAGTCTAGACTTACTCTCTGGGGCTAAGAAAAACTATTTCTTCTCATTCATGACAACCCTACAAATATTTGGTGACAGAGCTAATGTTCCTTTTAAGTATTCTTTTCTCTAGGCTAAATATTTCCAGTTATGTAATCTCTGCATTGGAAGGGATTTCAGAGGTCATTTCCTTTAACCAGTTCATAGCTAAATAAAAATCTTTTCTATGATCTCCCTGACAGTTGACCATCTAGCTTTTGTGTGAAGACCTCCAAGAATGGGAAATAGTCTCACCGGAAAGCCTATTTTACTTTTGAAAGCATTAGGAAGTTTTGTTTTGTTTTGTTTTGTTTTGTTATGTTGAGCTAAAATCTCTGCCCCTTTGGAACATGCACCCACTTTTTCTAGTTCTACCTTTTCCAGACATACAGAATAAGTCTAATATGTCTATGATATAATAGTCCTTCAAATAATTAAAAATAACTGTTTAGGTCACCCTAAGTCTCCTCTTCTCCAAGTAGCCCCAGTTCCTTGAAGTGCTCTTTCTATGGCATGGTGTTTTTTTTCCCTTTTTCACCATGGTCACACTCTTCTGTGGAGCTTCCTGTTATGTATGTCCTGGTTAAATTGTTGCACTCAAAACTAGATACACAGAACCCTGACCAGACTAGAGTATGATGAAACTATTATACCCTTGATTCTGGATAGAAGGCTCTTTTACTGCAGCTTAGATTTAAGTAGATTTGTTTTGTCTGGGGAAGGGCAGGGTAGGGAAGGGAAGACTGGGAGGGGCCACCTTAAATTATTTGTTCAAGTTGAGTGCACTGAATCTCCAGGTTTTTTCATGCAAACTCTTGCCTAGACCACACTTTCCTCATTTTGTGCTTGTACTATTAATGTTGACTCCCATGCAGGACTTTACATTGAACCCTATTAATTATATTGTATCAGGTTTTACACATCTTCCAGGCTATTAAGACAATGGGGTTATAAATGGGAAGGACCTCAGAAGCCACCTAATTCAACTCTCTCATTTTATAAATAAAAAAAACTCAGGCTCATGAAGGCTAAATGAGTTGGACAAGGTCATACTGCCCATTAGTGACTAGAGCTAGAATTTGAATCAGTGTCCTCCAGCTACAGAACCAATGTTATTTCCACTGTTTCATTTTGGATCATGACTATGCCCTCAAATATGGAAGCTATACCTCCCATATTTGAGTTATATGCAAACAATAATTTGTGACTTCATTCAATTCATTGATAAAAATTTTTGGAACGCACAGTACTAAAGTCATTGTACCCCTTGAATACCTTAGAGGTTGGGAGTCATTCTTTCAATCTAGTTATTCAACCAACCACGCCTATGCATACTAGGATCTAGGCCCATATCTCCATGCTCTCCAAAAAGGAGAGCATGGAGGATCATCAAAAGCTTTGCTTTCAAGAGTATCCCTATCTAAAAATAGTATGGAGGCTAATCTGGCTATTATAGATGAACACATGGTGTCTCTTGGTGACCACCTTTTTCTTTTCGGAATAGGGATAGGGATCTGACCTGTGATTTTGTTGGTATAGAAAACTCCCAGGTGAGAAAACTCCCTCTACCACTACAGGTCAGTGCCCCCTCTGCAGTTTGTAGTTTTTGAGAGTTGTCTAGTACACAGAGAAGCTAGGTGACTCATCCAGAGTCACACAGACAATATTGTCAGAAGCACCATGTGAACCCAGGTCTTCTTGGGTTTGAAATCAATACACTATACCACACCACCTCACCAAATTTTTGCAAGAATTAAAGTGAAATTCATTTACTCATCAGACTGCCTTTGAACCCAATGAGAGAAAAAAAATCATAAGGAGATGAACAAGAAGCATACTGAGGGGTAGGCAAATCATTGCATTTGTTTCTGAGTATACTAGAGAGGCACTATTCACAGCACTGCATCACAATCCATACCCTAAATGCTTAATTTGAAAACTCTAGCATTTCTTAAAAAAAAAAATTGGAACAATGCCTGCCTGTTTCCAGGCCAGCATTATACTCTTTTTCTATTTTTAATACAATTCATGCTCCCCAACAAATGTCTCCCAAATACACCCTCTCTCAAGCAAAGCACAATTACTGAAATCAGTCAAGCAAAACCATAGAACAATGTGATGGTGACAATAGTATATGTCACTTTTCACTTTTGTAATGTTGATTGTGAACAGAAAGGGCTTTGAGAGCTTGGCGCTACCATGGTCTATTATAGTTAATGTGATTTTTGTTGCTTTTTAGTATAGTCTTTATTTACATTGTTGTAGTTGTTGTATATTCTGTTGTGTATTGTATTTTGTATTCTGACTCTGCATTCTTCACCCTGTATCCTATATGTCTTCCCATGTGTTTTTCCCTGAATTCATCATTCTACCACATAGTATTTTGTTACATGATAATTCTCCAATTAATGAACAATAGTATGTTTCAAGTTTTTTTTATTATCAAAAATCATGCTGATATGTATGTTGGAGGCAGCTAGGTGGTACAGTGAATAGAATGCCTGGTGTCAGGAAGACTCACCTTTCTGAGTTCAAATCTAGCCTCAGATACTAGCTTTGTAGCCCTGGGCAAGTCACTTAACCTGTTTGCCTCAGTTTTCTCATACGTAAAATGAACTGGAGAAGGAAATGACCAACCACTCCAGTATCTTTGCCAAGAAAATCCTAAATGGGGTCACAAAGAGTTAGACAGATACCACTAATATAACTGGACAACAACAAACATGGGTGTATGTGTGTGTACACACATATACATACATACACATATATGTGTATGTATGTATATATGTATATATACACATAATTGTGTGTGTACATATACATATACATATGGGTCTTTTCCTACTGTCATTAACCTTCTTAGGGTAAAAGCTCACTAGCAAGATTTCCTTCTCAAAGGATAAGAACGATTTTATAATATGCATTTCATAATTCTAACTTTTTTTCAGAACCTATCTAATAACAATTCAGAGATCCAGTTGCAGTGAATTAGTATGTCTTTCTTTCCATACCTTTTCAACTATTAATTTTTGCTATATATTTATAATCTTAACCAATTTGGCAAGCACAAGATTTTGCCTCAGAATTGTTTTAATTAATTTTAATTTCTTTCATTATTGGTTGACTCTGAAAAAAATTTCAGATGGTTGTTTATGTTTTACCTTCACATTTGAAAACTATTTTTTTGGTCACTGTAAGGGAATGGCTTTTAGATCTATGTCAATTTGCTATATATTTTAAATATCAGGTTTTTTATAGATATTCATAATGCAAAGATGTTTCCCCATTCTGTATTTTTTGTTCTAATTCCAGTTAAATATTTGTTGTAAGAATGTTTTTAGTTTTCCACAATTGAGATATTTTGTCTTTCATAATCCTTATAATGTTTGGTTATTTCTTCCCTACCTAAAGGAAAAGAACCTTTCACTTTTCTCTCCTTTTTTTATAGTATGACTTTTTGTATTCAGATTATCCATTGAAATTTGGTGCTCTATATACTGAGATTAACTTATTTTCCACCAATGAAATTTTCAGTTTTCCTATCTTCTATTGCCAGATGAAAAGCACCTTACTCAGTTGTTAATGTTCTTGAGTTGCTTAAATATAAGAAAACTCTAAATATTTGATTCTATTTCATCTTATAGACTATTGATTAATCTAATTTTATTTTTATTCTATTATCAGGTTATTTTGGTAATTATTTGTGAAACTTGAGATTTGGTAACACTAAGTCCATTTAATTTTTACTTTAAAAATATTTCCTTTGATATTCTTGACCTTTTTTTTTTACTTCAAAATAGTGCTTAAAATTATTTTGTCTAATTTTATGAAATATTCCCTTGGGTAATTTAATTAGTATCACACCAAACCTGAAGAGTAATTTGGAACATATTATCATTTTTACTACATTGACAAAGCCCAAGCATTTACACTGATTATATCACACTTTATTTGGGGTTCTCTTAAATCTATAAAAATTGTTTTTGCTTGATATTAAATAACTCTTTTGTGTATCTCTGAATGTTAACTCTCAGATATTTAATGCATTTTAAATGGAATTTCATTTCCTATCTCTTCACATTAGTTTTTGTTAGCAATATACATAAATCCTACTGATTGTTTTATGCATGTAATTTTTATCCTGTTACTCTATGAAACTGGGGTGTTTGGGTGTTCAAAGAAGGCTAGTAGCTCTGGGATGAGAGCCACCAAGCTCTTCTTTGGGCTGCTTTCCATCTTTGTTGTCCGCTTACCACCCAAGTTTCCCCTGTTACTCCAGGAAACTGTAGCATGTACAGTGGCCACACCCTGGTAAATCATTTTGGCAGATGGGCTAAACCAGGCTGAAAGTGACTGATAGGCCTCAAACCCATTGGTGAGTTAAGGGAGTGTCTACTACCAAATATATGAAGATTTCCCCTGGTAGAATGGACAGTTGTGAACAATGTGTTCCAAAAGGCCCCGAAGGTGGCTGAAGCAGGCACTGTGAAGTGCTTAGAGCTTGGTTACACGTTGAAGATGCCAAGGTCATCCACTACATCCTAAGCCATCACCACTCATCTTGACTTTTGTTTTGCCACTGAACTCTGATGACTCTAAAAAAGAAGGTGAGACCTATTAGTCAAAAGACATTGCCCATACCATCTTACCATTTTTATCTACCTCAAAGTTCTGTGGCTACAGGCAAGTGACAAAGCAGCAGGTACAGGTACAATGGGAGCTGTAGTCACAACCCTGCACCCAGCGGCCCAGGCCATAAAGTCATCTTCTCACTGGATTGAAGCTACAGTAGGATTCAGTAGCCTGCTGAGTGTTCGATCAGCCTTTTTTAAGGACCACACTGCTCACCCCGTGGTATAAGGAAGGGGCTAAAAAAGGTGTCCTAAAAATTCTCTGCTTCACCTAACCCTTGCCTGCTTACTGTAACAGGTGGGTATCCCACACCACAGTCAAAACACACAAAAAATGTACAATTCTTTTTGCAAAAATGATTCCACACACCATTGGTACTTGGAATATGTGTATGCTTATGGACAGCATGAAGTCCAATAGAACTGAAAGACAAACAACTCTTGTTGTGAGAGCACTCAGCAGGTATCACAACCAAATAGCAGCCCTCAGTGAAACAAGGCTGAGACAAATGAAGGCCAACTTACTGAAGTCAGAGCTGGATACACATTTTTTTTTGGAGTGGCCACAGTGATGGGGAGTGCTGTGAAGCTGGCATAGGATTCACAATCAAAATTGATCTAGTAAATAAGCTTGTGTGCCTCCCAAAAGAAATGAATAATGGGCTCATGACAGTGCTATTTCTACTTGAAGGAAAGCACCACACCACCATCATCAAAGAGTATGTTCCCACCATGACAAACCCTAACAAAGACAAAGAGAAATTTTATGAAGACCTGGAGACTTTCATCATCAATGTGCCAAAAATGTAATTCTGGGTGACTTTAATGCTAGAATAAGAATAGATTATCAGAATGGCAGGGAATCCTTGAGAGGAATGGTGCCGAAAAGAGCAACAGCAGTGGTCACTCAATACTGAAGATTTGTGCATCTCATGACTTTCTCAACACCATTGTCTTCTGTTTACCTAAATGTAGTAAAACTTCCTGGATATACCATCATAGCTAACATTGGCATTTAATAGACTATGTCATTTTAAGAAGAGACAGACAGGATGTGAGAGTAAGAAAGACAATGAATGTGTGGTGCAGAATGCTAGACCAATTATAGACTTATCTTCTCCAAGCTAAATGTTGGCATTCAATGAAAGTGGTAGCCCCAAGGGAAAATGACTACAAGAAGACTTAATGTTAACAGATTAGAGTGTTTCTCTCTGTGTGAAGAATTGTTGCTAACTTGGAAGGAAAGCTGAACCAACCTACAATTGGCAACAATGGAGCAGAAAAGGAGTGGGCAGCTTTCAGAAATTTAGTGTACAGTACTGCATTTACCCATCTGGGCCAGAACACTCACAAACATCAATATTGGTTTGACAAAAATGATGAGGAAATTCAGAAGGCACTAAATGAAGAATGAGAACTCCACAAGGTTTACCAGCAGGATAGTTCATCCATCTTTAAGAAAGCAGAATTCAACTTCATTAAAAGTAAAGTGCAAGTGAAATTCAGAGAAATTGAAGGAGTCTTGGCTCAGTAGGAAGGCCAATGAAGTTCAGTTTTATGATGATAGTAACAATCCAAAACATTCTTATGATGCCCTGAAGGCTATTTATGGGCCAAAGACCTATGGTGCATCTCAAGTACTCAGACTGATGGAGCCACATTGATTAGTGACAAGGATATGATCCTAGAAAGGTGAACTGAACAATTCCATAGTGTTCACAACAGACTGTCACTAACCAAAGTTTAAGCCATTGACCATATATCTCCGGTTGAAGTAAATCCCTTTCTATCCAAACTTCCAACTTAAGAAGAGATTTGGAATACCATTAGGCTCCTCTCATGTGGTAAAGTGCCTGATGTTAATTCTATTCTAGCTGAGATTTAAGATATGGGGATGGGGGGGGCACTGCTGATACAAAAATTGATGGAAATCTTCTGGGTTATATGGCAAGAGGAGGTTATCCCCCAGGAGTTCAAGGATTCCTCCTTTGTCCATCTCTATAAAGGAAAGGGAAATAGGTTGTCCTATGACAATCACAGAAGGGTCTCTCTTTTAGTCATTGCTGGTAAGATTCTTGCCAGAGTCCTTCTTAATAGGCTGATCCTTTACCTTGAAGATGGTCATCTACCTAAGAGCCAGGATGGCTTCAGAAAGGGCTGGAAACAATCAATATGGTGTTTGTTGCCAGACAACTCCCACAGAGATGCTAGGAGCAGAACACAGGTCTATACACAACAATCATTGATTTGACTAAGGCTTTTGATACTGTCAGTCATTAGGACCCATCAAAGATCATGGCAAAATTTGGTTGCCTGGAGAAGTCCATTGTACACCAGTTCTACAACAGCATGCTTGCACAAACTGTAGATAATGACAATTTTCTTGCACTTCCCAATCACTAATGGAGTGAAGTAGGGCTATGTGCTTTCTCCCATGCTTTTTAGCATGATGTTTTCAGCAATGTTGTCAGACACCTTCAAGGAGGACAAAATGGCAATCAAGGTCACTGCACTGAGAGTAAATAATTTAACTGGCAAAGGTTACAAGCCAAGAATAAAGTGGAGGGAGAGTTGGTGCATCTTTCACAGATAATTATGACTCAGTGCAGCCTCTGAGACTGAGATGCAACAGAGCATGGATCAATTCTCTGTCATTGTGCTAATTTTGACCTGACAATGACCACTGAAAAAACCAGGGGTTCTCCACCAGCCAGCACTACACTATCCATATTTGGAAACACTGGTTACAGGAAATGGAGAAGTTTTGAATGATGTGGATAAGTTCACTGACCTTGGCAGTATACTTTCCAGGTATGTCCAAATAGATGATGAGGTTGACACCTGCATTGCCAGAGTTAACTCAGTGTTTGGGAAGACCTGAAGGAAAATGTGGGAGGGAAGAAGTATTAGGTATTAGGCTACCAAAAGGAAGGTCTACAGAGTTGTGCTGATTTCATTGTATGTCTATGAAATCTGAACATTATACCAGCTCCATGCAAGGAAACTGAATCACTTCCATGTGAATTGTTTTAGGAAAATTCTGAAGATCACCTGCCAAGATAAGGTACCCAGCACTGAGTTCATTTCTCAAGCTATACTGCTGAGCATTCAGACTCCTACAAAGAGTGCAACTCTGATGGAACAGCCACATTGTTTGAATGCCAAACACATTTTTGCCTAAAAGACTGTTTTACAAAGAACTCACACAAGGTGAGCCTTCACATGGAGACCAAGAAGCAATATAATATTGGATATACCATGTTATCGAGCAACTTCATTAAAAACAGCTTTATTTTTTTCCTCTATAAATAGAGGTGAACTTTAGATAAATTCTTTTGTTCTCTTTTCTCTTTTTCTTGTATTCAAAAATAGCTTTGAATTTTATCTGGGAAAATTGTACTATTCTCTTAGGAATCACAATTTTGTATTTTTTTAAATTACTAAATGAAATTATGCTCATTTAACTCATCTAAAATGTAGCTACAGATGATTTCTCTTGTATTTCACCTATGGAAAATTTCTTTTCAGTGTTCAATAGTAGTGTGGAAGAAAAACTCTTTACTCTGAATTTTGACCAAAGTATACCACAGGAATGCACAAGCATTCCTGCTTGGAGAGAGGTCCAAATAAAGTTTTCCCCTTGCTAAATGGAATTTTCTTTCTCTTACTACCACTTGCATTTTAGTCCATTAATATATTAAAGTCCATAGCAAAGTAAAACCAAGATATATAGTTTAAGTTTAATGCTTTTGATTAATCAAATAGAATGATACCAAGGTGAAAGCAAATTCAATCTTGGAGGAAATAAATTCCTGATATCAAGCACTTCATCTTTAACAACATCCTTTTCAGTGAGGTCAAAGGTGAACAAAGACATGCTTCTCTTATTTGAATTAAAGATACTTGCATTCTTGATTTTGTCACTATAATAAGACTAAAACTCTTAGTTTCAGGGAATTGAGATCTCTCTTTTACAATGATTATATTCTATTCAAGGAAAACTGATTAGGTCTTTGACGCAAATGAGTCCAAGAACTTCAGACATGGGCATTGTCATAATATTATTTCTGAATATTTAATAACACAGCTAAAACCTTAGTACTATGTGCTTTCCCAGTAGTCAGGATGATTGGATACTATTTGCCCTGATACTGCTTTCATTCTGTGGTGATTTCTTGAATGAGCTATTCTCTCTGCAATTAGGTGGTACAGTGCATAGAACACTGGCCCTAGAGCCAAAAAAAAGATCTGCCTCAGACACTTTCTAGCTGCAACCTTCGGCAAGTCACTTAACCTCTGCCTCAGTTTCCTCCACTATAAAATGGGGATAATAATAATAATACCTATGTTCCAGGGTGGTTATGAAGATCAAATACGTAGTATTTATAAAGTACTTTAAAAATGCTAGCTATCATTAGCTATTATTATCTTTAATAGCCCTGAGGTTTTCTAAGAAGAAATCCAAATGTGAGTCCAAGAAATAGAGCTGGAGTGACGTTATTTCCCATAATTTTATGGTATATGAGATCATTGACACTATCTTGACAATTGTCTGTATTGTACCTTTTCAATCTTAATCATTTTTAGAAATGATTTTCATGCATCAAATTCAGCTTTAGTCAACTGATCTCTAAAGTGTTCTTCCTTCAAATGTGCCCTTACTTGAAAATCTACAAATTTCCAATCTTTGATTTTATATATCACTGTATATCACCATCAAAATAAGTTTTGTCCTCTCAAATCTAGAAATGTTGAGCAATCTTAGATAGTATCCTTTGGGGTTTTTATTTTTTTCATTTGTGTTCAACCATACCTTTGAATTTCATAAATGTATTCTTCAGATTAAAATAAAAACACATTTTTGATATATCATCCTGATATCATTTTAAAGTAAACTATACTTAAGGTGGAACATTCATAAGAAAACTTTTTTTTAGAACAAACTAACTGTTATGTTACTAATAGTTTTGGTTTTGTTGTTTTGTTTTGTTTTTCATGGAATCTATTATTTACTTTAAGGTCATTATTTATCACCTGGCTGTACTACTTTGCACTATTTCTCTGACTGATTTCTCCATCATGTGCCAGGAAACTTATTATTGGGATAACCTTTTCAGCCTGTAAGATCTTATCAGTCATGGTACTCTACCTCATCACCACCCTCTGCCTGTCTGATTAGAGGGTAGAGCCATGAACTCCAAACCCTCTATTTAAGGAGAAGCTTAGCTCAGCCATTTCATTTCTCATATGGCTATACTACTTTGGGACTTCTCTAATTGACTCCTCCACCATGCTTACATTAGGAATACCCTCTCCTCCCCACCCTCACTACCCTAACCCTCTTCCTGCCCTTCACTAACCTTTCAGCCTAAGTTTGTGTGTCATTTTCTTTCATGATTTTAAGCGCCTTGAGATCAGAGACTGTCTTTTTTCATACTTGTATCACTAGCACTTGGTGTAGTAGATATTTTAAAAATGTTTGGTTGTTGTCCTTTGTAATCAAAAATGACATCATTATGTCTAAGTCAGTGTACAGTGTATCCAGCTGTGGCTGATCAGACCAATAGAAGCTTGGAAGGCTCTACCACAGGTTGGACGCAAATAGTCCATAGGAACATTCGGGATGGAGATGCCTTCCAGATTTGTGTATCTCATCTTTCCTTCATGCTACTGTAATTCTACTTAGCTCATAAAGCAAAGCACCTTTGATGTGGGCACACAATGCTATGGTGGTCCTGTGTCCATGTCTCCTATGTCACACAATCTATTCCAAAGTTCTCCAGAGAAGCCTTGGGGAGTGTCCTTGTATCACTTCTGACCTTTATGTGAGCACTTGCTTTGTGTGAGTTCTTCACAAAATAGTCTGCTGAGCAAACGTGTTCAGCATTTGGACAGCCCATTAGAATTGTGCTCTCTGCAGTAGAGTTTGAATGCTTGGAAGCTGAGCTAGAGAAAGAAATTCAGTGTCTGGTACCTTAGCTTGCCAGGTGATCTTCAGAATCTTTCTAAGGCAATTCAAATGGAAGTGATTTTATTTCCTGCCATGGAACGAGTATTTTTAACTACATTGAAGTCCTATGGTGACAGGCAAGTGATGAAATAGCAGGTGTGTAAATACTGAGAATTGGAATCACAACTCTGCACACAGGTAGCCCAGTCCATAAAGTCATCTTCTCATTGGAATGAAGCAGCAGTGGGATTTAGCAGCTCCCTGGGTGTCTCAGCAGCCTTTTTTAAGGACTGCACTACTCACCTCCTGGTATGAAGAAGGGGCTAGAAAAGGTGCCCTAGAAATCGTCTGCTTCACCTAACCTAACTAAGACTGCTTACCACAGCAGGCAGGGATCCTAGCCTGCAGTTAAAACACAAAAAAGTACAAAAACTGTTGTGAAGATGATTCCACTCCCCAGTGGTACATGAAATGTGCACATGCTTATGGACAAAAGGAAATCCAGTAGTGCTGAAAAATAAACAGCTCTTACTGTGAATGAACTCAGCAAGTATTGCATCCGTTAGAGCTGTCCTAAATGAAACAAAGTTGACAAATAAAGACCAGTTTATCAAAGTCAGAGCTAAATATATGTTTTTTTTTTTCTGAAGTGGCCACAGTGATGGAGAGTGTCATGTATAGGTTTCACAATCAAATCTAATCTAGTCAACAAGTTTGTGACATATTCATGACAATACAATTGCCACTTACAGGAAAGAGCCATGCCACCATCATCAGTGCATGTGTACCCACCATGATAAACCTTGGTGAGGTCATAGAAGAATTTTATGAAGACCTAGAGACCTTCATCATCAACATACTCAAAGAGGACAGCATTATAATTCTGGGTGATTTTAATGCCAGGGTAGGTACAGACTATCAGATATGGAAGGAAGTCCTTGAATGGAATAAGTTGGAAATAGCAACAGCAATAGTTACTTACTACAGATGCTTAAAATGGTTATTGATTGATTGATTAATGTAGAGTTTTATTCTATCTTTGCTATTTCATTTAGAAATAATGCAGTAGTATTTGGTTAAGCATAGTTGTAATCCTACTCTTTTCTTTTAAGCTAGTCACCATAGATACATAAAGAATGCTTTTTCGGACACTGCTTTTTTTTTACAAGAAGTTTCATGTTTTGAATGTATTTTGCCATCCTTTTGTAGAGCAGCTCATCCTTCTTGCCCAAAAGCTAAAAGTTCAGTTTGAATTTGGGATGTTAAGATCATGAACAAGGTCATGTAGGTAAGCTTGAGTTATTAAATGACTGTCTTAAAAGAAAAAAGTTACTTCAAAAGAGGAGTCAACCCTTTTTGAATCTCTTCCCTTGTCATACTGAACCTCACCATTGCCATCTGGATCATGGGGTTCACTTTCTTCATCCAAATTTCAAGTTTCTCATGCTTTCAGTCCAAGTAGTTCTTCACTGGGTAAAATAAATATAGTAGCTAATGGTTGATAATATACAGTAAATGTAGAGGCAATCCTGCACATATTTATTAAGCAAAAATGGCAATCTGTTGTCTGGTCACTTTGTTCTCTCTAAATAATAGCACCAATGAGAGGTTTAACCCTTATCTTAGCCACCCCTCTCATTTCACAACCTTATGATACCATTTCTCTCTACTTACTCCTTTACTCCAGTCACTGATAGAGATTATACTTTTCCTAAAAAAAAAAAGCCAACAACTGCATGTACATTTGATACCAACTCTTCCCCTTCCCTCCAGAACATTGTTCTCATTATGACCTCTTATCTTTCTTTAATTGATCTTTCTCCATCTACTAGTTCTTTCCCTGATATCCAGAAATACATGTTAGATTCCCTATCTTTTAACAAATCCTAACTAGGTCCTACCATCCTCACAAGGTAGTATGCTCTATCTCTTCTCCCACTCTCAGTCAACCTCAATATCGTCTTGTACTCTTCATACTTTTTCATGGCTCAATGGTAGTCTGTTTTCAAATTTTATTATTTCTATAGCCACATCTCTCATATACAATTCCTTATCTTCCCCTTATGCCACAAAACCCTCATTCATATCCTCATCTCCTCTCACCTCATGAACTACAATGACTGTATTGCAAGCAGATAGAAGAGGATGTAAATTAGTGATGAAGTGATTTCAGCTGTGTCCAAACAGAGGCAAAGAACCTATGGCCCTCTAGGTCCTCAAGTGTGGCCCTTTGACTGAACCTAAACTTCACAGAACAAATTCCCTTAATAAAAGGATTTGTTCTGCAAAACTTGGACTCAATCAAAGGGCTGCACTTGAGGACCTAGAGGGCCATACGTGGCTTTAAGGTCACAGGTTTCCCACCCTTGGTAGGACCTCAAGAGCCCAAACAAGTTAAAAAATAAGTGAACTAATAGCAAAGATAATCCCTAATCTCTAAGTGCTACCTCAGTACCCCTCACTCATCACCTACCATATTCCTGGTAGCAGGGCTGCACAAACCAAGCCACATACTTACAACAGAACTCAACTCAATGCACACACACACACACACACACACACACACACCTTCTCTTAGTGTCAAAGAGATCTAAACTCCAAATGGAAGAAATTTGCTCATGCTGTAGTAGCAGAGACAAGGAACAAAGGGAACATAGGGCAAGGCACATATATTGGGGGTAGAGTGTGTGTGCAACATTCAACTAAGCCTAAGGGAAAATGTCCCATCTACCTAGGGCAAATTCTAGAAATCACTTGGGACAGAGATTGAGGCTGGTAAACTGGGAATTGCCCAGCATGGGAGGAAGGTGAAACTTTTTGAGATCCAGACCCCAGAAAAACTGCCATCAAAAGATTGGGAGGCAAAAATTGAGCAATAGGGAAGATAAGGAGAAAAGACAAAAATTTTCAAAGATCTCAGGAGAAAAATAACTCAAAGACTTAAATATAAGTAGAGAGGAGATAGTAATAGCAAAAGGAAATATGGCTTGAAGAATAGGTAAAAAGGGCCAGGCATCTATGATATCAAGACAAAGGAAAATGAATCAACAGGCAAAGAAACTTTTGGATCCCCAAGAAAGCATGGATCCACATGTTCCTCAGTGATTTAAAAGAGAAATAAGAAGAATTAAGTAAGAATTTATGGCTTGCACAGAAGAAATAATTGGCAGGAAAAAAAATGAATCATAGTGGTATCTTACCAAAGAAACAGAGGAGTACATAACTGATGGGGAGCACAAATACACAGAAATGAATAATAATCATGAAGAACAGAAGAAAAGGTAATAACATTAAGAGAAAGCATGATCTCCATACATGCAAAACAGTGATTTTGAAGATAAGATCAACTTAAGAATTAGAGATTTCTCAGAAGTACACAAGTCAAAAAATTCTGAATATCATAATGTAAGAAATATAATAAAAATGTCTGGAACATCTGAACACATAAAACAAAGTGCCAATCAAAAGAACTCATCCGTCACCTCCAGAAAACAAAACAAAATAACAAAAAAAAGAATTAAAAAAAAAAAACTATGAAATAAACTCCAAGACACACAGTGGTTAAATTTAATAATTCTATGAGAAACAAAAAATTCTGCAAGTGATCAGGAAAAAGGACCTTCAAATATTAAGGAAGAAAACTCAAATAATACAGGACTATTCTTCACAGAACAGAAATGACAGGATATAATGGAATAATGTATTAAAAAGAGCAAAGGAATTCTGGAAGCAGTCTAAGGCCACCTACTATGAAAATCTGTCTAACCATAAATGAAAAAAAAATGAAGATTTAATTTTTAAAAAGAGATCTTCAAAATATTCTTACGAAAAGAAAAACCCTGCAGAAATTATTTGCTTCACATTAGACAACAGAAATTCAAGTAGGGTAATCAGATAAAGCAATCAAAGACAACAACAAAATAATAACAAATTGAACATAAAGAGATTTCTTTCTAAATGTATACAAGGATTGAAACAGGAGTCAAATAGAATTGATGATGGAGAAACAGGCTTGAAACATCATGAACTAAACCCTACAACCCCATGTCGACAGGCAAATCAATATATTATGAAGCATTAAATTACATAATGGGAGGGGGCACGAAAGAAAGGAGGGAAGGAAAACAATGAAGGGGAATATGTGATTTACTCTAACCAAATCAAAGGCTAAGAATGAAGAAAAACTAATTCCTATAATCTCTTAGGTAAAAGAGATCCTATAGGAAGATGGATGAGGAAGCAAAGGAAGGGATTGAAAAGAGAAGGAAATGAAGGGAATTCTTTCAGTCATGGAAGGGAGTATCACTGATGAATGAAGGGAGATGGGAACTTTACAGTGTGTATTAGCTTTTGGGATTTGATGCTTAGAGAGACTAATCATCTTGCCTTAGGAGGACCAAAGCTGTTGGGGGCAAATGACACCCGGACAAGTGGAAGGGCAAGGATCTCGGGAAGAAATTTTGAGGCAAATGTGAAAAAATGACTTAAAGGGTAGGAAAATGCCAATAATGAACTGCACTATTAGAGAATTACCTACCATGGGACAATATGTGCTCTATATCTAAGAGTGAGGCACAGCAGAAAAAAGAGGGGGTGGACACAAGGCAATATTTACAAAGCAATAACAAATGATTTAGATGAAAGTACAAAAAAACTCATCTACCTCAAAAGTTTTAATTCCATTAGGAACACAGAGAATAAAGAACTAAAAAAAAGTGTAGAGGCCATGAATCAAAGAATAAAAAACTGTACTGAATAGAAAAGAAAAATAAAAAATGAAAAAAAAATAAAAGAAAAATTCTTTTTGGAAAAGGGCACAGAAAATGTAATTTAAAATAACTAATGAACAAAAAGTGTTAAAGAGAAGGAAAGAAAGGATAATTTCACTTGGCTACTTAAATAATTAAATAAAAGCAAGAAATAAAAAGAAACTAATGAGTAAAACTCCAAAACTAGAGAAAGGGATAACAAATAGAAAGGAGTGAGTGGAAGGGAGCCAGCGAGAATAAGAGTTGCCAAAGATAAATTCAATTTGGGTCATATTGAGTTTAAGATGTCTATGGGACATCCAGTTTAAGAAGTCCATCTGGCAGGTGAAGATGTGAGTTTGGAGGTTAGAAGAGAGATTAGGACTAGATAAGTGGACCTGAGAATTATCAGCATAGAAATTATAATTGAATTGATGAGAACTGATGAGATCATCAAGTGGTAGAATGTATATACAGAAGAGAAGAGGGCCCAGCACAAAACCTTGTGGATGTACGTGGTTGGTAGGTGTGACCTGCATGAAGATACAGCAAAGGAGAATGAGAAAGGAAAAATCAGACAGGTGGGAAATGGGACAGGAAAGATAGTATCCTAGAAATCAAGAGAGGAGAGAATGTCAAGGAGAAGTCTTAAAGTTTTAAAGCATTAAAGGCTAAAGATTAAGAAAGGGAAGTTAGATTTAGGAACTGTTAAGCTATCACTGGTTAACTTTGGAGAGAGCAGATTCAGTTGAATGATGGTGTATGTCTGAAGCCAAACTGTAGAGAGGTAAGAACAGAATGAGAAAGAAGGAAGTGGAGGTACCAACTTTGAGGCCTTTTCAAAGAGTTTAACCACAAAAATGAGTGTAGATATGCAATGATAGCTACTGGAGACAGAGAGAGCAGCGAGATCTTTGAGTACGGTGGAGAAATGAGAATGTTTGTAGGGAGTAAAAAGCTTATTATAACATGTAACATGAACTTCAGAAGATGGACTCACCTTAGAGGCATGTTGACAATTTAAGCAATGCACACCAACTGCTGTAGGCTATTGAAAATAAAAATAGAATTAAAAATATTTTTAAACAAATGATAGCCTGCATGTAGCTGAGAAAACTTTCTGTGATACACTGAGAATTTCTCTGCATGACTGATCACATGTGTTCATGTCCCAGACTTCCTTGCCATATACCACATAAACTGACACAGCAGAGAACAAGCCAACCAGCGTCTACTTACCACTCCCTCCATTTCCTCCACACTCTTCAGTCTGACCACATTACCCTATCCATAATGCATACTTTATTGCAATATTCATGTCACTTAATAACAATGGAAGGATTTGGTTTATATTTTTAAATTCTGCAGCAAAAATTTCTGCATCAGGAATATGAATGTGAAAAATGTGTTGAATAATACATTTTGTATCCATATTCTTTGGTGATATTGGCCTATAGATATTTCTCCCTTTTTTTCTCTCCATCAAGACCATTTTTGTCTCTTAGGAGGAGTTAAATGATATAATTTCTTTATTTTTCAAACAGTATACATGGTAAGGGAATCATTTATTTTTCAAGTATTTAATGTAATCATAGGATCATGCACTTAGAGTTTGAAGGGCTCTAGCCTCCTTACTTTACAGATGAGGAAATTGAGGCCTAGACTTGTTAAGTGATCAGTAAAGGTATTAATATATTAAGTGCCTGAATTAAGTTGTGAACCCAAGTCCTCTCAATCCAAATCTAACAATACTTTCAATCTACCATGACACACTTGGAAATCTATTTGTAATAGATTTTTCCCCACTAATTATGTTTTTATTAATTTTTCTATCACTAAAAATTGTTTTGATATTCTATTTCTTTTATTTATTTGAATATTTTAGATTTTTATAGTTATTCATCCATTTCATTGTTTTGTTGTAATATTACTGAGTAAAGAGGTTTCTGATAATTTTTTTTTCATTTCCTTTTAGTCTTCCATCTCATTTCATTTTCTTTCTCCTCTCCCTTTAAATTAGCTAAAAGTTTACTTATCTGGAAAAAAAGAAACTCAGTTTGTGGATGAGTTCAATAATTTTTTTGTTTTAAATTCCATTTCTTTTTCCTTTAATTTTAAAAAATATTCACTTTTGAGCCTTTGTAGATATTAATTCATTGATTTACTGGTTTTTTAAATCCCATTTAATTAATCTTTCTAAATTTTGTTAATATGTTCAGTGATACAATTTTCTTCTAATGAGTTCTTCTATTTGCATCCTATATAGTAATTGTATTTTATCACTGTAATCATTATTTAACATTTATGATTTTGTGTTTAGTTATTTTATTATTGAAGAGTCTGTCATTTAGTCTCCATTTAACTCTACATCTTTTATTCATGTTTCCCTTATTGTTTATACTTTTAATATTTATTTTGATCTGTAAAAGATGCATTTATTGTTTTTGCCTTTCTGCATTTATTTATGTTATTTATGTCCTAAAACACGATCACTCCTTATAAAAGTATAAGCCCATAAAACCTATAAAAAGTATAAACTTATAAAAGTACCAAAAATAAAAATACCACTATTCAATAATATCAAAAATTATTTAATAAAATTGTTATCCAACAATATTTCCATTCAACAATGCGAATAGGTCTACTGAAATTGTTTTTCCCCCAATGGTCTATTCAAATCTAAGTTTTTTCTTCTTTTTTATATTTCTGATTTATGAGAGTAAGAAAAGTTACCTTGTCACCTATAAATGTTGCTATTAGTCTTTTCAATATTCCAAAGGAGAGAAGAGGAGAGGAATTAGCTGCATGGGTATATAAATGTGATGCTCTGAGGTCTGTGAACTTTTTGTTCTTAATATTTTTATAATTGTATTGTAATATTGTTGGTTTCCTCTGTAATTCTGTATATTTTATCTTATTCACTGAACAAAGTTATGAAAAATCCATAGGCTTCACTGAGTGGCCAAAAGGGTCCATGCCACATGTAAACATGCACAAAGTTAAAAGTGCTTAGTAGTAGTTAGAGTGCTAGCCTTCAAATTGTTGAATCTGGACAAGCTACTTTATTTCTCAGTATCATGACAACTTTCCCCAGACTAATAACTGTTACTCTGCATTGGTAAGAGGGAGTTTCTTTACCAAAATTGCCCTCTATCAATGAAATCAGATGTCTAATCCAGCTTTTCAAAAATCATAATCTATGTAGTCTTCAAGCACAGTATCATTTCTCTATTTTTCTCTCTTGTTCTTACTTTTTTTTTACTATTGCCTTACCTAAAATCAAGACTGTAATTCTTGTTTTAATTCAGCTGAAGTATATACCATTTTATTTTAGTTCTTCATTGACTTGTGTATCATGATGTTTTAAGTGTTTGACAATTGTTGTTTTCTCTTTTTTAAAGCATTCTTTAATTTTCTTCAATTTATGGGCAAATTTAGTCCATTAACATTCAGTTACAACTGTTAAGTTTATTTTCCCTCCATCAAATCTTGTCATATCACCTTTTTCTTTCTCTCCCCCCCCCAAAAAAAGGTAGGTGTTGGCAGTTTCCTTTTATTTAATTTAAAGAAAGCTAATCCTCACTTTTACTCTTAGATCCTCATGATTCTATTTTAACTGATCTAATATTAATTATATATCACTTTTCCAGATTTAGGAATTCTCCTTCCCTAGGATAACTCTAATTCTTTGTTTTTAAATAGATATTATATTCTCTTCCCCTTCTACATCCTTCCTTTAGGATCCTTGTGTTTGTTCACCTTTCATAGAAAGAGCAATTAGCTGTTTTCTCTTCATTTCATCAATGACCTTTAAAGTGATGGGACTTCTAAAGTATAATTATCATGTCTTCTCCTTGTAGTGCATAAACATTGAATCATAACCAACCCTTATCATACATTGTGAACTTTTAAAATGGAATATCATATTCTAGTCTTTTTCATTTCTTTTTGTCAATGAATAAACTTGCATGATTGGCCCTGATATTCCTTGATGAACAAACTATCTCTTCCTGGCAACTCTTTGCTGTTTGCAAGAAGAAAAAAAGCAATATAGAAGTTGAGTACTTTTCCTTTTCTTTCTTCTTGCCATCAGTTACCATTTTTCTTCTATGACCTAAAGGTCATGGTACATTTGTCAGTTTTCAGTCAAGCTACAATTCTAGGCAGATGATTATCCATTACAATCTCTCCAGACTATTACACTACTTCTAATTGTGTATGGATTGCAGGATTTTCCTTAGTTTTACCTGGAGATGGAACAAGGATCAGAGCTGACCAGAAAGTATAACTGATAACTGTTCTCGGAGCAGATCTAAAGTAAACAGGGTCAGACAATGTCAGTTGTCAACAAGTAGAAAAACAGGGATAGCAACAAATACTGAGCACAGTGTCTATGAGAGGTGGAAAAAAAAGAAATAACAATAAAGGGTAATCAGGATCTGAAGGCCAAACCAGATAACCATAACCTCTAGCCATGGAAAAGTACAAAGAGTCAGTGTTTGAGTTCAGACAAACTGCATTTTTTCATTTGACTTCTTCAATCTTCTATATGTTTCAGCTGTGCATACCTCCTGGTGAATACACCTTTTTTCTTCATTAGAAATGTTTAAGTTTACATGTCATGAGAAGGCTTTGTGTGGAGAGACAGACATAGAAAGCCAAATCTTTGATTTTCATCTAACAGCATAAGAAAATTAATGGTGAGGAAACTCCCTCTACTAAGTCAGTGTGGAGTGATGGATAGAACATTGGATTTAGCATGAAGAGAACCTTGATTTGGATGTGACTTGCACTTCCCAGTTAGGTGACCCTGAGCAAATCATTTACTCTCTGAGTTTCAGTTTTTTCATTTGTGAAATGAAGGAGTTGGACCTACAGATCTGGAAGATCTCTTTTAGCTCTTAAACTATGATCCTAAATGTTCTTCAACTTAATGATTTTGACAGCTGCTCGAGGAACTCAGAAATTAAGTGACTTGTCTAGGGTTATGAAGCCAGTTTATGTCAGAGGCTGAACTAAAAAATAGGTCCTCCTGAATCCAAGGATGACTTGATGGATAGCCATGCTACCTCTAGTAAAATATATAGAGGAAGAAATAAACATCATTCTATCAAAGATCTTAAAGCTAGAATCCTAAAATTCAAATTTTTCAGAATTTCTCATAGTTGGGGGTAGAGAAAGTATTTTCGGCTATTCTTATAAAACAGGTTAAATAACATATTCTTTTAAATGAAGTGTGTGTCTTCAAAATTAAGCTTCTGAGTGCCCCCAGTTTGCTTATCTTATTAGTCAACCCTTGGTCCTTGACCCTAGGCTCTCTGGTACCATGACTTTTCATGTCAGAAGTAGTTTCACCTCCCACAAAGACTAATCATATCCTCTATAATGATTCCACAACCACTGCAAATGACCATAAAGCCCCTGTCTGGAAGTGTGATTACAAAGCAATTTCTTCAGAAAATAAAGTCACATTAAATGGATAAAAAAAGCTAGGTTTATACAACCAAGACTGAAATACAAAGCTAGGAAATTGCAATCTGTGTGTGTGTGTGTGTGTGTGTGTGTGTGTGTGTGTGTGTGCTGGGTTTTTTTTTAACCCTCCCAGGACCTTAATAGGGTCAAGGATTGATAAACATTGGATGTATTTGTTCTCAATAAGCCTCCAATCCTCCTTTCAGAGTACTTAGCAGTATCCATAACAACCACCATTCCTTGAAGATTTTAATTGCAGCATTCTTTGGAATTGTTGATGGTTTATTGTGACAGTATGAAGACAACTCAGGAAGGAATATTCATTGATAAATGTGTTTCAAAGTAAGATACAGAGGAAGCAGCTTTGAATTCTGTTCTTCTGGCAAGGTGGTAGTTGGATCTGGTTGGGAAAAGAAAGACAGGATGCAATTTACATGATATCCCTTTATGCAAAGAGACTATTGTCAAGCAAAGTCTCATCCCCTGATGGATAAAACAGAATGCTACATTTAGGACAAAAGCAGTGGGAGTTGTGAAACCAAAGAAAACTAGATGCCTAGTTCAAATTATTTAACCACTTAAAGGAAACACTGTAAGAAATAAAAGTGTGTTAAAAAGAAATAAGAATATTGATTATATTAGTGAGAATTTTTTCCCAAGTAGTCTACACTGCACAGCTGAACATTGGCATGTATTACCTCTGCAATAGAAGCAACTCTACTATTCCATGCATGGAAGAATTTGGATAGGTAGTTCTCATTAACACTAGTGGAAGTTCTATTTGTTAATCTTCCCTGCATTGATGGGAGAATACGTCTGACAAATGAGTCACCAATACAGGAAAAAAAAGAATGGCCTAAGGAAAAGATGTAGCAGGGGGTATATTAGAGAACTCAGGAAAAGAGTTCAGAAAGGAAATATAAGCAAGGAAGATGATTTAGGAATCTGTACAGGAAGATGGGCAAAGAAGGGGGGAAAGGTGAAGAGGGGGAAAAAAAGCACCCAAGAGGAATGAAATGTCATCTGAACATCAGTGAATCTGAGAGATAAAAGAAATGTTGTTTATTGTTTGTTGACCTTACTCAAATCTATAAAGAAAATATATAAAAGGGTGATAGGCATCCACTTCTGTTTGTTGGGGAATACAAGTTACAGTGTAAAAATTCTTTAAGGTTCCCAAAGAAACTGCTTGGCTGTGCTCTCTGGCTATGTTGCAATATCACCTTCCCACATATTGGTATGAAATATGTGCTCTCACCTAACACTGATTTATGTGAGAAACCAGTTGAGGAAACTTTAGGAACGACTTTAACTTGGGGGATCGGTGAAATGTCACTAGAGTGCCACTGAACTCAATTTTAGTGGAAATATTAAATTAATATTTGCCTTGAATATTAAATATTTTCCAAAGTGTATATATTGCAAATGATAAAATAAACAATTTCTGTGTCATTTCATCTGTAAAATGGCAAGGAAATTGGACTTAATAGCCTCCAAATGGTCTCCGCCAGTTCTAAATGCATAATCCTATATTTTATGTCAGCAAACACTTACTAAGTCAACAACTTAAGTCAAATTTCTTAAGTGCCTACTATGTGCCAAGCACTAGAGATACAAAGAAATGTAGGGAGAAGCTCTTTCCAGTGATAAAGAGGTGCCTGGGGGTGGGAGGAGGGCAATGAGAGGATTAGTGATTGGTCTGGGGTCACAGAGAAACACCTACCTTGCAAACCATCACTAAATTGCCTTTAATTTTGTGTTCTAGATCCTTCTTGCCTCTTCAAAGAACAAGGTATTTGACTCCATTTCTAGTACCATAGCTGACTCTCAACATTTAAATATCACAAGTAAATTAAAAATGTCTTCCCAAAGTAAAAGGTTAGAATACAGTCATAATGACTATTGGACCAACTGAATCAGATTCTTGATAGGACAGTTTTTATGAGGAAAGGGAACAACCCTTTGAGAAATTCCTCTGTGTTATAGGAATGAGAAAGAAATTTTGGTAAATCCATCATGGAACTCTTTTTCTCTTCTCTTCTCTTCTCTTCTCTTCT